>NC_083682.1:15661250-16349166 GCF_033118175.1 Dama dama
TGTGTTCATTTCCTTAAAAAACAGATTGTCAAAGAGAGATTGCTTTATTGGATCTTGTGAGATGGCCCAATATATCATCTGAGCTTTAGAAATAACATATAAAGATAATTCACTTAGCATCCTATAGGTGGTTGGAGGTAGATGGAGGAAGAAATTATGTTACTACCAAAAAACTAGGCAGAAAAGGAAGGAAGGCAGAAAGAGAAAGACACATGCAACAACTTTGTGTTGAGCATCTACCCAGAGAGAATTATTCCACTGAGATTGTATTGGACGAGTGTGGGACCCACCCCTGCTGTGAGTATCCACTTGGCATATGGCAGGTGCTCAGTATAAATGTATGTGGAAAGAAGGAAGGAAGGAGGGATGGAGGGAGTACACAAGTGCCCTATTGTTAGTTGGTTTAGAATAGCTTAAAGCAAATAGCTATTAAAAATTTACTGTTTAGCTTTTCACCCTATGGTATGTTCTTGCCCACAGAGTGTTCTTCTAGAAAATTCACACTATATCTATTGCCCATTAAGGTGAGGGAGCACTTTATCAGGCTAAGTGGCCTATCCATCAGTTCAGCATGTTAAATCTGAGGAGTTATTAAAGCAGACAGCAAGGGAGTGGCATAGTTGGAGTTCTAAAATCATGTACCAAGAGCGGCCCAGCCAGTCAGGTACCGGGGCTCTGTAGCCAGGCTGGAGTCAGAGGACACTTGCCTGCTTGTCTAGACCTCTGGACAGGCCGGCCACCTGGCACACACCCAGAAAGGGAGGATAAAGGCAGTATCGTGCTCAGGGCTCGGGTAAGCTCTGTCTTTGTTTTCTGAACCGCTTCTGTCACTTGCAGGGCCCAGAACAATGGGGAGAGGGCAAGCTTCTAACTTTCGATCAGAGGTGTTTATGTGTGTTCTGGGCAAGTTTTGTAAGACAGCTGCCCTAATAAAGGATTTATCAAGACAATAAAACAAGAGAGGAAAGAGCCTAAAGATGCCCTGGTGAGAGTGGCTCTTTTATTCTATGAGAGTCTAAGAGGGAATACTTTGAACAAAGGCCACAGTTCACCCGTGCCCACCAGCCAGCCTTCTCCAGCCCAGCCTAACACACAGGCAGAAGAGCTCTCGATCTTCCTCTCAGGGACCAAATACTACAGGTACTTGATAGTTCTTTTTGTTTTATAACACCTAAGCCCAATTCCCTTACCCCAGATGGGTTTTCTTTTTTTAGTAATGGCTTTCCTAGTTAGGCAGTTTTGAGGATTTCAAAGATGGCTTGCTCTAACCAATGAAGCAGTTTTTAATTGAAATTGGGCATTTTGACCATGTGATGTCACTAAGTTCTTTTCCATGTAACCCACCGTCAACATTCCAGTTCCACTGAGCTCTTTCCTGAGGGTTTACTTTGTGCATGTGTTAGGTGGGAGGACTAAGGCAGATTCCAGGTTGCTCCTGGGCTTGTGGAGGTCACCAGGAACACTTACTAGTGCCCTGCACACCACCTCGCACAAATAAGAGTTTAATACAGGCTTATTTATAAGCCTTCTGACCACAATGATTCAATTACTCAGTTATTCATAATTCATCCATATGTTCATCATACTTGTCTTGAGCACCTGCTATGTGCCTTTAATATAGAGATGAATTAGCAACAGCTTCCTTGTCCTTGAGAAGCATTTTAGAGCCTAGTGGGGGAGAAAGACAATTACAATGCAATGGAAATTGTGTTCTAACAGAAATTCACATAAGGAGCAATCTTTCCTGACAGAAGGAAGAGAAAAGTATTCTAGGCAGAGAGAACAGTATATATAAAGTGTAAGAAGGCTGGAAGAGAGCATGCGAGGGCCAGGAAACTGTTAGGTCTTAGGTGCAGTGCATCGTAGGGTAAGTGTTGATGAAGTGTTTGGGGAGCCTGGAAGAGGAAGTGGTAAGAAATGAGGCTGCAGAGGCAAACTAAAGGTTGCCTAAAGTGAGACTAGGAGAAATGAGGGTGAGACCAGTTATGGCTTGAATGTCTTTCTGTAGGCTCTAGGAAGTCCCGTGCACATCTCAAACAGTGTGAAAAGTAGAATCAACAACATGGAAAGATGTAATTCAGGAAATTAGTGGACCAAATAGAGGACTATTATATTAATACAAGAAAGAGATGATGAAGAAATGAATTGGGCCTGGACAGTAAGTGTGGAAGGAAAGGAGTTATTCAAAAGGTAACTGGTAGTCAAAGATAACGGTCATGAAAGGTAGTGAGTGTGGAGTCAGGACAGGGTCCAGAAGAGTGTAAACTCATCTCAGGACAGAATTTAGGGGGTGTCCATACTCAGTAATAAAGATGGATCACATTTTAATGCAATATTTTAAGGAATACAAATTAATGCTAAATAAGCCCCCACAATTAACAGCATATCACATCTTAAAATATAAACAATCATTATGACCAATTTTTCCTTTTACATCTGGCTTCAATATGGCTTGACATGGTAATATACTTATTCTGGCTTTATTTAAAATGTTATTAGATCGTTTATTGTTGTTTTTGGATATGATTTTGATTTTTCTAAAAATATTGCATTAAATGATTGTCTTGATTACTATCTTTTAGGTTGCTGCTGTTCAGTCACTCAATCATGTCCAACTCTTTGTGATCCCATGAACTGCAGCACGCCAGGATTCCCTGTCCTTCACTGTCTCTCAGAGTTTGCTGAAACTCATGTCCATTGAGTCGGTGATGCCATGCAACCATCTCATCCTCTATCGCCCTCTTCCCCTCCTGCCCTCAATCTTTCCCAGCATCAGGGTCTTTGCCAGTGAGTTGGTTTTTTGAATCAGGTGGCAAATCTTTTAAGGGCACCTCTTAAGTTTTGTGCCAAGGCAGGTCCCTCATTCTTCTCACCCCAGTCCTGGCCCTGGAACAGGTCTGGGGTCAGAGAGGGGAGGTGTCAGTAAAGATGTAAGATGCTGTCAAGTAGGATATACTAAGGTCCCAATAGGAAGTCTTTCTCTACTGAAGGACTGCACAGTCAGCTTCTAAAAGTGACTTTCTTCCCAGACACCATTTCTCTGCCCACCACAGCTTGCCATTTCCTGCTAGGAATTTTCACCAAGTGCAGACTTCATTCAGACCCCGTCTGTTGCCCTCCCTCTGAGCAACTGAGTTTGGGTCTCCCATGATGAAACGTACATACAGCTTGTATACCACTCGCCTAAATGCTACAAATGCTTTAGAATAAGCATGGAAATTGGTTTCGAAGCTCCAGCAGTTTCTAAAATAGGAGTGGTTTTAAAATAAAGCAGTGCTATAAAAGGGATTCCTATAGAGCAGATTGTGGGAAATGGTGGTGAGCCTCTAAAACGGAAAACCTGGGCAAAGAGTCATCAAGGGCTTCCAGTCAGTGCTGGAAAGTGTGCCTGAGAGGGAAACGTGGTCTGCCAGGGGAGCAGTCAACTCTGTCTCTGGCTCCTCGGGGCCACGAAACTCATTTCTATCCATCCCCTGAAGCTGCTTTTCACTTTATATCCTGGATTGATGCAGAAGTAATATATTCTGTCAGTGCAAAAATTTGCCTTAAAAAAATACCGTGGCCTTTGGAAATCTAGGAGGGAATTGGGTGGGGAGCTTCCAAATTAATTGCAATGCACAGCTGGAGTACAGAGGTCATGGTGAGGGGAGGGTGTGGACAAGGCAATGTTTGGGTGGAGAAAATGACTGGGTGGGCAGAAACGGGCAGCGGGGGGAGTTGGATAATGAAGGAGGGTAGATGGACGTGTGAGTGGAGCTGTCTGATAGCTTCAGTTTCCTTAGAGAAGTTGGAGAAAATGTTGCTTTCTGAGAATCTGGGGTTGGGATGAATCTTCAGCAAGATTGTGAAGGTTAAAAGAAGGGGAGAGAGGGTTGACCAAAGACACGTGTGAATCTTTATGGGTCCTTGCAGACCTTCTGCACTTGGAAGCCACGAATGCACATGACTCCAGTCTACACAGCTACAGGATTATTTAAAAGCATTTATTTATTTAGTTTTGGCTGCAGTAGGTCTTTGTCACTGCATACGGGTTTTCTATAGTTACAGTGCACTGGCTTCTCATTATTGCAGAGAACGGGCTTGAGAGTATGGGCTCAGTAGTTTTGTGGGGCACGGGCTTAGTTGTTCCGAGGCATGTGGAATCTTCCCAAATCAGGGATCGAACCCGTGTCCCCTGTATTGGCAGGTGATTTCTTAACCACTCGACCACTGGGGAAGTCCACCAATTGCATGACTTTCATCTCTGGGAAAAAGACTTGGAGAACCCAGGCCCTGGGACTGAAGCCAGGTTGGCAGTATGTAAGGCAGATGAGGGGTTAGGGGTGAGGGAGCTGGGTGGTGTCGAAGAAGAAGGAGAGTTTAGGAGTAGCCAGCATCGGGGGTGGGTGGGGTGGGGGGAGTGACCAATGAAACCAGTGATGAAGCGGGGAGAAACCAACAATGCTGAAGAGTCTCAAGCTTCCAACTGTTCCAGCACCAGTACGAGATGCAACTGAGGGATGTTGTGTGTTATAGGGTCCTGCCTCAGCAGGACCAGCCCCGGGTCAGCAGAGGCAGCCACACCGTGCGAGCTCCCTGGCAACCAAGGCCCCTTTTGCTCTGGTGATGTCCCTACAGTCACGATGATGACCTCTGCGTTATCACATTACTATCTCTTCTCTTGAAATGCAGCCACACAGGCCCCTCTTCAGCCGAAGAAGGCATCTTTTCTGCCTCTCTGGAGCACCATGTAGGAATAGGCATTCCTGTATGGAAGACTAATTTCATCAGTAGCACTGTTAGTTTCCCCCAGGCCCCCCACTCATCCTAAAATTGATAAAATATGACAGTCAATAGGGCTTCCCTCTTGGCTCAGATGGTAAAGAATCTGCCTGCAGTGCAGGAGATCTGGGTTCCATCCCCAGTTCAGGAAAACCCCATGGAGGAGGAATAGCAACCCACTCCAGTATTCTTTGCATGGGAAATTCCATGGACAGAGAGGCCTGGAGGGCTATAGTCCATGGGGTTGCAAGAGTCAGACAAGACTGAGGCGACTAAACAACAACAACAGCAGTGAGAGTCAATAAAGCAGGTGCCATCCTCAGGTTGCTAATGAAGACGGACTCTGCTAACAGTTCTTACGACTGTACTGAATACAGCTGTCAAGGCAGTGGGGAATTGGAGACGGTGGTGTGCAATTAACCTGGTTGGAATTAGGCCAAGGAACCCAAGGTTAATGGCCCTGGGAATGGGAACATTAATGACCACTGATGGTCAAGCCCCTTTTTGTCTTACTCATTAGAGCTGCCTTTTTTATTCTGTGAGAGCCTGGCCTCTGGCCCTGGGACGGAGGGTGATGGAGAGTTGCCACTCCCCCAGATGACGTGTTGTGCGTTCTGACAGCTTCTGCCTAGCGCTTGATTCCCCCATCACAACATCCAGGTATAGTGCACAGCAGATCCCAAACATGCCCGCCATCTGCTGAGTGCTGCTGACAAACACACTATGCATATTCATGCACCCAAACCACTCTGGGTTTTCATCCGACAGGCTGACAAAAGTGTGACACCCCCTTGCTTTCACCTGTTTGGTGCTGATTTTCCATTTTCTACACGCTTCTGGGTGAGCTGGAATAGAATCTTTAACTGTGCCAAAATGTGTCCTCAGTCACATTTGACGGTGACAGAGTTATTAACATGTGAATCTTCACGGCCTTACGCCCTAACGTGATTGACAAAGAGGATGCTATTTCTGTCCACTCTGTATCTCTCTTTCCCTATTCCTTTTACCCTCTGAAAGAGAAGTCTACCTTTGCTGGAGCTAATCTCCTGTGATAAGCTTTTGTGATGCAAATTTGGGACACTGGGTGGATAGAGACAGAACGGGAGTGGGGGTGATGAGGTGTAAACTTGGAGGAAAGATGAAAAAAACCTAGACCCAGCGAAGGAGCAAGAACAGTCCAATTCGGGATGGGAGCAATTTGCTGGGGAAGCTGAGCCTGGGGCTAGGAAAGGAAGAAGCTTCCAGGGAACTGTGTAGGGTGTGTGAGAAAGAAAGTGGAGGCAGGGGAAGGTGGATTTTAAGAAGCCTGGTTGATATTCTCAATCTCTTTGGGCATCTGTAGAGATATATGAATAAATGCTGCTCTCAGTTTTAATTCTGTCTGGTTGCTAGAGAGCTTTCCCTCCCATGGAGGACACTGGGATTATCTGAATTATGCCATCATGTATAACTGGGGGCTGAAGGTTGAGGTTCAAAGGACAGTGACCTTGCATTTTACTCTTGACCTTAGAGTCAGAAACACATTTTGTGGCACCCCCTTCTCTAATGGATTTTAACAAAGAGTGTATTAAAAATTCATGAGTACCAAGACATACCCTGCTATCTACAATTGCAAGTCTCTAGAAGGCTGTATGATCACCCATCAGTTTTGTACCTTCTTATATAAGCCTTTCAGAAAGTCTCAGGAGGAGATATTATTTTCCCCTTTCATGAATGTGAAAACTGAGGTCCAGGACACTAGAGTTAGGTTACAAGATTCATTAGAAGCAGCTCAACTCAGGGTTCATGTGTGAATTTTTATAAAAGGGGAAATGAACACAGAGGGAAAGATACTGAAATGTGCAAATAGTTCTTAAATAGAGGCAGGAATTTAGTAAAAACCACAAGGCTCGCGGGTTCTGGAAGCCTGCCTTTCCTGGGTGGTTCTCTAACACGCAGTCACTTTGAGCTTTCTGCTGAGAGTGAGAACCACAGAGGAGGAGACACAACTCTGTGAATCTATCTATTCATCCCACACCTTAGCTTCGCATGGCTGGTAGTCCTCTGTTCACCAAGCCCTTTTCTTTGGATCCAGCAAAAGTGTGGTGGGGAACTCAGAGCCTGTCCTCTGCCCTTGGCAGTGAAGGGCTGGGTATGGGCAGGCAAGGTGAAGATGTCCACACCGTGTTGACAGACTTGGCATTTCCTCGGCAAACCTGCAAGATAATTCAAGCCATTAAATCAGCCCAAATGACTTGCGGTGACTGTCATTTTCCTGTGTGAACATCTCACTGGCTGAACACCAGCATCTCAGTGGCCACAGTGCCCTAATTTTCTTCATTGGAGATGACAAAACCAAAGGTAGTGAGTAGGAGGAGGGACCAGGTTCCGGGGGCACTCTCTCCAGGGAAGTCTCTTGGGCTTAAATACATCTAAAGTGGATCTAAAAGAAAGCGGTGATTACAAGCTAATTTTCTGCCTGCATTATGTTAAGTGTACCATCATCTACACAAACAGCAATTGCTTTACACCAGAAATCTTTTGACTGAATTCCTCTTATTGGTAAATTTTGTATTAAAAAAGAGAGAGAGAGCTTGAAGGAAGATTTTTCTATTTAAAGGTGAGACTATTCAGCACACCAGTAAAAGACACGAGATGGGCAGGGAGCCAGAAGATACTTTTCCCTTTTAAGTGCAAATACTAGTGAAGGAGAGATGGTCTAGTAACTTTGCAGGGAAGGGTCTGGGAGGACCATGCTGTGAGCTTGAGGAGGACACAGCTCTGCCTCCTGCAAACACCCTTGGTTTTCTGGCAAGAAAGCTGACAGCAGAGCAGAGGTGAGAAGAGGCTGGTAAACATAGCCAATCCTGAGTCATTCCAGATGGGAGTGAGGGGGCACTGGTGAGATCTCCTTTTCCTGAGTCAATACTGCCCTTTCCCAGGGGCAATGGAAGTCAACTGGGCCACTGAACAGAGGCCCTCTTTCTGGGGCTCAGTCCTATAGGCGGTTTTATCGTAGTCATTCATTCACTCATCATTTAATCTGTGAACATTTTCTAAGCACCTCCTAAGTTGCAGACCGTGGGCCACGCCCAGGGAATTAAAAAAACAATAGAGAAAAGGAAGCTGGCAGTATGATAGTCAAACAGGAATAGAATGTGGGCACTGAAATCAGAGAGTTCTGAATGAAGATGTTCACCAAAGCTCGTCTTGCCTGGGATAGATAGCTTATGACGTCATACTTGTAAGCTGGGATATGGGGATGGATTACTGATACCTGCTTCAGAGAGACATTGAAAGGATTCATAATGCGTATAAAGCAATGACCAGAGAGCCTGTTGCCAAATCAGTGCTCAAGAACTGTGAGTTGTTCCACCCTCCTTCTGAATTCTCATTTGGTACCTGAACTTACCCCTGATGCTGGGAAAGACTGAGGGCAGGAGAAGAGGGCGATAGAGGGTGAGAAGGTGAGATAGCATCACCGACTCAATGGCCATGAGTTTGAGCAAGCTCCGGGAGATAGTGAAGGAGAGGGGAGCCTGGCAGGCTGCAGTCCATGGGGTCAGAAAGAGTCAGGCATAACTTAGTGACTGAACAACAACCAGAACTTACAACCTTCAGGCATCAAACTCCCAGGCCAACA
Organism: Dama dama; assembly: GCF_033118175.1. NCBI lineage: Eukaryota > Metazoa > Chordata > Mammalia > Artiodactyla > Cervidae > Dama > Dama dama. The sequence continues at coordinate 15,669,634 of NC_083682.1, forward strand.
TCGAGAGACTCTTAGCTGTGCTTGTTATGATCCAAGTCTATGAATTTCTTGACACAGGAGGCTGGGAGGAGGCCCAGAGATTGGGATGTGTGGAGAAGGGAGAATTGGGTTCCCAGGGAAGAGAGCTACAGAAAGGCCCTTCTCTGCTGGGTACCAGTTAGGCATTGTGTATAGATTATTTTGCAGGTCTGTGGCGGGGCGGGGCGCGGGGGGGCGGTGCAGGGGTAGGAATTCCTGCCCTATCCAATCTCAGCAACTCCAGCAGAGTGTCTCCAGGGTCAGGAGGACACATAAGAAATGGTACCGTCCCAGAAGCCCAGAAGAGTGCTAAGCCTCAGTCTTTGACCACCAAGGAGGTGGTCATTTGGAGGACATTCAGAGGACATTCAGCAGGATCATTAATTCCTAAACAGAATAAAGATTTGTGTTGCAGTTGAGAATAAGCTGTAAATTAGTCATTAGTCAACTTTTTGCAGACAGAGTTTGGAGACCAGGGAAGATCAGCTTACCCTCCAGCCATCCCCAGGGGGAACCTGGGACTTAATTTAAACTTATCTCCAAGTGTCAAGTTCCAGCGCCAAGGTGTGTATTTTACTTTCCTTGAACATGTTGACCCCAGGCTCCTGCGGTGCACATATTATTATGGAACCTACTAAATGACTAACAGCCTCCAAGGTTGAATGCAGCCTCAAGGGCACAGTTGTGAGGGAGAGAAGAAGGGTGTTGGACTCTATTTCTAGGAGAGACTCAGAGCAGACTGTAATCCACATTTTGCCTATGATGAGTTGTGTGACCTTGGATGAATTACTTTATTTATCTGAGCAAGTCATATCCTCTGGAAAATGGGGATGATACCATCTGACAGGGTTGTTGTGAGACTTAACTTAGAGAACACATTTTATATACCAAGCTGAGCAATGGCCACTTACTGGAAGCCCAGTTAATATTGGTGACCTGCTGTAGAAGGCGGGATGAAGGACACTTGGCAGAGATGCAGAGTCTGATGATGATGGTGATGAACAGAGTCTCACTGCTGATGCTCAGAAAGGAAGACGAGCAGGAGACTCCATCACCTCCAGAACTGGGAGGTGAGTCAGGCAAGAGGAGTGGAAATGAGGGTGGAGGTGGCTTCGTTGATTCACACCACCAGCGGGGCCCTGAGGTCCAGTTGCAGACAGAAGAGTGGTCCACAGCACATACCATGACAGGCCGCAGGAGGAAATGGATCCACCATGGGCTCACTCATCTCTGTCTTCTCAACCTTGATTTCTCAGGACCAACCACCAGTTCACCTCCTCTGCCAACAGTGAGATGCTCTCAGATGGGGTCCCCTCTGCTCCCTGACCAGCAGCCACCCAGCTTTGCCTCTGATTAACCCTCTGAAACCCGGCAGAAATGGACTTCCTAGATCGTATCTTGCGCTACAGGAATTGACAAGGGTTTAAAGGAGCCGCTCAAATGGTAAAGCATCTGCCTGCAATGCAGGAGACCCAGGTTTGATCCCTGGGTTGGGAAGATCCCCTGGAGAAGGAAACGGCAACCTACTCCCCATATTCTTGCCTGGAAAATCCCATGGTCAGAGAAGCCTGACAGGTTACAGTCCATGGGTGGCAAAGAGTCAGACACGACTAGGCAACTTCACTTTCACTTCTTTCACTTTGAAGGAGCCAAGCCCCACGTCCTCCTGTGGTCCAGAACTCCTGGAGTGTGGGGGTGGCTTCATAACGTGCCAAGCTGAGCATCTCCAGTTAGCATGACTGACTGTCACCCTCTTCAGTTTTCCTCTTTTCCTTTCTATACACGCTCTTCTCCAACTTCTCTTTCTCCCCCATCCTCTCATTCAGCCTTGCTCAAAATTGCTGAGTCAGCAAGCTCTTTTCCTGCTGCCCGTCTCAGAAAGCAGACAAATAGCAGGATGCCACCCTGGATGGGCCATAAATAATGCATAGTGCACAGAAACAGCTGGAGAGGCCCTCTGATTACAAAGAGATCTTTAGATAACAGAGCATCCCACTTACTCTTCTTAACACCCTAGTTCTTCATTCTGAGAGGCGCCCACCTGCTCATTCATCAATAGGGACCCCCAGCAAAGGACAGTGTTTCTCCTGTGGTCTGACCCCAGCTCTACCACCAGGAAGGCCTGTCTGACATCCTCTCGTGATGCTATTCCCTGGGCCCCTGGACACCCGTGGTAATGGTGGCCAGGCTAAATCAGTTCAGGCCTTATATTTCATTATTTTAAACTCATGCTATGATTTTGATGTCTTGACACTTGGTGAATTCTGGAAGAGATGAGACCTCTAGCTTAGTACCCTGATATATTTTAAATATAGTGCCTCATAAGTTCCATATTTAGGACTAAGGGCTTGGTGAATACTGGATGCTCCAAGCAGAAACCTGTAAAGTAGGTTATTAGCATTTCCAGTTTCAGTTGAGGAAATTACAACTCAGATAAGTTAATTGATTAGTTCTAGGTCATCGAGCTAAGAAATTATAAACCTAAGATTGAAATCCAGTATCTGTGACTTCATCTTCCATATTCATTTTTCTTTCTGCTGATTAGGAATCAGGATGAAGGGACTCACACAGCAGAGTAGATCAGCCGGGTAGGAGCGGAGAACAGAATTCCAGTTGGATCAAAGGAACAATGTGGGGTCTATGTGCTCTTATTAGCAAAGCAGAAATAGAGACACAAACATAGAGAACAAATGTGGAAACAAAGAGGGCAGGGTGTGTGGGGTATGAACTGGGAGATTGGGATTGACACATAAATACACTATTATGTGTAAATAGATGACTAATGAGAACCTACAGAATAGCACAGGGAACTCTGATCAGCGCACTGTGGTGACCTAAATGGGGAGGAAATCCAAAAAATGGATAAAAATAAACATATAACTTATTCACTTTGCTATATAGTAGAAACTAACACAGCATTGTAAAGCAGCTATGCTCCAGTAGAAATTAATTTTTTTTTAAAAAAAAAGAGAAGACAGGGTCAGGAAGAGGAGATGGACACATTTCTAGGCAGGATACAGGAAATCCAGCAGGAATGTTGAGGCTCCCAGTGATTCCCCATCAAGCAAAGCAGTTATCACCTCTAGGCCTGGAGGGAAAAGAAGGAGAGATGATGGTGTAATCATAGACAAGTGAGAGCAGGAGCCGAGGAAGAGGGTCTGCCCTCCAGTATCTACACCTCGGAAGGCTTGGACACTGTCAGGACTCGGTCCGAAGGATCTACACCTCGGAAGGCTTGTCAAGACTCAGTCAAGACTCAGCCTGAAGCACAGAAGAAACAGGAGTAAGGCACCACCTTCTTGAGGAGGTGTTTGACAAACACCTGGAACCAACCAGCCAAGGAGAAAGTGATGCACTTCATTGGTAGAGTCAGCAACCCTGATACAGAGCAAAACAGAGAAGGGAGCGGGCAGCCTGTAGGGGACTGGACCAGGAGGATCACCCACATGGAGAGTCAGCACACAGTTCTTTATCATTTGACGAGTGCATGAGTCACTGCCTGCATCCCCAGGCTCTTCGCCCAGGGCTGGATTTCCCACGAAGCTGATGAAATTTAAGCTTCGAGGTCTATAAGCCTTGTGCCTCACTGCACAGCAGACTACCTAGAAACTTGATGACCTAAAACAAAAGTGATTTCTTATTTCCCGTATTTCCGTGGGTTGGTCAGGTGGTTCTTCTGCTTCTCGAGGTGCCAGCTGGAGTCATGGGTCACTTGTGCAGCTGATTTCAGCTGGGAGCTCAGCTGGGTCTGAATCGTACGGACAGCTCCCCTCCATTGTCTGGGGCCCTCGCTTCTTCTGCACACTGTTTCTCCTCAAGATCTCTCATCATTCAGCACTCCAGCCCGAACCTCCTGGCAGCTGGCTTCTAAATGAGCTACAGCAGGAACTCAGGCCTCGTACTATTATTGGTCAAAAAAAGTGGCCGATTCTAGGGGAGGGAAGAGCAATATTCATGTACAGAGCCAGAAAAGACCTTGGGGGTTTTACAGTTCACCTATGCTCCCCAAGACCCTGGTTGGGGTCATCCAGTGGCTACATCCATCTGTACTCCTTCAGGATGGGAACGTCTAAGAATGGCTCAACCTACTGTGTCTTGGGATAGTCTGTTATATAGCAAGAGATAACAGATGCTGAGTCCTGGGGAGAAATAGTCACCTAGTCAAATATATTTTGTAAATATAGAAAAGTAAGACAGTTTAACTGCAGCTAATCAGGACTTCTGTTACTTTTGACCTGACATCTCATTCATATACCGTCCCTGTATTGGGTACCACTGAATTGGCCATAAACATGCTGAGGATCCAGCTCAGAGGAATTTGAGCTGGGCTTGCTTTGATGCACTTTACATAGTTCCCTGTTACTTCCACGCACATGAGACCCTTGCTGGCTGCTCTGATGCAGTCACGGCTCCCAGAGTGATCCCATTGCCTTGGGACACCCAGCTACTCAACATCACTGTGCATTGTGAGTGCGCCCTCAGAGCCCCGACCTGGGAATACATGGGGAGCGGAGAAGGCAAGGTTTGGATGATAAGAAGCCTGAGGCTAGTCTGTGGAAAATTCTCCCAAACATCACAGCACACAAATGAAAGAAATCTGATGGATGTTTTTCTAGATTTGGCCTGAATCCTGAGAATTCTCATGACACTAACGATCATGATTTGAGAAGCTAGAAGAAACTGCTCTGAACTATCAATTTAAAAAATCTGCCATGCTAGAGGACATTGGATTTAGCTTTCATTTTTTCTGTAGGAACTATTATAAAATCATTATCATGTGAAGCATTGATAAAATATATATATAGCTAACCAGTCAATCCTAAAGGGATCAACTCTGAATATTCATTGGAAGGACCGATGCTGAAGATCCAATACTTTGGCCCTCTAATGTGAAGAGCTGACTCATTGGAAAAGACCCTGGTGCTGGGAAAGATTGAGGGAAAAGGAAAAGGGGTGACAGAGGATAAGATGGTTGGATGGCAAGAAAGTATTACGGAAAAGTATTGGGAGAGAATTAATGTTATTTTTTCTAGTTTCTCATGTTTGCGGGTACTTTTTATCTTTTAAAAATTTACAAGTTGCAATTTCTCATTTTAAATACATCCATACTTTTTTTTCTCAAATGTTAAATTTATTTTATTTCTTTTCTTAATTGAAGTATAGTTGCTCTGCAATATTATGTAAGTTAGTTGTACAATATAGTGATTCACAATTTCAAAGTTTACTTCTATACTTATTTTTCTATTTGTAATTTCTTTTCTTTTTTTTTTTTTTTTTAAATAAGAGAACCTCAAAACTATATAAGCTTCAGGCCCCACTGAATCTGGGCCATGTCTGCATCTAGACCAGGGGCAATCAAAGGATACTCACTAATAACATGCTGGAGCTGGTGCTATCTCTCAGCATGGGGGAGTCAAGCTCAGAGTAAAATGACTTATCTGGGTTGTCTTTCTGGGGAAATAGAGATTCAGAGGATCCCAGAACAAGATAAGACAAGATGAGCCATGAAAAGCAGTGCAGAAGAAAGTTGTCTCACCTTGTAGCTGCTGAGGCAGAATGAGAACAGTGACTTGTGGCCATGGGACCCTCTCAATTCTGAAGCTCCCTGACATGCGGAAGCACAGGATGATAGAACTGCTAATAATGGCACCAGCAGTAGAGCTTGGCCCACTTGGGTAGGTATTGTTTCAGGTATCGTTCTGAGCACTTTGTGGGTATTAACTCACTGGCCCCTTAACAACCCTGTAAATCTCCATGTCCCTTCCATCTGCAACCTGAGGAAGCAGCGCAGAGAGGGGACAGGACCCACCCAGGGCGCGCTGGTGTGGTGGGGCTGGGTATGCTTCCTTACCTACCTAAGTACCTGCATCAATACAGCAATGTGCAGCTTATCAAGCAGTTTTACAGACAGCATCTCACTTGCAATCCTAATAGCCCTGAAAAAGTTGGCAGGACAGTTGCTGCTGCTCTCAAGTTATGTGTGATTAATTGAAATCTAAAATTACAAAGTGACTTATTCATGATCACATAGCCAGTAAGCGGAGGTATTGGAACTGAAAGCAGACTCTTGTGTGCTTTTCATTATATCACGCTGTGGATTAATACATTTCAGCCCAAGTACTTTTCAGTTTCTATAACATCTTTATGTATAATGCTAATGTAATAACGTCTACCACTTTATAAAAAGGTGTTATTATCCCAATGCTACTATAGAGAAATGAACGAGGCAAAGAGACAGCACACAGGCTGCACCTGAGCCCTGGCTTTTTTCTCCAAATTCACAGGCACACAAATTCAAATTCACATACTCCCTCACAAGTGGCAGAGCACCAGTCTGCTTGCCAAATCCTGAACGCAGCTTGGCTCTGGGGGGAACAGAAGGTAGAACCAATGCCCCAGGACTTGGAAGTGCCTGGTGGGCCCAGGAAATTTTGAGAGGATTGGTGTGGCTGCAACAGAGGGTAGACAGATGTCACACTGGGAAACAATTAGGACCAGAGGGTGAGGACTTTGAGTAGCGTGATGGGAGCATTATTTTGCAGGGAGTGAGTATTGGGCACACACCGAAATCTATACCAAACAACGGTAAATAAACTAAAGAAATTGAAGTGCATGCTTTAGCTGCAAACTGCAGTCAGGGCAGGGAGTTACAAATGTATATAAGGCAAGGAGGAGAAACAACAACAACCACAAAACAAACACTTCAAAATATCTGTGAAAGAATAGCTAATCTCTTAATAAAAAATTAGTATTCACCTATTGAGTCTTAGGATCACAGAATTGTAAATAAAAGGGTAGTATAATAACCATAATATTTAAAATGCCCCAGAGACTCCATGAGAACCCTGCTTACTAAATATTTTCTGTTTAAAGTTGACCTAGAGGTTGACCTAAATTGTAGCTTTATCAGTGGCCATTGATAAGGGAGAATTCTCTTCTCCCCATAGTCCATTAGATTAATATTCCTTAAACATCTCAGTCGGAGAAGGCAATGGCACCCCACTCCAGTACTCTTGCCTGGAAAATCCCATGGACGGAGGAGCCTGGTAGGCTGTAGTCCACGGGGTCGCTAAGAGTCAGATGCGACTGAGCAACTTCACTTTCACTTTTCACTTTCATTCATTGGAGAAGGAAATGGCAACCCACTCCAGTGTTCTTGCCTGGAGAATCCCAGGGACGGGGGAGCCTGGTGGGCTGCCGTCTATGGGGTCTCCCAGAGTCGAACACAATTGAAGCGACTTAGAGGCAGCAGCAGCAACACCTCAGTGGGGGTGATGATGATGATGGTGATGGTGGTGGTAATGATGGCAATGATGATGGTGACAGCGATGGTGATGATGATGGTTGTAATGCCAGTGGTAATGATGGTGGTGACAGTGATGATGGCAGCCACCATTACTCTTTGCTGGCTCTGCTGTAGGTCACAGGTATTGCCCCTGATTCAAAGTTACTCTTTAAGTTAGGTATGACTGCCCCCTTTTACAGATGAATACAGTGAGGCCCAGAAACGTAAGTGCCTTTCCCAAGTGGTGAACCAGAGCTTAACACAGGTTAAAAACAAGATAAGCTTCAGAACCTTTTTCTTGCGCTCTACCTCCCCATTCCTCTGCACAGAAACTAGCATTGGAATTCTGTTCTCTAACTCATTTAAGGCTGAGCAACTGATGTTCACATTTATGGCATCTACACCTGAGCCTAACCTACATATCCATCCTCACTTTCCCCCTTGTAGCCTCTTATTTTAGCTTTATTTTCTTACAAACTCATAATTATTTTTCCTCAAACACCTTTCCCCTAAGTGTCTGTCACTAAGTTCTATTAATCCAGCTTTTTTCCAAGTACTTTTCTCAACACTTTCACAAATCTCTCTTTCTTGAATATGCTTCTCTCCAGCTCTATCAAAGCCCTATGTGTCATTTAAGGTTTAGCTCTCATGTGTCAGGTGCAGAGCAAATCAATAAATATCTACTGTTATTATCATTGCTATTTTCATTACTATTATCAATCATCCAATGAATCTTTGAGTGCCTTCAACCTGCCCAATATCCAGGAGGTGTTAGGAATACAATGACAAATAAGACACGATACTGGGCTCCAGAAACCATGGTGAGGTGAGGGTGTGTTGGATGAGGGGTGGAGGGCTGTGTGGTTACACACAACACAGCGTGTAAGAGTGACTGATGGGGCTGAGGAAGGATGAAGTTCATTCTGGAGTTACTGTAGAAAACTTTCCAGAGGGTACCTCTGAGCCTAATGAACACATTGAAATTAGCCAAGAAATATGGCTTCATGTTAGGATCAGGGGTTTTCTGAGTCACTCAATTTTAAGCACTAAAACTGGGGCAGTTCCAGGCAAAGCTGGCAAATATTTTTGAATGAATGAGTAAATCATGCCTAATAAGTCCTTGAGTGGAATTACCCTGCACCCACTGACCTCCCTCTGAATGTTCGCAGATCCAAATCTGACCTGAGTCTTTGCAGCTGGCCTTGTAGCATCCCCTTCAGGGGTGCTCCTCTGGGTGTGCATCCGTGGCAGGATTTTAATAAGAAAAGATGGAGAAGAAGATGTAACAGTCACCCAGGTGGGAGAGGACGGCCCTGGAAAATCTCTCCCCCCTCTCCCTCCCAAGCCTGTGTGTTTCATTAAAATATGTATGACAACATTTCTCCTAATATTGTTGCATTACACCATCCTTAATTACATAATTCAACATTTTCAAGGGTATTTGGAGGAAATTTGGACGGTTCATTGACTGGTATTTGAAGGAAGCTGAGAATTAAATTAGAAAACATGAGGGGAAATTAGTAGTAAAAGAGACTGATGGAAGGGCCGACGTGGCCCGACTTGGAGCTCATCACGCATGCCGTCTGGGGTCTTGGGGTCTCTCATCCTCTGTGGAGTCGCTCTTTCCTAGCCTGGTCACCAGGAGCAGGAGGATGGCATGGTCAGAGGCTGCCATGGGCATCACATGCCCTGCTGTTGTTTGTGTTGTGATGTCTGATATGCGTTTTGAGACTGCATATTTCCCCTGCTCCATGGAAGGCACACACTCTCGGGCTGATTGCAATCAGGCTGATTGGTGGCCCAGGCCCACTCCTCCTGCTGGCGTGGTGGTTGGGCTCATGGCTCCGTGCTCTGCCCTACAAACTTCCCTCCCTCACCATGTTCCCCTTGAACTTCCTCCCACCCAGCAGAGGTCCCCCCACCCCATCATCCCTTCTCCTGGGCTTAGACCAGGCCCACAGCCTGGGCCTACAGCCAGGAGGAGCCACCCTGGAAAGAGGCTAGGCAGGGGGCCAGGCGCCCCAGGACAGCCCCCCAGAGCCCATGGCAGACATTCCAGCCCCAAAACCCTATTCCTCCCCCTGGAAACAGCTCTCCTGCGGGCTCAGCCAAAACCTCAGGTTCAAGTCTGCCTCTTAGGCACACTCTGAGACTACCTTCGTATCAACAGAATGTCTCATTACCACCCCCCACCAAGCGCTGCATCCCACTTTGCTGTTGTGACGGCTTTGTCAGCAAAACAGAATGCTGGAGGGTGGTGGAGGTGTCAATTTATCAAAACAGAAGCTAAGCTTTTGAGAAGCGATGGCCAAAGATCTGAATGGGCTTCCAACCCCAGCAAGAGGCAAACGTGAGATGTTTGGCTGAATTCAAAACTGAACTCTTAGGGGCAGACGGAACGCAAGTGGATGTCAGAATGCAACAGAAGCCCCTTCCTCAACCTGGACCCTAGCTTGTCTGGTTCAGCCCCTGCAGGAGGGCTGGGGAGGCGGGGCATTCTGGGGTCATTTCCTTTTCTGAGACTTCAGTTCATGGCTGAGAATAACCTAGGCGTTGGCTGTCACAGTCCCTCACCCCAGAGAATGATGCTTTCAAGGTCCTGCTGGCAGCCGGTGGGAGTCAGGCCTTGGTTGGAGAAAGGGCCGGCCTCCTGGAGGCTCTCTGCATCTTCGAGAACTCCTCCTCGCTCTTGCTCTTGGGCACTGGCGTGCACCTTGAAGGGGGCCTTGCCTGGGACAGGACTCCTGCTCCTGTCCGCAGACAAAGCGGGGAGCCAACCCCAGCAGGCCAGGATCAGGAGGTCAGGGACGCCGCGGCCTGGTCACACACACACCGGGGCCCATCATCGCTCACCTGGGGTAGAGGGTACAGAAGCTCCTGGGAGCCCTGTGCCCAGTGGGTGGAGATCAGCCAAGCCCTCTTCACTCGGGGCTTCCTGACCCAGCATCTCCATCAGCCTGTTTGAGAGCAGGTAGTTTGTTCCAGTTCAGTAATCCACTCAATAAAGCTGCTGGTGCCTGACGCGAATCCCTAATTGGAGTGTGGCTCCAGGCCCACTCGCCGCCCCTCCTGGGCCCGGCACCTCCACCAGCCCCCCACCCCCGAGAGTAAAAACCAGGTGATGTGAACACAGGAGCGGGGAGCACTGGGGTCACACCAGCAACTCCCAACCCCTGAGAGGCCTTGCCCCGGAGCACAGGCTACCCCACATCCCAGCCTGCAGTCAGCCCCGGGCCCCTCCTAGACAGAGGTGAGACTGGCTGTTACTGAAGCCTCAGCCTTGGGCCTTGCTTCACAGCAAGGTTGTTCGGGTCTGGGGAGAGAAACGTGGCTTGAGAGGGTGCTCTGGTCAGGGAGCAGAGTCACTGTCTCCACCTCCCTCAGCCAGTGGGACCCTCGCCTCCCACATCCATCACTAACCCCCACCTCCAGTCCTCCATTCCCATCCCCCATCTCCTACCCCCACCTCTTCACCCTCCGTCACCTACCTCCTTCCTCCCATATGCTGCTGCCTGAGCCTGGGTCTTCCGTGTTCAGGGCTGTGGCTGGTGCAAGACAGGGCAGAGGCCGCTGTGACTGGACCTTAGGAATACTGGCTCTGCAGTGAGACCAAAATTCGAGTCCTGGCTCTGCCTCGTTCAGGTCATGTGACATGAGACAGACCTGAGCCTCGGTTTCCAGGTTCCAAAAACCGGAGCAAACACTCCCTGCCTTGCGGAGCGGCTGGGAGACGGATGCACTTGTCTGTCTGCATGTTGTGAATATCGAACGCTTGTTAACCGTTACTGAAGTAATCGTCTATTCTGTATTGTTGCTCTATGGATTCTGTTACTGTTGCTTTTATTATGGTCGTGACAAGGTTTTTCTGAGTCCTGTGGACAGCTGTGACCTCTGCCCAGGGGCTGGGGCTTTTCCCCTCCTTTTTCTCCAAAATCCACAGCAAGTCATCACCCATTACCTCTCTTACTCTGTTGTCTGGTTTCATTAAACATGCTAATTCCCCCAGCCTGCCTTCCTGTCTTGGCACTTGCGTATATACGTGAGCGGCTCCTTCCCAGGCTGGAGTGGGCTGCAAAGCTGGAGCTGGAAGGGAGCTGTGCTGGGGCGGGCTGGCTGCCAGGAGGGCCACTGCTCAGCTCTCCCGTCTCCTTTTTCTCACCTGCCCTCTTTAGAAGGCACCTGCTGGTGAGCAGGAGGAGGCTGGCTCCTGCCATCGGTGCTTCTAACTGCACCGTCTTGCCAGCATCCGGTCCAGGCAGGAGACATGATCCATGCTCTTGCAATGCAGGAGGCTGGTTCTGGCACAGCCATTTCAGGAGTCACATTACTTGGCCTAGTGGCCCCGGGACATTCCATTCCAGCACTTGGATGCCACATGGATCCCAGTGCAGCCACACAATAAACACAATGGTTATTGCGGCTCATGTAGCCTGGAAGATGTACCCGCTGAGCAGGTGTCTGTAATTTCATGGGAGAATGTCAGGAGCATGGATTCAATGATTTTACACATTCTTTTTAAAGTGAGTGAGTGGTGGACGAAGAAAATATTTGGGAGGGTTTGTAGATGTGGGTTCAAATACAATCTTGTGACTAAGCTAGGTCAGCTAGGTACTCACCTCCTCTGAGCCTTAGCATCCTCATCTTTAGAATGGGTTAGCAGTAACTGCCCCACAGAGGAAAGGTGGTGTTGAAGCAGGCCCAGGCCTTGCCCACAGCTCAAAGCCCAGTATCTCCTCTATTCCCCCTGGGATGCCAGTCTCCCTACTGGACTACTTCAACCATCCCTGAGGTCCTCCCACACACCCCTCTTGCTTCTTTCCAACTCTCCATGGAGAATGTCCTTTTCAAAATACAAACCACATCATATCATCCACTTATTTTAAACTCTAAATTGGCTCCTCTTCTGTTTTGGGGGGAAAAAAGTTCAAAAAAGTCCTTCCACTCTCCTTTCACACCCTGGCCTGGTATAACCTAAAAATAGGCCAACTTGCTTCTACATCAGAGAAAACTCTGCTGTGTTCCCAAACCAGATTAGGTCCCTTTACTGAGCTCTGGGTGTGTCCCTGATGTCTACATAGCTCTCGTAATTCATTTATATTTTATTGTTTAACAAATCATTCGCCCTCTTTGAGAAGCAAAATATCTCGCTGAGGGAATGTGGCATCTGAGGGAGGACCGAGCAAGAAGTGCCCACTGGCTCTGACAGGTCAGAAGTCACTGTTGTTCGTGACGACCTGGATTCTGGTCAAGGGAAAATGAGGGTGAGGCATTGCAGATGCAGGAGATGGAGAACTCCCTTGGGTGTTTGGGGAGACCTTTGGTTGGTTGATGATGTCTCTCTGTTTTCATTGGGGGACACCGAAGCACATGGGCCTGGCATCTGCAGACTGATGAGACTGTCCAGGGCAGGGAGCCCCTGGAGGTGAGGAAAGTCAGGTGCGCAAAGGCAGGATGCAGTGTGTTGGAGATGCAGGGGGAGCACGTGGAGTCCTGAGCACAGAGGGGTCTTGACTTGAAATAGAGTGGAAACAGGAGAGAACGTGGAGCAGAGACCTAGGGTGAACTGGGGAGGAAAGACACTTCATTTTCTTCTCATGGGTACAGCTCCTCGGAAGAGTAAGAAGTGAAGTCTTCACCCGGGGGAAGGAAGGAGGTTGGAGGAGGGTGGAAAAAGTGGGAACTATAAGGTGGTCCCCTCTGGAGTTGAGGAAAGTCGATGCTGTGGGGAATGCACAGGGATCAAAGTGCAGTTCAGGCCTGCTGGCCCTCTGAGGTCATAGGTTTGAATCAGGCAAGATGGCCTGACTTCCCTTTTCTCTGATCCCTTTAAGGATCACGCTGTCCTGGCAGAAAGTCCTGAGCCAGAGCCTTCAGAGGGAACCTGAGACCCTGCCCTGAAAGTGAAAGTGTTACTTGCTCAGTCTTGTCTGACTCTTCGTGACCCCATGGACTGTAGCCCGTCAGGCTCCTCTGCCCATGGGATTCTCCAGGCAAGAATATTGGAGTGGGTTGCCATTCCCTTCTCCAGTGGATCTTCCCAACCCAGGGAAGGAACCTGAGTCTCCTGCATTGCAGGCGGATTCTTTACATTCTGAGCCAACGGGGAAGCCTGGCCCTGAGGTCTACCCAAACCAGCATCAGCTGGCCCCGCAGCCCCTCTGGGCCTCTCTTCTGCCCCCACCCGCTGTAGACCCAGGGCTCCTCCCTCCCCACCTGGCCACCGGCTGTTCCTACTCACCCTTCCCTCTGTCCTCATCATCACACCCCACTTCTGACTTCAGTTTGTGGGTCCACGGGGCTTCATTTCCCAGAGACAAAAATGGACCTTTCCTGCAAGGGGGTGTCCTCAAGTCAGGTGGGGCTGCAGCCGCCCCGGTTAACCCTTCGCACTTGGCAGGAATGGATTTCTCAGATGGAAGTTCCTGGCAAAAGAGCTTGAAGGGACTTGAAACAACAGCACCAGCACACTGCCCATTCCCTGCTCCAGGTGGAATGGGAGTCCATTTCACAAGGTGCTGGGGTCTCTCGCTCAGAGATGGCAATGCCCCTGTGTCCGTCTCTGGGTTGGTCTACCTCTCCCTTGATTTGCAGCCTTTCGTGCGCTCCTGGGCCCGTGTGCACCCCCACACGTCTGTGGGCTGCCAGACTCCCTGGGTATCTGTCTCGGTATTGATCTGCAGGCTCCTGGCCATTGTGCACCCTGTCAGCCTGTCCACCCCCTGCTGCTGCTTCTGTCTGCACACGTGCCCGCCTCCCCTTCCAGCCTCATGCCCTCTGTCGCTCTTTCTCTGGCAGTTGGCTCTCAAGCCTCAGAATCAACGCAGACATGTTGATATCAGCCCACCCCATCCTCAGTCCTATGGTCCCCAGCCGGACAGCAGGCAGAGGGTGCTAACTTCAGGCAGGACTTTGCTCTGCCCCCAAGGCGGGTGGGGGACTTGGGGACAGGCATCTTGGTCTTGCAGCCGCTAACCTACCTTTGCTTCCTCTTTTCTCTCAGCCTCACCTGCCCCATCTGAGAAGCAGGGACCACATGCCTTGTTAGACAGGAGTGCTTCAAGGTTTAGACAACAAGGTATCCTTGTATGTCTAGCTCAGCTTATGGTACATGGTAGGTCTTTTAAATGCTCTTGAACCTCTGGTGTATGGTCTAAATCTGAAACATGTAATACAACAGCCATTTATAGAAGAATTATTCTCGCCATATTAAAGCTGTTACGTGCTTTGTTGTGTTTAATTTTTACAAAACCTGGTGACCTGGATTATCACTGTGGTTCCAGAAACGGTAGCATGTGTATTACCTGGGGATTTTTTAAATGCAGACAGGGAATGAGGAGACTTCCATTCCACAAGCTGTGTGATCTTGGGCCTGTTGCTTTACCTCTCGGAGCCTCTGCTGCTTCACTGATAAACTGAAGTGATGGAACCCAGCGCTATCACAAAGCCTCTCAGTGATCATCCTTTGGTTTTGCAGGTGACTGGTGTTTTGGCAGTCTGTAGGCGGGAGAAGTTTGTCAGTGTTTCCATTTAATGTCAGTTACTGCTCCTGCAGTGGCGTTGCATGGGAACGGGGCAGTGGAGAGAGGCAAAAAGGAATAAGTGACTGTCAGAGAACAGTTGAGGTTTGAAATCCAAACCTGGCTTCCCCTAAAACCAGTCTCTCTAGAGCGTGTACAGATCAGTGGGGCCCTGTGTCAATTACCTCTTGTGAATATTCTGGAGCCTGTTTGTGGAATCAGAGGCCCTTTCATACATCATTCCTAGGACTTTTCTCAGGGGGTTTATGGTCCAAGGACATCTGGTGCCTGAGGCTTTATGTCTGTTGGTGTGATCATCCGGACGGGGGAAGGGCTCATAACACTCCAAATGCTGGTGCCCGAATATCTTTAATTCCTTCTGAAGGGTCGGGGTTATTTCTCCATTGGGAGTGCTAATGGGATTCTAATACCCTGGCAAATGGGATTTTTTACAACTGCCATTCTGCAGTTACTGAGATGGTGTGTCGCTGGGACAGCCCTATAAATCCTGCCAGTCGCTCAGAGAAGGAGGAGGAGGGGGGCAAGACCACAGGGAGGGCTGGCTGGCTCCGTGGTGCTGACCACGTGTGTGGCGGGCCCGCTGGGGGGCCGCTCTGCATCCAGTTCTCAGGATGAGTTACTAACTGCACTGTGGGGCCCAGCTAAGCTGTGAAAATATGGCTGGGTCCACAGCCCCAGGGTCTAGAAGAGACAGAATTTGATGGAGCTGAGGCAGAAGCCTGTGAGAAATATACTTTTCCTCTTTCCCTCTACATTTGGCTTTCTTTTGAAGGCCTGTGTTTGGAGGGCTCATGGACTGAAGACTTAAGGATATTTTCCAAAAGTAGGTACTTGTGTCCTTCCGAGCCCAGTGGAATAGGACCCCAAGAACATGGGAGGGGTCTTGTGGAGAAGGAACTGCAGAGGCCCCGTTTTGATGCTAGGTTAACACGGGAGCCTCAGAGTAACATCACTGAGAAAGACAGATAGACATTTCACATTCAGACTGATTACCACATGAGCAGGAGTACCTAGTGATGTCTGGTCCCAGTGTCAGCCTACCATCTACTGATAGTCTTCATTAGATCCCCGCCGTGGAGAAGAAAGCCAGTGGAACAGATTACGTTCTGTCCATTGTACAGACGAACAATAACCTGGGAAATCTGAAATGAGTTGTCCCAGGACATGCCAGTTGGTGAGACAGGACTCAGATCGAGACTTTGCGATTTGAACACAACCCCGCTCCCCATCCTTCTCCAGAAAGATGTCAGGCAGAGTCCACTTTCCTCCTTGAAGTCAGACTCTCTCATAGGGAAAAATTCACCAAAGTGGGAGTCATAAATAGGATTTGGGTTGCTTAAGAGTGGGGACCACCTTACCTTGGGGCCGCCATCCATGGGCACCTCCGCAGGGTCCCATTCCGAGCCCCCTTATGCTGCCTGTGCAGCCCACCTCCAGACTCTCTCTGCTTTTGTGCCCCTTTGCCAAACATCCCTTGCCTGCTGCCTTCCTCTCCAATCCCACCCCCACCCCTGCCCCCGCCCCAATCCCACAACACAGACAGATCACTCAGGGACATCCGATCTTGCGAGCCTGCTTTGTCCAGACCAAAATGTCAGCTTTTCCAGGGCTAGGCTGCAGCAAGCATTTGTTGAGTAAATAATGTTTGCGTAACTGGACCCTATGGAAGAGATTAAAACAATAAAACCAAACTCTAGTTTTCGAGGAACTCACAAAGGTCCCGGGGAGACAGGCTATATCCATCCATAAGTAAGAATCACGGTGATTTGTTACCATTGTTTAGCTTTGCACAGATAGTCTGCATGTTCAGGACAGCATCTCATCCTGGCCTCCCATTAAGGAGAGGACATTAGGATTTTGATTCCTTCTTTAAAGAACAGTGAAACAGGTAGGCGGAGCCTGGTCCAATCTTATGAAGTTAGATGTTGCTTTAACTGCAGGTCCATCCTAGGCCCGTGGCTTCAAGTAGACAGGCTGGCGAATAAGATGGTGCCAGTTCACACGATATAGACAGAAATGGCACAGTCATCAAAGGAAGGACAAAGAAGTCATCAGGCAAGAAGAATTGAGAACACCTTCATGCAGGCGGGAGGCAGTGCTCTCCGTCTCTCCAGAGTAGCTGCTTCTCCGTGGCTCCATGAGCACCCAGCAGAGCCCGTGGAGAGAAGGGCTGTGGACCCCCCAGGCTGTGGCCACATGGCCATCATGTCCCGGGAGCCGGAAATCTCAAGTTGCAGGAAGCAGCCCAGGCTCTCCCACTGAGGGGGACAGCTGGGCAACCGCAGATCTGAGATGAGCCCTGTCTGTCAACACAAGCAGCGGGTCCCCTCCTCCTCACACGGCAGGCCAGCTCTGCAGACTTGCCGCTCTCCACCCAGCTCTGTGGTCCTGGAGCCCTGCTCAGAGAGGGCACCCAAAGGCAACATCTCCACTGTAGGGGCACCCGGCCCCACACAGCACCTCCGCCTGCGTCCCTCCCTGGTCCACATGGAAATGAATGGGCCTGCTGTACGTTCTCCTCTCCTGGCTCTTAGCTTCCCAAGGAGTGTGGCTTGGAGCCAGACAGCCCTTGGTTCAAATCCAGCTCCATCTCTCCACAGCTGTATGGCTGTGTTCAATTTACTAACCTCTTTTAAGTATCTAATAACCTCAGCCTCAATTCGTTTTCAAGTATTTTGTTAAGTTGCTCACTTGTGTCCAACTCTTTTTGACCATGAACTGTAGGCCTCCAGGCTTCTCTGTCTGTGGAATTTTCCAGACAAGAATATTGGAGTGGGTTGCCATTTCCTTCCCCAGAGGATCCTTTCAACCCAGGGATTGAACCTGGGTCTCTTGCATTGCAGGCAGATTCTTTACCATCTGAGCCACCTCCCACATCCCCACTGATGTGTACTAAGTCGCTCAGTCTTTGTGACCCCATGAACACATGGGGAGCCTGCCAGGCTCCTCTGTCCATGGGATTTTCTAGCCAAGAATACTGGAGTGGCTTGCCATGCCCTCCTCCAGGGGATCTTCCCAACTTGGGAATCGAACCCGTGTCTCTTATGTCTCCTGTATTGGCAGGTGGGTTCTTTATCAGTAGTGCCACCTAGGAAGCCCCCTGTTGGTTATTATCATTTGGTTATTATCACACTTACTGTATTATCACCTGACTTTTCTGGAAATCCCAGGAGCTGTGTAACTAGAGGATCTGATGCTCTGCTGGGGGCGGGGTGGGGGGGTGGCTCGGGGCTCTGCCTTCTGCTTAGCCCTGGCTGGGCAGGGTCTGCTGCGTTTGCTCAGGTGTGAGAGGAGCGCTGCAGCAAATCCTGCCTCCCGGTTCCCTGGAAGAAGCCGGGAGCCGTCTGGCTGGAAGGAAACGGGCATGTCTGTCCTCACCTGGGTTCTGCCTCCAACTTTCAGGGCACTTTGGTGAAGTCACTTCAAATTTCAGAAACTCCAGTTGTTCAGGCTGAAAACCTTTTCGAAGAGAATGTAACCCCTCTGAGGCTACAGAGGGAGAGGACGCCCAGCCTTCATAAACCATACAGCCCTGTGCTCCTGGCCATGTGGTGTCTGAGTGATGCTTTGAGGAGCTCTTGGTCCATTCCTCTGAGACCCACACAGGTAGATGCCTCTGAGGAGGGAGGCCAACTGGTTGGTGGACACAGGTTCCCAGACCAGCAGGAGAAGTTCAAAAGGAGCCAAGCCAGGCCCTCAGGACTGGAGCCAAGTGGACGGGCCCAGCAGGTGAGGCTGGCCAGCAGCCAGTGGGAAGAACACAGCAGTCCCGGGTCCTAAATTGAATCGAAGCGCAATGGACAGAGTCTGGCTGCAGCCACCCTCGGTCTTTGCCAGTCTCTGGCCAGGGCTATTGTGATCCTCAAGCTATTGCCCTGTAATCTCTAACCCCCCTCCCTCGCCACCCTGCAATTTCCCTCCAGCCTGAAGGATGATTTGAATACCACAGCATCAGTGCCTTTAGCCTTCACTCTGAAGCCTACGACCTCAAGTCAGCTTGACTCCACGCCTGTCCTTGAAAAACAACAACAACAAAAACCAACCCAAACAAAACAAAAACCCTGAGGTTATACATTTTGCATGATGGCATCTGATCTCTGCTAAGAATTGATTTTTCTCCATCCCCAGTTGCAGGAAGCCAGAAAGATGGGATTATTGTCTCGGGCAATCAGGAGTGAGGCACCTGGCAGCTGAGCCTACACCTCGGCTCCCCACACGCTTGTAAATAGGCACCATCTAGCCGCATCCTGTCCCCAGAAGCCTCAGCTTGCGTG
This sequence comes from Dama dama, assembly GCF_033118175.1. Lineage (NCBI taxonomy): Eukaryota > Metazoa > Chordata > Mammalia > Artiodactyla > Cervidae > Dama > Dama dama. The sequence goes on from NC_083682.1 coordinate 15,688,749, forward strand.
GCACCAACAGCGGCATTTACTAAATCCTATTATAACGGGAAGAGCGCTTTGCAAAGCCAGTCTCCGTGTCAGAGGGGAGTTCTCAGAGCAAGAATGCAGAGGAGCCTCACCCACAGCTGGGGTCACAGGCAGGCAGCTCAGGGTCTCTAGTTTCTGGGAAGCCAGGCCCACCCATCTGCCGTCCACATAGGTTCCAGGGACACAGACAGGGAGAAGCAAGAGAGCCAGGGGCCAGAGGAGTTGCCATCCACTGAAGTGCAGAGGCCTGCCAGGCCCTGGCCTCCGGGGCTGGGCTATCTCACCTGGAGCCCCGAGTCAACCTGCAGCCACGCCCCCTCCCCTGATGACTGGCTCTAAGGAACTAGGGAACAGGGCCTGGCTGTGCTTCCTCCCTCTTTCTCAAAGTGAGTTCCAGCCAGACGCCTCCAGCCCCTGGCTGCAGCCAGCGAAGCCCCAGCTCTGAGTCCCTGAGCTCAGGACTGTAGGGGCTGGGATGAGCAGGGTGGGCTGGAGTGCATGCCAGGCCCAGCAGTGCTGGCCCGGCCAGCATCTAACGCTCCCGTCCCTTTAGCCACCGCCCAGACCCGGACTCACCACTGGGTACAAGGAGATGTCTCTTGTGTAGACCCTGATGGAAGAGCCCCACACCCTCTGCTCATTCCCTACGCTGGCCTGCAGATTAGAGCCTCCGCACCCTGCCTCGGGGGTCTTCAGGGTGATAAACTGCAGGGGGGGACCAAGCTCACCAGGCCAGAAACACCGAACAGTCACCGAGAAAGATCTTAAGTCAAGGGCCTATCCCTCCGTCAGCTGCGTTGTGAGGGGAAGGAGCCGCTCTTCTCGGGTTTCTGGGAGACAGGATTGCAGAATGAGGACAGCTTCCTTCCTGACATCCTGTTCCCACGTCAGAGGAGGGGACCAGAAAATGAAAGCCCCGGTATGAACAGGCTTTGAACTTTTTAGGCTCAAAGGAGCTTTAAGGATCTAAAGTCTTATGATAATCTTTTAACCGTGTGATAATATTGATGATACGATGGGGCCTACGGCTGTCTGGACAGAGTCCTAGGAAACCGAACGTCTTTCTTAAGTATTGTTGTGTGAAAGTCCTCAGCAGCTGAGATGCAGAGGGAGATTTATAAAGGTGGTGGAGGGACAGAGGTGAAGTTTTATCTTAATTATGTCCTGGGAAGTGGCTTTACGCCAAGTCCTAGCCCAGGAGGATGAGAATCAAATGTACCCTTGCCCACAGCACCATCACCTCCTAATAGACACCATCAGTTTGCGTCATCTTCACTGTGGCTCCTGCCTTAGGCATGTGTGCTCCCAAGCCAGCATCAGGCACCACCTGAAAAAAGTATTATTAATGGCAATAATAATAGTGCTAAGTCAGCCGACACCATCACCAATGTCCCTCAAGAGAAAGCAGAAGAAAATCACCCCTAACATAAACACTTGGATTTTATTTCCTAAAAAGTTAGGAAATAATACAGAATCCTAAAGGATTCTACTGCAGCTGATAAAGTAGAAAGATCATAGATCTCAGAGTCAGAGAAAATGGGGCAGGAATCTACCCCTGATTGCAGAATCTTTGCAGATCCCTTGATTTTTCTAAGTCTCAGGTTCTTTAAATGCAGATAATATCTACCTCATCATGTTGTCTTAAAATTCAAATGGGAAGGAGCATGCAAAGCATTCAGCAGAGTGTCTAGCGCATGACAATTCTCTAGTATCGTCAGCTGTATTAGCGTTGGTATCATTGCCAGGTTTTGAAAAGGCTCAATCACCTCTAGATGTTTTTCAAATGCAGATGTAGGAGCTCAGCCCCCAAGACTAATGAATCAGAATCTCCCTTTAACCAGAAATCAGAATCACTGACCTGACTCAAAGTTGTTTATCTTAAATTCATTAATTAATTTGATTAATTCATTTGGCTGCACCAGATCTTAGGTGCAGCACACAGGGTCTTCAATATTCATTGCAGTATGCGGGATCTAGTTCCCTGACCAGAGATGGAACCCAGTCCCCCTGCACTGGGAGCATGGCATCTTAGCCACTGGACCACTAGGGAAGTCGCCTGACACAGTTTGTAAGGATTAACTTAGATGATGTAGGTCAAGTGTCTGGCACAGTGGGCAGCCCACAGTGGGTCCCCAGTATTTGTTTGCACCCGGACTCAGACTGGGGAAGGCAGGAACAGGGCTCTGAGCTCATAGATGTGGTGCTTCCTGCCTCCCTGGGAACATTGCTCACCTGCTCAACAGTCTGGTGCTGTGCATCCTTGGCCAAGAACACGGCTCTAAGCACTGGGATAATTACGGCCACGCCACAGACCTGGAGAGAGTCACCTATCTAGAGAGCAGGTAACAGACGAAGTAGGAGTTCTCCTGGAGTTCAAGGTGAGAATTGTGAAGACCATTTTCTGCTGGTGTCAGGCACAATACTTTAGGAATTTGCAATTCTGGCCTTGCAAGCCAAGCCTGGTTCAAAACAATAATTCACAGTTAATGAACTTACAGAGTTATGGCCCTGGGATCAAAGCTTTCCTCGCGTTCATTTGGCCAGTTTGCCTGGATCAGGTGTTTAAACCCAGAAATGAGAAACGTTTCAGCGAGATTGCACATATAAAGCTTCCTGTGAATGTCCAGGCTAATACAGGCCATTTTTGTTTAATTATACTGTGTACTGCCATGCGAGGGATGAGCGAATTAATATTCTCTAACTAGTTTTTAGGGAGGGAAACAGACACAAAGAGAAGACTCATGTGGAATTTGGGTTTGGAAAATATGGACAACTTCCTAAACTTTGTAGCATTTCCAATGAGCTAAATAGAACCTATTCTTTCCATTGATAACCACATGTATTGGTTTGCTTGCTTGTTTAATAAATATATTAGATACAGAGAAAGTACTGCTTGATTGAATAGATTTCCTTTAATCAGTGTTTTATTTCTAGAGTGTGCTTTTAATTTCCCAAAGTGCTTTTACATATATTATCTCATTTGATTTACACAATGGTTCTAGGTAGCAGGAAGCAGATATTATTTCATTTCATATAACAGATGGAGGAATCGAGGCTTGAGGTCCTTAGGCATTTAGTCCAGGGGACATGGTGGCCTTGCCAGAGCTGGGACTCCAGGCTTTCGTGTCTGTGACCTGTGCCCTTTCTGCACGATGACCCTGCCCTCTTGAAAAATCACACCGCGCATTATGAGAAAACATGTGTTTCATTAATTTGACTCGGCGGGATGGAGAACACCTTGAAAAACACCATAAAAATTTTCTTGTGTCACTTCCCAGGGAGAAAGTCATCTCTCCTTGTCTCTCTCTATCTCTTCCTCTTCTTAATGTAAGAAAGAATTTTTTTGCCTCCTCCTGGGCCCTTTTAAGTAATTTCCACAGAAGTAGATACAGAGCCCCTGTGGACTGCATTCCAGAGTTGGATGCTGGAGCAGGAAAGGTGACGCCCAAGCAGGTGGCCATCTGTCTTGATACAGTGGTACGGGCTTAGGAGGAGGGTGACCACTGGAAGTAGCCCCATGCCTGCTCAAGGTGGGGGTACACAGGTGGACTGGAGAGTCTTTCCCAGTCTTGGCACAGACCTGAACAGTGCAGGTAGTGATGAGAAAGTCTGTCTCTTGTTTATGCTGTGGCCAAGGTCTGAGCTGCTGATTAGGGCTCAGTCTACAGAAATTCCAACCATGGCCTGCAACGGGCTTGATTGAGGCTGCATTGAGAATCCTTGTATAAGAGTCTGCATAATACATAGAAAACCAGAAGCTGGCAGCCCGAGTCACATACCAAACAAAATCCCCAGGGTCACTGTACTCGGGACCCTTCTCTTCAGGGTCAGCACTGCCCTTCCTCTGCCGTCCAGCCTGACAATTAGCACTGGGTGCATCCCAGCAGCTTAATCACAAGTCATTAGTAAAAGGCAAAGTTAACACACAGGCTGGCAAATGGTGGTGCAGGGCAATCTGATTGAATTCTTCATTTTGCTTACGTGTTAAATCCAGTGCCTCACATATGCCCTTTCAATATCCATCCTAATTGGTGGCCAAACATAACTTTTTTTTTCTTTTTCTTTCAGCAGCTGGGTGTAGAACCCAAGCTCTTTGGTCTAACCCTTCTTTGTTTCTGCCTCAGGCAGAATGGCCTTCTAGTCTTGGCAGGTCCCTGGAGAGACTTTGCAAGGCCCTGGGGCCTGTATCCACCTGCCTTCACTTGCCTAGGTCTGGTGCGCCTATTTCTAGCCCAAGTCCCCACCCATTAAACTTTTACTGACTTTTCCATTCTCCACCCTCCTTCGAGCCCCAGACCCTGCTGCTACCCAGGGTCGCATGGCCCATCTGTACCACTCAGTATTCTGGGTATCCGTTCAGCCATCCGAGTTAGCACTAACACAAACATCCTCATTTACATGGAATGCACAGAAGGTGACATTCTGTCTGTAACAATAGGTTATAATTATCATGTCTCTCATTTGTATTCCATTTTGCAGCTTCTTGAATTGTTTTCACATGCATCACCCCGTTTGATTCTGCTTACAAGGCTGGGATGTAGGCAATTATTCATTCATTCCTTCACTCACCGAATATTGATCGAGGGACTGGGGAAGCCGAGGTAATTAAGACAGGCATGGTTCTGTCCTGGTGGAGTTTGCATTCTGGACCAAATAGATGCTCCCTTTTGCATTTTAGAGCTGACCTAACTGAGGCCCAGAGAAGTTAGACTCGGGTCTCTCAAGTAGTAAGTACAAAGTGAGGGCTGGAACCCAGATTTGTGTAGTTTACTCCTGGGGCCTCTTCTTCACCTGGTTGTTTCTCTGAGGATACAGGAAGTGCCCATCATACACAGAGGCTGTGTTTCAGAAGCTGAGTACTTGAAATTCAGGACACATTCTCCCATAGAAATTATGTTATAAATGGTTACTATGTTACAAGGCCATTCAACAAAAGCCCAGTTAACCCATTTAACCCATAATGTAGCTGAAGCGTGCTATTAATAGGACAATTCCTTCCACTGACACACACGCTGGGGAGGTCTTCCATTGGGCTCATTCAAAATTGATGCTGGGGAAATAAAACCAACTTTTGGTCTTTGGATTTCTCTTCCTCACTCCCTGTGGGCAGGCCGCCCTCCCAGTGTAAGAAGCCTACTTTTCCCCATTTGCTCACTTTCCTTATATTTTCTGTTCTCTCTAATTTTGTATGTGTTGCAAGGAGCTAATGTGTATAAGTATCTCGCTTGGTTTGTGTGGATTGCATGCTTTTAAATGAGGAAGTGATTGTCTGGCTTAAGGACAAATGTATGGCTGTTTCCATGGATACCTGGTCACAATAACTAATTAGACCAACATGTTTGCCAAAGCTAATTCCAGGGGCATTTCAGATGTGACCTACTCCAAACAGCCTATATTGCAGGTGTATTTTTCTTTTTATTTCTCTTTGGTAGCACCCATAAATAACTTCTGCGGCCTTTAATAGAGACTAAATGAATAGAGATGAGGAGTTTTGCCACTTGAGGTACTGAAGCAGCATCCGGTAAACTTCATGCCTCACCCACGATGTGAACTGAAATCTACTAACTGCTTCCAGGGTTGCTTCATCAGAAGAAGTACGAACATCCAAACTGAGACCCAAGGGATGCGCCTCTCTTTCCCTTCCCCTGCCCCCTCCTCCCATCTGAGGCTTCATTAGGACCTGAAACTTTCATGGGAGTGGTCATCACCAACCCAACTCTTCTTTACCCATAGGTCTTCTATAAGAGGAGAAGGCAATGGCACCCCACTCCAGTCCTCTTGCCTGGAAAATCCCATGGATGGAGGAGCCTAGTAAGCTGCAGTCCATGGGGTGGCGAAGAGTTGGACACAACTGAGCGACTTCACTTTTACTTTTCATTTTCATGCATTGGAGAAGGAAATGGCAACCCACTCCACTGTTCTTGCCTGGAGAATCCCAGGGATGGGGGAGCCTGGGGGGCTGCCGTCTGTGGGGTCGCACAGAATCGGATACGACTGAAGTGACAGCAGCAGCTTCATAAGAGGTGGCATCTTGTGTTTCGTTTCTGTGTTAGTACCTGAGAGGTGGTGAGTGGGGGCTTGAACTTCTGTCCCATCCCACAGTTGTACTAGAGACTCACCAGAGAAGAAAACATCCTAGAATTGCTCTAGCGTTGGTAAAGTGGGAGCTGTCATCATTATGATGTTGATGATGACGAGGATGGTTATTGAGCATCCAGCATCCAGAGGCACTGTTCTTTATAACGATCCTTTTGAGTCCTCCTGACCATCTGATATTATCACAATTTTGAAATCAACAAACGAAGCTTGAAACACTTAGGTCCTTTGGCTAAGATGAAGCTCACAAAGCAGCACTGGGATCTGAGACACAGAATCTGCCAGTTTTACTAAACCAAGAAGTTCAAAGGCCCCTGGGAAATCCCAAGTGTCTGTTCTCTTTATTGTCTGTCCACCATCCTTCCGTAGTGTCCCAGATAGCAGTTTGATTTATGATGGTCCTTAGACCTGGACTCTTTCTTAGAAACTCAGGGGGCAGGAATTTTTTTTTCTTGAATCCTTACAAATACAAATGCCTTAGGATGGTTAACTTTGATTTTACACTTTGTGTCTTATGAAAGCCCAGTCACTATTGCCATGCCATGATCTTCCCTTTACCTTGATGACTTAAAGAGTTTAAAAGATTTATATGTATATTACCCTAAAGGAGAAAAAAAACTTCCTGAAATCTGCCACTTAGCACCCCTCCATTTAAGTATGTGCTAAGAGGATGCTGAACTTGTATGAAGCTGCACGTGTATGAAGCTGAAAGATGCTTGCTTCTTCTCCGCATGTTAAGACACTTCTATACATACCTCACTACCTCATGCTTCCCCTTTGTAATCTCTGAAGATGCTTATGCCTGGATTTTTCATAAGTCCAGGTTTCTCTTATTTCTGATGTAATAATAGGCCAAATGTCTCTTGGAATCATAAGTGAAATTTAAATTTAAATTGATGTGATTTACACGAAAGGACAGCCATGCAGATATATATGAACAGCCAACAGTGGAGAGTGAGTGGCTCCGGTTCCTGGATGAAAGAGATGAGCAATTTTATGATTGCTGATCAAACTCAGGGGGCAGAGGCACATAAAGATTAATGGCTCGGGTCATCTTAGATCTCCTCTCCTTTCAAGTTCAACATCCATGGGCTGACTTTTGAGCAAGTCTTATTTTTCTTAGGACCATTGATAATAACTGCAACTATTGGAAGGAGAAGAGATAACTTGGAAAAATCAAAGTCAAGCCTTGTACAAATAAGCTAACTCATAAATTAGATGACCAGATGTTCTGCTAACAATATTTGCAGGACAACAGAGAAGAGTCCTCTTGTTGATATATGCAGGGCTTCATTTGTAGCTAATGTAAGTGAGAAATATAGCAAGATGATTTGTTGAAATCTTGACTGATATGCATTTCATAACAACTACTGTGCAATTCACAGTTGAATTGATGAGCTATCAGGGTTACGTGTTTCTGTAAAACAGAGACCTCTAACTCAGAAAAGCTTTCTCCAGGGAAACAGCTATTTGAGCTAAATCAAAACAAGATTAAGGAGTGATTAAAGTGCTGCAAATAAAAACTATATGGAAACGTTGGGAAATTGGGTTTATTGAACTTGAGGCAGAAATTCTGCAGAGATTTCAGGAAAACTTCAAGTGTTCCAAACATTCTCCAGCCACTGTTTTCCTCTGTCTCCACAGAGCACAGAGCAGGGTGGATGATCTTAAGCTGTATTATTAGGGATTTAGGTCATTCAGTGGCTCTCAAGCCCCAGCTGCTTGTTAAAATCACTCAGCAACTGTTTAAGCCATACTGATGCCTGGGTCTTACCCTAGACTAATGAATCTCCAGACGTGAGGCTCCAGCATTAATGTTTTCTTTAAGTTATGCTGGTGATTCTAATATGTAGCCAGAATTGAGAACCACTGTGTTAATTAAAGGAGCTGATTTCCTTACAACATGGGTCCCAGAAACTGGTCAGGAAAGCATCCACAGATATTTTAAAAATCTAGGTGAGTCATATTTTAACTGGACTGTTTATGGCTATGCCAGTTGACTTAGCAAACCCATTTCTGACTTAGCCATTTATTTCAGCTACTTAGTGGTCTGGGATCCTCAAGTCACAAAGGATATCTCAGCATGGATTCTCAGTCAATATTTCTTGAATGGAAATATGAATGCTAGAAGGTCTCACAGGAAGCCAGATGGCAGTTTCCAATGCTGGCCTGGAGAGGCGAATTTCAGGAATGGCTTCCCCAAAGCAAGTGATGCTTAAACTAAGAAAATGCCCCTAGACTTTGTGATTCAAAAGTATCTGCTGACCTTCAAGACTTTTATACCGTAGAGACAGAAGTCAGAATAGAAGATAGAAGTCAGGATTCAAAGGACAACAAAGAAGTGGGTGGCACTGAAGTGGTGGTTCGCTGTTGACTAAGTCATTTGTGAAGTGTGGAAGCAGAGTGAAGAAGAGACAGTAAGGTATAGCTGGAGGTGAAATATTTTCTGTGCAAGTTTGAAGATGGAGAGGAAGAATGAGGGCGGGTGGAGGTTGAGGTGCTGGGCAGGGAAGCGCAGCTGAGAAGAGTCCAGAGGCGATGAGGTGGAAGACAGAGGCTTCTTAGAGTTGTTCAGGTGGTGTCTCTGGTCCCATTAGCTATGGCTGTGAAACAAACTAGCCCCAAACCATCCTGACTTGTGGATCAGGAATTTGTTCAGAACTTGGCTGGGTGACTCTCCCGCTCCTCATGCATCTGCTGGAGTCACTTGGAATGTGGATGGTGACTATGTTGGCCTGGGGGGTCCAAGGCAACTTACTTTCAGGCCTTATTGCTTTGGAAGGCCGGGTTTGCTCGGCCCTGTGGTCCCTATGGACTCAGCACTTTCCACGTGGTCTCTCTCATGTGGATGCTGGACTCAGGTGTGGGTGGTAGCCTAGAGCCCAGGGCACCCATACGGAAGCTGCCGGCTGTCTCAGGCTGGGCCTGCAATCCTGGGACAGCACCACCTCTGCTGCAGTCTCTGGTCTGGCAAGGCTCTGGGGCTAGCCTGGATTCGGAGGGAGGGGAGCTACCTCATCAGCAGGGCTATCAAACGAAGGCCATCATCAGTCTGCCTCAGCCACTCCCTAGAAAGAACCGATGACCATAGAAAGAACAACATTCAGACAGAAGATAGTGAAACTTCAGTGCTGAATGGATTTGCATGTTAGTAAAATAGAGATTGGGGCACAAGAGCCTGTGAGGCTCTGGCTTAAGATGAACCTGGTTTCTAACCCTGGCTATTTAACCAAGTAATCTTGGACTGTTTCCTCATCTGTAAAATGCAGTTAATGGTATACCTACCTGAGTCTTAAGCTAGGTTCTTCAGGAAGCAGAAACTGGGACAAAACTGAGCAAAAAGTTGTTGGTTGGGAGGGCCGTTGACAGCAGCCCTCCCGAAAAGGGGGTAAGGAAGGAGATAGGACAGAGGAACAACTCAGATTGTGATGTAGGATGACAGCAGCTCAGTAGACCCCCCAGGATTTGCTTTGGAGTGAGTGTGAATCTTCTGATTAATTCTGAGTGGGCTGAGATTGCCAGGTCTCTACTGAGTCACTGCCTGTGGCCACCTGGGGAGAGGACAGGCCCTGGAGTGAGATGGTTCTCTCCAACTGAGGGATCCCTGTAGGGCTGAAAGCCAAGGGCATCTACCAGTAACACACCCAGCAGCTGAACAATGATCCTTCATTCGAGGAGGCCCTGGGTGGGCTACCTTGTGCCAACCAAGGGGGGTTCGTAATGCATCCAGGCACCAGCATGGCTTTGCTGGTCAGCTCGTTTGCCTGGAGTGCTTATAGGTTGGACAAGAAAGTCAGTTGCTGAAGGGTGATGTGGAGAAGGATTGGAAGATAACAAGTGAGCTGGGCAAGGGCTGCGTCAGCATTTAACAGAGTCAAAAGTAGCCAGAGAAAGCTCAGCTAATGGAACGGGCAAATCTGAGAAATTGCTAATACATTCCCAGGCCAGTGTCAATAGGTACCACTCTCTTCACTGTGAGAATGAGTGAAAAGGTCAGGGGACCACATTTCTCCTCTTTCCCGGGATGACTCAGCGTCACTGGGGCACGAGGTAATGGAGAGATAATGTGCTCTGGGTTCAGATCCCAGCTCCACCATTCACCAGACGTGTGAACTTTAGGAAGTTAATTAATCTCTCTGATCCGAGGCTTCCTCATTTTAAAATGGGGACCACGGCAGCCAACTTGCGGGGCAGTTTAGCAGTAATGTATATCTAAATTGCCTGGATGAAGGCGTGGGATCAACAAGTAGGAATGTTTATCCTGGACAGGATCACTTACGAACAGCTTCCTTTCTCTGTTTAGAAATTATGTAGGATGACCCCCAGGGCATTTATATTCAACAGAAACACAGAGGAAGCATGCCTTGGGTCAGGCTCTGTACCCCCATGCTCTCATGGGAGTCTCACAGTGGTAAATGTCGAAAGGCATCATTGCCCCTTTTCACAGAGAAGACAATGGAGGCTCAGAGAAGTGGAGGGCCTAAAGGGTTAAGTAGTGCAGGAAGTGGCATCAAAGCCATGGCTTCTGACTCCAAGTCCATCCTGCCTCTGCATCTCCATCCTGCCCTAAGTTGAGGCACAGCTTTGGGTGGGGTTTTGGGTCTGCAGCAGGGCACAAGCCATGCTGGCCACATGGGTGCTTCAGGTTGGCTGGAGCGTGCATTTTTGCCATCAGCTTGGACTGTCAGCTTTCTTCATAATGATTAAAAGAAGGTAAAGGATGAGAAAAAGGACTAAAGAAATCATCTTTGTACATTTTAATCTGAGCTGGTTTTGAGCAGGATGATAAGGCGGGTTGTGGAAATGTCAGCTTCTCCTTATCTCTAATTGACTTAAGTCAAGGCAGCTCTAATCCTTGTGTGCACAGCAGCCTGGAATGGAGAGATGAGGACAATTGATTCCTACTTTTTAATTAACACATGAGCTGGTTTAAAACAATAGTATATTGGGGGCAGCCTGGGAGCAGGAGGGAATGTGAGGTGGGGTCATCTCCACAGTGGTGACATTTAGAGCAGCATGGACAGGTGTCAGCATTTGATTAGAATCAGGGCTGGAGGGGAATGAGTGCATCTCATGCCTGGGTGTGGTCCCAGAAGGCTGCAGCCAAGGAGACAAAGGCGTCTCCATGTCTTTTCAGGCACAAGTGGGACGACTCTAATTTACGAAGTCTGAGGGTACCCTAAGGTATGCATTTGTGAAACTGGTCCCTCACACTGTCCTCCGTGTTGCTGCTTGGCCAGGGTGCTTCATGAAGCTGGTGGTCTAGCTAAGTGTCAGAAGTCCTGTCTACACTAATGAACAGGAGCCGGAGTATCTGTGCCCCCACCGTGGCTGCTGCGTCTGTGTGGTAGGTCCCCAGCATCTACAGCTTCCCCCTCATCTCCTCTTCTGTGCCTGGCTTTTGTCTTCATTCCTGCTGTTGTTTAGTCCAACTCTTCCATGACCCATGGATTGTAGCCCACCAGGCTCCTCTGTCCATGGGATTCTCCAGGCAAGAAGACTGGAGTGGATTGCCATTTCCTTCTCCAGGGGATCTTTCTGACCCAGGGATCAAACCCCTGTCTCCTGCATTGGCAGGTGGGTTCTTTACTGCTGAGCCACTGGGGTAGTCCTTCATTCCTGTAAGGTTTCCTTATTCTGAACTCCACCTTGGTTGACTGCTACCTGAATTTTCTACAAAACAACTTCTGTGCTCCCAGCCCCAGGAGCTGGATTTTGATTTGATGCCCTGCTCCTCTTACTTCATCCCTAGTCTTCTATCAGCTTGATCAAACCTACAACCACAATTTATCTTCTGCATTCAATGAGCATCACCCCTCCTATCACTCACCGGATATTTCTACTGCCATGTCCATCCTGTTCCCAAAATTACTTCTTGAGCATGCTGTTACTGTTACCTAAGATTTGCTTTATCTCTTGGACATTGACATTTGAACTCTTTTCAGCCCTCATTGGGGATAGGAAAGGAAGAAGCTTCACGTTAAATTAGCTTCCCGAGACCCATTCTTGCAAGAGCCGCCTTTATTTCTTTTTTCTTCCTGGTCAATTTTCAAGAGTCCAGCACTCTAGAGTAGTTCAGGGCCAAATGACCATGGGTCATGGCACTTACAGTGTTACTAGAGTGAGCACTAGAGGGTAATATGCTTTTAATTAGTGCTCTTAATATATTAATAGACAGGAGACAGGGGCATGGACTAAGTGGCCTCTGAATGTTTCCCTTTCCAGGATTTAAAGATCTGACTGTTCTGTAGATTTAGAAAGCAATAAATAAATTGGCTGTTCAGAACACTCTGCCCAGTCCATCATACTACACTTTGACCTCTCGCTCTTTACTCTTGCTCTCATTTTGTTTCTTTTCATGTTTTTTTCAATTGAAGTATAATTGATTTACAATGCTGTGTTAGTTTCAGGTATACAACAAAATGACTCATGTGTGTGTGTGTATATATATGTGAAAAGATTTTTAAAATATATGTATATAGGTAATACATGTAAATTATAGGTTATTGCAAGATATCGAGTATAGTTCCCTGTGCTATACAGTAGGTCCTTATTGTTTAGTAGTGTATATATGTTAATTCCAAACTCCTAATTTATCCCTCCCCCATCCTTTCCCCTTTGGTAACCAAAAGTTTGTTTTCTGTGACTGTGGATCTTTTTCTGTCTTGTCTGTAAGTTCATTTGTATCACTCTTTTAGATTCCACATTAAACACATTTATCTGGTTGACTTCACTGAGTATGAGAATCTCTAGGTTCATCCTATTTTCTTATTTCTTACGTCTTCCCCAAGCTCTGGTGTTAGGGAGACACATTGATCTGGAAATTTTTCTCCATCAGAATTTGTGTGTTTTTTAAGGATGGATACCATATTTTATCCACTGAGGTCACTCTATGCTCAACAGATTTGACTATGGAGCACTCACTTGCGTCTGAGACTCTGCTCTGCCCTTTGCATGGTTACTTCTTTGGATGTGAACATCCACTCTTTGAGGTAGTACCACCATTCCCACATTTTCTAACTGAGGAAAAGGACATTGGGAGATGTTAAGAAAACCGGTGCAGGTCCATGGCGCTGTGTGAGTGTCAGAGATGCTGAGTTAGCGTGTAGCAGCTTTTCTGAATCTGTCCCAAAGCATGACACGCCAGAGATTCTCGGTCAGCCTAGCTGAATAAACAATGAATTAAGACAAGAATTCTGTTTCCATTTCTGCTACTAACTTGAACATTTCCTTTAAGTAACTGAGCTTTATTTTCTTACCTACTAACTTCCAGAGGACCCGGGTCATAGCAAGTATTTAGTAAACATTTCATAAATGACCACTAACTAAATGGCCGAGGGGATGGTTGACCCTGGAAGCCTTTTCTATGTCAACCATCTATGACCACAGCTTGGGTTTCTCTCTCTTCTCTGACCACACATACCACACTCCATGTCTAGACGTTGGATTCCATTCTACCTTGCAGGTCCTAAGTGCTGAGCATGTGTTTTCTGTATTCCCCAGTTCCTTGTATTATATGTCCTTCTCCTTGGTCCTGAGGCCAGTGTCCAGACTATAATGCATGCTCAGTGAATACAGACTGAAGTGGAGCTGAGTGTTGCCCCAGAACACCTCAAGCCAGAAGGCACACTGACATAGCAGTAGCCTCCCAGGATCTTGTTTTAGTCTTCAAAGAAACTGCCATGTGGTTTCTGCTAAACAGATGTTTTTGACAGGTGAGGAAGCAGCATCCAGTCTGCTGGTTTAAGGCACATTTGACACAGTGCCACAGTATGCTACCTTCCATCTATGGGTGCTAGTCTCCAGAGACAGAGGGTGGTACACAGTTCTGGGGGATCCAGAGAGCAGTGGTCTGGGAGAAAGACCCCACGGAAATTGACAAAACTCTACTAACCAGATGAATAGTGTCCTGAAATGGTTACACGCGCACACACACACACACACACACACACACACACACACACATACAATCGAACTTCATTATTCTTCATCCTTCAACTACTTTCAAAGTTGTGGGCAAGACTAGACTCTTGGTCTTGCTCCTTCCTGAAAGTGGAGAGCAACCAATTTTCAGAGGGCAGATAGGATGAGGGATGAAAATGGGCTCTCAGTGCCCAAGGAACACAAGAAAAGCCATGGCAGTGTCAAGAGTGGCCAGGAAATCATGGCTTTCTCCAATATTTGAGATTCCAGAACTTAAAGAGCACTTTCTTAAGTAAAAACTGACAGGTACATGTGTTGGCTTCATGGCATGGATATTTATCCATAGATCATAGATTCTCTAGGAAGTAATTGAGGGAAAAGTTAAGAGGAAGATGGGAAAGTCTGAGCCTGGAGGGACTACCCACATACCCTTAGTTATCCTGCTGCACATAGCCAACTTGACATTCCTTGCAAAAAGACATCCATTCCTGTTTTGTTTTGAATTCATAAGTAATTTACTCTTGGAAGAAATGAGGTCTTTTCCAATTCTGCCCACCTTTTCAGATACTCCCACACCTACACTATATATATTCACCAGACACTCCTTTAGGGCAGGGACCCTGTCACATTGATCTGAGACCCTCTGGTGCTAGCATAGCATCTGGTACATAGTGGGCATGAATAAGTGTTTGCTGAAACCAAGAATGAAAGAAAGTCTACTTGGGGTTGAGACATACCCAGCTTATCTTGTTCAGTTGTTCAGTCACTCAGTCATGTCTGACTGCGACCCCATGGACTGCATCACACCAGGCCTCCCTGTCCATTACCAACTCCCGGAGCTTGCTCAAACTCATACCTGTCGAGTCTGTGATGCCATCCAACCATCTCATCCTCTGTTGTCCCCTTCCCCTACTACCTTCAATCTTTCCCAGCATCAGGATCTTTTCCAAAGAGTTAGTTCTTTGCATCAAGTGGCCAAAGTATTGGAGTTTCAGCTTCAGCATCAGTCCTTCCAATGAATATTAAGGAAAGCTTACCTTGAAGGATGCTTTATATCTTGTTTTTCTGTTTTAATTTATTTTTTCCCCTGTAAGAAGTTTTAATGTATGAGTGTCCAGGGGCAAGAAGAAAAGAAAAAGAAATACACTTACCATGGAAGTTATCCAGTAAAGTTTAGTCCTTTTCACAAAGAAAAATTTACCAGTTATTTAATTCGGGGACTTGAAAGCTCACAAAAGGGAAAGAAGGGTGGGAAAAGAGGAGGGAGAGGAAAAGTACTTTCCCACCGTAGGGAGGACTGGGACAGGAACAAAAGCTCTGTGATTCACCCAAGAATAGTAGCTTAAAGGACCACGACTACGTGCCAAGCACCCGAGGTGCTGCCAACCTCAGCTCTTGTGGGGCATTTGCCCTTTGATGCAGCCAAGGGAAGGGATTTAACCAGGCAAGTGGTGACCTTAGAACAGCTGCTTGGAGGCTGTTTTGAAAGAGAAGAAGCACTGATATCCTTACCCTTCCCTGACGCTCTCCCTCTAATCACCAAGGAAGCTAAAGAAAGAGTTAATTAAGAGACTAGAAAGAACAAGATTGTATTGCTGGTGGAATGACCTAGGCAGAAAAAACGTGGAGGCAATTAAGGAAGAAAGCTGAAGTTGAGGGGGTAGGGAAAAGAGGTGGGGAGAGAGATGACCCTTGAGCAGAGTTCCCGGAATAGGAGCCTGCAGTAGACAGCATAACCAGGGACTTCCCCAGATCAGCTCCCCAAATCCTCACCAGCAACTGAGGGCCTATCTGCTCTTCTCACATCTTGGAGGAGGAAGTGAATTTTCAGCCAGATAAAAATAATAAGACCAGGACGCCAGGGACTTCACCCAGCGGGAGATCAGAAGCCGCAGCCAGGCCAATGAAGCAGAGCCCAGGAAGGGAGGAAACTTCACTTTATCTGCCCTGAGGCTTCTGATTGTCCATTGTAACAGCGTTCTCTGAGCAGTTAAGACAGTCCACCCCCAACCCTCACAGAGCTAAAACAAAACAAAAGACCCATCGGTGTAATTAAATATTCATTGAACTCCTCCTGTGAGTTAGGAAGGTCCTCCCGTGCTGGGGATACAAAAATGAGTCAAACACCGCCCCTTACATAGGAAACTCCCAGCCCAAATCAGAAAATCATTGTCAAACAAGGTAGTCATTTAATAAGGCATGTGTAAAAGCTTTAAGAAGACACAGAGGAAAAGAGGAAGACCCCTGATGTCAGGGGTATTGGCTGAGCTTCTGCGGTAAGCTGAGGTTTTTGAGGGCGGAGTGGAAAAGCCATCCCAGACAGAGGGGCAGCAGCACAGAGCCAGACCATGGCATTTCGGGTGCAGGCGGTCATCCAGGCTGTTTGGTGGGGGGAAGGCGGAGATCAGAGTCAACCTCCAAGATCTGTCACCTTAACAGTCTGTTGGAGAGGGGGTATTTTGCTTTGATTGCATAAAATAAAACTTTACCATCTTACCTAGAACTTGAAGCATTATGCTAAATGAAGTAAGTCAGACAGAGAAGGACAAACACTCTCTGTTCTCTCTTATACGTGGAATCTTAAAGATAAACAAAGAAGCTCATAGACACAAAACACAGATTGCTGGTTCCCAGAGGTGGGGAGTGGGAGAAATGGGTGAACTGTTTTTTATTTTAATTTAAATGCATGCTAGGTTGCTTCAGTCATGTTCAACTCTTTGCGACCTCACGGACCATAGCCTGCCAGGCTCCTCTGTCCATGGGATTCTCCAGGCAAGAATATGGAGTGGGCTGCTGTGCCCTTCTCCAGGGGATCTTCCTGACCCAGGGATCGAACCCAAGTCTCCTACACCTCCCACATTGGCAGGTTCCTTACCACTAGTGCTGCCTGGGAAGACCAATAATGTAATATCATAAAAGAATTTTTATATCGGTTATACTGTTGAAATGATAACATTTTGGAGATACAGGGCTAAAAAAATTATATTATTAACATTACTTTCAACATTAATTAATTCCTAGCATTAATTTTAAATACATTGAAACGAAAAATAAAGCTTACTATCTTAACCATTTTTCAGTGTATGATTCATTGACCCGAATGAGTTCCACTCATAATGTTGAACAGTCATGAACCACCATCTATCTCCAGAGCTTTTTCATCATCCCAAACAAAATCTCTTCACCCACAAATCAGTTCACACCCCATCTCCCCTTCCCTCCAACACCTGGTAACTTAAATTCTACTTTCTGTCTCTGTGATCATTTGTCAGTTCTTCATATAAGTGGAATCATACATCTGTCCTTTTGTGTCTCATTTCACTTACACAACGTTTCCGAGGCTTATCCAGGTTGTAGCATGCATCAGAAATTCTCGTTTGTGACTGAATAATACTCCATTGGATGTATCCACTACATTATGTTTGTCCCTTGATCTTTTGATGGACAACTGTGTTATTTCCATCTCCTGGCTACTGTGAATAATGCTACTATGAACATTGGTATACATGTATCTGTTTGAGTCTCTGCTTTCCATTCCTTAAGGTATATACCTGTAAGTAGAATTGCTGGATTGTATGATATTTCTATGCTTAAATTTTTGAGGAACCATTAAGTTGTTTTCCACAGTGATTATACCGTTTTATATTCTCATCAGCAATGTACAAGTCTCAATTTCTCTACACCCTCACCAACATTTGTTGTTTTCTGGTTTTTTTTTTTTTAATTACAGCCATCCTAATGTGCATGTGAAGGGTTATTATGGTCTTGATTTACATTTTCCTAGTGATGAGTAATGTTGAACATCTTTTCATGGTCTTATTTGCCATTTATATATCTTCCTTGGAGGAAAGTCTATTCAAATCCTTTGTCCATTTTCAAGTTGGGTTGTTTGGGCTTATTGTGGTTGAATGTGTAAGTTTTGAGTGTTAGGAACCACGGACAGAGGAGCCTAGTGGGCTACAGTCCATATGGTCTCAAAAGAGTCAGGCGCGACTTAGCTACTGAACGAGAACAACAAACTATGGGATAGAAACTAAATGGGACCAATTATATTTTAAGGTGTTCTGAGGTGTAAGTCATCCATGGTGAAAGCCACTGGATTGGAAGCCTTGTCTGACTTGCGAAGGCCCATATGTTTCAAGATGTTTCAAGTGTGATTGATGTGTATCACTGCATTTAAGGAAATGGGAGAGGGTGGTCTCACCTGGCCTTGAAGCCACTCCTCTCTGTCCAGAAGTCCAGCCCTGGAGAGCAAAGCAGTAGGTGTCCCACTCATGTCACGGGGGACCTGGGCCGAGGACCGCCTGTGTCCATCAGCTTAGGGGCTTTTCCTCCCACCTTCACAGGATCCTGGATCCTGGATGGTCAGGCAGGCCCTCCTGCTCCCTCTAGTGGATCAAGTCCAGGACTGGTGGGCAGATTTCCTGCCTTCAAATCCTAGTCCTCTTGTGTTTTTCAGGTGACCTTGGAGGTCCCTAAACCTTAGGTAACGCTTCTGCAAAATGGGGAAAGGAATTACAGCTCTAGGACTGTGATGTGACTCCTATGAAACAAAGTGTGTTCTGCACACAGTGGGTCAGACAGGTCACAGGGTTTGAGAGATGCTAGCGAAGAAGGAAGAAGGGCAGTGCAAGGCCAGGAAAGCCTCTCAGCCCGAGTGCAGAGGCGACTGCAGCCTCTTGCAGCCCGAAGCAGGTGTAACCTGGCAGATGGAGTGTCCTGTGCGGTGTTCCCCTGTAGACCTGAGGCCCCTCTCCCCAGGCCCAGACCCCCACCCACACCCCCTTCCCCGGGGCCGTGGGACCACCAGGCAGTCCTGCTCCATAAGCATTAATCCTCAGGGTTCCTCTCCGAGGGAGGCTTAGCTGCATTCATGAATTCAGAGTTAAATCCCTCACAGTCCTCAGTCAAATGGAACAGCTGGTCACGGATACTGATAGCAAGGACAGAAGTCATCAGTTTGATGGGTGTTTCCTGGAATAATAAGTGAACTGCTTATGACATTTCTGAAAGCGTCCGACACACCTGTCCCCGAGCCCTACCACCCCCTGCAGTCAGCCGCGTGGACAGGCTCTCTGTGCCTTGACTCTCGGGGAAAGCGCCAGCTTTCCTAATGCTCATGGAATATGTGTAAACGGTGACATCAGGCCAGAGCCAGGGGCCTGCAGACAGCATGGGAAATACGCAGGCTCCCAGAGGCTTTAGCATCAGGTTCTGACCGTTGGCTCATGGCCTTGGGCAAGCTGTGAAGCATTTCCGAATCTAGATTTCCCATTGAAATGGGGTCAATACCTTACCCGAAATGCCCTGCTGGGATCAAATAGGACAGCGGAGGGGAGGGTCTCTGACATTCTGTTGGTGCTTCATAAATGCAATTCTTCAGTTTCTAGCCCAACATAGAAGCAAACTGCGGACTTATTTCTTTGCCCAAACAAAAAAACCTCATGATGGTATTTTGGGGGAGAGAACAGGAATAGGAGGGAGACAGGAAATTTTCCCACCAGTCGCAGTGGCATCCCCCTTGGGTACAGGGCCATGACTGAGTCGCTTACAGAAACAGTGGCCGGGCAGGAGGAAGGCTGGACTCGGCGGGGCTGGGCTGCCTGAACATCCAGGACTCAGAGCCCTTCAGCCAACTAGTGCTGAGCCCGCGATGGTGTGGGTGACCCCCGCCCGCGCAGCGGCTGCACAGCCATGCGGCACAAATCCCTGAATTTTCAGCGGAAGGAGCCGCTCTGCCGCCCCTGAAGAGAGAAGGAAACAGACCCTTCCCTGCAAGCGTGTTTGCTCTGCAACCACCACTGAGCGCGATTTTAAATTTCACGTGCGGGCTGCCTCCCAGGGTCCTGATGCTGCTCACGGAGGACAGCAGCTCATTTGTCTGTGTGCCCCGTGGCCAGGGGTGTCCAGGTGACAGCTGCTGCTTGGAAGCATGACGGGCCCCAGGCGGCAGGAGGACTTAATTAATCAGTGCATTGATGGAGCCGCTACTGAGAGCCAGGCCCTGTGCTGGGCGCTGTGGGGGAGAGAAAACCGGGCAGAGTCTTGCCTTCTGGTGTCTTAAATTCTAGCCCAGGGTGGTGACACACAAGTGTGTGCAAAGTTAAATAGAAACATAAGAAATAAATAACAACTCAATTCAATACTATTGGCAATGTCACACGGATACTCCTGTTCATGATTAATTACCCAGGGAAAGGAGCAGACGTGAAGTGCTACAGGAAGGAATCTGTCAGTGTGTTTATTATTGACTGCCTCCTGCAGACCTAGGGCCATGAAACAAGCCAGATCTTTCTCAGGACCCCTGCCCTGGCCTCCCCATCCGATGTTGTTTCGAAGTTCTTGGCAGCCCATGAAGTGCTAGAGAGAGAGTCAAGTCATCCGTAAGAGAATCCCCATCCCCTCCAGTTTGTTCCAGGTGCTCAGGGTTGGTGCTTAAGTGCCCCAAGTGGAGAAGGCAAGGAAGAGGTTAGCACCTGCATCCTCAGTGGGTCTCCTTGGAGCCCTTATCACAGCCTTGAAACAACTGTGTCTCCCTCATAAGAGTACAAACCACCTGAAGACAGAGCCTTGTCTTGCCTACTTTTGTAGTTTCCTCTTTGCCACTGCTTGCTATGATGACAGACACACAGAAAATACTCCCACACATTATAGAATGCTACTGGCTTCCTGTGTTGTTACTGCCAAACTTGTCAGATATCTCTAACACGACGCTTAGGAGTGGATCATGCTTTACTGGAAAGCAGGACTCGTTTCTGGTCAAAAAACCCAATGCTTGTAATAAAGATAGAGGTTGGGTCTTGGGGATTTTGGGTGGGGTGGGCAACACTTACCTTATTCCCTCTTTTCCTTGGTAGAGAACTTGGAGGAGGCTTGTGTGCTAAGTCACTCCAGTCGTGTCTGATTCTTTGTGACCCTATGGACTGCAGCCCACCAGGCTCCTCTGTCCATAGGAGTCTACAGGCAAGAATACTGGCATGGGTTGCCATGACCTCCTCCAGGGAATCTTCCCGACCTAGGGATCAAAACTGCGTCTCTTACATCTCCTGCATTGAGAGACAGTTCTTTACCACTAGTCCACCTGAGAAGCCCTGGAGGAGGGAGTCCTGCTCAATTATATCTTCCCTGAGACAGTCCGAGAAGAGGACAGGTCACTTGAACCCCACACATAGTGGAAGCAGGCTGGTTCTCCTTCAGGTTGGGGCAGAAGAGATGGGCGGGATTCAAGAGTAAGATGTAGTGTTGCCTGGTGCCCCAGCCTGCTATGGGAATGTTGTCCGATGCAGATGGGAAGTCAGAAGGCAGACACAGCTTGGAAGGCGAATCAAGGGCACAGGGGTGGACAGAATTGGCAATCTGCCTGACTAGCTGAGCACCCACTACCTTTTCTCAGCATCACCCTGGTTGTCAGAGGATGAAGCACAGGGAGCTCAGAGCCCAGGATGTAGTCGGCACTTCATAAGCATTAACTCGAGATTAATGAGTGAAGCAGAAGAAACTTTTCCATGTTTTTCAACAATTTTATAGGAAAGTCATCAAACATACAGGAAAGATGAAACAATTTTACAGTGCGTACCCACTAACCCATCACCAGACACTACAATTAGCATTTTATTCAATTTTCTGTATCAGAATTCATCTATCTATCTGTTATCCATCCATCAACCTGACACTTGTGATTTTATAAAGGATATATTCCACTTAAGGAAACAAGGCAAGTACATGTGAAACAATTAGAGTTTTACAAGACGGTGCTAAATAGTGAGATATAAGCATGCATATGATTGGAGAGGAGAAGGTGATCTTCTGTGAGGAATATAATATTCAGGGACCATTTCAATGGAGACAGGACTTCAGCTGGGCCTGGAAGAATGTGTAGGATTTGGACAGCCAGAGGGAGGGAGCATGGATTTCGTGGGCAGGACCCCGTTGCTCTGGGTGGTACTCCACCAGCCCTTTCTTCCTACCCAATGCCAGTCTGGTGTCATCTTCAGAGCTGAGGACAAAACCTGGATGTGAATGCCTCCAGGGCTTCAGACCCTGAGGACTCTGGGCATCTCTCTTGTTGAGCGACACACAGTGGGATTCCAGAGACTGGCCCAGAGAGATATGACCTTTTCACCCAGAATGAAGTTAAAGAACAAAGATCTAATTGGGTGTGTGGGGAGCTACAGGAACTTGAGGAAATGGTCAGGAAGTAGGTGGGTGTCTGGGGGCTTCCTCTAAAGGTACTGAGGGAAGACCAGGGAGCTTTTCCCCTGCCTCCCAGGCTGGGAAAGCAGCACAGAGCAGCCAGAAGGGAACATGATGGCCTCGGAAAGGGCTGGCCGTCCTGCGCCTCTGATGGAGCAGGCCTGGTGTGGGGTGGACACAGCTCAAGGGGAGGCAGGAGCTGTAGTTCTACCAAATAAGCCAGCTGTCCCCTGGTGCCATCTGGGGAAGAGGTTTCTGAAGAATAACAATGAGTCCCGGCGGCCCAGCCATGTCCGCCTCTTTGACCCCATGGGCTGTAGCCACCCACCGGGCTCCCCTGACTGTGAGATGTCCCAGGCAGGAATACTGGAGTGGGTAGCCATTTCCTTTTCCAGGGGATCTTCCCAACCCAGGGATCAAACTCCAGTCTCCTACATTGCAGGCAGATTCTTTACTGTTAGAACCACCAGAGGTTTCTGAAAATCAGCTTTAAAAGGCTGTTAGCACGTGGGTTACTCCCAGGACATTTGCTGGTGATGGGAGTCAAGTGCCAGCCTGGCTTGTGCTTCAAAGACCGACAGAGAAGGTGCTGAGCATTACTGAGCAGTTTGCACCATTGTAAGAGCTGGTTACCTATCCCCCTGCAGGAGAGGGTCTGGCTGCCTACAACTGGGACACACCACCTTGCCCTGTGTTTCCTCTTTCTCGCTCTGGTTTCCCCAGGCTGCTCTCCCCCTCCCTCTGAATCCTTTTTGTCCCCTTTGAATTGTATTGCTGTGCTTGGATACAGTCCATGTAGGACTCCCTGAGGGAGGGTTGGGGCCCCCTCCCTCTGCAGCGGTCGCCCTGGTCTGCGAAGGCTACAGTGGGCCAGGGGCTTTTGTAGAACAAAAGATACCTGTTCTGTGGACGGTCCAGGTGCAGGCTGGAAGGAATTCATCCAAGTGCAGTGGAGGATAAGCCCATTCATTTTGTGATGCAGCCTCTGTGTACTTTGTCAGCAAGATGGAGAACACTCACTATTTTCTCTGGCTTTTAGGATTTCCATATTTATTGCTTGTTTGCTACTGCTAGGGAGAAGCAAAGTGGCGGAGCGGGGGACAACAACTTGCTACATTTGAAATTTTAAACATACATATATAAGTTCCCCCCATCCCTGCCCCATCCCTCCCTGTCCCCTGCAGTTCCAGCAACGCAGAGAACCGCGGACTGTTAGAGCTGGAATCACTCGAGAAATCCAAACCCTATTTCCTCATTTTGCACACAAGGAAATCCCGGGCAGGGTGTGGAGGGACTGGTCATCACTACACACCTAGTTCTGGCAGCCCTGAGACTAGCGTTTATGCCCACAGAATCTTAATTCCCCATCACTGGACCAAGCAAGCTCCTTTCCTATCAAGTCATGGTCCTACTGTGTGTAGGAGACCCCACTGTGTGTGAGGGCCTGTGTGGCCACCTGGTGTGTTCCCTGCATCGTTCCTCGAAAGGGCGGGAGTCTCTCCCTGTTGGTTTTGTTGGTGAAGTGCAGGGACCACAGGGCAGGTGACATTGAGTCAGGGCTGGGGTGGGGGGGTGGGGGAAGGGGGTCCTCAGGACCCTACCATCTACTGGAGGTGAGGACACAGAACAGATGTGACTCAGTCAGGAATGCAGCATTATGGGAGCTAAAGCCCTCAGTGTCCACACACAGTACAAGCTAGATGCTTGTTGATGGACAAGAGGGAGACATCTCCCACCAAGAGGCCAGGAAAGGCTTTTCAAGACATCAGCATTGAGTTTCGGCTAGAGGAATTTCAGCTACCGGCCACAATGGTATTTCCAGTAAAAGACAGAAATGAGCTGGAGTGTGTTCAGGAAAAAGGGACCAGCAGGTATGCAAGTTGTGTGTGTATGGAGGGGTGGGGGGTGGAAGGTGGGGCTAGAAGGGAAGCTCAGCTGTCCACAAGATGGGGGTCGTGGAAGCCCTGCCATATGCAGGGCAGCCTTGTAGACCTGGAATTTTGCAGCCAACGAGACAAGAGAGGATGGCGATGGGAGGCACAGACCCACACACAGTCTGTGATGTGACAGCGAGTGCCTGGGAGCCTGCAGTGACGGGGGTCTCTGGAGGTAATAATAAGGAAAAGCCAGCCATGGGGAAACCAGTGTTTACCATGGAGGGAGCCTTCCATGCAAAGGAGAGGCAAGGGGAAAGCTTTGTGGCCAGAACAGACTTGGCACATTTGAGAAAGAGAAAAAAGACTCTCACAAAATAAATTTCAATGGAGTCTACCAGTGGGAGAGGAGTTTGGGGTCACATTATGTAGAACCTTCTAGTCCATGGCTGGGAGAGTGAATTTCATTCAAATATGATGAGAATAAAATCTAACCTCATTCCCTGCGTTACCTGGCCTTGGCCTCTGTCTTCATGGAAACAGTTCACCTTGATTGACCCAAGACTTTCTCCTTTTGAACAATGAAAGCCCAGCATCTCATGAACACCGTAATTTCCTGGGCAAGTGAGGAGCAGTCAGTCCCCTCACCTCCCACCCTCTTTCTTCCTTATGACAGTCCTATCATGATTCAGGGTGGGGGGGCATGTTTTCAGAGTCCCTCAAAATTCTCTAGATGATTCCCTAGAAAATAGATGGCCATTCAAGATTTCTGAAAACAGGAATGACATAATTAAAGCTATTTAAGCATCTTTAAAACACTGAAAGCCTCTAGGGTCATTCAATTTACATAAAGATGCCTTTCTGTTGCAATCTGGGATTTATTTGGATGCAGGAAGGCTAATGGACCAAGAGGCAGGCCTTCCTTGGGAATAAAAGAAGGTCATCTCCATCCAGATGTTCCTGTCAACACCCTCTCTTGCAGAATTGATTGGATTCTTTAGTCCTCATTCCTCAAGATTTGAAGCTTTGAGCTCTGAATCTCTCTGTAGTAAGCAAAGCTTAAAGGGGCAGGCCTTCACACGACTGTTCCAACGGAGCCTGCACGGTCTCCAGGATTATCTAAAGCTAATTGTGACAGAAATACAATGGCCTCTGCTCATCACCTCTGAAATAGTATTTTCTTTTCTTTTTTTTTTTTTTGAAATGGTATTTTCTAACTTCTCATTAGTTAGGTGTGAAATCAAAATAGTACCTGGTTCCTTTAAGAATCTTTACCAAGATAATGAAATTTGTGATCTCACAATTGCATAAATCACTGCCAGCCCCCTTAAGTCAATTCATATTTCTGTAGTTCGTTAGTGGCTCGGGAGGAAATTGCATTTATTATAATTGCCTCTAATTGCACCAGATTAGTGATTACAATTATTGATGGCAGCTGATTATTCATTAGGCATCAAATCAATCCCTGTGCTTCTTCATTACTCGAAACAGTAACTCTGATGAGGAGAGGTCTAAAGGAGACCACGTCCACCCTCTTCCCTGTCTGCCAGGCGGCCTCCCCAGGCTGTCTCTACACAAGCACCTGAAAATGATTTAGGACTTAAAGTGACAGAAAAGCAGCCCTCTCCTTCCCCATCCAATGCCCAATGATGCCAATTGACTAATGAAATGGTGGAATCAATCCAACATCACCAAAGGCTATTTGGAGGCTCTGGAATGCTCTGGACCTGCGAACTCCTCCAGGATGCCCTCCTTGTTTGCAGAGTAGAAACGTCAGAGTTCCCTGGCCCAACTCTTCTGGAATACACAAAACCCCGAATATGGAAAGAGAATAGACCTGAGGGCCCCATGGGCCAGATTTGTAACTGGCTGATCCCTTGGGAGCAATATAGAGCCCAGCGAGACACTTCAGCACTGCCTGTGCGGAAGAATCACCTACAGGTTGTGAGTCAACAGGGATGAGATGTCCTCTGCTCCTCTTGTTCACTACTGGACTCTCTCACCCAGGACAGGGCTGGCAGAGAGGAAGAGCTGATGCCTGGGTGAGGAGGGAAGACCTGATGGGGTGGTGCTGACAGCTGAATTAGACAACATACTTAAAGCCCGTGTCTTACACCAGGTGATGAGTTTGGCTTCTTGGTGAAGGTCACTTCCTCCCCACCCCATTCCCTCCAAACTTTAACATCTACATTACCTTCGAAAGTTCTATTCCTTATCTCTTTGTGCACTGGTTCAATATTAACTGTAAATTTATCTTCCCTGTAGTATCTGTAATAGAAGAACTGCTTCCAGAAGACCTCCCCATGGTAGTTTTCATTCTTTGGCTCACTCATCAATACCTACAGCGTGCCAGGCACTGGATCTAGAGGATCTGAGAGATAAATAAATCATGGGTATTGACCTTGAACAGCTTACAACCAAATGGGAAAGACCATCCATTCTGTCTCCAGGCTTTGTTTGCATTCACAGAACATACACAGTCTAATCAGCCCACCGAGGCTGGGGAAACCCTGCTCATATTGGAGGGTCAAGCAGGCCTCACAGATGTGGAATGTGAGATTGAAATGGCAAGAATCTCTTCAAATGCCTAATGGAGTGGCTAGATTTTCAAGAGAGCAAGCAGCACCTGAATAGTGGGGAGGCAGAAAGGAGCCCCATTTCAGAGTGGCTCTGCTCGGTGAGGGCTTCAAGCCCACTGCGAGGATGTTAAGCACTCTTTCCATATATTCCCGGAGGCCAAGACCTCCATGACCAACGGGCCTTCCCTTTCCTAGCAGCTGAGGTCTCAGAACTGTGGAGTGGTCTGAGGGTTTTTTCTTGTGGGCTCTGCGACCATGTAGAATCCTAACCCATCCTTTCCCCAAAAGTTTGGGTCACCTTGCTCTCCTTGCCACCCCAGGGGCCTCATCCATCAATTCTGCTGCTTTTCACAAAACCCGGTTTCCACCTGGGAGACTCAGCTTAAAGTGTGTAAGTGTCCACAGGGACCAGAGTCGTTTGGGCAGCTGCTGTCTATGCAGAGGCAGGATCCTCACACTCCGGAGAGGGAAGGATGGAGGCTGTGGGCCAGGAGGCGTGCAGACCAGATCCTGTGTCCACATGGGTGGAGGCTGGTGCTTGTTTCTTTGGTTGCTCAGACTTGAGCCCTGCAGTAGGTCTGACCTGTGCCCAGATCCCCTGAGAAAGTAAACAGTCATCCCTACACAGGGTGTGGGGGTGAGCCTGGAGGACATGGCCCTGGTGCTCTTGCCCATGCGGTACTTGCCACCACTCTGCCTCTTTCCGGGAAGCTATAAGGCAACACGTGGCTTCTATGCACAGCATGTGTCTCTCTTGACTCTCCTGACTCCTGACTCTCTAGGCTCCTGTGCATCCTACGTCTGAGCCAGTGGAAAAGTCTCCTTTCTGCCTCAGGACACTCCACAGCCCAGGCTGCTGATTTATGCAGATGGAAGGGACTCTCTTCTCTAACTGACACGTTCATGTACCTCCTGTCTTCCAGGTGTCCCATATGGTGGCTGTCTCCTTTTGAAAGCTGATCTTTTAGGGCAGGGGTCCCTGACCTCTGGTATCTAATGCCTGATGATCTGAACTGGAGCTGATCAATAATAAGTGCACAATAAATGTAATGCGCTTGAATAATCCCCAAACCATCCCCACCCTCTTCTGGTCTGTGAAAAAAATTGTCTTACATGTAACCAGTTCCTGATGCTAAAAAGGTTGGGGACCACTGTAAATTTAGGGGGAGGAAATATATAAGTATAGAATCATTTGCAAAGAAACCTGAGAATATTAGTCTTCTATGATACATCAGAACCCAAAAAATGCTTTCTCTTTCTTGGCAACGGCGCCCACCCCAGCCTCTTTCCCGAGACCCGCCGGAGGTCTGAGTCTCTCCTCAAGGACAGCAGGATGCTTATCCACTGACCAAGAAAGGAAGTTGTGTTCAGCAATTTTCTGATTCACAAGAAAGCTGCTGTGGCCAGAGCCAGAGAGGAGTTCTGTGCGGGGACCAGGAATTGTAGAGATTTGCCTGGGCTGCTCTGGGAAGCTGTCTGGATCCTGCTGTCAGTGCCCCCATAGATAAGGAGAAGTTCTCCTCCCCTCTGCTCCAGCAAAGCTTCCCCCGAACTCTAAACTTCCAGAGAAATGCGGACCCGAGCCCCCAGCCCCCACCCAGCCCTCCATCAGCTGGTGCCTGTGGTCCAGCATCACCGTGGTAACAGTTGGGGAATGAGTCCCAGTCTAGCTGCCTGTGCAGGATGGCTGTGCAGTAAGAGCCTTCATCCTTATGGCAGGCACATTAATGCCAAGTTTGCTCATTCTAATTAATAACAGTCAGTAAACACCAAAGAGAGCTAATGATGATTACAGGCCGCAGCTCCTGCCTGTTAGCAAACACACACAGGCAGGTGGCCCCCTCCCTCCCGGGGAAGAGGCTGGGGCTGCTGCACCGGCCCTCCTCCAAGCCCTGCCCCGCCTGGAGTCCATCTTGGGTTACTCTTCTCCCGGATTCCTGGCCAGTAAGATAAGAACAAGGCCTGCACAGGCCAGCCATGTGGGAAGAATCCCTGGCTTTGAGAAAGAGGGCTGGGGGACAGGCCTGTGGGTCCTTTTGGGTTCTCAGGCAGCATTCCCTGGCACTGGGCATTAAACAAATTTTTCTATTTTTTTCTCCCTGATTTTAAAGATATTTTTCCAGTTTCCAAAATAATTCAATTTGCTCTGAAAATGAAAACACTAAAGAAGTGTGCACAGAAGGGAGAGCCTCCCTGGGTGGGGTTTGTGGCTGGTGGAGCTGCCTGCATTTCCCACCTGGAGCTCCATCTCTCCTCTTGCCAGCTTCTGCTCCCATTCTACTCCCTCCTCTGCCTGGTACACACACGGTTTTATCCGAAAAGTGAATGATCCCCGTAAAGAACCTTTCACTCCTGGTCCTGCGGGGTTTCTTACCCCTCCTCCAGCCCCAGTTCTATCCTTATCTCTAAGGGTTCTTCCCAGGGCCATATTCCAGGACCAAGAGGGAGAAATGAACAGCACCTACGGACCTGAAGACACCCCATCTTGGAATGTTTTCTTCTTTGAGTTCCAGGGGTTGTAGCAATTAAACACAGTTATATAAACACCTGGGCATTCAGGCTGGATCTAAATTTGGAGAATATCCTACTTCTCAAAACATTCCCTGACCCCATGCCCCTAGGTGGATTTGAAATCTCCTTGGGGAAGCTGTCAGCTCTCCGTTATGAAGCCCCGAGCGGCCCCACGGCTGGACTGGGGAAATGGATCTCTGATCACCCAACTAAGTGATGATGCAGCTTGGCAGAGGCTGGAGGAACAGAGCAGCCACGTGCAATCTGAATCTCACTCACGGTTTGCTCTTTCGTTGGAAGACCTGGGCCCTCTCAATCTGTCATGGGTTTCTTTGTTTACCCCGTCCTCCTCCTTACGGACGCTAGTTTATTTGGCTGCAAAGATAACATTTCTTTTAGCACCTTCACTGCAATTCAGACAATACTTTTTTCCGCCAAGGACTGTTCAATCTACTCCACCCAGAAGTGTTTCTCTGAGAGTTTAAGAATAAAGAGAGTAGAAAGAAGTATGAAAGTGGCTGTGTGCCATTTCTAAGGATGCTAATGAAGAGATCCAAGTAAATAATGGGATGTGAGCTGCCGACCTTATCTTCCTGTCTTTTTAAATGAATGAGACCTTTACTTTGTTCCTTTCTTTTCTTTTTTTTTTTTTCTTTTATTTTGTCTCCCTTTCTATGGCTATTAGTCTTTCTTCCATTTTTTTCTCTATGATTTTTTTTTTTTCTCTCTCTCCTCTCCTTTTGACTAGAATAAGGAATTGAAGGGCAATTCTAAATCTGGTGCAATGCATTGAATGCATTCATTCATCTGTCTGTTTGTTCACTCCAATAATATTCCCAGAGCTCTCGCGTCGCATTCTTGGCTAGTTTCTCCGAGCAGAGAGACGCATAGACCAGCTCTGCTCTGGAGCAGCCCTGACTCAGCAAGGGGAGAAAGGCACGAACTCAGAGTGACTATTAAATACATGCAGCAGATGACAGAAGCTGCAAGAAGGTGAGGAGCAGGTCGATGGGGTCATGTCAGGGAAAACTTCATACAGAACCTGACACTTGGGCTGAATATTAAACTGTGTTGAGTCACCAGGTAGCAGGTGGGAGGCGGGGGCTGGTGGGAGGATGGAATTTACAGGCAGAGGGCGCTGCCTGAGCAAAGGCCAGAGGCAAGAAGCCCAGGTCCTGTGAGCACTGAAAGAAATACGACCCTACAGGGAGGATGGAGATGAAAACCTACCCAGGGATGGCTGCTGAGTTTGAACACGAAGAACCTGGCAGGATACTGGAACACACACACAATGTTTCCATGTGGGAATGTATCTTTATTTTTTTTTCCATTTTATAAAATTTCATGGCACTGGTGGTAAAGAACCCACCTGCCAATGTAGGAGACTTAAGAGACATGGGTCTGATCCCTGGGTCAGGAAGATCCCCTGGAGAAGGAAATGGCAACCCGCTCCAGTATTCTTGCCTGGGAAATCCTGTGGACAGAGGAGCCTGGAGGGCTACAGTCTATGGGGTCACAAGGAGTCAGACATGACTGAAGCCACTTAGCATGTATGCATAATATACAGTTGGTTTACAATGCTGTGTTCATTTCTGCTATACTGCAAAAGGATTCAGTTACACATATATTCTTTTTTAATATTCTTTTCCATTGTTTTATCCCAAGATATTAAATAGAGTTCCCTGTGTCATAGAGTAGGATACTGTTGTTTTACCATCCCTTCACATTAAAATAAGTGAGGGTAAACTCTTCATATATTTCTTTAACAAACTAAACCAGTTGATGTTTACCTCTGAGTATCAGAGATTGGTTTTATCTTCTGTTGGGCAATGACCCTCAGTAGAAACGAGGCTCCTTGCTACTCCATTAGCAATTCCGCTCTGCCTGGGTTTGCCTCTCTTTCCCTGTTGTCTTGCTCATAGACACCTGCATTTCCTTTCATATTCTGCACACCAGGGATTTCTGATAGGAATGAGAAACAGCCAGTCAGTTCCTGGTGGGTGATGTAAATCATGCCACATCTTCCAGACTGGGAGCCAGCCTTACCCCCTGCACCGGCTGAGGCACCAGGCCGCCCAGCTGTTCCCACTGGGACCTTTCCCATCTGGCGTCACCGTGTTCCCTGTAATCGGGAGAGAGCCAGTAGCCTCTGCAGCTGGGAGTTGAAATGAGCAACTTCAGAAACCAGTAGTGACAGGCGCCACACTGGTCTCTCTACAGAGCTGCCCAGAGCCCCTAGGAGGGGATGAGGAAGCAGCTGGCCTTGGGGTTGTGAGAAAAGTAAGAGGCACCGAGGAACTACTCTCTCTGTTTCTTTCCTTGCTTCTCGAGCTGTGCCTTTCTCCTCCTCTGAGTTTGT
Source organism: Dama dama (assembly GCF_033118175.1). Lineage (NCBI taxonomy): Eukaryota > Metazoa > Chordata > Mammalia > Artiodactyla > Cervidae > Dama > Dama dama. The sequence continues at coordinate 15,720,302 of NC_083682.1, forward strand.
CTCCCAGGCCTCAGACAAGACAGAGCATGGGCCATCTCAGAAGGCAAGCAAGTGAGCAAGTGTAAATCACTCAGCCATGTCCGACTCTTTGTGACTCCATGGACTGTATCTCACCAGGATCCTCTGTCCATGGAATTGTCTAGGCAAGAATACTGGAGTAGGGGCCATTCCCTTCTCCAGGAGATCTTCCCAACCCAGGGATCAAACCCAGGTCTCCCACATTGAGGCAGATTCTTTACTGTTGGAACTACCAGGGAAACCCCAAGGCAAAAGGCCTCCAAATATGGAGTGGTTAGATTTGTGAGCTGGGTAATTTCATAGGCTAATGAGTGGGAGGATTATTTCAACTATTTTGGGAAAAGGGCTGGGATTTCCAGGAATTGGACCACTGTCCACTTTTTGACCTTTCATAGTCGGCCTCAGAACTGCTATAGCACCCATGGGTGTGTCATTTAGCTGATAAATGTTTACAATGAATGTATACTGAGTCTCAAGATTTACTGGAAGTCAACTCATTCTCCATCTTGGACCCAGTTGGTTCTAACCAGTGTATGCCCTGTCCTCCAGAGTTGTCATCTTTTAAAATGTGTGCTTGGCCTTCCAGTCTCCTTTTCACTCCCAGGTCACATCTATCCCCGATTGGTTGCTCTTGGATCTGTGCGTCAATCCCATTTCCTCTTTGGGAAGATCCTTGGAGGTGGGAGGCAGGATTTACAAGTCATCAGTAGCTCTCAAACCTCATAGCACACTGCTAGGCTGTAGGTGGCTAGGAGGCATCGGAATAAGATCAGAAACTTGTTTTCAAGATCAAACCAAAAAAGCAGGAATTTCAGAAAGAGACAGAGATAGGTTCGAACTCAGCCTCTACCACGGATCAACTGATCTTGGGCAAGGTCTGAATTTTTCTGTAACTATAAAATAGGGATAGTACTACTTCTTTGAGAATTTTAGGGACTGTTGAATTAGAATGTAAAGGAAGGAACTCTGGATCTGGATATTATTAATACTAGGTAGTTGAGACATCTTCCTTCCTTGAATCTTTGCAATAATTTTTCCCCCTTTTGGACACAAACATGTTTTGCCTCCACCACTACCTTTTCCCTGCTGCATTTTTTCTAAGTCAACCCCACCCAGAAAGAAATAGCCTCCAGGCAGCACATCCATTCAGGTGATGAGGCCTCCAGGAGTGAGTCAGGAGAAGGTAGAAAAAGAATTTTATAAAAATGCATTCTGTCTCCCTAGAAGAGAGGAGTAAAGCTTGATCAGCTTTTATATTCATGGTTCTTTTTTTTTCTCCTCAGAGACTTAGTGTATATAAATGTAAAATTACAATAATTATGATAACATTCAGATTAACTGTGCTCCTGACAAGGCTTCAGGAGGTACAGAAGTTTACTGATTCCCACTAGAGTCCTTTTCTACCCTGACTGACTTCTCCATTCTAATCCAGGGGGACTGCCTGGAGGAGGTGGGAGTGAAGAGACCAGAGGCTGACCTCTTGGTGTTTTATTTATTCACATATAATACATCAAATACCTCCACTGCCTCTAGGCTTCTTAGTATATCTAAAACCAGCAGTAAGTGTGTACATTAAATGAAAAGAAGTAAGCCAACAGCAAACTTTCACTGTGGACCAATCATTTCAAGTCAGTTGCCAGATAACTGGGAATTTGAAACACAGATACAGTAAAGATTTTTACTACTGCAAAAATCTTTAGTAATAAAGGAGTTCATAGCTAATGATCTGATTGCCCTCAAAATTGGGGGTCCTTGAAGCCAGAATTCACGTCTCATACATTTTTGATTCATACGTGGTGCTTGTACATAGGTGATAGTTGAAAGAATGAATGAATGGGAATTCCTTGGAGGTCCAGTGGTTAAGGCTTCAATGTGAGTGATGCAGGTTGGATTGCTGGTTGGGGAGCTAAGATCCCACATGCTTCTCAACCAAAAACCAAAACATAAAACAGAAACAATATTACAATGAATTCAATAAAAACTTTAAAAAATGATCCACATCAGAAAATCTCTTAATGAATGAATGAATAACCAGAGGCATAGGAACTCCTAGTCTCTACCATTCACTACTGTTCTTAGTGTCCAAAAAGCAACAGCAAGAAAGTATCATTCAAAGAAGGAAGATGGGAGAAGGAAGCTTTCTCCCTTTCTGGAATATCCTTGATCCTATTCTAAAGTTTGACAGCAGAAGCATGGATGTATGAAGTACGGGGGTGGATTATTTAATTAGAAAAGAGCATGTGTTTATCTGGGATGGTACCTCAGAATATTGCAATCAAGTGAATAAAGAAATACATGTCTGGGACCACATCCTTGTTGTCGTTCTGTCACTCAGTCATGTCCGACTCGGTGTGACCCCATGGACTGCAGCACGCCAGGCTTCCCTGTCCTTCACCATCTCCCAGAGTTTGCTCAAACTCATGTCCATTGAGTTGGTGATGCCATCCAACCATCTCATCCTATGTATAAGAAACTCCAGGCAGAAATAGACAGGAAAGTGGATCAAGGGTTCCTGACTGCCTAAAAGATGCCAGGAACTAAGCTGAACCTTTCATATTTCTTATCCCACAATGAGTCATAGAGCAGTGATGGCATCTTTCATTTCCCAGGAAAAGCAAAACAAAAAGACAAAACTGACCTGAGGATGGGAAATAGTGCCCCCAGTCACAGCAAGCTGTGTTTTCTGTACCAAAAACTTGCTGACACCACGTACTCCCTTGCCTTGGACTCCAACGAAGGGTATTCCTCCAAGGACAAGCTCTATTGGAGGTCATTCAAAGTCCTTTCATGCAGCCTTTCAGAAGTCTTCATTATCGAAGAGCAGGGAAGTGGTAAGGGGTGGGGTGGGAGGATAAAATATTCACAGGAGGAAATTAAATTCTGCCCCAAAGATGATTAACATCTAACACTAACAATGAGGTCCTATCCTTCAAGTGACAGCACGTGATGTCAGGGGATGTCCTTTCATGGACACCACTGCCCATCATGAATTGTGTCAGTAGAGTCAGGCATGTGAAGATGTCCATTTCCTGTCCTATGGGCAGGCCCATGTCCACACGAGAACTGCTTGCATCACTCCAGGGATGCGTGTGGCATGCAGGGAGACAGGGATCCACGCTGGCCAAGGGAGCAGGGAGGCTACAAGATAATCACAAGGACAATAGACAGCTGCATTAAATATTTACTATGTGCCAGCTCTGCTCTGAACACGTTACCTGAAATATATTAATTAAACTTAAAAAAAAAAAAAAAAAGAGAGAGAGCCCTATGAAATAGACATTGTTCGACCTTTTTAAATGAGAGAACTAAAAAAAAAAATAAAAGAGATGAGGGAACTTTAGATGTGAAGCTTCATTTGTGAATGCTATGGGCTGGCAGTGGCAGAGCCTAGATTCAGACCTAAGCTTTTTACTCTGGAGTCCTGTCTTTTAGAAGAAGGAAATGGCAACCCGTTCTGGTATTCTTGCCTGGGATACCTCACGGACAGAGGAGGCAGGCAGGCTATAGTCTACGGAGTTGCAAAAGCATCAGGCACAACTTAGTGACTAAACAACAGTGAGATATATGCTAAGGTTCACCCACAGGATGGAGGTGGGGAGGAGGAGGGAGAAGGTTAGGGAGGGTGAAGAGAGGAGAGAGGGCCAGAAAGGACAGAAAAGGAACCTGCCAGCATCAGGTGCTGGTGAGACTAGAGTGGCGTCTGCCCCATACGCAGCCATTGGGACTGCAAATTGGGACAGTCACTTTGGAAAAGGGTCGCCTTTATGTACCAAAGATACGAGCACCGTATGACCCAGACAATCCACTCCCACTTATAAGAAACGTATGCATGCGTGTTTCAGGAGCTGTGTGGCAATGTCCCTGACCAGGTTGTTTAAAATCGCTGCAAGATGGAAACACTGGAATGTCTATCATGGTGGAATGAAGACATCCACTGTGGTCCCTTCATTCAATGTGATGTCAAACAGCATTGAAAATTAGTCACTTCTAAGTATACTTAATGAGGATAACTCACACACATCACACTGAGCTGCAGTATCCAAAAGAACACACACTGTATGACATCACAAAACAGACAAAATTCAACTCTTGTTTTTAAAGATGCAGACTTAGGTGGCAAAACAGAACAAAAACAAATGAACAAAGCCAAGTTAGTTGTTGTGATAAAGTTTCGGATGGGGTGATATTCAGCAGAAGGGGAGTATGGGTGGGGAAGGGGCACCTGGGTTCTGATGTTGCCTGGGTGATAGTTACCAGGGCATTTAGTTGACAATAATTCATCCAGTTGCACTTCTATACTTCATGCATCTTTTTTATTTTATATTCCACAGTTTTTAAAAAGATTTTAAAAAATCTAAATGAGAACAGAGACCAATTCTGCTTGCCTGCGTACTAGATGAACTCACAGCCATCCACCAGACAGGTTGACCAGAAGACCCACAGACAGCCTCAACTCTAAGAGCTGTGATCTCACTCATCCCTCTGGCCTCCAATTCTGCTCCTTCTTTTGTGTTTCCTAATTTGATGAATGGTGAGGCCATCTTATCTTAGAAACCCACAGGTTATTCTGTCTCCTCCTTCCGATAAAAAAGTTTTATCATGTTCAACTTCTGTGTGTGTGTGCTCAGTTACCAGTCATGTCTGACTTTTTGCAACCTCATGGAATGTAGCCTGCCAGCCTCCACTGCCCATGGAATTCTCCAGGCAAGAATACTGGAGAATATTGGTTTGCCATTTCCTCCACCAGGGGATGATCCTCACTCAGGGATCAAGCCCGCAAGAGAGGCAGTCCTTAAATGTGAATCTTACTAGGTTAGATCATACTTTTAATGGCTTCACCATTTCTCCATCATCTGTAAAATCAAGTTTTGACCTCTCTGTGTGGCACACACAGTTATCTGAGCCCTAACACCTCCATATGGTTTCACTCCCATTTCCCATGAGGCTGACCATTTGCTATTTTCAGTCCTCTTAGCCCACAAGCCTGCTGTTCCCTCTGCTGCCAATAGCTTCATTCCCATTTTTGCCTAGTCAATCCCACTCATTTTTCAATAGTTCAAAGCTCAAATCAAATGGCACCTTCTCTACGGCTGCTCGTCTTCCTGACGTTAGATCTTGTAAGATTTTTCTTCCCTCCTTTATACTGCTCCAATAGCTTGGACTAAGTTGTGACTTAACATGATTTCTGGATATTGCGTGTTGACAGATATGTCTCCTCATCAGATCACGTGAACCTCTAAACAGCTTTGCTACATGTATGTCCATGGTTCCTAGAACAATGTCTGGCATAACATATGATCTCAGTCAGTTACTGAATGACTGAGTGAGCAGTGAATGGCTTATAGGATGACACTGTGATAGTCCGAGGCTTTAGGTTTATTGTGAAGATAGGTCCCTGCAGTATTTGGTGGTGTAGCCCTTGTTGACCAAAAGCAACATTTAGTCACTTATGACCTTTAGCAAACAGGGAAGATCAAGATCTTCAGGAATCGAGAAACTTAGAAATGAGTATTGCTACAAATGGGCATGCATGCCCGTTCAGTTGTGTCCAGCTCTTTATGACCCCATGGACGATAGCTCACCACACTCTCTGTCCATGGAGTTTTCCAGGCAAGAATACTGGAGCAGGTTGCCATTTCTTACTCTAGGGGATCCTCCCAACCCTGGAATCAAACCCTCGTCTCTTGCATCTCCTGCATTTGCAGGTGAATTCTTTACCACTGTGCCACCTGGGAAGCCGTTACCACAAATACTCTTTCTAAATACAGTAGACAAAGTTTTCTCAGGTCACCTTCAGACACATACACACACACACACACACACCTCTATGAAGGGATAACCCATAAACACAAAAGAATATGGGATCTACTTCTTAACACTCTATTCTTCTAATTTCTGCTAGTTTTTCCATTTCTCTGGACTACTGTCTTAAAAAGTTCACAAGCGAAAAGCAAAAACATTTCTAAGATTAAGTTATACATTAACACTACTTTGCTATGTACAAAGAGCAGTTAAGCTTCAATAAATTGTTTTGAAATCACATGGACTGTTTTTCCATTATTTCTTTGAGAAACCCAGTCTGTCTGCGTGTGCTTTGCTTTTCCTTCTGAAGGGCAGGGCCTCCCAGTCTCCTCCTGCCGGGGGAATGGAGGTTGTTGACGGCATGGCAGCTACCCCACTATTCTTTCTAATTAAACCACCCAGGGTGCCTCTGGGTGATCAGATTAGCAAGGTGTAAGAACCCAGCTCTTTTAAAGAAGTCATGAATTTACTAAGGGACCACTATGTATTTAACCCAGTTAGTTCTATGCATCACGAATACATGGGGAAAAAGTGAAAGAATTAGTCAGTCAGTCATGTCCAACTCTTTGTGACCCCATGGACTGTACCCTGCCAGACTTCTCTGTCCATAGGATTTTCCAAGAAGGAATACTGGAGTGGGTTGCATTTCCTCCTTCAGGGGATCTTCCTGACCCAGGGATCCAACTAGGGTCTCCTGAATTGCAAGCAGATTCTTTACCATCTGAGCCACCAGGGAAGATAGATAGATGTTTTTTCCCAACCTGTGGTCAAAGTCAAGTCACTCCTTGTGCCATTTTCTTTGTTTGTTTTGGCTGGTTCTTAGGGGAAACATGGGATAAATTGAGTGGAATTCCATTAGACAAGGTGGTCTCTTGGCCTTTATGATTAAACTTATATTGGAGATGGTCTTCTAGGGTGAAAATATTTGAAAGTCATTGGTAGTTCCCAAGTTTTTCTTGGTGATGATGTGGTTTGTCAAGCAGTGACCTTCAGTTCAGAAGAATTAACTAATGGTCCTGAACTGCCTTTTTTTTCCCTAAGTTTCTGGCCTGTGACAAAACCAATTACAGGTAGATTAGCAATGAGAGAGACACTTCTCTTTAACTAAGATGGTAAAGAATCTGCCTGCAATGCAGAAGACCCGGGTTCGATCCCTGGGTTGGGAAGGTCCTCTGGAAAAGGGAATGGCAGTCCACTCCAGTCTTCTTGCCTGGAGAATCCCATGGACAGAGGAGCCTGGAGGGCTACAGTCCTTGGTGTCGCAGATTTGGACACAACTGAGCGACTAACACTATTACTAGCAACAAGTGAAGCATAGAACTATCTCAGAATATTTCTTTTGTTTTTTGACTGTCCTGGGTCTTCACTGGGGTGTGCAGGCTTTCTCTAGTTGTGTTCATGGGCTTCTCCTGCCATGGAGCACAGGCTCTAGAGCGCACAGGCTCAGTAGTCACAGTATGAGGGCTTCTCTAGTTGCGGTGTGCTGGCTTAGTTGTCCTGAATCATATGGGCTTAGTTCCCTGATTGACTCTGAGGCCCTTGCATTGGAAGGTGGACTTTTAACCACTGGGCTGCCAGGGAAGCCCCTAGGAACATTTCTCTTTGCTCACTTTCATCCTTCTCTCCCAGGCCAATTGCTAGCCTAGGTTTTCAGATGGTCTCTGGGAAGAGGAGCCTTTGGAACTCTTGCCCAGGCAGGAAAGGTCCCTGCTCCTGCCTCCTCTTTCCTCTCTTAGGAAGATGACAGTCCCCTGGCGCCCAGAAAGAGCAGTCACTGCCCTCAGGGGATTAACTTAGTAGAACATTTTTAAATGCCAAGCAGTGACAATGTACTTTGAGCCCCCAGTCGCAGGCCTCTGGGTAGCAAAGAAGGAAGAATTCCTTATAGCAGAGGGGCAAAGATCCTGTCTCTGGGTGCCTCCAGCTCCACGCATACACCTCAGGGGAGGTGAACCAGCCTCCAAGGGACCAAAGTTCAAGGAAAGCCTCTTGCTTTCACCAGGAAATGCTGTTTGAGTGTCCAGTGGGAGAAACTCTGTGTTATGAGAGCTTCGTAGTGGAGAACGTGTCCTCAGGGCTTAAGATAACAGGCAAACAGAGCCCGAAGGTTGGGAACAGGAGTCAGAGCTGCACGAGGTGCCAGGAGAGAAACAAGGATGCCTCTGATGTCAACCTCTGAGGGACGTTGTTACTCAGTTGCTCAGTCGTGTCTCTTTGTGTCCCCATGGACTGCAGGACTTCAGGCTCCTCTGCCCTCCACCATCTCCCAGAGCCTGCTCAAACTCATGTCCATTGAGTTGGTGATGCTATCTATCTCATCCTCTGTCACCCACTTCTCCTCCTGCCCTCCATCTTTGCCATCATCAGAGTCTTTTCCAAGAGGTGGCTCTTCGCATCAGGTGGCCAGAGTATTGGAGCTTCTGCTTCAGCGTTAATCCTTCCAGTGAATATTCAGGGTTGATTTCCTTTAGGATTGACTGGTTCAATCTCCTTGCTCTCCAAGGGACTCTCAAGAGTCTTCTCTAGCACCACAATTTGAAAGCATCAATTCTTTGACGCTCAGCCCTCTTTATGGTCCAGCCCCCAATCAGCTCCCCACATCCAAAACCAGTCCACTAAAACAGAAAAAGTCATCATCACCTCCCTCCCTAATCCCCAGAGTGAAGCAGGTAGTGGAATATCATTGTAAATTTGGGAAAACAGTCTGTTATATATAGATTATATTAAAGGCAGGGTATTATCACTTCATACTTCAGATTACACTCTTATTGGAAATGGTATTTAATAATGGGTAAATCAGAATGTCTGGGTTGAAAGCCTGGGTCTGCCACTTACAAGTTGTGAATCCTTGCGAAAATGACTGCAGCTCTCTGTCTCAGCACCCTCCTCTGGGTGGGGTGGGGGGGGCAGGGGAAGGTGTAAGAACCGCACCTGTCTCATCGGCAATTTTGAGAATTAAGTGAAAAAATCTGTGTATCTGAGGAGACCGTGCTGTCAATACTAGAGATTGTCATCACTAATTATTATATTATCCTACGTGGAAGGGAAGTCAGAGCGCTAATGATGGGATAACTTCCATGTTATCTTGATATGTATGTGTGTGTGTGTGGCTACAAAGGAAAATTTCAGGTGACTTGTAACTTAGTCTTTTTTAAATTAATTTTGATTGGAGCATAGTTGCTTTACAATGTTGCATTAGTCTCTATTGTACAGCAAAGTGAATCAGCTGTAATAAACACATAGCCCCTCCCTTTGACTTCCTTCTCATCCAGGTCACCTCAGTGCATTAAGTAGAGTTCCTTGTGTTGGACAGTAGGTTCTCATTCATTATCTATTTTATCAATAGTATATATTTATCTATTTTATCAACACTATATATGTGTTAACCCCAATCTCCCAATTCCTCCCACTCCCATTATCCTCCCCCCGCCCCCCTGCACATAACTTAGGTCATAAATCATAAATCAGATATGCAGGAGCTGCTCCTTCTAGTGTTTTGAAGCAAATTATTTTCTCTGGGTTTCCCAGGAAGGGAAGCTATGCACAGCTGGAGCCCTCGGGCTGGGCTTTGTGGCTCCGTGTTTATGTGTGTGGTGGGCTTGTGGGTCCAGAAGGGGCAGGCTGAGGCCAGGCTGGGTGCTCTGAGTGTCGGGGGAGGCTTCAGAGGACGGAAAAATTCATCCCAGAGGCAGTTGTGGCGACCACTTTTCTCGAAGCAAGTACGTAGATGAATCTTCTCTCTCCAGCTAAGCCAGTGACCTTGGGAGGGAAAAAGAGGCTGTGTGTAGTGTGCAGTAAGTGACTGGGCACTTGTCTTGTGGCTGAGACGTGGGTGCTACCAGTGGGATGTTCTGGGAAGAGTGAGCTGGCTCAGAGGAACGGGAAAGGAGGGTGGGATCTGCAGAAACTGGGCCATGACCTCCATCTCTCCCTGGACTCCTGACCTCCGAGAGCCACCTCAGCTCTCTGGGCTCCGGGCTTCTCATTTGAGAGCACAGTGGAATCAAGAATCCTTTTTCACAGATGTGAAAGGATTCTCGTCTTGATGAAAGCATGCCTCCTCCATCATCACAACTGAATTATGGTGTAAAGATCTTCCACGCTTTTAAAGTTCATATACCCTCTTCCTTCAGGAAGCCTAGGCTCCCTGACCTAAAACTAGTAGTAGACTTATTTTTTAGTTCTACTTGTGAGGCACATTTAAAAATTAAGTCCATCATGTTTTATCAGCTTTATGATGCACAGAAGCATATGGGTCTGTGCTTTGCAATTCACCTCCCTGAATGTAGCGGATTCTGTGGTTGATTCATCTGATGCTCTGAGGCTACTCATTGCAGTGGCTTCTCTTGTTGCAGAGCACGGGCTCTAGGGCATGGGCTTCAGGGGTTGTGGTTCCTAGGCTCTCGTGCACAGGCTCAGCAGCTGTGGGGCACGGATTTAGTTGCTCCGAGGCATGTGGGATCTTCCCGGATCAGGGATCAAACCCGTGTCTCCTGCATCGGCAGACAGATTCTTTACCACTGAGCCCCCAGGAAGCCCTGCTTCCCCTTTATTTGCTGTAATCCTTCTCCTTAATATCTATAGGAAAAGCATGGTGTGTTTGCTTTAATAAAGTTGTCTCAACTTTATTATAGTCCTGACCCTTAAGAAGTTTGTATTTAAAACCCAGAGGTAGAAAGTGTAAAATAATACCTTAGTTTCAAAGGCCATTATAATTGGGTCTTGTGTTAGTCAAGAAAAAGTGCTTTAATAAGGGCAACTCCAAATACAATGGCTTAATCAAGGTAGAAATATATTTCTCTCTCATGTTGGTAGATGGCCTAGGACTGGTAGGGTGATCTTGACAGCCACAGCCTTTAACTCCAGTTCCAAAGTGGCTGCTTCAGCACTTGCCATCACACCTATAACCCAAGCAGCAGAGAGGGATGAGGAGACAAGGGAATCATACTTTCATTCTTTCCAAAAGCATGACGTGAAAATGGTACCCATCACCTCTGTCCTCATCCTATTGGACAGAACAATGTCCCATGGAGACCTGACTGCATCAGTGGAGGGAAAATGTAGACCACCCATTAAAACAGGAAGATACAGTATTGGTAAAAACTAGAATTTTCTACCACAGCTTGCTAACGGCCCACCAGGACTCAAATTCAGGTGTTCTGACGATGTGTATGGTATTATTTAGAACATAAAACAGCAAGGTAAAAAAAATGACTTGGCCCCCAAAATGAATGAACACAGTTGCTGCACCACATGTGTTTAGAAGACCCTGTAGGTAAAAGTCACAGATAAATCCTGCGATTCAGCTGATCTTTGCAAATCTTAGACAGAAATGTCTTTGCTATGCTGTCACAATTTTGCTTGGTCTTATCTTTCATGGGAGGTTGGGGATTTTCCCTCTTTTCTAAATGAAAAGCCCTGGTTTTCCTCACTTAGAAATTATAGAGATAGTTGCAACTAACATATATCCTCTTATGCAAACATAGTTGCAGAAATTTTGATTCAAAAATCCATTATACAGGGTCAGGACCAGAATATATGTTCCAACATGCCATACATTCTCTAGTAATCATATACTGTTTTTTCTTTAAAAAACAATACTTAGAAGTCAGCCTATGGTATAACATCCAAGGAAGGGAACCTTTTGTGGAATTTATTTTCCATTAAATTTTTGTTTGGTGGATGTCCTGTATGCCAGAAGAAACTATCAGCCTCTTTCTTCCTTCATTATTCTCCTGGTCCCTCCCTTCCCCCTTTCCTCAAGTTGCATCTTTCGAATATGAAAAGCTATATTTAATGCTTAATGTATTCTTCCTGAAAAAGCTTTAAGGCCATCTTCATAAACACCACCATTTCTTATTTAATAAACAATCGCTGTCTCATTAAATGTAAATGAGTTCTTTATCCTTAGCGGTATTTGTTGAATCTATTACTTACTGTGTTTACCAATTTTGTTTCCTTTGGCTGGAAAGCTTTCTGTAAACTACTCATAAATATAAAGTTGAAATGAAGGCATTTTCTCTATGTCGAAGCACCTGCATTAGGAAGCTTTGAACAGCCCTTTCCTGAAAGTCTGCTGTCTTTCCTGTCCCCCTGGAGAGAGCTTGGGACTCCTGCTTCAGGCCATCTGACCCCTATCTTTTGTCTCTCAGGAATGCCTATGCCTACCTTCCTGGGTTGGAATCACAGGACTTGCTGCAGGTAGAAACCAGGCGATCATGGAAAAGCACAGCACAGTCTGTCTTTGGCCGGGTGGAAAATGAGTTCTCCGTAGTGGCGGCAACATTTGGCACTTTGATTCACGCGATCCTATCGTGTCCAGGTTTCTTGGCTTCTAGGGCATGGAGTAAGGCCCATCTGTTCCAGCAGGCTTTCCCTGATTAGATAGGATGCTTGGCAAACAGAGTCGCAGATAATGGATATTTGAATATTTTTGTAATTTCCAGGCTTGCGCCTAACAGCTTAGCAGTTGGCCCTATGTTTAAAGAAAATGGATAATAATCATGAGTAATGTGGCAATTTCCATTCAAAAATTTCAAATGGTGCTTAATTAAATCTTCCAATAACATTTGGAAGCAAAGGTTCAGCCTGCCCATGCTGTAGTTGTGAAGAAAAAAAGAGGGAGAGGATAGTGGATGGAATCTTCCAGAACTGGTGGTGGGGAGACCAACCCAAGAACAGGAGCTGGGACCAGGCACTTCATCGCAGCCCTTGTATCAATGGTCCCTGAACTTTTTGACATCAGGGACCAGTTTTGTGGAAGACAATTTTCCAGAGAAGGAGGCGGAGGTGGGGGATGGTTTCAGGATGATTCAAGTGCATTGCATTTATTGTGAACTTTATTTATATTATTACTGCATCAGCTCTACCTCAGATCTTCAGGCATTAGATCCCAGAGATTGAGGACCCCTGCCCTGGATGACTCTCCACATCCCATGAAACTGACTGCCAATCAGGAGGCTCCTTAGCATCATCATGTATTTCCACAGCATCTACTAGAAAGGATGGAACACCCCTGGTTGAATGCCTGGGGGTGTGAGGCAGATCTAGAAGATTGTTCTGCTGACCCTCTCCTCGTAAGACTTCCTACTGTCCAGATCACAGAGGTAGCTGCTGGCCAGCCAGTGGGCTCATTCAGAGCTGGTCCTGGATTACAGAGCGGCCCTCATCAAACTCTTCCCACCATGGATGCTTATTTTAATTTTAAACATCTTCCATTGTAGCAGCATTCTTGAACCCGCCTTGGTAACTTTTAATGTCCAAAACCCCACTGGTAATAACATCGAAGAATCTTAGCATTTGGAAAGAATTTGGAAGTCTTCCATTTAGACCGATCATTTTAGAAATAGACTCTGTGTTCCATTCTCGACCCACCCAAAGGTTGTACATTTACCTTAATTCATGTCAGCAGTTTGCATCCGAGCTTGTCCTGGTCTGGAGACTCCCAGTCCAGCGACCTTTGGTTTCAGCACTGCAAATGGATTTTTCGTCTGTTGAAATCTGAATCTATTTTTGTTCCTTCAGTTCCCACCAGGGGACAGGTAGGAGGAGGAGTGATATAGGACAATTTGTCAGCATCCTACTTTTGTTCACCGTTCCTATCACATTGGGGCGTTACTCACCACCCCTCACGTTCCCTTGCTGCATCCCCCTGGCCTTACATTGGCACCTTTCCTCTTCTCCTCCTCTGGTCTCATTTTCCCAACCTGTAAAATCAGGTGAATAGGATTTACCCTTTCCCCTCTAGGGACGTTTGAAGATTGATAACATGTCAGGGAAAAGGCTGGATTTATTAGAATTTTGCAATATCCTATTTAAACAGAGAAGAGTCCACGGGGAAAAGAAATTTAGAAATAACTTTCTCTTATATTATTTTTAAAGTTCATCATTTCCCTTCTGATTGCTATTAGTATATATATATATATTTTGTGTGTGTGTGTGTGTGTGTGTGTGGTCTGGCTCTACCACAATTTAAAGTCTTTTATAAAGGTCTTGACTGTTCCCAAGGAAGTCGGCCAAGCACTGAGGCAGGACAGAGAGAAGAATGATACAGTGAGCCCGGCCTGGGGACCAAGAGCCCTGTCACGCTGACTTATGATGGATAGAGGGGGAGTCTATTTCGCAACCACAGTGGGGGGAGGTGAAGTGTAAAGAAAGATGCACCCGTGAGTCTCTGGGTGATCCATCTTGCAACAGATAAACTCTCAGAAGCTGCAGTTCAGGAGAGAAGAAAGAAAGAAGTGAAAAATCAAATTCATTATGTGAAGTTTAATCTCATGAGGAAATATCAAAATATGTCAACAGCACCCAAGACAGGAGGGTGGGGGAGAGGGTGGGGAATTCGCTGATGGTGTTTGTCAGCTGCTAAACCAGGCGTGGAGGCAGAGAGGCTCTGGGCTCCGGGGCTCCAACTGCAAACAACCTTCCCAACCGATTCCACAGGAGGCCAGGCAGAGCTGAGGGCATCTCAGGCAGAATGAAGTCAGGGGATTCAGCAGACACGGGGGACCTATCTGAAGGCCCTACTTCCATCTGCAATTCACCTTCAGAGCCCTTTCTTTGTGTTTCTCATGTTCAGGCTCCACATCAGGGTTGGGTATAAATAATCCCATGAAAAGTGTGGCATGGAGCTTTCTCTCTAAAAACCTTTTGCCGTCATGTCTTCCCTGACCACTCCCTGTTCATTTCCAAATTAATTTCAGCAGGTACTGACTTTGCATGAGCAGCCTAAATCTTGCAAAAGAAATTCATAGCTTGGGGAGTCTTTCCTGTCACTTTAAGCATGCTTCTTGGGGTGAAATTCTCATTGTCCTGCACAGACACGAGGCACCAGCCGGCTCCTTTCTCCTCCTGTGCAGACCTGACCCCTCCAGCACCCCAGAGGGGGAGGCGGCAGAGGCATCCCCACCTCTAGGCACAGAGGCAGGTTTTGCAATTTCAATCTCCGTCCCACTCCTCATTCCCATGATGACCTTGGGCAAATCGCTTTCACCTCCCTGGGCCTCAGTTTCCACATCTGGAGAGCTGAGATAATAGCTACCTGCCTCCTGGGGGGAGTCTGCGGGGCTTAATTAATTAATGTTTGGCAAAGCTTCCGAGACCTTTGCTTGAAAGAAGCCTTGCGAGCGCAAATTATTATTATTATATCACAGAAGCCTTAACTCCAATTTTGCTGCTGAAGCTAATGATTATTTCTTTCCTGAAGACAAAAAAATATATATTAACTTTAACTCCAAGTTATTTATCAGGTAGCGGGGAAAAAATTCTCCATTTGTCAAGGACATCGCTGTCTAAATGGAATTTCCAGCAGCCCCTCTCGGGGGAAGGTTGCAAGAAAATCTTTGTATTTTGCCCTCTTCCCCGGGTACCCTCTGTCTGTGCCCTTCTCCTGTCCCTGTCCTCGGCTCTCTCTCCGGGTCGGGGCACTAGCCCGGGTGGGCCAGGATGACCCTTCTGCTGAATGTGCTTTTGATTTCCTGGCCTGTGGGGTCCTCACCAGGGTCCTGGTCTCCACCCACTGCCCTTTAAGCAGCTGACCGTCCAGCTCTGGCTCAGCATCGAAGCCAAATGCCAAGTATTTTTAAGGAATCAGACTTTATTCAGTACCCTTGGATCAATTTCAAATAACTGGGCACCATCACTATTAAAAGCATCGAACTGATTTAGTGTCAAACGACCTCCTCCCCTGAGACAGTGGCCCCTTGTTTTCCACGGAGATAAAAATAATGCGAGGCGCTGGCATCTGTTTTCTCACTTTCCTGTCTGTCCCTGAGGCTTGATGGGCTGCCTGGCTTCCCACCCCAGTTCTCATCCACCTCTCCAGCAGGTTTCCAGGGCTTCTTCCCTGTTTCTCAAAACAACCTCCGGGGCTCGTGTGCTGCTTTGCTGCCGGGCGGGGACATTCCTGGTACCCGTCCTCACCCTGCCAGGGAGCCCGCATCACCCAAAGTCAGGTCAGGAGGGCCTCAGTGGGGCACCCAGTGGGTGTTCTGTGCAAAGCTTTTCCTCCCAGACCTGAATGCCCCCTGTTGCTGCATGAGATGTCGGAATCCGAAGGTTAGTGATGACTCCATTTTCCTGAGAAAGAAACCGAGGATCAAAAAATAGCTTTCCACCTGCCCTCCTTCACCCGGGTGCAGCCAGTCCTGACACTGCAGCCCTGGCCTGTGAGGCTCCAACCCCCGGCCCTAGTCTTCACTCCCACTGTCCACTGTTCAAGAATATTCTCCCCTCCGCCCCCCCCACACACACTCATCTATGTACACACGCAGTCTCAACTAACACACACATATAATCATCAGCTCACACATACACATTCACACACACAACCTCATCAACTCTCTCTCACACACACACCCAGAGTCTTATAAACTCACACATGCACACACGCTCATCAACTTACATACACAGTCTCAACTCACATACAAATATATCAACATCAACTCACACACAGACCTGAGAGTGCCTGTCCCTGTCCTCCCAGACCTGGGGGTCCCTCTTGCTGTGTGTCCCCATGCCTAAGGGTTCCTCTCCCCGTGTGCTCCTCAGACCTGGGGGTCCCTCTCCCCATGTGTCCCCTCTAAGACCTGGGCACCCCTCTTCCTGTGTGCCCTCACTGACCAGGCGTCACTCGATGGTTAACGTTCTCCACGCTGGGTGAGCACCTGTGTTTTCACGGCTCCTTCCCCTTCTTATCTAGAAGCATCTTGAGAACAGTGCTTGGCCCTTCCTTAGCACCAAATAAATATTTAATGAACGAATGTGTGAGCAAATAAGTGCCTCTCTGTTCTACGTTTTTAGAGCAAAAATTAATGATACATTTGATGTATTTTGCATGTGTGCTAGAAACATATCTGAGCAGTCTCTATTGGGCCTCGAGTCCCTGCGGGCGCTCTGCATGTTGCTTCTGATAAGCGCGGTCCAGCACATCTTGCTGAAATCTCCACACTCCCTCTGTTCCTGCAAGACCACAGGCGTGTTGTAGTGTCTGCTTCATCAGTCAGTTCTCAAGAGAGACCTTGATGCCTATGCCAATTTGTCTCCAAACGCAGCAAGTCCTACCTTTGTTTTACCTTCAGTCCTGGCAGCCCCAAGCTAGAAAACACTGCATCTTCGAGGAAGATGGGTAGCCTCTGTGTACAAGCCCAGACTGAAGTGGTTGGGAAGGGAAATGTGATGTCGATAGAAGATGATATTATTAGAAACCTGTTAAATGGGTTCCTGGTGCGTGCCTTTCACATCTCTCCCTTCAAGAAAACCACCCCACACCGTGACTCATTTTGTGCAGTCAATACAATCCTGATAAGACCTATCACAGCACTCACGGTGCGGGAAGAAATTAAACATTTAGGGGACTCCTCCCGAGCCACGCTGATTGAGCTGGAAGGATGCTGCTACATTGACAGAGGCATTTGTCTGCTCTTGCAAGCTAGTAAGTCTTCCT
Source organism: Dama dama (assembly GCF_033118175.1). Lineage (NCBI taxonomy): Eukaryota > Metazoa > Chordata > Mammalia > Artiodactyla > Cervidae > Dama > Dama dama. The sequence continues at coordinate 15,737,565 of NC_083682.1, forward strand.
GGCAGAATGAATTACAAATTCCTTAACAGCTAAGGAGATAAAAACAAAATCAGGAGCTCTTTTCTTCTACCTTGATGCTGTTTTTTTCTGGAAGGGAGTCTTGGTGTGCCTGCCTGTGGTGGGCGTGTGTGTGCATATGTGTGTGTGTCTGTCTGTGTCTGAGTGTTGCAAGGGGGTGCAGCAGGAGAGCCACACAGCGGCTCATCTCATCACACACACAGTGTGAATCTTGAGCTCTCCCAGGCTGACCCTCTTTTCCTGGCCATTCTGTTAATTGAACCAACCGTGCCAGCTCCTGAAATGCAAGGACAATTTTGTCAGCGGGGGAAGGCACCTTGCACCTCTCAGCCAAATACATCACAACTTTAAACCGATTAATAAAACTCTTAAAAGGATAATATTGTTGGGCAGAGTGCGAAGGGGTCCTGCTCTCGCTTGGGTTGTATTTTTATTAAGCTGTGAGCTGTATTTTTTAAAAAAGAGAGAGCGAGAGATGGAGCGATGGAGGGAGAAAGGGAGGCTTAGAGCCTGCAGCCTCTTGTTTGCAGATTATTTTATGAAGATGCTCAGTAGAATATCAATTGCCTGTGATTAAAAGTCCCACCAGGTACTACCTTGAAGAGCAGAGGCTTTAGGAGTGAGAGCGACTCCTTGGAGAAGCCGTACATTTTAAATTTGGAAAAATGATGCAGCTGAAATTTTGCCTTCAGAGCAGGCAGAGCAAGGCAGGGGGATGGTAAGGACAGGGCTAAGCCAGGGTGAGGAGCTGGTTTGAAAGGAAGATTTCTTGCTCTGCTTCTGTCCCTCTTGGTAAGAAGTGGACAGGTTCCACATGACCAGAGGGGCTCTGGGGGCCAGGGGAAGGACAGGCCGAAGAGGGGAATAAGGAAAACCTAAAATCTGGTCTTAAGAGATACTGGACAGACCTCTGGCTCCAGAAGCCTCGGAAGCTCTCATTGGAAGTGCTGCCATTCAGGCCTGTTCTATGAGTCCTTTCACGAATTATCAAGTTCACCCCACCCATTAAAAATGTGTCCTTTGCTTTTTTGGAAATGAGAATAATTCTAAGTGGAAATGTGATCCTGCATCAGCTCAATTGTGTCAATGCTGACGTTTCTGCCCCAGATCACTTGACAAAGATGCTCCCAGGGTCCAACCTGCTTGTCCATCACAGTGAGGATGGCACCAGCCATGGCCGGCTGGTGGGGTGACGGAGCATCACTCGGGTTCCAGGGACAAAATCTTACAAACGTTTTTGATGACAGAGCTGTTCTCACAGCTCAGGGTCTGAGCTCAGGGATCACTGGCTGGATGACTGCCCCGGGGAGTGATGGTGATGCTGGTCAGAGCTCATACGAGGACTCAACAACATGGGTCTTCTGCGTCTGCCCCTTCCCTGAGTGCCGTGCTTTCAAGGTCTTCCTATGGATCTGGGCCTCATTCCTCTATAGCAGAGCCTCTCTTCTTCCACCGTCTTGTCTTCCACTGAACTTTCTATTTTTACTTATAGATTCAGGTTTTTTCTCTCGTTCATTTTTCCAGTTCAAGAGACCTGGGCCTTCTTGTCCCAGACACCCTTGCCAGACTTGGAAATCATTTTCCTTTGAAGCAGCTGAGCTTCTCTTTTTTAAAAATTAATTTTTATAAGAGTATAGCTTCTTTACAATAATGTGTTAGTTTCAGGTCTACATACACTTATATCCTCTCTCTTTCAGATTATTTTCCCATATAGGTCATTAGAGAGTATTGATAGAGTTCCCTATGCTATACAGTAGGTCCTTAATAGTTATCTCTCTTACATATGCTGCTGCTGCTGCTAAGTCGTTTCAGTTGTGTCCGACTCTTAGCGACCCATGGACTGCAGCCTACCAGGCTCCTCCATCCATGGGATTTTCCAGGCAAGAGTACTGGAGTGAGGTGCCATTGCCTTCTCTATCTCTTACATATAGTAGTATGTATATGTTCATCCTAATTTTCAAATGTATCCCTCCTCCTTTCCCCTTGGAAACCATAAGTTTGCTTTCTACATCAGTGACTCCATTCGCATTTTGTAAATAGGTTCATTTGGATCATTTTTTAAAGACTGTATACAATAGAATATTACTTTGCCATAAATAAGAATGGAATAATGCCATTTGCAGCAATATGGATAGGCACAGAGATTGTCATACTGAGTGAATAAGTCAGACAGAGAAAGACAAACATCATATGACATCACTTCTATGTGGGATCTAGGAGCAGCTGAGCCTCTGAGGGAGCTGAGGTCCCTGCACAGAGCAGCTGGGAGGTACTGGCCCTCAGTTTCCTGCCTTGGCCTTTTTTCTGTTAATGCTTGCTGTACTTTGCAGAGGTCACTGCGTCTGTGTGCTCACTCCTCCCTTCCCTCTGATCTTTGCTCTCAAAGCTTCTCACTCAGGGCTCTCCTAACGGCAGGGTGCAAAGAATGGCCCAAAGCTTACTTAAAAGACTGATTCTTTTTTTTAATTTAATTTTTTTTATTGCATCAAGGACATTTTTTTCTTTCTTTTTTCTTTTTTAAATTATTAAAGTATGATAACACATTTGTAGGAGACTTGGAAAACACAGAACGAAGTTACATATAGTTATGCTATCTATTACAATTATTTTTAAGTAGATAAATTAAGATTTTTAGTTGGAGTTTCAATATCAAACTCTCAAAAATTGATAGAATGGATATACAGAGAAGTAGAAGAATATAGTAGACATGAAAATCACCATAAACGAATGCAATAGAACTAAGATTTTTATAATTTTCACACATGTTCCCATAGACTGTAAACTAGGAGCCATGGAACACATTCAGGGACATAAAATAAGGTGCAAAAACTTCATGATCTAAAGGTATTGAAATTATATAGAGTCTATTCTCTTATCACTGTGGAATTGTGTTAGAAATCAGTATAAAAGGATGCAAAGTGTGGACTCTTGCACCTTTGGGTGGAAAGTGGTCCCTGAGTGGGCACATGATGGAAGCCTATTATGTCTGAAGGGTAGCTTGGGCTGCAGTTCTTCACAAACTCTGAAAAATCCCCCAAACCCAGAAGCCCTGTGTGAATTTTGAAAAAAATGCATGGAGAATACATTTAATGGGGCAACTTAGTGGGTCATGAATTTGTGGAGTCCTTTACCCACAAGGAATAAGGCAGGCTAAAGTAATCATTTAAAAACAATAACCATTCTCTCAATAAACACCATTGCTTACCGTGTACAGGCACTGGCAGACTCAGCAAGGCACAAGGGCAGTGTGGTCCCTGCCCTCCCGGCACGTACAGGGTGACAGAGAAGAGGTCACGGAAGAAGTGACTAAGGCCCCGTGGCAGCGCGGTGTGGTGGGGGAGAGAAATGCTTTCCAACCCGCCTGTGCAAAATCTCAGTTCTGCTGTGTGGCCTGGGGCAGGTTACCTAGCTGCTCTGTGCCTCAAATGACTGATGTGCAAATGAGGACAACAGTAGTGCTTCATCAGCTGTGATAAGAAGATAAGTGCTTCCGATGCCACCTGACACACAGTAGGCGCTCATTAACCAGGAGGTGCTTGATGAACTGAATGGACCGTGTTTTTGCTAAATGCTCAAGGGGAGTTGGGGTCCGCCATGCAGCAGGAGCTCCCTCCTAGGGCTGGAAGAGCCTCCTGATGGAGTGACATCGCAGGGGCTTGGAGGTCGTACCGGATGACTTACATGTATTAATATGAATCCAAAAAAGTTCTGCAGAGTAGGTGTTCTGCCTGTTTGAATTTGCCCAGGAGAAAACTTGATGTTTTTCGGGAAGTTGGAGCATCTTGCCCAAGGTCGGGAAATGGGAAACAGGAGCGAGTCCTACTCCAAAGGCCAGGCACGTGCCCAGCATATCACTCTGGTGAAGACACAGTTGTGGGAGGGAAGCTGCGTGATTATCACCAAAAGAACTTAGTTGTTTGAGGAGCCACACCCTCTTGGTGCTGTGGTTAGGAGGGCTGGGCAGGAGAAGCCCTGCTGTATTCCAGGGAGGCAGTAATGTTCTGTTCCTCTGTGTTCGTGTTCCTTGTTAAAAAGCACAGTATGGAAAGACAAAGGGAGGCCCCGATGCCCGCACCTTGTAGCCGATCCCCCAGCGAAGGAGGCGCCGTCTGAGTCTTGTACTATTTAATTAAAGCAACATAGGATCCAGCCTTTCAGAACTAGGTCACAAACATGCCTCCGTGCCCAGACACTCCTTTTCGGTGAGACGGGCTTTGGGAGGAAGAGAGCCTGTGATAAGGGTGAAGTTTGCTTTCCTATGTGACATGTCACCCTGCCTGCCAGTTTTTCTGTCCCGCAGAGCACTGCAGGTTCGACGGACAATCTTATAAAGCCACCTGCAACTCTGGATGGGCTCATTTGAAATAAACTTGACTGGTACCAGTTGGCTTCACAAACACACGTCAGTACACATAAGACGCATGTGTCCAGCCACACACAAGGACTTTGTCTTGCAGGCAAATGGTGAGTGAGACACCCTGATGTGATGGAGCACCGCCCCCAGGGGGCGGGCTGTGGCCCCACGATTTCCGCAGGAGGTGCCCAGGTGAGGGTCCCCGCCCAGGGTGCCTCTCAAAGATCCCTTCCCAGGACCAAGAATCCTTCTGCCACTGAATACATGCTTGCATGCTCACTCAGTCGTATCTGACTCTTTGTGAACCCATGGACTGTAGCCCACCAGGCTCCTCTGTCTAAGGAATTTTCCAGGCAAGAACACTGGAGTGGGTTGCTATTTCCTTTTCCAGGGGATCTTCCCAACTCAGGGATCAAAGGCGCGTGGCCTCCGTCTCATGCACTGGTAGGCAGATTCTTTACCACTGAGCCACCTGGGAAGCCTGCCATTGAATACATCTGCCCCCAGAGAAAGCTCTCCCCTTCTGCGCTTCTTCAGAGGGGTAAGACCCTAACCTGAAGCATCACCACGCCCACCCCCAACCCTTCCGACCATCGGGGTGCCCTCTCTTCTTCCATCCTGCTTCGTCCTCTTTGTCTTCCTTTACCTGGCTGTGCCTTTTGATCTCCGGTGTGACAAATTTCAGCTGCCACTAATGTTCATGTAGAGCATGTTTCTCTTTCCCTTTGGATGACTGTGCGCTCAATGAAAGACTTCTCAGAGAAGGCTCCCTGAATAGAAATGCACAGGAGACAAACAAAGCCCGCCGCTCAGACATCCCCACCAAGCCTCGGGGAGTTTAAAAAGCCCCCGTCGCCCTAGAAATGAGGCTATTAAGGTGTGACATGATTCTCGCTTTCAGGCAGAAGCTTTTTAAACTGCTGTAGAGCCCAATCAAGAGGAGATGAAAACTTCAGTGTTTCAAGATATCTAACTCTTGTGCTGGTGAAGGAGGACATGCCGGGATGCAGGAAGAATGGGAAGCAGGTTCCTGGCTGCCCATCAGCCACCTGGCAGAGAGCGTGCTGCCCCGCTGTCCCCTGTATCTATCCGCTTATCATCTCCACAGACTCCTGACCATCACGAGGGGTGGAGAGGGGGCCAGACCCTGCAAAAACATCAGTCAGAGCGGCACGGGGACACCACTTCGCCTTTCCATCCCTCTCCCTTCTGGGGTCCGGGGGATCCTCAACAGGACAAATGACAGCAACTAGCTTGTTGACCGGCTGGGAAAGGGGTGCAAAACTCCTGCTGATTCCAACCTACTAGCTAGAGCACAGGTGCTTTTTCATCATTTCTGGAAATTAAACTTGCCCCAGGGAGTGACTTGACCCAGGGAGTAACAGAGGATGAGATGGTTGGATGGCATCACCGATTCGATGGACATGAGTTTGAGTAAGCTCCGGGAGTTGGTGATGGACAGGGAAGCCTGGTGTGCTGCAGTCCATGGGGTCGCAAAGAGTCAGATATGACTGAGCAACTGAACTGAACTGAGGGAGTGACTTTGGAACCAGGGGAGTCAGGGCTGGCATCCCATCCCCGCTCATTGATCACTGTATCCCCTCACTTCAGTTTGCTCATTTGCAAAACACCCGCCTTTCAAAACTGAAGAGAAGAGCAGATGAAGTATGCTTCCTCAAGTGCCTGGCTGTAGAAAGGCTGTGTAAATTAGCCTGGCTGTGTTTTCAAATGGCAAGAAAATGAAGGCAAGGACTCCCAACCGGTGGGCTAGGGCTCAATTCAACTTCAGATTCCCCCAAGTGTTGACTTGAGACAGAAATTCTGCTCCTTCCCAAAGGCTTAGCTGGGAGAGGCGTGCCTCTCCCAGGCAGGTCCAACTTGGCCAAGGCCCCTTCTTCCAAAATAGCTCCCTCTTCCAAGATCGCCAGAGAGAAGCTGGAAGGAAAATGAAAGGGGATTATTTTAGCCAGCAGAAACGTCCTCTTTCCCACCAGCATTTTCCTGCCCACACACCTCTCCTGAAACTGGATAATATCCAATAGAAGTATTGGGTTGGCCAGGAAGTTCATTTGAGGTTTTATGTATTAAATACAAACAAGCTTCTTGGGCAATCCAATACTTCAAAGAAGGGTTGGGGACCTTTGTCTTAAAGAGTCAGATTCTGAGACAGCTCCTCAGTCCTCTCTGGGGGCTTGGTGATGAGGATGGGGGTACATTCTGAAGTGACAGAACACACTTCCACCTGGGAACATGCAGGTACCTAGGGGTTTCTTCTCTGAGCCCCCAGACATGGTCTGTCTGTGCTAACTTAGATGATGAAGGCATGTGTCTTTCTTCTTCAATCCAGTGTCCTTTCTTCCCTCTCATGGCGCCAGCATGGGTGTTGGGGAGGGATTCAGACTTGAAGGTGTGGGAGCTAGAAGTCTAGTGTGTGTGCCTGGATTTTACAGAGGTTCTATAAGCTGCTTGGAGAGACAGACCTAGGTCAGCATTTTAAAAACCAAATAGACCTTGAAAAGCAACATTTATTCTTTTCTTTTTTTAAAGAATATATCTTTATTTTATTTTTGGACTGTGTGGCATGTGGGATCTTATTTCCTAGAGTCTTAAACACTGGTCTGCCAGAGAAGTCCCCCAGATTTGTTCTTTGAAGCTGCACATCAAGTGCTCAGTGGTGGCTGCCATTAAGAAACCAGGATCACTGTCCCCCAACTCTAGTGAAATATGACCCCAAGTCACACCACACATCCAATGCCCCTTACATTCAAGACTCTCTGTAGTTTCTTTAATACCCTAGTGGAAAAGAGGAGATTCATATTCTCTGTATTTTGCATAAACTGAGACTTGACTAGCGATGACGTGCTTTGTCCAAGGTTGCTCAGGCTGAGGGGGGACCTTCAGTCCCCATTGGACAGCACTGGTGAAACCACAAGATCCAAACCAGAGTCTGTGTGTGTTCAGTGTGTGCATGAGTGTGTGGGTGTGTCTGTAAGTGTGTGTGTGCACACAGGTGCACAATTACACTCAGTGAGGCTAGCATCCCTTCCTGCGATGCTGGTGGAGACCAGTCAAGGTGAACGAGGCCAGCAGCATTGAAGGAAGAGGGGGTACGTGGACTTGGTCAAAGAAGCAGTGCAATCCTTCCAAGAGGGTCCTTCTTCCCTCAGGTCTGCACTAGGAGAAAATCCCCATCACTCAGCCCTGGTCTCACAGCAGAGAAGGGGGGGGTCTCTCCTCTGCTAGACTCGCCTTGGTGATGAAGCTGGGATGGGCCTGTTTGAACAGCAGCAGGCCTCTTCTGGGCTTTGCCCTCCTTCAAAGAAGCCCCTGCCTGGCCAGTGGTCTGGATTCTCTCAGGCTTGGAGGAGACCATAGATGGCACCTATTTCAACCTCTGATTAGTGTAAGAACACCCTACTCAGCAGGGTTTCCCAAATTTCAAAAAAAAAAAAAAAAAAAAAAATCAATCCCTTTGGATGGCTCTTTAAATAAAACATGGAGAAGCCTCTGTAGTTCACCAGCTTGTGAAAGTGTTGGACACCTCTCTTCCCCTGAAAGATTCACAGTGCAGTTTGGCTTATCAATGGGCTTCCCTGGGGGCTCAGATGGTAAAAAATCTGGCTGCAATGCGGGAGACCTGGGTTCTATTCCTGGCTTGGGAAGATCCCCTGCAGAAGGGAACAACTACCCACTCCAGTATTCTGGCCTGGAGAATTCCATGAACTGTATAGTCCATGGAGTTGAAAGAGTCAGACACAACTGAGCAACTTTCACTTTGGCTTATCAAGGCTCTGAAAAGGCCTGCAACTAGAAACATATTGTTAAATTATGGTGAGACTAACAAAATTATATACAGACACAGTCTAAACAGCTTCAATGACAGGAAGTCCACTATCTCAGTCAAACTTGCTCCTAAAGTGATCTTAGAGTGTGTATCTTTGGAGATAGTGCCATTTTATTTTCTCTTCTAGTTGAGATGTTTCTTTAACACGAGAATTATAGATCATAGCACTTACTTCATAGCCTAGAACACACAGATTCAATGCTGCTTTTCCCAATAGGATGTATAAGGAAACTAAAATAATGCTTTCTAACTGAATCATGTATTTAATGAAATAACCTTGTTGCCTTGTCAGATCACTGGACCTTTCGGAATTCAGACAGTTGATTTGGAACCTACCTGTCTGTCACTCCCAACCTGTATCTCCTGCTTTTATCCCATTTATTCCCATATTTTAGCTGAATATCTTTGAGAAAACCATTTAAGGGGGTTCGAAAGTGATCCCTGGGCAGTGGTGGGGGTAGCAGTCACAGCAAAGACGGCTCAACCTCGCCCAATTCTGAGAGTCTCCAGTGCACGCCCCTTGCCCAGATCCCTTGAATCCCATTTCCTCTTATTAACATCCTGTCTGATTCCTCTGTGCTTTCGCTCCCTGGGTGCTCTGTGGATTCCGGCCGAATTAGTTCGCAGCAAAGATACTCTGAAAGAAGGAAGAGTGCAAAGCATCTTGCATCAGCAGGGTTAAAACGTCATTTCATTCCGTGTCTGATGAGATCCAGGACTGTTTGCTATCTTCCTTCCTGCTCAGTAAGCTGTAGAAACATACATGTCGACAGAAAGGCAGCCTCCAGCTTGGTGTCTGGAAGATGGGCTGGAAGGAGGGAATCGTTTTGATTTGTATTCCCTTCGTTCTACTCTGTTCCTGACAATTAGAGGACGGAGGGAGCAGCCCCCATACCATAAACATCAGTGACACCCCCCAGGTCCTCCTGCTTCCAAGCAGGGTTCTGCTCACCTCAGCTACACATCCCCCAGGCCGCATCATTTCCACTCCTCTCCAGCACAGCTGGAATAAGAGGAGAGGAAGCCGCTGGATGTGGCTATTTGAGGGGGTCTTCTTTCACAAGAGGCAGGACCTGTCTGTATCTAAATGTGCTAACAATAAACCTACCTTTGTCCCTCGTCCATCTCTCCCAATAGACACCCGCCCTTCTAGGACTGTGGCCCAGACACACCTCCACCCAGCGTCTGAACTTTTGCCTGGTTCTTCACCCCTTAGCCTATTAAAGCTCGCCTGTTTGGCTAGCCCCTCGCTTTCCATGTTCTGCTCTCAACTGGACATGTCAGACAGGCTCTGCTTCTCACTAAACCTTTAATAACTGATGGAAACTGCTTCCATTTAAACATAAGTCAATGCCTCACTCAGCAGAAAAACATCATCTCTGATGGTACATTCACCTAGGAGAGCTCATGGAGATGCGCAGAGCTTCTAAGACCCCTCAAAAAATGGCCAGTGGGCACCCGCGAGTGTCAAGCTTGACAGAAAGATGAGCTCTGATGTAAACAACAATAGCATGGCTGCTGACAGCAGAGCATCTGGAGTCGGGTAACATGGACTTGACTCCGTTCCACCATTGTCTTTCTCTGTGACCCTGGGAAAGTTCTTCATCTTCACCCACAAAACTGGCCATCGTACTATCACCAACAGGTTGGCTATTTGAGGTTAAATGAGATAATCTTTGTAAACACTCAGCACAGTGCCCAGCTCACGGTAAACACTCACAAATATTAGCTCTAGACTTCCTGATTGTGATAGGAGACTGAGATATGAAGGCATATTTCAAGGACTTTGAGATGGAGCAAACCAGAGTTAGAATTTTGACTCTGGTCACTGGCTGTGTGATTAGAAACAACTGATCTAACCTCATTTTAGCATCATCTTCCTCACTGGTAAACAGGAATACACCTGTCTCCCCCACTAGGATTGTTGCAAAGGTTGAATAAATCATGTGTTCAAAAATACTTTGTAGCCAGGAGGCATTCAATAAATGTTTGGGGATGGGGAAAACATCCTCTGAGCAGATCGCTTGGAAAAAATGACAAGGATTCTTTTGGGCATTTCGATGTGTGCATTTCAATAATGGACTTGTTTTGTGGCTCTGTCCTAAGGCTATCTATCAACTCTTCCAGCACTTCGGTGAGGCAAAGAGCAAATGCTGATAATAGTGTCTCGATTTTATTAACAAAGTTAGTGTCCCAAGCACCAGTCAATAAAGCACAATCAAGTACACCTCGAGACAGATGGATTGCTTTCTTCCTTTAAAGCAGTCATTTTCCAAATATACTTTACATCTCACATTTTCAAGAAGATGTATAATAAACATTATTAAAATATACAAAATACTGGAGCTGCTCTGAGAGCAGGGGTGGGTGGTGCCCACTCCATTTCCCTGCGGGCCCTGAGTTAACCTCTGACCCCCTTTAAGGAAGTCTAGGACTCCACAATAGTTCAGAACCCAATGTACTGGAGGCATAGAATTTTCTTTAGACTCTTAAACAATGCACAGTGTGAATTAATAGTGATTTCCTACTGTCTTAGATTTATTAACACTAGGTCACGTCAAGCAAACCTCATTTCCGACTTTGACAGTGTATTACAGGGAGACACAGAAGGCCTGGTGAATCGGTATTTCAGGAATGCATTTCACACAGCTTTTGTAATAGCTTTGTTGGCATGATGAAGAAATTTAGGCTGAACACTAGTAAAATTAGGTGTATTAGTGAGTGGATGAACACCTGTAGCCAACAGGTTCCTGAACAAGTAATTGATCAATGTCAAGCGTGGGCTGCAGGAGACACAGACTGTGTCCTGTGTCATTAAACGTTTCCATCAGCAACTTGGATGAAGACATTGAGATGACACTTATCAAATTTGTGGATGATATGATTGGGAGCCAAAGCAAATTTATCGGGTGATCGCATCCAGAAAGATCTTGTCAGGGCTGGAGGAATGGGTCAAATCTAAGATGATGAAATTTAACACGGGTTGGGGGGGGAAATGCAATATCTTATAACTAGGTTGTAAAAGTAATTATTCAAATATAGATTTTTGTCAAATCTCATATTAGATTCAGGCATGGTCTGGCTCACTGCAGTGACTTCCCCAGGGGAGAGGTTCTTTGAGAAGGTCCTTGATCTAAGCACTGGATGATGCCCTTAGGAGAAAGACCAGTATAACAGGGACAGGAGGGGTAATCTAGAGAGTGTGGCTGCAGGACAGGGTGGTGGATAAGAGCTGGCAACCATCCCAGGCTGAGGTCCAGGTACAGAAAAGAATTTTTTTCACTCATTTCTTAAATATATTCATTCATGAAGCCATAGTGGTAGAGGGCCCAGGCTCTCTACCGTAGCCTGCCAATCTGCTCCGTCCATAGAATTTTCCCGGAAAGAATACTGGAGTGGGTTGCCATTTCCTTTTCCAGGGGAATCTTCCTAAGCCAGGGATGGAACCTGGGTCTCCCACATTACAGGCAGATTCTTTACCATCTGAGCCTCCAGGGAAGCCCAGTACTCAGGCTATGCGGGATTAAATACTGGCCTCACTACCCATCAGCTGTGCACCTTTAGGCAGGTTACTTCCATCCTCTGGGTCTCAGTGTCCACATCTATAAAACGAGGGTAAAATGCAGGGTTCTTGTGAGGTCCAGTTCAGTGATGCACATGAAGCATTTGTTGTTTTGACTCCTCTTCACCAGGTGCACTTCTAGATTAAGCACGGGTGAGTCACATGATTTCTTTGGAGGAAAAGTTGTCAAAATCATAGCAGGACACCCTGCACTGAAGATCCCAAGGCCGAGAGCTCAGCAAGATAGTCACAGGAGGCAAGACAGGAAGCTAGTAACCAGAACTGTATAACTTGTCGCAAACTGGATTTGGGAACTAAAATGCAATTTAAGCCGTCAAAAGAGATGCAACATCCAAGTCAAGCTAGCGGACCCAGGGCCTGCGGCACTGGGCTAATGTACTTTAAATCTCTTGTGTTTGATGGTAGAGACAAAATAAGGTGGAAACTGCCGTGGACGCTCCCCACTCTGGATCCTGCTCTCAGGAACAGTGGCACCCAGAGGCAAATAGTTGAAATGAGGAAGAAGACAGTAGATTGAAGGAGAATTTGGTGTTAGCAGGGTGGAAAAGGAAGACGGAAAAAAATGTACTGGTCTCATTGACTGTTAGTTTCCTACCAGTTACAGGAGTGTGGTGTGTGCACGTTCAGTGTCTTCAGCCTTGTCCAACTCTTTGCAACCCCATGGACTATAGTCTGTCAGGCTCCTCTGTCTATGGGATTTTCCAGGCAAGAACACCGGAGTGATTGCCATGCCCTCCTCCAGGGGATCTTCCCGACACAGGGATGGAAGTCACATTTCCTGCATCTCCTGCGTTGCAGGTGGATTCTTCACTGCTGAGCCACAGGGAAAGCCCAGTGTGGTACCTCCTCCTTTGTATATTCTATAAAACAAAACATTCCCAAGTGTGGTGTTACTACAAGCCAGTGAGACAGTCCCCTGAGTGCCGTGCTGACTGTTGCACACACCTAAAGGTTTGCAGTGGCCCATGCTGGCGAGGGTGGGTTTTTCAGGCCCATGGAAAGGATGCCATTTCCTGGCATATTTTGCCTTCTTTGACATTTTACTGACATTGAGCTTCAGAATTAAAGTTCTTTCCCTGGAAGTCCCATCCTCTGGTCCTTAGCAGTGCATTGAACAAGGATTGTCACCCTCCCTTCACAAGACAGCCCTGCATATATCTGAAGAGGTCTCATGTCCGTGTGCGGACGCGGCTTTGATAACCCAGTAGACACTTCAAGCTCTGTAGTGGGCATCTCAGCATTGCTTCAAGAGCTGGGCTGGATGTCATAGGGCTAGATTTATCAAATATAGTACTCTGTGTTTTTATGAAAACTGCGACGAAACAATTGGGCAAATCCTGGGATTTTGCCTGTAGTGCCAAAGCACCAGTGCCATCTTTGGAATGTCCGTGCTGGTCTGCATCTCTCCCTGATCTCTGTTCGGATGGTCCTTTTTCATCGAGCTGCAGTTCAAGGCCAAGCCGGGAGGGGGAGCTGGTGTGTGAGGTGCCTGGAGGCCCCGCCAGGAGGGCTGTGGGGTGAAGTGAAGCTGGGGCTCCGGTGGATTGGCAGCCGTAAAGGAGCCCGAGAGCTAATCAGCCGCCATCTGTCTTCATTTTGCTAACCCCCTCCACTGGTTGCCACAAGCAGCTCACTTCCTATATTTATAAACATCCCCAATCAGTCATTTCTCTGCCCGCTGTCACATATTTGTGGCGTTAATGCCGGCTGCTTTATCACAGATTGGACTTCATTTCAGGCATAACTCTCCTACACTGTGGTCCTGAGGTCTTTATGGCCGCATTACGCTCTATGGCTGAGTTGTGATTACACTTCAGCGCAGTGAGGCCACAGACGGTGATCTGGCCCACACCCACCCACCTGCCACCCCTGCCCTCTGCGGGCAGCCAGAGCTCCGGCTACAGACACAGACAAACGGGGATCCATGGGAAGGAGCACAAACAAAGGGCCAGGCACTCTCACAAGGACTCGGGGAGACCAGAGCTGCCACAGGGCTGAGAACCACGGGACTGTCTCTTTCAGCCGAGTGACCTGCCAGATGGAGGGACTTAAGGGGTAGGAAAGCCAGGTGACGGGGAGAAGTCTGTCCTTGAACTGACCTTTCTCAGGACACCCGTCCCCCCCACCCCCTCACCCCAGGTCTCAAGGCTGACACAGGGGCCATAGATATTTTTTTTTAATCTTATATCTGAAATGAAGAACCTTAGTGTTTCTTTTTACTCCCTGCATCAAGCTAGCCACATTCATAAGACTGTTTTTCTTATAGCAGTGGAAAAATTTTTTTTGTTGTTCTGTTGCATTTGGGTTTTTGTGGGTCCTGAGAACCACAGTCACATGGGAAGTAGCAAAAGTCCCTCTCCTACAAGTTGCAGTGGCTATCAAAAATCAGAAGTAAAGTTATACTTGGTCTGCAGATAAACATAACATTTTAGAAAATTGTAGGACCCTGAATTATTGCTAGAAACATGTAAAATACTGGGGATGTAATATGCATATTCAAAGAAAATGTTGTTTTCCATTCTGGAAAAGCAGCACTTCAGTCTTCGAGGCCAGGCCATCTTCTTTCTCCCCACAGAATCCCTGCTCTTCCTTCCTCTTGTTTCTGGTTCTGAGGCTCGCCCCAGGTCTCCGCAGGTCAGCACCCGCCCAGGCTTCTCAGGGCTCCTATAGGCTTGTCACCTCTTTCTTTCAGTCCTTCCACCCGTGTCTCCGCTTTATCCCCAAATGTAGGCATTGTCCTTTTCCTTCTTCTCCAAAGAGATGAGGCCACATGGTGGTATTGAGGGAAGTTACTTCAAGGAAGAAGGAGCGTGATTTGATATGTGACATCACACTTCTGACACCCAGCCCTCTAACTCTGCCAGATACCTTCCCTTGTCTGAGTCCTGGTCCTGCTCTGAATTCCAGGGCCCACCCTGCCCCTTCTCAAGGGAGACAACGTGCCACCTCTGCCATTCTAACTCCCTAGGGTGCTGCTCTGCCCACAGGAGCATGGAGTTTAGTGCTGTGATGGAGAACCTTTCCCTCCTGATGTTCTCAAAATCCCCTTCAACTATCCAGCTCAACCTGCACATCGCAAAGCCTATTAAAATCCTCATTGCCCTACTCCCAGTCCCCACATGCCCCCAAAGCCAGCTTGACTCAGCATGAATTCTGTACCACCACCACCCCCACCTCAAATGCAAGAGTGCTGCTGCTTCAAAAGTTACACCCTTTGAGGGGATGGGTTTCCTATACTAGCAAAATTTGTTGTAAGGGAACCTCAAGAATCATCTTGAAGGGGGGGAACATGGACTGGGATCTACACCAACAGGCCCCACCCAGCTGATGAGAAATTGGAGAAAGAAAGCAGCCCAGCTCAGTCCTGTGAGCCATGGGACCACCATATGGAAATGAATCCTCGTCTCCTTTTAGACCCGTAACAGTAACTTCACTTCTAAATTTAAGTGATACACTGCTAAAGTTAACTTAGCCTATAAGCTGCGCTTTGAATTCAGGCTGCCTGCATTTTCAATCTAAGCTTCACCACTTACTAGTCTTGTTTTGTTTTGACTCTGAACAAGCCTCCGTGTTCTCATCTTAAAAAGGGAATCACAGCCTCCTCAGAGTTGGAGGGAAGAACCCTCAATGAACATCCTCAAAGCACTTGGGCCAGCCCATGTTACAGAAGTAACACTCAGTAATTTATGCACTGACATTATTCATCATAACCAATGCCACATCCCCTGTTAAGACAGGAAGGGGGCAGACCACAACCTTTAAAAGAAAGACAGCCATTGTGGACGTGACATAAACTGGTTAGAACCAACTAGGTCCAAGATGGAGAATGAGTTGACTTTCAGAAGATCTTGAGCATCTTATACACAACTTCTAACACATCAGCTAAGTGACACACCCACAGTTGCCATGACAGTTCCAAGGCTGACCATAATGGGTCAAAACATGGGTGGTGGTCCAATTCCTGGAAATCTCTGCCCCTTCCCCAAAATAGTTTTAATACTCCTCCCACTCATTAGCCTATGAAATTACCCAGTCCTATAAAATCTGCCAGCCCCATACCCTGGGGCCTCTCTCGCCTCCTGAAATGGCCCTCACTCTGTTTGTGGAGTCTGTATCTTCCTTGAGCAGACCTTCTTTCACTTTCCTATGGCTCACTCTTGAGCTCTGTCCTGTGTGAAGCCAAGAATCCCCACTTGTCCACCTGTCCCAGGGACTCACCTGGGACCTGGGATGTGATCATCCTCTCGCGCCCCATTCTCTTTCCTGCACCATCTTTTGGCCACTACTTTTCTCATGGGCAAACACCTCAAAAACCCCAAAGCAGGCTCTCCTGGGATGTATTCCACTTAGGGGTGCTGCCCTTGCATCAGATCTGGGCACCTGTGAGTCCCCCTCCCTCAGCTCCGTCATCCAGGCCACATTGCTCCCAGCTGAGCTTCTAAGGAAATCGAACGGAGGGCCTTTCCTTGAGGACCATGCCTCCAGATGCTGGTACCCGCTGGTACCCGCTCCTCTGCCCAGTGTGGGCCCGTCTCTTCTGCTCGCACTGATTAGCCCAACGCATTACTAACCTTCCTCCACAGTGAGTGGGAGGCTGGGATGAAAGACTGCTCTCTGAGTCTTCTGTTCCAATAGAACGAATTCTGTTCAGTGGTTTTCCGACTGGATTCAGATCCCTCAGCTGAATCCTGCTGGCCCTGGAGAGCAGAGAAGATGGTCTCTCTGCACCTCAAATTTAACTCATTTCAGAGAAATGTGAAGCCTCATAACAGTCCCTCCTCCCCCACAAACGCCCCCACACACAATACAGGCTTTTCCTCTCTAATTCCTCAGCCCTTGTGGCAAAGAGATATTAAAATATTAAATCTGTCTTAGATATCTTCTTCATAAAAAATTAAGGGAAAATGTCTGTGTTAACAATGTTTTAACATGAAATCATAAACAAACTGCAGTAATTGGATACTTTTCTCCTGAAGGTCATATGCCTCCACAAAAATCACCATGGCAAATGTGCAATTTGGAAGAGTAATCACACCTTACGTTCAGACACCATGCTTTTTCGTGTTCAAAGAGCATTCTTTAAACATTAATTAGTTACTCCACCAAATATCCTAGGAGGTGTGGATTAATATCTGCTTAATGCAGATGGAGATTCAAAGAGAGAGCAAGGCTGAGTTGGCCTCATGTCACAGAATGACTCTGAGACACGGATTCTTAGTTAAAGCCTCATGAATGGACCAGGAGTAAGCCACAAGCACGGCTTAGATCAAGGATTATTTATCCTAAATTTCTTACAGATTCATTCTCTTCTTTGATTTGCATGAACCCCATAGATGTGTGCATGCGTGCTAAGTCACTTCAGTCGTGTCCAACTCTGCAATCTCATGAACTGTAGCCCGCCAGGCTCCTCTATCCATGGGATTCTCCAGGCAAGAATACTGGAGTGGGTTGCTGTGCCCTCTACCAGGGAATCTTCCCAACCCAGGGATCGAACCCACATCTTTTATGTCTCCCATGCTGGCAGGAGGGTTCTTTACCACTAGCGCCACCTGGGAAGCACCCCCCCTCCCAATAAATGAGCCCCTGAGAAACACTTTCATCTCCCCCCTCTTAAATCAGAAATTCACTTATTCCAAGGGTCTGGTTAAAGGATGTTATAATTGGGATTTCCCCCTGCTTAATAAGATGGGGGCTACTGTACTTGGTTTTGAGGACCATTTCATCCATGAGTGATTTTGCATAAATGCCAAAAAGCAGGAGCAGGAAGGCTGCTAGGGGAGAACGCAGATCATGGAGATCTACAGCATCTCCTGGGATGCTACTCTCCCATGGCTAGGACAGCAGAAAGCTGAGATTAACTGGCTGCAAACCCACTTTGCTGAGACCTGCCCTGAGTCACAGGTGTACGTCCCTAGGTCCCTGCTCTGTGTTTTTCTTGAGGACTTATAAAGTGCCCGTCACATAAAACCACTTGCCTCCGTTCCCAGTAATTGCAGCTTGGAAAGTAGCTGATCAGCATCTCACTTTTATGGCCGGCTACTAACCCAGCCAGCATTTTCTAATAATACTTCGCCTTTATGTCCCAGGATCGCAGAGCAATTTACGAAGATTAATTAGAAGCGCCTCAGAACTCTCATCCTTGGTGGAGGCAGGGGCGGAGGCCATGAGAGGGGAGTTAAATTAACCTCCCCTGAGAGTGGAAAGTGAGGAGTCTAAGTGAGGGCTTGTCTGGTTGAAGCCAGGACTCTATCTGAGAATAAGACCCCGTGTCCCATTAGTAGGCAAGAGAGAAATTCTATGTCATCAGATATTCCAAAAGGATTCAACTGGGAGGAAGGAACGAGGCTGTGTGTGTGTTTACTTTTTATTAGAAAATGATGTAAATACCCAAACTTGTGAATGCCCCCGGGGTCCTGGCAAGATGCCCGAGATATCTGTAATCCTGAGAGATTACAGTTTGCATCATGCAGTCTGGGTCATTTCACTTTTTGCTCTTCCCCACCCCAGGGCTTCCAGTTTCTGCTTCCCGGGAAGGCCAAGGGCACGACTGGTGTAAATGTGACCCTTTGATAGATGGCAGAATGCAGGCTGCCATCTCAGGGCTCCCCCCGCCCAGTGTACCCCTGGGCCTGGCCATGTGGGGATCAGCTCGGAGGCAAAGAATAGGAAGTGATGACAGAGAAAGGAGGCGATCAGGGCATTGAGGAAGCACAGCTGCGAAGGGGCCAAGGGGGGGAGGGTGCGGCGGGGGGAAGCTGTGGTGACGTCCTGTTTTGTTCTTGCAACCAAGGCACAAATTAAGGCAAAATTAGAGACTTTCTTTGGGCGATTGGACGGATGGGAGGAGGAGGAAGACTGGGAAGCAGAGCTTTTAAGGACAGCAATTTGAGAACATCTGAGACAAATCTGTGGCTGATTTTTTTTTTTTTTTTTTTCTGGTGGATTAGTTAGTGACTTTCTTTCTGTATTCTGGAGGGGTTTTTCCCCCCTTCCTTTCCCTTTTTGCACCATGCACATGTAAATGTGATTGAGGATTCTTTCGTCAGATCTGCTGCCTTGGC
This sequence comes from Dama dama, assembly GCF_033118175.1. Classification (NCBI taxonomy): domain Eukaryota; kingdom Metazoa; phylum Chordata; class Mammalia; order Artiodactyla; family Cervidae; genus Dama; species Dama dama. The sequence continues at coordinate 15,756,425 of NC_083682.1, forward strand.
AGCCTTCCTGCCAGCTGGCTGGGCCGGGGGAACCCGTGCTGGTGGCTGACTGCCATTGACAAGTTCTCGCCGGCCTCGTGGGAGGAAATTTGCCTCAGAGACACCGCCAGACCCTTGTCTGGGCTTTGGTGCCCAGAGGAAAGGAGGGCAGAGGGGACTCCCCCAGCAGGACTGGACCGCTCTCTGCCCACGGATGGATGGTGCCCAGGACAGCACCGCCATTTTGCCTTTGTCCACCCAGCACACAGTGACCAGCGCCAAGCGGTCCTCTGCATTCATCGGAGCACCGTCCCCACAGAGTCACCGGTGCCCAAAGTCCATCCTGAAAGGCCATGTAAGCCAACCCCCTTCCCCTGCTTCTAACCAGGGCATTTCATCAAAACACCAAGATGGACGGTATGAAAGAGGTGTGAAAACGTTGCCCACCTGAGTGGCTGCGGTTTCTGGCCAAATCAGTCTTTTGCTCCTGTTTCCATTCATTCTTCTTTGTGACTCCTCCTCCTTTCCCCACTCTGGCTTCAGGCCAGAGGCATTTGTTAGTGTTTTTTCTTACCTTCCTTAATTCCTTTCCACCACCAACCCCCCCGCTCCAACCCCACCCCGGGAGGCACCTGACTCAAGGCTCACATCCTCCAGAGTTCTCTCCCGTAACAAAAAGGGACCCTGTGTGTAAACTGCTAAGCACAAAGCCTGGCTTAAAGCACCAGGTCTCTCCAAGGTTGATGGGGCAGGGTCCCATCATGGTGATCTCTAGTGTGTGTGTGGGTTGGGGAGGGCAGTGTTAACTCAGTCTTCTGAGTTAACAGGTTCTCAGTCTTCTGAGAACCTATTGGCTCTTCTTTATCTCAGGATCATAAGGCTACAGGTGTGCAAGTCTCCAGCGGCCCCTTTTCATGTAGGAGTCTGTGGCAGTCAGCCAGAGAGATGGTTCCAGGCCCCCTGCCTCCTGGTATTCATAGTCTGTGTGACCCGCCTCCCCTGGAGATGGGGGCTGCACTTGTTGACTGGATTCTAAGGAACAAAACATGGTGGAAGTGATGTGATGTCACTTCAAAGATTAAGTTATAGAAAGACTAGGACTTCCGTCCTGGGTGAGCTTGCTTTCTCTCGTGGATGGACCCCGCTCATTGCCACAATGTGTTCCGTGTGCACCACCCCAGGTCCCTCCTTTGCAGAGTGAGCCTGTGTTCCCTCTGGTGGCCTGGCCTTCACCTCTGGGAAGCAGCAGGTCAGTGGCCCTCTCCTGTGAGTCACACACCCCTCCTCCCTCCGTGGGCCAGGGGTGCATATGGCTTAGGGTTGACGGTGATGCTCGTCAGGATAGGGGCTCGTACTGGTCAAATCAATGATGAGGTGAAGAAAACTGTTTTATTGAGCATCTATGATGCACTCATCTTAACCAGTTTAATACTTGACAAAACCAGAGGAGTGGCTTTGACTGTGGAGGGCAGACTCCTGGGCTCTTTAGAGCCTGCTGATGCTGGTGGCCAAGAACCAGCACCCCCAGTACTGGCTGGAAAGCCTTGGGCATGTAACAACCACCAAGACTCAGTTTCCCCCTCTGTAAAATGGGGTTATCATGTCTACCTTTTCCAAGACCACTGCTGCCTCCTCTTAATCTAATATCCACACAGCTTAGCCTGGGGCCTGGGGTCATAGATGCTCAATAATTTCTGCTTTGGTAACAGGTTGATGGACTTCCCAGGTGGCTCAATGGTAAAGTATCCATCTGCCAATGCAGGAGTCGTGGATTCGATCCCTGGGTCGGGAAGATCCCCTGGAGAAGGAAATGGCAACCCACTCCTATATTCTTGCCTGGGAAATTTCATAGACAGAGGACCCTGGTGGGCTACAGTCAATGGGGTCGCAAAGAATCAGACACAACTTAGCGACTAGACAACAATAACACGTTGATACTTGAGTGGTTGTGGTACATTTGAAATATCTTCCAAGGCTTGGCACAGCAGGTTTCTCAAAAAACTAGTGCCTCTTGCCCTGTAATGGTGGTGGCGGTCATGCAACCAGGGACTGAAGTTCCCTCTCTCCTGTCCGGCTGCATAACACACATGTGCGTGAGCATGAGCACAGACACACATGTGCACGCACATGTGCAGGCACTCACCCTCACTCCTTTGCTCACAGCTTACATCTCCGCGCCTCCCCTCCTCTGTCTTCCCCATCACCTCTTGCTCCCGTGCTCCTCCCAGTCTCCTTGCCAGCCCCTGACCCCACGTTTCCCACCCAGGAGCCCCCAGGTCCTCTCCCCCCACCCTGTCCCCCACCATCCTGGGCTCAAGACAGATGTGCGGCAGCCCGCCATCTTCCCTTGTCACTCTCTGGCATGCCTGGCAGCTGGAATCACAGTTCGCCTTGTTTACAATGCATTGTAATTGCAGACACAGGCTCTGCTGTCACTTGTAATTCTATCTTGTCCTCTTCTCCCCACACACTCCGTTGCCTAAGAGTCAGGCGGGTGCCCTTGTGAGAGGTAGTATTGGCAGGAAACGTGCTCCAACACCAACACCCAGCAAGAAACACGCTAGGACTTCTCTTTCCCCACATCTCCACGTGAGAGAGGAAAACAGGCCCAAACAGGACACGCCCTCCTGTAGTCCCGCCCACCCTGAACTTTCTTTCTGGTCCCTCAGCTCTTCCGGTCACGTGGCCTTCTGCTTGGACCTTGCTCCTACAAGTTGGAGGTTAGAGGGGAACAAACAGGAAAGTCACTTACTTCTTTCCTGACCTCTGGAGGGCGGGGTGTGGGAACCTCCTGAAGACAAACTGCCCTCCCGCAGGGCAGGGAGCTGAGGTCCAGAGGGTGCAGGCACAAGCTGACTCCAACCCACACACCTGAGCAGGCCTGGGGAGGAAGGCCCGCCCACCCATGCCAGTCTACATGGCCACCCTACCTAGTCCCCCTCTGCAAAGAGGACATTAGTACCCCCTGCTCACACGTGAGGAGTTCAGACCTCAGTGCCCAGCAGAAGGCCACCAGCTAGTTGTGTCAGAAAACAGGGATTTGAACTAACACCATCTAGCTCCCCGCTTTGTATTGGCTTTGCATGTGTATCTTTATTTGTGGGTGCACTCCATCTCTGGGCTCACCATATGACTTAGGATGAACTGTTGTCTGTTTGTTGGTTACTAAACCTCAGAATCCTAGAGCACAGGGCCTACTTATTTCACTGACTCCTGTTGGCACCCAGCACAGTGGTCAATGCCAAGAGGATCATCCACATATATTTGTTAAGAATGTATGCATTCAGAAGGTTGGTATTTCTTTGCTTGGATTGCTGTCTGGCAACTGCTAAATTCTGTGCACCAGCCTTACATACACTTGTTTCTGATGAACATGGGAAATTTTAGATGCATGAGTTTGATTGGTCTTAGACAAAGTTTAAGAAGAGAGGACAATTCAGAGTATATACTTCATGACAATTAGATTCAAGCAAAAACAACAACCTGGAGTACCATGCATTCGTTGTTTGATTTGGTACTTCAAAGGATTTTGGAGAGAAATTCTGGTATGTCCTGCAGACTCTTGGAATAAATATAAAGTTGTCCCATATCTGTCCACTTATTCATAGCATTTATGTTAGGATGGGGGAACTAGAGGTGGATGTCCTTTCAACTCTTTCTTCGCAGGTCTTACATAATGTTCTCATATTGTATCTATAACAAAAAAAGTACTAATTTAATAAAGATTGGTAGCAATATTTTTTCCAAGGAAAATATTGCCGCATCTTGAAGGGAAGAAATGTACCCTGGCTTGCAGATCTGCAAAAAAACCTAGAGCAGTTGGTAGGAAGGAAGGTGTCGAAGCAATCAGTTCTCCCCTCTCCCTCAGCTGATGCTCTGTCTCTGCTCAGCCACTCACTAGCTGTGTGTCCTTGAGCCACTTACTCAGTCTCTCTGTGCTTCCATTTCCTTGTTTGAAAAACTGAACTAATGATGCCTCTGCATTGTAGGATTTTTCTGGATTTAAATAGATCATAAAATATATGAAGAATGCCTAGCATAGTGGCTCATACTCAATAGGCCTTCATTTAAAGAGGGCTGTTAATACCATGGCTGTTTTGATGCTTAGAGAGTGTGGACAGGGCCCTGACAGAGGTTGGGTAGCTGGGGCCAGGTCTCAGCCTGAGACTCGCTGCTCTGTGTGGGCTCTACTTGGGGTAAAAGGGGCTCACATGGTCACCACCCAGGCGCGGCCACCAGCTGCTCACCTGCCGGCGGCTGTTCCCTCCCTCCACATCACGATGGGCCTCCACCAGCTGAAGGCAACGAGAAAGCTTTGATGAGATCCAATTAGGAAAACAGAGTCTGCATTCAAGAGGGCTGGGCAGTTCATACAGAGGGAAGAAAAGACCCTGGAATTAGTCTAAGTACTCTCCTCAGACGTCCTCGCACGCTAAGTAGTTAAGAAAGACGTGTCATTTAGCAGGACTGACCCCGGGGGTGTTTGCCTCTCATCAGCTGGGACGCTATTATTATTTTGCAAATGACACTTCCATCTCCAGCGACTGTGCTCCCCCTCACTCTAAACAGACACAAATGAATGATATTCAGAGATCGGCTGACTAGGGAAGAGGCTTGGCTAGAGATGGAGGAATGGACTCCTGCATCTCCAGGCACCCCCTTCAGAGGCCCCCAGATGAACTCTCAGAGTCTGCATGGACACTTCTGAAGGTTGATATTTCTTTGAGTTGATATTTTTCAGAGTCTGGACCCGAGTCCTCCTTCCCTGGATAAAGGGATGCTTGGTCTAGATGCTTCCCAGTACACTCAGCTCTGTGTGTGTCTTCAAGATTATTATTTAACAGAAAGTCCAGTGATGAGCAAACATTTTCTCTAAAGAGCCAAATAGTGAACCGTTAGGCTTTGAGGGCCAAATATGGCAAATATGTAACTTGGGCATTGTGGCAACACAACTAAAGGAATGACAAAGGCTGTGTCTCAATAAAGCTTTATTTATAAGAATGGGCACAAGGGCCATACTGTGTTGACCTCACATAACTTCTCCAGGTTTTCCTCCTCTGCCTGCCTCCCAGTGCCTCCCCTCTAGCTCCTTCTGCTCTGCTCTGCTAGCCAGGACTCCTGTGGGGTTTCTGGGTGTCTGAGGGTGCCCTGGAGGATGACCCCTCCTAAGCCCTTGCAGATCTTCTATCTGAATCTCTGTGGCATGGCCCCAGGACTCCACTAGGCTTCCTCTTGGGGCTGAAACTTGATTTAGTCTCCCAGTTAATAGAAGGTTCAGCTTAGGCCCTCAGGAAACTTCAGTTCAGTTCAGTTGCTAAGTCCTGTCAGATTCTTGGCAACCCCATGGACTGCAGCACACCAGGATTCCCTGTCCTTCACCATCTCATGGAGCTTGCTCAAACTCATGTCCATTGCATCAGTGATGCCATCCAACCATCTCATCCTCTGTCGTGTCCTTCTCCTCACACCCTCAATCTTTCCTATCATCAGGGTCTTTTCCAAGGAGTTAGTTCTTCACATCAGGTGGCCAAAGTGTTGGAGTTTCAGCTTCAGCATCAGTTCTTCCAATGAATATTCAGGACTGATTTCCTTTAGGATTAACTGGTTGTTCTCCTTACCATCCAAGGGACTCTCAAGAGTTTTCTCCAACACTGCAGTTCAAAAGCATCAATTCTTCGGGACTCAGCTTTCTTTATAGTGCAACTCATACATTCATACATGACAATTGGAAAACCATAGCTTTGATTAGACAGACCTTTGTTGGTAAAGTAATGTCTCTGCTTTTTAATATGCTGTGTAGTTTGGTTACAGCTTTTCTTCCAAGGAGCAAGTATCTTTTAATTTCATGGCTGCAGTCACCATCTGCAGTGGTTTTGGAGCCCAAGAAAATAATGTCTCTCACTGTTTCCATTGTTTCTCCATCTATTTGACATGAAGTGATGGGACCAGATGCCATGATCTTCGTTTTCTGAATGTTGAGTTTTAAGCCAACTTTTTCACTCTCCTCTTTCACTTTCATCAGGAGGCTCTTTAGTTCTTTGATTTCTGCCATAAGGGTGGTGGTGGTCATCTTTGTATCTGAGGTGATTGATATTTCTCCCGGCGATCTTGATTCCAGCTTGTGTTTCATCCAGTCTGGCATTTCCCATGATGTACTCTGCATAGAAGTTAAATAAGCAGGGTGACAATATATAGCCTTGATGTGCTCCTTTCATGATTTGGAACCAGTCCATTGTTCTGTGTCTGGTTCTAACTGTTGCTTCTTGACCTGCATACAGACTTCTCAGGAGGCATGTAAGGTGGTCTGGTATTATCATCTCTTGAAGAATTTTCCAGTTTCCTGTGATCCACACAGTCAAAGGCTTTGGCTTAGCCAATAAAACAGAAGTAGATATTTTTCTGGTATTCTCTTGCTTTTTGATGATCCAGCAGATGTTGGCGATTTGATCTCTGGGTCCTCTGCCTTTTCTAAATCCAGTTGAACATCTGGAAGTTCACATTTCAGTACTGTTGAAGCCTGGCTTGGAGAATTTTGAGCACTACTTTACTAGCATGTAAGATGATTGCAATTGTACAGTAATTTGAACATTCTTTGGCATTGCCTTTCTTTGGGGTTGGAATGAAAACTGACCTTTTCCAGTCCTGTGGCCACACTGAGTTTTCCAAATTTGCTGGCGTATTAAGTGCAACACTTTAAGAACATCAACTTTTAGGATTTGAATTAGCTCAACTGGAATTCCATCACCTCCACTAGCTTGTTCATAGTGATGCTTCATAAGGCCCATTTCACTTTGCATTCCAGGATGTCTGACTCTAGGTGAGTGATCATACCATCGTGGTTATCTGGGTCATGAAGATCTTTTTTGTATAGTTCTTCTGTGTATTCTTGCCACCTCTTCTTAATATCTTCTGCTTCTGTTAGGTCCATACCATTTCTGTCCTTTATTGTGCCTGTCTTTGCAGGAAATGTTCCCTTGGTATCTCTAATTTTCTTGATGAGATCTTTAGTCTTTTCTATTCTATTGTTTTCCTCTATTCTTTTGCATTGATCACTGAGGAAGGCTTTCTTATCTCGCCTTGCTATTCTTTGGAATTCTGCATCCAAATGGGTATATCTTTCCTTTTCTCCTTTGCCTTTAGCCTCTCTTCTTTTCTCAGCTATATGTAAGGCCTCCTCAGACCACCATATTGCTTTTTTGCATTTCTTTTTCTTGAGGATGGTCTTGATCACTGCCTCCTGTGCAATGTCATGAACCTCCCTCCATAGTTCTTCAGGCACTCTGTCTATCAGGTCTAATACATTGAATCGATTTGTCACTTCCACTGTATAATCAAAAGGGATTTGCTTTAGGTCATACCTGAATGGTCTAGAGATTTTCCCTACTTTCTTCAATTTAAGTCTGAATTTGGCAATAAGGAGTTCATGATCTGAAAGCCACAGTCAGCTCCCAGTCTTGTTTTTGCTGACTGTATAGAGCTTCTCCATTTTTGGCTGCAAAGAATATAATCAATCTGATTTTGGTGGTGACCATCTGGTGATGTCCATATGTAGAGTCTTCTCTTGTGTTGTTGGAAGAGAGTCTTTGCTCTGACCCGTGCATTCTCTTGGCAAAACTCTTAGCCTTTGCTTTGCTTCATTCCGTACTCCAAGGCCAAATTTGCCTGTTACTCCAGGTACCTGTTGACTTCCTACTTTTGCATTCCAGTCCCCTATGATGAAAAGGACATCTTTTTGGGGTGTTACTTCTAGAAGGTCTTGTAGGTCTTCATAGAACCGTTCAACTTCAGCTTATTCAGTATTACTGGTTGGGACATAGGCTTGGGTTACTATAATATTGAATGGCTTGCCTTGGAAATGAACAGAGATCATTCTGTAATTTTTGAGATTGCATCCAAGTACTGCGTTTTGGACTCTTGTTGACTATGAGCGGTACTTCATTTCTTCTAAGGGATTCTTGCCCACAGTAGTAGATATAATGGTCATCTGAGTTAAATTCACCCATTCCAGTCCATATTAGTTCACTGATTCCTAAAATGTCAATGTTCACTCTTGCCATCTCCTGTTTGACCACTTGTAATTTACCTTGATTCATGGGCCTAACATTCCAGGTTCCTATGCAATATTGCTCTTTACAGCAGCAGACTCTACTTCCATCACCAGTCTCCACAACTGGGCATTTTTTTTGCTTTGGTTCTGTCTCTTCATTCTTTCTGGGGTTACTTTTCCACTCTTCTCCAGTAGCATATTGGGCATCTACCTACCTGGGGAGTTCATCTTTCAGTATCATATCTTTTTGCCTTTTCATACTGTTTATGGGGTTCTGTGTTCATGGGACCTTCTGAAGGAAGTCACCATTATGTTCATTACCTCCACCATAGTTTGGTCTTAGATCAAACAACAGGGAGGAAACACAGCCCCACCCATCAACAGAATATTGGTTTAATGATTTACTGAGTATGGCCCACCCATCAGACCAAGACCCAATTTCCCCCACAGTCAGTCTCTCCCAACAGGAAGTTTCCTTAAGCCTCTTATCTTTATCCTTCAGAGGGCAGACAGAATGACAACCACAATCACAGAAAGCTAATCAAACTGATCACATGGACCACAGCCTTGTCTAAGTCAATGAAACTATGAGCCATGCTGTGTAGGGCCACCCAAGATGGACAGGTCATAGTGGAGAGTTCTGACAAAACATGGTCCACTGGAGAAGGGAATGGAAAACCACTTCAATATTTTGCCTTGAGAACCCCATGAACAGTAACCAGTCAATCCTAAAGGAAATCAACCCTGAATACGCTTTGGAAGGACTGATGCTGAAGCTGAAGCTCCAGTACTTTGGCCACCTGATGTGAAGAGCTGACTCATTAGAAAAGACCTTGATCTTGGGAAAGATTGAAGGCAGGAGGAGAAGGCAGAGGCAGAGGATGAGATGGTTCAACGGCATCACCAACTCAATGGACATGAACTTCAGCAAACTCTGGGAGATGGTGAGGGACAAGGATGCCTGGTATGCTGCTGTCCATGGGACCGCAAAGAATCGGACATGACTTGGCTACTTGACAACAACAACAGTAACTGAACATATAGCCCAGTTGCTATAAAAGTGACTGTCTCAGGTCGATTATCTTCCTTGCCTTCTCCCAAACAGTACACATCACTTCTTGGAGCCAGCACACCTCTGGTGGTCAGAGTTGAAATATACAGAGGTAACCTTAAAACCTGCATCTCTTACAGATTTGAGATTGTTAATGACCTGGGGTGTAGTTGTCCATGTGGAAACTCTCCCACGGCAGCTTCCTCTAGGGGACTGGGGTGAGGGTTGTGGGGAGACACCTTGCTGTTTAATAAATAATAGAAGAGCTTCAGAAAGTGTCTGGGAAGCACAGTCCTCATGCAGAAATGTTACGGAATAACACAGGATGAATAATAGAAAAGGTTATTGAAAAATTCATAATTTCCAAGTGCCAGTGAAGGGCAGCTCCAGTGCAGTCTATTTGCCTGTAGAAAAGTGATTAAAATATATATTATTGTCCTGTCTATAGGAAAATGTATTATTAAGTGGATACTAGCATGACATTTGAAAAATCCATTTCATTCCATTTAGCAGCAGAGGGATTTTGGCTGCTGCTTTGTGTTCCCAGGTTTCGCAAGCGTTTTAATAAGCCATTTAAAAAACAAAAAGCGATTTTAATTATGGCCCCCTGCCTCTGAGCCATACTATTGCTTTGCACTTACAGTTCTTTTGCCAAAGAGATTTAAAAACACATAATAGGGAATGTAAACATCCTGCCTACATTTATTATGTCAATTGCCAAGAGAGAAAACTGATCATTGACCAGTACTTATGGGCTGAAAGAAGAGGTGGGGGGCGGGGGGAATGAATCTGCTGGTCCAGACACAACAAAGAATAAAGCCTCAGCGAAGAAGGCCTGCAATTCCTGCCAACCTACCTGTGGATACTTTTCTAATGGATGTTCAGCATCTTTCTTGTAAAGCCAGGAGTTCTTTGTGAGGTGTGCTTCTAAATGGTTCCATCATAAGCAAGAATTCTAATTTATTCACAGGCTTTTGGGGCAGGGTGGAGCTAACCGGCTCGAAGATTCCATCACAGTAAAATTCAGAGTTGGCTCCAGATGGACTCAGATTTGGGGATTGGAGTCGGACAGCTCTCTGATCCTTACTCAGGGCTAACTTTCTCCAACAAACAAGTTAAGGGTCAGAGCGGATGAGGATGGAGTCTAAAAGGCTTGGGCCACATTCTGTAGACCTAAAGTGCTGATTCAGCTGGTATAGCCTGTGGCCTTTCGGTAAGTGTAGAGGTAGACAGTGGTGGTCCAGAGGTCATATAGCAGTTGGTACAGTCCTGAATATTCATTGAACATACTGATGCTGAAGCTGGAGCTCCAATACAATGGCCACCTGATTCAAAGAATTGACTCATTGGAAAAGACCCTGATGATGGGAAAGGTGGAAGGCAGGAGGAGAAGGGGACAACAGAGGATGAGATGGTTGGATGGCCTCACTGACTCAATGGACATGAGTTTGAGCAAGCTCTGGGAGTTGGTGATGGACAGGGAAGCTTGGTGTGCTGTGGTCAGTGGGGTCACAAAGAGTCGGACATGACTGAGTGACTGAACTGAACAGGAAATCAGGCAGAAATAACAATGTGCTATAAATAGGGCAGCTGTAGCCCCTCTCTCTTACCAACTGGGTAATTTTTCTGGAATCACCTAATTTCTCTGGGTCTCGGTTTAAGGATAAAAAAAATAGAACACTTTTCATCAGATCGCAGTTTTTAGCATTTTTACTTATTTATCCTATTTTTTTTAAAGATTATTAAACTATTTGTTCTAATAGAATCTCACTTGCAAGTTGTAAAATTGTTTCTCTAGTTAAACAACCACTCAGTCATGTCTGACTGTTTGCAATCCCATGGACTATAGCCCACCAGGCTCCTCTGTCCATGGGATTCTCTGGGCAAGAATACCAGAGTGTGTTGTCATTTCCTTCTCCAGGGGATCTTCCCATCCCAGGGATTGAACCTGTGTTTCCTGAAGTGCAGGCAGAATCTTTACTCTCTGAGCCACGAGGGAAGCCCACAGTTGAACAACAGTCAGGGAATCAAATTGCCTTAGACCTCAAACCAATGTCCATCCCCTTTTCCAAGGCAACCCTCAGCAAGACGAGAGCCCTGATTTCACAGGGATTCCTGGAGCTCCATGTGAAAACCAAAGTACTCTTTCAATCATCACTTTCTGATATTGAATCCTGGCCTGGGTATGATCTGTTGAAATGGGAGAACAGATTCTTCTGGCCTCAGATTTTCTCCCACTTATTTAGAGTCATCATATGTTTATCTTTTAATCAACAAACATTATACATGTATTACATACATATAGAATACTGGGCTAAGTAATGTTTCAATATAGAACATGTGTAAGACATGGTTCTTACTCTAGTGGAGCAACAAGTATCTAAACAACTTGGTATAGTTAAAAATACAAGAAATAGGGTGATGATGGAGGAACAAGAAATTTTTTGCAAGTAAAAACTGAATTAGATTTAAAATAAACTAGATAAACATCTCTATCAAGGTAATGTTAGTCTCATAAAATGAGTTAAGAAGTGTTCTCTCCTCTTCAATTTTCTGGAAAAGTTTGAGAAGGAATAATATTAAATCTTCTTTGAATGTTTGGTAAAATTAGCCACTGAAGGTGTCTGTTTGTGGGATTTCTTTTTGTTTGTTTTTTGGAGGTTTTTGATGGCTGTCAATTTCTTTATTGATGACTAATCTATTCATATTTATTTTCTTCATAATTCAGTTTTTGGAGGGTTGTATGAGCCTAAAAATGTGTTCATTTCTTCTAGGTTGTCTAATTGATGTATAGTTGTTCAACGTATTCTTTTTTTAATCCTTTGTATTTCTGTGGTATTTTGGTAATTTCTCCTGTTTCTGATTTTATTTATCTGATCCTCATCTTTTTTCCTTAGGAAGTCTAGCTAAAGATTTGTCCATTTTGTTTATCTTTTCAAAGAACCAGCTTTTAGTTTCATTGATCTTTTCTGTTCTCTCTTTAATCTTTCATTTATTTCCACTGCAGTCTTTATTATTTTCCTCCTTCTATTGACTTTGGACTTTGTTCTTTTGTCTAGTTTCTTTAGCTATAAGGTTAGATTGTTTATTTGAGACATTTCTTGTTTATTGAGATAAGCCTGGAATTCTATAATTATACCTTTTAGTACCACTTTTGCTATATCTCATAGGTTTTTATTTGTCCTATTTTAATTTATCTTCAGGTTTTTTTTTCTTCAATGACCCAATGACCCTTTGTTTTCTTCAATGACCCAATAGTTGTTCAGTGGCATGTTGTTTAATCTTCACATACTTGTGATTTTTCCAGTTTTCTTCCTGTAGTTGATTTCTAGTTTCATACCATTGTGGCCAGAAAAGATGCTTGATGTGATTTTAAATTTCTGAAATGTATTGAGACTTTTTTTGTGTCCCAACATATGGTCTACCCTTAAGAAAGTTCCACAAACACTTGAGAAGAATATATATTCTGCTGCATTTTGTTGCAATATTGTATATAAATCCATTCAGCCCATCTGATTGAATGTTTCATTAATGTCAGTATTTCCTTGTTGACTTTCTGTCTGGGTGATCTATCCATCAATGTAACTGGAGTGTTAAAAGTCACCCTTTAGGTACATTAATAAAGGATTTATATATTTTGGTGCATATATGTTAGCTGCATCTATATGAATAGCTGTTCTATCACCTTTCAGTACTGTCCTCTTTACCACTACATAATGTCTAGTACTGTGTGTCTGGTTACCCTTTTTGGCTGATATGGATGTGGCTACATCCACTTTCTTTTGGCTTCCATTTGCTTCAAGAATCATCTTCCATCCCTTCTCTTTGAGTTTATGTTTGTCTTTAGAGTTGAGATGGGTCTCCTGGAGGCAGCATATTGTTTTTTAATCCATCTGGCCACTCTGTCTTTTGAATGGTGAATTCAATCCATTTATACTTAGGGTGAAGAATTAGTGCTGCTATATTGTTTTCTGGTTGGTCTATATCTCCATTGTTTCTTTTTCCTGTGTTTCTGCCTGTCATTTTAATTTGATGGCTTTTTGTGATGTTTCTCTAGGTTTTCCCTTTTTTTTTTTTTAATTTTAATGTTTTGAGTCTCTGCTCTAGATTTGTATTTTTTGATTACCATGAGGTTTGTGTTAAATGTCTCAGAGGTAAAATCATCCTTTTTCTACTAATATCATTTTATCTTCATTTGCCTACCTGGGTTCTGTCCTTTTCCTTTTCCACTTTTATGTTTCTGTTTTCTCAAATTATCCCTTTTTTTTTTGTTGTGAGTTTATTGCCAAATTGAAGTGGCTATTTTTTCCCTTTAACCTTTATGCTTATTTGTTTAACAACCTATTCTGTTATAAAGTTGCAATTTTCTGATTTTGTCTATTTATTTACCACCTTACTCAGAGTTTGTGTACTTTTGCCTTTTTGTTTCAGGTAAAAGAGCTTCTTTCCACATTTCTCATAAGGCAGGACTAGCCGTGATGAACTCCCTAAGTTTTTGTTTGTCTGGAAAAGACTTTATTTCTCCCACATATCTGAAGGATGACTTTGTCAGATGGATATTCTTGGCTGACAGCTTTTATCTCTCAGTATTTTGTGTCTGTCACTCTACCCTCTCCTGGACTGCAGATATTCTGCTGAGAAATCTTCTTTTAGCCTAATGGGGTTCCTTTGTAGGTTTTTGTCTTTTTCTTTTTCCTGACTGCCTTTAAAATTCTTTCTTTGTCATTGACTTTGGATAGGTTTAGTACGTGTCTGGGAAAAGGTCTTTTTGCCTAGAGGTAACCAGGTGTTCTCTTAGCCTCGTGAACATGTATATCTAGTTCCTCCCCCAGGTTTGGGGTGTTCTCAGCTCTTACTTCTGTAAACAACTCTGTACCCCACCCACCCCCCTGTTTTCTCCTTCTGGGAAACCCACCATCCTTATGCTGCCCTTCTGAAGGGGTGGGATAGCTCTCATAGGATCTCTCTCTCTCTTTTTTTTATCTTAGCATCTCCTCTTCTACCTGAATCATTTCTAGATTTCTGTCTTCAAGCTCACTAATTCTCTCTTCCATATGGTTTGCTCTATTTTCATAGGTTTCTAATACATTCTTCATCTTATTTGCTGAGTTCTTCAACCCTAGGATTTTGCTTTGATTCTTTTTTAGAATTTCAATTTATTTGGCAAAATATTCCTTCTGTTCATTAACTTTGTTCCTGAGCTCATTTAACTACCTTTCTGAGATTTCTTGTAGCTTATCGAATGTCCTCATAACAACTATTTTGGATTCTCCCTCAGTTAGATCCCAGTATCCAAGACTTTGCTTTCTGGAGAATGGTCATCTTCTTTTTGTAATACCATGTGTTATTGTGATTCTTCATGGTGCTTGGTGACTTGTTCCTCCGTTGGCTCACTTGAAGTAGCCAATATTTTTCTTATTTAGGTAAAGCTTTTTTTTTTTTTTTTTTTACTTGATTCTAACAATTCAATAGGGCTTCCCTAAGTGGCTCAGTGGTAAAAAAAAATCTGCCTGCCAACGCAGGAGACATGGGTTCAATCCCTGAGTCGGGAAGATCCCCTGGAGAAGGCGACCTACTCCAGTATTTTTGCTGGGAAAGTCCATGGACAGAAGAGGCCGGTGGGCTACAGTCCATGAGGTCTCAAAGAGTCAGACAGGACTTAGCGACTCAACAGCAGCAGCGTTCAGGTTGGTAATTAGAGGCCTTTCTTCTGGTTTCCAGTAGGTGGCGCCATATCACAAACATTTTGGATTCTCGCACCTGCGCTGCCTTTGGTCCTATGTGAGAATCTCACTCTCCTCTCTCCACTGCCTCTGCCAGAGATCTGGCGGGCGCCCTTGTGCTTCTGGGGTTGCCGCTATCTTTTTGACGCCTGTGTTCTGCTGTGGCTGGTGTTGGCATAGCAGGCATTGGGATGGTGGGACTCTCCACCGTGTCCAGGGTGGTCGGGATCACAGTGACCATGATGACCCCAAGGGGTGCGGGGAGCCAGGGCCATGGGCGCCTCTGTGGAATCTGGGGTTGTCGGATTCATAACTGTCACTGCTGTGGTCCAGGGAGGCTGGAGCCACATCACGGCTGGAAGAGACCCAGGTCCCTGGCCCCTCTCCAGGTTCCCTGGCCCCTCTGACACCACTGCCCGTAACCTGGGCTGTGGACCCTGTTGTGTCTTAGAGGTCAAAGTCCCACGTGCTGCCTCCTCTGGGGCTGCCGGGTTCTCTGGGGCTGGGGGCAGGGCTCTCAGGCATTGCCTCCACGGTTTCCCCAGTCCTCCCACCTCTAGATGTAGAGCTGTGTGGAATTCTTCAGCATCTTGGTGGGTCTCAACCAGTGGCAACTCTGTTGACTTGTGGATGTTTTACTGGTTGTAGATTGAAAGGGAGACAAGGGTGCGCTCATGCCGCCATGATGTTGACATCCCTCCTTCCTCAATAATTCTGAGCAGCTTGATTGAAGTGTGACTCATATACCTCTACAGGTCACAAGTTTACATTGGGCAATTCAGTGTTGGCTAGTATATTGACAGAACTGTGTAGTCACTGTGACAGTCCATTCTGGGACATTTCAGCACCCTGTAACGAAACCCTGCACCCATTACCAGGCATCCTTGACATCTCCCCTAAACCCCAGTCCTAGGCAGACACTTGTTGTTCAGTGGCTCAGTCCTGTATTAGTCTTTGTGACCCCAGGGACTGCAGTACACCAGCCTTCCCTGTCTTTCACCATCTCCCAGAGTCCACTAGGCGGACATTAGCCCATGGCTATCCCTACAGACTTGCCTGTTCTGGGCACTACGTAAATGAAATGATGCAACACATCA
Organism: Dama dama; assembly: GCF_033118175.1. Classification (NCBI taxonomy): domain Eukaryota; kingdom Metazoa; phylum Chordata; class Mammalia; order Artiodactyla; family Cervidae; genus Dama; species Dama dama. Next base: position 15,772,322 of record NC_083682.1, read on the forward strand.
TCTTCTGTGACTGACTTCTTTTGCTTGACATAATTTTTTCAAAGTTTATCTATATCATTGCAAGTATCACTATTTCATTCCATTTGATGGCCAAATAATATTCCATTACATAGACATACTGCTTTTTGTTTAGCCATTCATCAGTTGATGGACATTTGAGTCATTTTCACTTTTTATCTATAATAAATAATACTGTTAGGAACCTGCATATACAAGTTTTGGTGTGGAATATGCTTTCATTTCTCATGTGTATATATTTAGGGGTTGAATCTGTTGGGTCATAGGGTAGCTAGCAGAGATATCACTTTGCCAACAAAGATCCATACAGTGAAAGCTATGATTTTGCACTAATCATGTACAGATGTGAGAGTTGGACTATAAAGAAGGCTGAGTGCTGAAGAATTGATGCTTTGAAGCTGTGGTATTAGAGAAGACTCTTCAGAGCCCCTTGGACAGCAAGGAGATCAGCCTAGTTGATCCTAAATGAAATCAACCCTGAATATTCATTGGAAGGCCTGATGCTGAAGCTGAAGCTCCAATACTTTGGCCACCCGATGTGAAGCACCAACTCATTGGAAAAGACCTTGATGCTGGGAAAGACTGAAGGCAGGAAGAGAAGGGGTTGACAGAGGATGAGATGGTTAGATGGCATCACCGACTTGATAGACATGAGTCTGAGCAACCTCTGGGAGATAGTGAAGGACAGGGAAGCCTGGCATGCTGCAGTCCATGGGGTCGCAGAGTCAGACATGACTTGGTGACTGAACAACAACTTGAGATTTAATCATCCATTTATTTCTGATGCAAAGAGGTACAGCCTGAACAACAAAGAACAACCACACTGTTTTTCAAAGTGGCCGCACCATTTTATAATCTCATCCTTGATGAATGAGGATTCCATTTCTCCACATCCACCCTAACAGTTGATCTTAATTCTAATGTTTCTCAGTGGTTTCCTTAGGATTATCTCCACATAAGCTCATATCATCTGCAAATAGAGTGCTTTAATTTTCCCTTTTCAGTCTAATGCCCTTTATTTTTCTTGCCTAATTGCCCTGACTAGACTCTCCAGTGCAGTGTTGAATGTAAGTGGTGGGAGTAACCATCCCTGCCTTACTTCTGTCTTGGGGGAAAGCTGCCTGTCTCCTATCATAAGGATGCTGTCAACTGTGGGTGTTTAGCAGATGTCCTTTATCAGGACAAGGGTGTTCCCTTCTCTCCCTGTTTTATAGAATGTTTTAATACGCAAACCATCTTCTTCCACTTCAAATCAGCTATAAGGTCTCTCGTTCGAGAGCCCTGAACCCAGCTCTCTGAACACCTCACTGGACATCATCCAGGTCAGCTTTTCCAGCCTGACTTTATAATTATTGCTTCTGCCTTGCACTTCCTTTTATTACTTATTAAATATCATAAGCATTTTCAGCTTCCTTCCTTGATTTACTTTTGTTTTGTTTTACTTCTTTATCCTACCATGCCCTTGAAACTCTCCCCAGGAAGCCAGGGACCAAGTTTACCCGGTTCACTTCTGCTACCACAGTTCCTGAGAGAGAGGAGTTGATCAATCAGTAAACACTTTTGAATAATTGAAGAAATGAATGTACCCTCTATAGGCATACAGGTAGTGCTGAGTGGCCAGTCAGCACACAGAAGCAGAAGGCACAGGTGGCCAATGACTGGATTTTAAGTAAAGATGACAAGTGGTGAGTCGAGAAAATAATAGAAAACCTTTTACAATGAAAGGTTTCAAACGAGAGCCAAGACTGCAGGAGAAGCTCTGTAGAGGTGGGTCACCCTTGTACCTGAGCCCAAATCCAAGCCATATGTGTTCAGTGAGGGTGTATTGTTTCTTTCCCAGGTAACAATAGCTCTCTAGCATCCTAAGCACAGCCTGCCCCGCGGCTCCCTACCCCAGCATGCTCTGTGTCACAAAGCAAAGGCCGGCCCATAGGAGACCGCACAGGGGCCGGGTAAATCAACCTCTAAATGTACCTTTATCATCCGTTTCATCTTATTCCCTTCGCCACCCTGGAGTTAAATCTCTCCATTGCTCGGCCCCCTCCTCCTGGGCCCCCATGACGATCATCTAAATTAAAATCTGTTATCGGTGTCTGGGTAATCCCCTCTGATGCCCTAAGTACTGCAGGATCTGTTTTGCTCAAACCACGCATGTAAGAGCTGATAGCTTTCGAGCAGCTGAAATGGCTTTGTATGTTTCACACAAATGTCTGCATTGCTTGCAAACAGCCAGGACCTGGCAGAAAAGACACATTCTTGGCTGGAAGGTTTCTGAAGCTGCGAGTGGAACTGCCGTGGAAGGCAGCTCCGGAGGGCTCCTTGCCATCTTCTGTTTACCTCCCCAGATAGAAGAGGAAGAGGGTCCCAGGCTTCTCAGCAGTCACCTAGATATCATCCCCCCCATGGCTTAATTTGTGTGTTTCACCACAATCTTGTTCTGCTAGGTCATCCTGGTGAGTGTAGTGGCCAGGAAAATGTTGATGAAACAAGTGATGACTTCTCCTGGGCCTGTCAACCACAATCATGACAGGAAACAAAATTTCAATTTTGCTGTTTTCCTATTTCTTTCTTTCCTTGCTAATGCATTTTCTCTTCTGGGGAAGGAGGGGTGTCTAGTGTGTGTAATAGAAAGAATATACATTTGGGGTTAGCAGACCTTAGTTTAAATTCTGCCTGTGATGATTCTAGCTGAAAAATGCTGGGAAAGGTATTTGAGCCTCCCAAACTCAATCCCATGGTCTATAAAACAAAGTCCCTAATACTCACATAGCACTCATTACAAGAGAATGTAATTGATGATTGCTGCACTTATTTATTGTCATTCTTCCAATATATACTATACTTCTGTACATGGTTAGCTGTGTCTGATTCTTTGTGACCCCTGGACTGTAGCCCTCTGTCAGACTAGGCTCCTCTGTCCAAGGGATTTCCCAGGCAAGGATACTGGAGTGGGTTTCCATTTCCTCCCCCAGGAGATTTTCCTGACCCAGGGGTCGAACTCGCATCGTCTCCTGTTTCTTCTGCATTGCAGGCGGATTCTTTACTCACTGAGCCATCGGAGAAGCCCCCTAACATGTATTGTAAATGAGGCCATAAACTCCACAATGGCAGGGAATGATTGCTTTGTTTCCTGTATTGGCAAAACCTCATATACATCACTCACTCAGTAAGCATTTTTGAAAGAATGAATGAGATAGATCAACAGGAAAGTGCTCAGGGTGACATAGTAGGTATTTAAAACATAATTAATCCTTTCACTACTAATTTGAATGTTTCTCAGATTCTGTCTATGGATGGGCAGATTTGAAAATCTCAATTAAGGAGAAAGTGCCTTCTTTTTGAGCCTTTTCTGTGCAAAAATGTCACATCATTTTTCATAAGTGATGGGCACTGTCTAATGCTTCCTGACCTGGGATCTGTGATTGACAAGATGCGGATGAAGCTTTGCCCTGGTCCCCAAGCCTTTTCCGTGGAACATCTCAAGGAACTCTGTTTGTACCATCTCCTCTTCCCCTTCCAGTCTGCCAGTTATTCCCCCTTCCTTTTCTCTTTTCCTATCTCCCTACCCTCACCCCTCTCTTTCCCTCTCCCTCTCTCTTCTTATGCTTTGCTTGGGAATTCTTCTCTAACATAAGGTTTCCCAGGTGGTGCATGGTAAAGAATCCTCCTGTCAATGCAGGAGATACGAGAGACACGGGTTCGATCCCTGAGTCAGGAAGATCCCCTGGATGAGAAAATGGCAACCCACCCTAGTATTCTTGCCTGGAGAACCCCCATTGAGAGAGGGGCCTGGTGGGCTACAGTCCATGGGGTCACAAAGAGTTGACACACACAGGACACAGGCTACCGCCTGATGGATTTACTTCATTTGTTCAATGAGAAAACATTTTCAAAAACATTGGATTCAAAATGTTCCACCAAGTTGGAGGCAAAGTCACAATTAGATATCAAACCTTTATTCCCAATCTTTTTGACTCTCTCGTATTTATGCTACCTGGAAATATTAGTTAAAATAATAGTGCCAGGAAATATTAGCTAAAATAGTTATGTTAACCTTTTTTTTTTTTTTTAAACTAAGGGAATGCCTTTCATCAAAATAAATCTATGCTCACGCCCAATGATTAAAACCAAGAAATGGATGTACTCAGGTCGGGGTGTGGAGGGAACACACACGTTCAGCTTCCCTCTGAGCCTCGGGAGGCTGGCCTGTGCCAAGGGTCGGGGTCTCCGGGTGCTGGATGTGGTGACGAGTGACTGCCAGGCTCCACCCCGGGTCAGGCTGGTACAACCTCCCTGACTCGGCCTGTCTCGGCCACACTGAGAGCGTGGGCCTGGGCTGCTTGGCCTGGCAGGTTATTTCACTGTTGTTATGCCTGGCTTAATGGTCAGTGTGAGGTGCTGGCCAGAGCTCTATTATTCAAGTCATTAAACCCAGACAAGACCGAGTCTGAGAGCTCACACCGCGGGGAAGCCCCTGCCCACACTTGGGAAGGTAATGGAAGCTGTGACCTCAGCCGTCTCCACCTTCTCTTTCAATCTCCTCCGCGTCCGCATTCATGCTGTGCGGGTCCCTGGCTGTGACTCAGCCTGGGTTTCCATCTACAGCCTCTGACTTAATCCTGAGAAGATCGAAGGCTCCTTGGTGGGGCGAGGTACTGAAAAAGCAGACTGAGGTTTGCATTTGAGCTAGATTTATTACTTGTTTTTTTTTTTTTTTTCTCCTTTTGTATGAATAACAATGGCAGTCCCTGGGTCTGGCACTTAACAGATCCTTATTTACTAGCCAAGTAAATAAATAACAGCTCCTCTTTATTAGCTGCGCCCCACAAACAGCCAAAACATACGTCCATCTTCAACCCTTCTCCCCAGCCCTAGTTCACTTAATATAAATGCTAATTAGGATGTAGGTTAAGGCCATTACTCTCTCTTAGCGAGAAGATGCCAAACTTGGGCTTTCCTCATGCTGAGGATCGTGAGTCTCAGGATGCCTGTCTTCCTCCTGCCTCCATCCCTCCATCCCGGGGAAGGAGATGGGAGTCTCTGCCCTTGGCAGTAGAAGAAGTACTTTCCTTTGTTGCAGTAGGCTTGCACAGTTTTGGCATTATCACTGGAGCAGCATCTTGTGGAAAACAAACATATACAAGCACGAATTACTCCAGCTTCCCACAGTGGGTAGTCCCAAACAGGACATTTGCCAATGGCACCAAACACTGTTGTTACCTTGGCAAACAATAAACAGGGTAAACTGAGAGAGAACATAAGCTCAGTGCAAGTAAACCAACGAGCTGGGCATCAGTGGTGGTAGAGAAGATGCTGAGAGGGAAGAGGGGACCCTGCCACGCCCATCACTGATGCAGAACCCCAGGTTTCGGGTTTAAACTGTAATGGGAAAGCTAGTTGTTTCCACCCAAAGTAGCTGTTGAGCTAGAAGAAGAAGAAGGGAATCCACTATAAACCTTATTTCTGAGCATCTTGTTAGAGTTTTGTCCAAAGAATTCATTAGCAAATAAGTACCGAAATCTTCTTACACATAGAACAGTTGCTCAAGTGTGGAGACGACCCATGGACTAGTCTACAAGAAGACTCTTGTTTAAGGAGCTCTATTCCCAGGGTGAGAGGAGCTTGGCTTTAATACAAGGTTATACCCTGGGTCGAGTGAGCCGAGCAGACAATAACTGGGGTTGGAGTTTAAAAAAGGCAAGTGCTTGAAGGGCTGGGCAGGAGCGAGGCAACCCCAGGAATGGAGAACATTCTGAGTAGAGGCATTGGTGAGAGTTCTCCATTTGGTGCAAGGGACAAGTATATAGAAAAATATAATCTAGAACGAATATATGCCAGGCCAAAGAGTCTTGACTTCATTCTGACATCAGTGGAAAGATACTGGAAGGTTTTTGAGCAGAAAAATGAAATGATGAAAGTGGCATTGAAGAAAGCTTGATCTGGTCAAAGTGTGCAGAATCTGTTTGACTGAACGCAGGGGGCAGCCAGACAATATAGAACACTGAGGCAGATAACATGTTGAGAGGTGAACAAAACTTGGGGAGCGGTAGTGATGAGAGGAGAGAGGGATGAGCAGAGAGGCTTTTCAGCATTGGCCGCGGTGTGTAACACCAGGGAAAGTTAAGCAGACACTGAGGTTTCCAACCTTCGCATCATTTTAGATGGCAATATTAACAAGAAAATGTTAGACAGGAGAAGAAGCTGACTCCTAGGAGGAGATGCATTTGGCTTGACGTAAGTATGCTAAGTGTGAGCTAATAGCCTGATATTCTAGCACAAGTAGGTGGAGAAATATAATTAAAAATTGAGCTTCAACAGGGTTCCCTTCTCTCTACACCCTCTCCAGCATTTATAGTTTGTAGGTTTCTCACTGATGGCGATCATGGCTGGTGGGAGAGGACACCTCAGCTTACTTTTGATGTTGAGTACCTTTCTCTAATCACTAGTGTTGTTGAGTACCCTTTCATGTGCCTCTTGGCCATCTGTATGTCTTCTTTGGAGAAATGTCTGTCTAGGTCTTTCACCCATTTTTTGACAGGGTTGTTTGTTGTTCTGATACTGAGCTGCATGAGCTGCTTGTATATTTTAGAGATTAATCCTTTGTCAGTTGCTTCGTTGAGTTGGGAGATGATGACTGATAATATATACACTACCATGTGTAAATTAGAGAGCTGGTGGGAAGCTTCCGTGTAGCACAGGGAACTCAGCTCGATGCTCTGTGATGACCTAGAGGGGTGGGATGGGGGAGTGGGGTGGGAGGGAGGCCCAACAGGGAGCGGTGTGTGTATACATATAGCTAACTCACTTTCTTGTACAGCTGAGACTAACACAACATTGTAAAGCAATTACTCTTTAATAAAAAAGACTTGAGCTTCAGATGGCACCTTGGATCGGTGCAGAACTAAGTCCTGGTACCCGCTCATGTGACAGCATTTTATAATCATGTGCTTTACACTGCACAGGCACATGAACTTAGTAATTACAGGATAAATCCTCTGGCTCTTGGCCTCTCCTGATCCTCTGTGTGGAATCATATTGCTCTGGGACCAAGAGAACAGTTGATCAAAGGGTAATCCACTTACACAAGGAAAGACAAAAAGGGCAAGGAGGAATGATGAAAGGTTTTTAATTCCAAAGGAGCTGACCATACAATGGTCCTGCAGTAGTGAGGAGAGCAGAATCAGGAGAGAACGGACAGGAAAGGGAGGCATTAGGAAGGAAGGGGGGGCTGGACAGAACTGGAATGGGGTGTTGGAACAGAAGTTGGCAGAGGCAATGAAACAGTAAAATATGTCATCTGAGACTCTTCCCACGTGGAGACAGAATTGTCTGTTTCTGAAGATAGTCCAAAAGGAGAATCCAAAGATTAATAGCTTGCTGAGGTAGCCAGCCTCTGAGATACACCCCAGTGCCCTCACCTCCTGGAATATAGACTTTTCCCCAGTGAATCCTATGCTAGAATATGCTAGGAATTGATGGGCTGTGACTTCAGAGACTTGGTCATAAAAGGCATTGCCCTTTCGGCCTTGACTCCTTGCATCACTTGGGCTTAGGGGAAAGCTGTCTGCATGGCCCCAGCACACCCAGCATGCGATCAGGCAGCCACGTGAGACAGCCACCTTGGAAGTGGGTCCTCCAGCCCCAGCCAATCAATACTAAGGACCACTTACAGCCCCAAATGCATCAGGCTTCAACCTCATTGTTGTTCAGTTGCTAAGTCCTTTCTGACTCTTTGCAACCCCATTGACTGCAGCACACCAGACTTCCCTGTCCTTCACTCTGTCCCAGAGTTTGCTCAAACTCATTTCAGTGATGTCATCCAACCATCTCATCCTCTGTCGTCCCCTTCTCCTCCTGCCCTCAATCTTTCCCAGCATCAGGGTCTTCTCCAATGTGGGGAGGCTCTTCACATCATGTGACCAAAGTATTGGAGCTTCAGCTTCAGTATCAGTCCTTCCAATGAATATTCAGGATTGATTTCTTTTAGGATTGATGGCTTTGAACTCGCAGTCCAAGGGACTCTCAAGAGTCTTCTCCAACACCACAGTTCAAAAGCATCAATTCTTCAGTGCTCAGCTTTCTTTATGGTCCAAGTCTCACACCCATACATGACTACTGGGAAAAGCATAGATTTGACTATATGGACATTTGTTGGCAAAGTGATGTCTGTATTTTTTAATGCAATTTCTAGGTTTGTCATAGCTTTTCTTCCAATGGGCAAGCATCTTTTAATCTCATGCCTGCAGTCACCTTCTGTAGTGACTTTAGAGCCCAAGAAAATAAAATCTGCCACTGTTTTCACTGCAATGTTGACCCTAAACCAGAACTTTCCAGACAAACAGCTCTTGCATTCATTCCAAAGAAACTGAGAGATAATAAAGGATTCTTGTTGTCGAACGTACTAAGCTTTGGGCTGATTTGTTATGCAGCGATGGATAACTAATACACCAGAGTCATACAAAATGTACGAAAACTGTTTAGACTGTTCGTCTCAATGTTTGATACGAGAAATATTTTGGCTGCTGTAATGCATCAGCAAGCTATTGAAATGTATGAATACGTGTTTTCAGCCCAAAGTCTATCCAAAGATGTGCAAAGTTCCATGGAGGGAAGCCGAGCTCGGGAAGAGAAATGGATGCAGATTAGATGTCAAGCACGTGCTTATTGAGTTAAATTGAATTGCAATTGCAGACAGTTACAGATGAAGCACTTTACATTGTCACCTCACATGTTTATCAAACGCTGAGCTACCGACAACAGTGTGGGATAGGAAACACTTCTGCGGCTCCGGGTAACGTGGTGGGACTCAAGTTTACCCAGCCACGCCAGAGGAAGGCGAGCGGCAGACGCCTTGGATAGGACAGCATCTTCTGTTGGCCCAGGGCCATGCTCACAGCGGTGGGGAGCTCAGCTCTCTCCCTGCCGTGCTCCCCGTGGCCTGGCCGTCACCCCCTCCCTTGGTCTCTGCTGTAGGAGTGTCTTTGTGACACCCACAGCCCAGGCTCACCTCAGTCCAGGCAGGCAGGTGAAATGAATCCCATCTCCCAAAAACTGAAGCTCACATTCTGGGGACCCGGCCCGTCTGAGGACAGAGAACCTCAGTTGCCCTCAGCAGAGCCTCCTGGTCTATTCCTCCCCAGGGGGATTCTCCTGTTCTTCTGTCCCCAGTTCCTGCTTCTTTTGCAGGATCTCTTGCTTTGCTATCTGGCCTGCTTCTTGCTGAAAGTGTCTGTTTGAGAGTTCTCACCTGGGAGCTGGCCCTCAGCCTATATGTCTGGGTACCGTCCTTGCCCTTGAAGCCTATAGATCACTCCTACAATCAGACCCTTCATGGGCTCACTCACCATCCCACGGACTGTGGACCCAAGCCGGTTCCTACTTTCCCCACAGCCTGGCATCCTCACACTGAGGTCTCTGAACAGAGTTTTTAATTACACGAGGTTCCTGTGACCCCCTGTGGGGAGTGTGATTTTTTTTCCGGTAGGTGCCATTAGCATCTCTTGGCCCCTTCCTCAGGCTGCCCCTCTCTCTGGGGTGTGTTGTGCTCTGCTTTCTAACTCTGAGGCCCAAATGCCAGACGCAGGAGGAATCCAGGATCCATTGGGCACTTCCTTCAAATGTAATAAAAATTAAAAACATACCATGACTCAAGTTCAACAGTCCAATCTTAAAATATTAATAGTTACAGCTTCCACTTATAAGGCATGATGAAGAGACAAGAAGAGTATGTACGTGGTCTCATTGAATTCTCATTGTGCCTCTGAGAGGGAGTTTTATCATTCCTGGTTCACAGAAGAAGCTCAGACTCAGAGAAGTTAAGCACTCACCTAAAACCACACTGCCTGCGGAACCTGAGGCTTTTTTGTTTTCGGAGCATCTCCACTGGGAGATACCTGGGCGCTCCACTACCACGAGGCTGGAGGCAGCCTGGGGAAGCTCTGGGTACCAGCCTCGATTCCATGGCTGGGGAAGCAGGGGTGCTCTACTGGGCAATGCCTCACTGGCCCTGCTTTCTCTTAAAACGCCATTTATCACGTGCAGACTTTCATCTGTATTTCCCTCCCCGCTATGCAGAAAACCTCACATGTCGGTGGCATCACGGGACTTCGAGTCTCTCTGTACAGGCGCAGGATGACATGGAGAGGCTCATTGCCTGCACAGTGTCACCAGGATTCTGGGCTGAAGACTGGCCAGCGTAGAACCAGGAGGACACGTGTGGGGAGCTCCCTTATCTCAGGCAGAAGTCAGGCCTCTGCAGGGACCACGGGTCGGTCACGGTCACAGGGCCTGACTTCTAGAGCTGTCCCTGGCGTGACCTGACCAGAGAGCCGTTTCTGTAGATGCCCTGGTGCCCGGAGGGCTGTGCAGAGTCAGGAGGAGTCCCCGTCCCTGGTGCACGGGGGTCCCGCTCCCCACTCCAGCCCCACTATTAGCACTTACAGGTCCGTCTACACAGGAAATGAGCACTTTCCCCAAAAAAATGGGTCAGGTCTTTTTGTTTGATCTCTGGTTTTCCCAAGGGAGGCAAAGCTGCTGGTGTTCCTGCAGGAGGTGAGGGGCGGATATGGAGCGCAGTGGGCACACGGGGTGTGGACTCTCCGCGTGCCCCAGCAAGGGGCAGCCCCGGAGGAAGGCCCTGGAGCCACAGCCAGCGAGCAGGAAGTTGTCCCCCGAGGCTAGAGCTAAGCTGCCTGAAGATCTTCGAAAGACTTGACCCAGTTTTCAGGCTAGCTCAGGGTGGACTTTTCATGATAGCCACTGCTCTGTCAGGTCACATCTCAGTGTCCCCTGGGTTATAAAACTGCCATTGTCTGTCCCAGGTCTCAGCGCAAAAAGCTGCGGCAGCCGCATGGTGTCCACCAGGACTATGAAATTGGAGGACACGGTTATTTGCAACGTGTTTATTGGAAGCAGGTGATCTAAGTCTCCGTCAGAGAAGCCCCTTCTAGCTCCTTCCCCCAGATCTAGCTCCAGGCCATGCCCCCTTCCAGCTCCTCCCCTCAGGTCCAGTTCCCAGGCCATGACCCTCATCCTGCCCCACCTCCCAACCCCTAACTTTGTGAGGTGGTGGAGCAGAGGTTGTCACCTTGAACCTCCCTCTTCACCCCAAAGTGCTGGTGAGCAGATACACGTCTAGTCAAAGCAGTGACCCAGGTTCCCTGAAGCCTCATGCAGGATGTTTAAACACTTGAGCAATTCCTGGTTCAAATCCTGGCTCTTCAGAACGTCCTCATCCTGCAAACTAGATCAAGTTACTAAGACTCTCCTCGTCAGCAATACAGGGGTGATGATAATGCCTGCCTCACAGGGCAAGGGGACAGAGTTAAAAGCTGAACACCATGCCTGGATCCCAGTAAGCTCTTCGTAACCCAGGACTCAGGACACCTAGGTGGTTGCCCCTGGGGGTACACAGCTCCCAGAAAGTGCAGTTTTGTCCCAGGCTTCTTCTGTAAACCCTGTTGTTGTTGTTGTTTAGTTGCTCATGTTGGAATTTTTGGGACCCCATGGACTACATAGCCTACCAGGCTCATCTCCCCATGGGATTCTCCATGGAAGACTGCTGGACTGAGTGGTCATTTCCTTCTGTCACCCAGGCTGTGCTGAGAAGGCTCATATCCGGGGTCCCTGAGTAACTGCTGAATCAGCTGAGATCAGGCAGTCCAGTGTTGGGACAGGTGAGCGAGGGGGGTCCTCTGCTGCCCTTGGCCATGACCTGGGTCTGGCCGGTGTGTTTCCATGAAGGACCCACGAGAGCCGAGGCTGAGAGTGTCATCTGCACACCCAGCGTCAGTCACCGTGAGGAGCAGGGTGGGGCCCCAGGATGAATGTATTCAGCAAATTGGCTTTCCTTCATTTTCTCGCTCAGCCTTCAGCGGAGTCCTCACAATAAGCTAACTAGCCAGGGCTCTTTGCCACTCTTGATAGCTTCTTCGGTTTCATGCTCTTAGGGAGCCCGTTTCTTCAGGGGGCACAACTCAGCTACAAAGAAGGAGCCCGGCTGTGCCCAGGCGAGCGAGGTGAAGAATAGATCGTGTCCTGGTGAGACAACACTGGACGCGGGGCTGGTGCCCACTGCCCTCCTATCCTGGGCCACCTTCCTACACCCCCTTCTCCTCCTCCGACCACAGCAGTGTCTGCGCCAGACTGCTCAATGCAGACGCCCACTCCCCAGGGACAGGGTTCGGGAGTTCAAGGACGGAGGAGAAAGAAATATTTCTCAAGACTAGGGAATGGGAAATGACCGCAGACACGGGGCTGCCAGAGCCAGGCCATCATAAAACAGAGGAAACGATTTGACAATGAGGTGAAAATTGCCACTGCCAGTTCTCTCTGACACCCTGGGCTTTACTCCTGGGCTCAGAGAAAGCTGTCACCGGCTCAGGAAAACGTCTGCAAGGAGCTGGTAATAGTTTAGTAATGGCCTGGTGACTCGGAATGAGAAGGCAGGCGGCAGCTGGCTCCTGCTTTTAACCCAAGATGGTGAGATATGGAAACAGCCCTCTTCCCCAGCCCTGCTCCTCTGCCGGCTGAGCACATCGGCTCTGGAAAAGCCACAGGGACAGGGAGGAGGTGGAAAAGAAACTCGGGCTGAGACAGGGCTTTAGAAACAGCCAGATTGTGAGAGTGAAAGTGTGTGTGTGTGTGTGTGTGTGTGTGGTTTTTCCAATAGCCGTTTTAATGCATGCACCTCCCCTTCCTGAGTCCCACCCCCCTCCCTCTAACATCTTTCTACTTTATGGCAAATGGGTTTTGATTCTGAAGCAAATCGACCTTGAAATAAGCTCCAGGATCTGAGTCCTTCCACCCCAGATGCTGGGGTCTGGAGCGCAGTCTGCTCATGCAGCAGATTCGGGCTCCATCGCAGGAGTCTGGAGGGGTGGGCAGTGGCTACTGCCGGTTGTCAGCCTGATGGGCAGAGTTGGAGTCTTGAATTGGAAGCTGCCACAGGCAAGGGTGGGGTATAAGGCAGATGTGGGTGTTGCCTTCGTTCTCCCTTCTGATTGTGAGTGTGTGTTTGTGTGGCTGTAACTGAGAATGTGCTTGTATTCTGGAATTGTGCAGTGAGTAGCAGGGGCTGGGACTGCAAATATCTAAGGTTCTGTGGCTGTGAAACTGCTCACCAATTGGCCATGTCATGGGGAAGTGGAATCAGCCACATGGGAAGAGCGCGTGTGTTATGTGCAGGCATGCGTGTGCAAGTGAGAGCTGGCATTTATCAACATTTACACCAGACTTATGTTTGAAGTTAACTTTGCCTCAATTTGGCTAGATTTCTGACCTTCCTTTTGTGTCTTTTGTGTCAACCGAATGTCAGCCTTATTCTGTGGTGATTGTAATTTAGGGATTTGATGTAACAAAGCCCAGGACAGCGTCTTTGCGTTGAGTGTCTGCCCCGTGCCTAGCCAAGAACACTGCCTTAAAGGGAAAGCATGAGCCCAGCTGCCGTGCAGAGAAGGAAGTGCCTGTCTTCAGCACACAGCGGTGTTAGACGCTGTTAGAACACCAGTGTTAGACAGTCCGGGTGCCAGCTCTAATCTGAAGGGGATTTCTTCTGCTTTAATGTGTCCGAGTTCAGCTGCATGATTCATGAACTGAACTGGAAGTACAGGGGCTCATGTCAATAGAGCTAAAATGTTCTATCCCCGCCCCCTGCACCCCGTTTTCAGTTCCTCTGACATAAGCTATTGTTGAAAACATGCTCTTTCCCCAGGGAGTTTTGTTGTCACTGAGGCTGAAGCAATGAAACAGATCTGTGCAAAGACAACCAGATGCCTTCTCTAGAGGATGGGGATGTGTAGACCATAAGGCAGATAGGCAGTGGGGGTGGGCTGGGGGCACAGACATACCCTGAGTCCATCCGACCTTGAGACAGGGGACAGTGGGGCTGTCTTAGGAGCAGCGTAAAACTTTCAACTCAGCCTTTCTGGGCCAGAGCCAGGCTCCTCTGAGGTGGCCTAGCACCAAGCTTTGGGGGTGAGCTGGGCAGAGAGATGAGTAGAGATTTAGTGCCAGAACAGCAATCCCAGAAAGGCTTGGGGCCGCTCATTCCTCTTCCAGTAAGGGAGGCCATGGGGAGGGATTTTGATGGAAGAAGCCCTTAAGTATAACCCGGGTTACAGTAGAAATTCAGCAGCTTCAAGACCTCAAAAGTCCCCCAGAGGTTACTAAGTGCAGCCCTTTCCCCTAAGCAAGTCTGAGCCTACAACCATCCCAGAACCATGGGGTTTCCCTTTAAGTATTTCTCAGGCAAGATATTTCATAAACTCCCTAATGTGCTGGTGCCAAAACAAAGCTGAGCAGAGGAAGAACCAAATTTCCTCTGGACAAGGGCCGAATGCAATCCAAGATGAATACAGATGTTTCAAAAGCAGTCAGTCAGTCAGCAAACGTGCCAGCATGCCTCTTCCCTGTGCCCTCGGGTGACACGCTTCCCAAATTAGATTAGCTGGATGTGTGGTCCCACGCTCCCTCCTCTGATTCATCCTGGTGGGAACTGCGTTGTCAGTGCAGGGAAGAGAGGTGGGCAGACGTCTTGGCTCTGATAACATCAGGACCTGCTTTAACTTCCTTGATATTCAGATGAGATGGACAAATTGGAATTAGAGTCAGTTACTCACAGTCCATAGTTAGCTTGCATTTTATTGAGCTGGCCCACAGTTTCGTTCAGAAAAACCCAAACGAACATTTTGGCCACCCGATGGCTGGTTCAGGTACAAGTGAATACCAAAAAAACGATGTGTTCTGTAAACTAAAGGCTTAGGATATCTTCCATGCATGGATACAAAAGAATTTGTTTGAATAAGCTGGAAACTAAGTGCTGTATACGGTTGCCCATAAGCATTAGTCACTCATCACTTGTGCTGCCAATGTAAGACGGTATTCCTAAGAGGTGGTAGTGAGAAAATAGAAGGGGTAATTACCTGGAATGTGTTTAGAGTGTATGAAGAGTGATTAGAGAGGACACAAATCTGTGAATAAAAATACGCTGAGAATGAAAGAATTACTACTAGGCTAAAGATGTATGCAAGAAGAAGAGAATTTGGAAAGGAAAAGGAAGGAAGATGTTAGAACTTTGCCCACAGAAGCAGGTGGAGCTTCTGAGATGCAGTAGTTTCAGATTAAATGAGCTCAAAGGAGAATGTGCAGGCATACCCCTCTGAGGGTGAGAAAGAACGTGTTTGTAGTGGTGGATCTTATCCTGAAAAGGAAAATAGAGGTGATTATATGAAAACCTGACAAGGTTATTTAAGAAGCTTCTTGGGCTGTAAAGTAATATGGAAAGAAAGTCAAGACTCACCAGCCCCATGATGGCCCTCACTCTGGTTTTATTTTAAAACATTCTGCTCAGGCAGGAGATCATGGAGGAGACACATCTCTGGTGACAGTGGGGGCATAGAGAAGATACCACAGTGGGGACATAGATGAGGTTTTCATCTCTTCTAGCACTGAAGACAAGGTTAGGAATCAAATGCAGGAAGGAGAAAATTAAATGTGGTTATGTGTTTAGGACTACAACACAACAGTTTGTCTGTGAAAGCATAGCTTATCAGACAGAAGTGGTGGGCATGAAAATAAATAGAGAGTACCCATGGGAAGAGAAGGCACACGTTTGGCCAGACGACCAAGAGGATGGAAAAGCAAAACTTGTGGGAAAAGGAGAAAAATGCCTATGACACTGTCATATCAGATCTTATGGAGAACAGCAGATGTGATATAGAAAGAAATGTGATAGATGCGGTGTCCAGGAAAATCACAGGGAAGCATAGAGAAGTAATATTTCTTCCTCAAATATCTGTATGCTGAAGCATGAATATATGTAATAAATAAAAGTAGCATGAGATTTCACCCACAGAGGTAGATTCTGTGACCCTAAGTTGAACCCCATCAGGACTGGCTGAACTAAAGTTTTCTATATATGCATTTTCTCTGATTTCTCTGCCCCTTCGTTGCACTGAGAATCTCCTCCTGGCACTGCTAAAACTCTTCTAAAGTCTTGATGAGGCCTCGTAGAGGCCCCTGACTGATTTTGTTTCTACTCGTTTGCCTATCCCTCCTTCTCATTCACTACTCACCAGACAGAATTATCCCTTCAAAACACAGATCACATCCTGTCCCTCCCTGCTTATAATCTCCAGGTGACTTCTCATCTCCTGCAGCTATAATTCAAATGTCGCAGCCAAGTTCACGAGGGTTCCCCAGCCCAAACCCTGTCCCTTCCACAGCCTCTTGTCCTACCCTTGGTCCTTGCTCTCTCAGCCCCAGCTGCCTGGGGCTTCCTGTGATTCGACAAACCCACCAAGTATGCACCTGCCTCAGGGCCTTGACACTGGCTGTTCCCTCTGCCTGAGACATTCTGACTTGTCACAGGGCTGCTTGGGAACTTCACTCAAGTCTATGCTCATATGCTTCCTCCTAATAGCGCATCCTCCACCACCAGCCCTATTCTGTCTTCATCACTCATTGCTATCTAACTTTAAATCACATGTGTGTTTATTACACAGTATCTCTCTCCCAAGCTAAAATGGAATTTCTGTAATAGCTGCTATTTTGTCTTTTGGTCTGCTGGTAGATCCCAGTGACCAGAAGAGTAGTTGGTGCATAGTAGATGTTCAGTAACTGTTTGGGAAATGAATGAATTCACAATGACTCATAACTAGAAATGATGCTACCCAATGACACCAGTCACCGTCAGAAACTGGATGCTGCCAGAACACAGAGCCCTCTAACAGGTATGAAGCAAGGATGTGCTCAGTCGCTCAGTTGTGTCCGACTCTTTGCAACCTCACGGACTACAACCCACCAGGCTCCTCTGTCCATGGAATTTCCCAAGCAAGAATACTGGAGTGGCTTGCCATCTCCTCCTCCAGGGGAATCTTCCCAACCCAGAGACTGAACTCAAGCCTCTCACATCTCCTGCGTTGGCAGGCAGAAGCAAGAAAACAAAAGCTCTAAGTGAATTCACAAAAGAGAATATGAAGGAAATTCAGAGCTGGGGGAGCCCACTTCCTGTTAAGACAGTGAAACCCCAACTATTTATTGATGTTCATATAACTAGTAAGTAATGTCCAAACAATAAATTAGGTCTCTATATTCACTGACCAGAATTTTGCTTGTTTAGTCAGCAATCTATATATCCTCTGAAAGTATATGATTGTAATGAGAAGACCAGATGTATGAATCTGACACAGTAATGGCAGATCATCTGTGAAGTACAGTAGATGGAGTGGGGAGGTGATCAGGAGGCAAAGAGGGAGAGGAGAGGAGCTCCAAGGACACGGGGATGGAGTCCCATGTGTGCGCATCTGAGGGACAGTCGTGGAATACACAAGGGAAGTGACCGTCCATCCCTAAGCCAGACCACAGATCAAGAGTCACCTCCAGGGAAGAAGGTTGCTGCAGACGGGAACTAAAAGTTCTGTTTTCAGGCTGGACTTAATGAGACACGCAGCCTGTATTTGGGGGCCTAAATAGCAGAGAAAAATACAGAGTGAGGGACAAACCATCTGTCTAGTTTCTCAGTGGAAGCATGGAAACAGCACTGTAACCAGAAAAGCTGAGTTTCTGAGGAGAGCTTCCTTGACTGTGGGTGCGATAGGGGTGGGGCTCCCGCCATTGACAGGCGTGAGGGCAGGAGGGGGCTGCCTAGGGATCCAAAGCAGTCAGTCAGGAAGATGCTGAGACTGAGTCCTGCTAGTTATATAAGAGGGGTTTTATTTACTAACAATAGGATGACCTCACGGGTGCTCACAGCTGATGAGGACTTTGGAAAGATGAATAGAAATGCAGTAGGCAAACATGCGTTTTGCTCACCTCATCGTACATGTAATCTCATGTGAAGAAGCCTGAGAGCCGAGGCTCCGATCCCCAAGTGTGTTCAGTCGTGTCATTGGCCACACTGTGTGGGGACGGCCATTCATTTGTATGCTCAGGGTAACCCAGTGTTCAAAAGTGATTCTGGAAAGAATGAACAAATAGTTTATTTCTTGCTTGAAAAGTTAATTCATTTATACTAGTATTTTGTTTATTATCTCTAAGTTGACCCGATTATTAAATTACCATTATTTGGCAACCAAACTTTTGCTGCACAAACAGAATACAAATTGATTGTATCTACTCTCTGATAAGGCAGTTCAGAAAAAACCCTGGGGATAAAAGAAGTAAAACAGGGCATACAGCTTCAGCTCTGCTTCCAGGCCCCTGCTCCCTGTCTTCTTCAGAAGCAGAGAGGAAGAAAATGTAGGGCAGTATCCTGATTCCCCCCAGGAAGTCCACATCCCAGTAACCCACCAGTGATCACCTGTGTTGGGCCCTTTAGTTAATGAAAGAAAAATCAAACTGGCTGTCCAGGGACCATCAGTCAGTTGGCATTTGACTATTAAATTCGGTTTTCATGCTTGTCACTAAGACAACTTCCACTGCACTCTCGCTGGTACATAGGCTTTCAAATTAAAGCTCTCCAAGAGAAAAAAAGAAGATAGTCAGAGATGCTATCTCAAAGGATCTCAGAAAACTCACCCACTCAGTTACCCCCAGCATTGCAAGGATGGGGCTTCGTGAGTACACAGACTCCTCCATAACTGGAATTTTACTGTGCAAATTCTTTCAAGATGAGCCTGCCATGTAGCAGAGGGACCCCATCGATTGGTGGTATGGACATTGTGTGGAGTACAAAGTTTGAAAGCAGAAGGTGGAGGCTGAGTCCTGATTCTGCCTTGCAATAGCTGGGTGACCTTGGGGAAGTCATTTCCCCTCTCTGAGCCTCAGCCCCTTCATCGTCAGTGTAGATGGTGTTACTACCTCCCAGGACTGTTTTGAGAATCAAATGAAAATGTGCATGAGAAGGCTTTACACCTGCTCACATCTCCAGCCATATACAAAGGCTGGTTATCATTACCATGAGATCCTTTTGGCTGTTCACTATCTAGAGGTGCTTTATTAAAGTCTAAGACAGACCCCATGCTGGACACCAAATTCCATTTTATACCAAATCATGTTAGAGAGTCTGAGTGTTTCCATGTTAATATTCCATCTTCCACTGCTTGCATATTTAAATAGAAATTCATCTGGATGGCAGCATGCTTGGAGCAAGACAGCAGTGACTAAACAAACAAATAATCAGCGATGGATTAGGCCCCGATGCAGAGCACGCTGGGTGGCACCAGCCGGGGAGTGATCAGAGCCCATGGTCCTCACCCTCCAGCGTGTCGCCCTCTGGTCCAGGACCGCTTCCCTCCTGCAAAGACAGCACTGCACAGTTAGTCACCTAATGCTGGTGTAGACGGTGGGGAGGAGTCGACGATGTGTGTTTGTTTAACTTACCATTTTTGTGTCCTGCTTTCCCTCAGCCTGGAAAAACCTCACGTTTAGGTAGGATAAAATGGGGCGTGTGCCCCGGCAGTTCAGAATTTGTGTCCCCACATCCACTCATCCAACAAAGTCTGTTACTTTGACACAAGTGGCTAAAGAATCTTGATTCTTTTTGTGAAAAGAGGTGATGGGGTCATGTTGGGATGTTTTTACCCCCGACTTTTCTCAGGACATCCTGAGCTCTGCTCCTGGCCAAGTCCCAGGCAGGCAGATGGCAGTTCAAGGGGTGTCTGGTCTGGGCATCCATTCTACCGGTGTCCTGCCCGCTTTTCCTGACCAGCTCACCCAGCACATTTTCCAGTGTGGGCCGTGTCTCTGCACATAGAGCCCCGCTGACCAGCTCTGTGATCTGAAGGACGTGGCTTTAGGGTTCTCATCAGTGAGATGGCTCCAGCGCCAATCAGCCCACTGAGCAGTTCTGAGTATTGAGTGTCATCATCCAATATGGATCCCAGATGGCATGTGCCACCTCGTCAACCACAGACGTCACAGGACGTCACCCCTGCCTGCACCAGCACCCTTGGCTGCTTTTCCCAGCCAGGGCATTACTGCTGTGTACTTGCACCGTTCGTGAGCTCCTTGTATGATTTGCTATTTCACAAGTGCCTGCCTTCGAGTGCAGGAATCGTGCCACACACACTTACCTAACACTTGCAGCACTGAGCACTGTGATGAGCACAGTGTAGACATTTAACAGAAGGTTGCATTGTGCAGTCTGATTTTCTTCATGCACAGGAGAATTGCGAAGTTGAACACCCGTGCCCATGGTAGACACCATGAGGTTCTCCATGGCCCGAGCCCAGGGCATCCGCTGTCTCTGTGTTCGGAGCTCTGGTCTGCTGGGTGCATTCACTCGTTCTCTCACTAACCGCGTCCCGCTTGCCTCCTGAAGCCAGGGCTCTGGGAGGTGAGAGGAGCAAGGCAGCCGGGGTCCCGCCTCCACGAGCTGCAGAGGGGTAGGCTCCGGTCACTGATCTGCCTTAAGTATGTTTGCTCCTTCAGAGGAGAAATCAGCAATGAGTCAAAGTCCTTGGAGATCTCCATAACCTGAAAAACTTGATGGTATGGAAATAACAAACTGCGCCTTATTACGTTTGTGCCTGTGTTCGTGCATGCTAAGTCACTTCAGTCGTGTCCAATTCTTTGCGATCCTATGGATGATAGCCCAGCAGGTTCCTCTGTCCATGGGATTCTCCAGGCAAGAATGCTGGAGTGGGCTTCTGTACCCTCCTCCAGGGGTTCTTTCCAACCCAGGGATCAAACTCAGGTCTCTTATGTCCACCTGCATTGGCAAGCATGTTCTTTACCACTAGCACCACCTGGGAGGCCCCTTATTATTTTTACCTATGATTAAAACTAGAAACAGAGTTACCAACTCAGACGCACTGCACTACCGTTAGAGCTTATCTCTTGTTTGGAAGGCAACCATGTGGAGAAATCGCTTCATTGAAAAAAAATACTCATGGTCTTTTGCAAGTGTGTTTATTATCATGCTCTTTGGAGATGAACCTGTCTCTTCAAAGGCATGTGGCTCCCCCATAAGCCAAGAGGCACATGTGGTTGATCACCCTGATAGGATCCTCTGCAGGGGTCTCCCAGGGAGCCCCCTGAAGAGAGAGAGACTTTCTGGTGCCATTCCTGTAACTGGCAGAGGAAGGAACAGGAATCTGTAGGATTCAGAGTTGACCAGGGCACTGAAGGCAATGCAGTCACTTCCTGGGATTCACAGAAATTAATTATATGGAATCTTTTCCTAGAGAGAGGGAAGGAAGGAAAGAAGAAAGACTTCATATACAGGTTTTAAACTGTCTTTAAGTATGTACAGCCGAGTTCACAGAATGTCAACTCAATGAAGTAACACAAACGGAACACATCCAAATGGCCAGCACTCAGATTAAGGAGCAGAACACAGCATTCCAGTATCCCCATCCCACTTACAGTCCTGACTCCCTTCCCCCAGGAGCTAATCTCATCTCCACTCCTAGCACCAGGGGTGTGTCTGCTCTTCAACTTACATGGACAGGATCTTACGGACAGTTGTTCTGCACTGTGACTGGCTTCTCCTGTTCAGCATTGTGTTATGAGATTCATTCGTGTTTATGTATTCCTGGTATGCTGTTCTCTATTCCCTTATGTAAATATGCAACCGTAACAAAAGGCTGAGTGCCAAGAAGAACTGATGCTTTTGAATTGTGGTGCTGAAGAAGACTCTTGAGAGTCCCTTGGACAGAAGGAGATCCAACCAGTCAATCCTAAAGGAAATCAACCCTGAATATTCATTGAAAGGACTGATGCTGAAGCTCCAATACTTTGGCTACTTAATGTGAAGAGGCGGCTCATTGGGAGAGACGCTGATGCTGGGAAAGACTAAAGCCAAAAAGAGAAGGGGGCAGCAGAGGATGAAATGGTTAGATGGCATCACCGACTCAATGAGCATGAATTTGAGCAAACTCCTGGAGATAGCAGAGCACAAAGGAGCCTGGCGTGCTGCAGTCCACAGGGTCACATAGAGTCAGACATGACTTGGCGACTGAACAACAACAGCAACAAATATCAAAGATTCACAGAAGAGGAAAAGGCTTTTAAAAGTTTGAGCTCATATAGAGACTATACATGTTAAAGAGAAAGATACCTAATTGTATCAAGGCACTTATACTTCTTCAGCTATTTCATTGTAGTAATTAATAATTACTGCAGTACTAATAATGAGTAATACAAAATAGATATGACCCCAATGCTTGGTTCTTTAGGTGGAATTCCATTTTATCTCCAAAATGATTGGGGAGAAACAGGTATTCATTGGATCACAGCTCTGGGACATGTGGTTATTCACCCAGAGGGGACAGCTTATCTCAGTTGCAGGCAGAGTATTCCTTGAAGAAAAGAGCAGCCTTCAGAATGCTGGCTTTGAAATGTTCTATATGTGGAGGAGGGACAGTGAACATTGCAAACCATGGGTGCTGGGCAGAAGGAGAGGGCGAGCAGGACTTGGCAGACAGCTTTCTGTCACTTAAATGATCAGGGCAGAATGAAAGGATCGGCCAAGGGGTGAGGTCCCCGACCAGCGTACTTACTCCCCACATGTGACTGACGAACGGCCTTCTTACATGACACTGTTCTCCTCGTGGGAGCAATTTGCACCCTCTGCTTCTAGGTTTGCTGAGAAAGCACAAATGAGTGAGTAAATAAACAGCCCAGCTCTCCTTCTCCAAATTGCTTCTTCCACCTGCCTCTTTCCAGGAAAACCATCTTGTGAATCACAGCGTCCTGGACAAAAGCTCTCAAAAATCTCCGTGCCTATCTCTCTCCCCCCAACACCCGCTGATAAGATAATGAGATGCAGGGCTCGGGTGTGTTTGACAAGCTGGTCTCTCCAGCAGAAGAGCTGAGAGGCTCAGGGGCTGGGACTGGAGATTAATTAATGCTAAAAGACACAGTTTGATGTGGCAATGAGATTTCGATTATACCAATCTCTAATTATCTTGTACCACGAGTGCCCTGACTCTCCCAGGTGTTTCTTCTTGGTTGGGAATTGCTATTTGTGCACGAAATAAAGCAGACTGCATTTCTGGGGGGTGGAGGGGTAAAGCGGGTGTACATGGGCATAGTGGGAGTGCAAAGAGTGTGCACATTGCTCTCCCTGTTTGGAAGCAAGAGGGTGTCAGAGTATCTCTCTGAGGACAGTGAAATTGGCATTGGGATTTTATAAGAAGTGTGAGTGAGGCAAGGTGAAGGAACATGTGATGAGCCAGATTGAACCAGAATCCTTATTTCTTGAGAAATGGCTGCTGGACTTGTCACCCCTATGGGTCCTGGAGAAACGCTAGCAGAGGAAAAATTAAGTCTCATTTTCCCAGGTCCTATTAGGAGTCCTTTTCATCATAAAGGTCTCCCCTGGGAGAGAGAGTTAGTGATACCAAGCATGAGGTTCATGTCCATTTTATAGTGTTACTAATTATTAGCCATATTTATTGCTAATTATTAATATTATTATTATATATATCAGCACTACTACTTACTAACTACTAGTGACAGTGAAAGTCACTCAGTCATGCCCTACTCTTTGCAACCCCATGGCCTATGCAGTTCATGGAATTCTCCAGGCCAGAATACTGGAATGGGTAGCCTTTCCCTTCTCCAGGGGATCTTCCCAACCCAGGGATTGAATCCAGGTCTCCCACTGGGATTCTTTACCAGCTGAGCCACAGGGGAAGTCCAAGAATACAGGAGTGGGTAGCCTATCCCTTCTCCAGTGGATCTCCCCAATCCAGGAATTGAACCAGGGTCTCCTGATTTACAGGCAAATTCTTTACCAACTGAGCTATCAGGGAAGCTCAATATTACTGTTACTACTAGTATTGATTAGTACTAATCTATGAAGCATCTCTTCCTGGGGATGTCAGAGTTTGAGATATTAATTGTAATAGATATCTTCTGATTCAAAGTGGGGTTTGTGTGTGATGTGTGTGTAAAGCTGCTCAGTCGTGTCTGGCTCTTTTCGACCCCATGGATTGTAGCTCATCAGGTTCCTCTGTCCATGGAATTCCCCAGGCAAGAATACTGGAGAGGGTAGCCATTCCCTTCTCCAGGGAATTTTCCCCACCCAGGGAGTGAACCTGCATCTCACTGTCTCCTGTATTGGCAGGCGGGTTCTTTAGCTCTAGCGCCACCTAAGATCCAAGGTTGGATGTTCTTCTAATGACAAAGGAAATGTAACCTCCCTAGGGGAGGACAGGAGCCCCTCTTCCCCCTGCAGACAGCTTGCGCCCTAAGTCCCCAGATGAAACCCCTGGGTCTGAGACAGCAGCCTTGTCTGTGAAGGACGTGTGGACTATTCCAGGCGAGACACCTCAATTCTGCTTCAAGATTACTCGTAGTTTGGTGGATTTATCAAGGCAGGTGAGGAAATTGAAAAACTCACCTTCTGCAGGACATGGAGGGAAGAGAAGGCAAAATCTCTGCACTTTGACATCAGCAGGGCGTGACAAGAAGACCCCCTAACTTCTGCCTGTTTCTCCCTGACCCTTTCCACTCGCAGCAACGGTTCAGACCACGTTCTGTCCACAGCACGAGCTCTGTGGCTGTGGGAGAGTTCCTCAGCCCCCTGACCTCTGCTCTTCCATTTGCAAAATGTGGGGGATAACAGTTATTGATACATCACAAAGAGTATTTTAATGTGCAAATGTGTTTGGTACAGTGTTTGGTGTGCAATAAGCACTTAATACATGTTGCTGTTAAAAAAAAAAATATTTTCAACCTTCCTGGATCCTTTGCCCAAGCATATAGACATTCAAATAGCTTTTAGGTAGAGTCACAAGTGTGTGTACACACCTGTGTGTGTGTGTGTGTGTGTGTGTGTTTGAACTAACTGCTCATCAGGTTTATTTTGGGCATGTCTCATAGTCAAGAGTCAGGTACCCAAATGGTACTCATACCTTTCATCCTCATCCCTGATACTAATTACCCTGCTCTCCAAGGAAATTACTGCCTCCATCTGAATCTCATTATGTGTCAGGAGTGCTGCTGGTCCATCCAGACCAAGGGTTATCTGAGTCGACGTGTAGGGAGAGGCCTTTATCACTGGAGACATACAATTAAAAGAGTAGGCTGATATACTGCAAAGTTTTACAAAATGTCCAAAGGGGACCCTGAGGGATGGCTGCACCCTTGAAGCAGAGGTTAGTGTCCAGCTGGGGTGATGAGCTGTGTGCCCAGGAGCCGGGGCTGCGGAACAGAGGAAACAGTGAAAGGAGAGGGGCGTGAGTCCTGCAAAGGGGAGGCTGGTGACTCATTTTGAGGTGTATGGCTCCCCAGTTGGGGCCATAGTCAAGACTCCACCTGTTAGTTCAGGAGACACAAAGACGTGAGTTCGGTCCCTGGGTCAGGAAGATCCCCTGGAGGAGGGCACGGCAACCCCCTCCAGTATTCTTGCCTGGAGAATCCCATGGACAGAGGAGCCTAGCAGGCTACAGTCCATGGGGTCGCAGAGAGTCGGACATGACTGAGCACACACACAGCGCGGTGTGAGTGTGGTGCATGATGTGGGAGGCCGGGGCCAAATGAAAGCAATAAACAGGGCTCCCTGGCCTGTGGCTGAGCTGTCTGCTAGGCTTGTGAGTTGGGAGAAGAATGATCTTGGGCAGCGTCCTTGGGAAGCTTGTAACTGGGAGTTTGGGGAATTTTTCTATCATCCCTTTAAATGAAAATGACAGAGGTCTTCCTTCCCAGGGACTTAATAATGGATTCAATGAAGAGTAAAGCCGTGTGGCTGCAAATGCATTAAAGATTTTTTTTTTTAATCTTTAGAACCAGTACAGAATGCCCAAGTCATTTTATACAAGGTTCTTTTAGTCTGATCATTTCTGGTTGTGCCTGAATGGAGCCCGGTTTCAACCTAAGCCCAGGGAAGCTCTGTCGCTCCTTATCCTCCTGCATTCTAAGTCTGCATGGACATCCAGCCTGTGAAATGGTCTCATGCCTGGAAAAGCTTGGCATCCTTAGCTGAGGGACACCTGCTTTCTTAACAGGCAGCTCTGTGGCAAGGAAGTGTGCCAGCTTCACTACCCATACATTGAATAATTGGCTGGCTGCGGAAAATGGGACACTCCGCTGCCTCTTGCTCACACTTATCTGCTTAAAATTGCTTCCACTGATGGAAGCCCCGGGAAGAAGGCAGCTCACTTACAAGAAACACCCCGGAGGATGCATGGATACATGCACACAGTTTCAAAACAAGAGTATTTACACTTGGCTCCTTTGGTTGAACAAAGGATAGAACCTTACTTGCTCTTATTAGACCCACACTGTCTGTGCAAGAATAAAGTTGGCTCTTGCTAAAGGAAAGGTATCAGCCCCAGGTTAAGCTGCAAGAAAACCTGAAATAAAATGGCTTAAATAATAGAGAATTCCATGTTTCATACATAAAATTTTAAAGATGGGCAGTGCTGGCTGGTTTGATGTCTCTACGGTCACCCAGGACCACTGTGCTCTTCCACGGTGACGCTTGGCTGCATAGTCTTGGCTGGGGCTCCAGCCATCACATCATTCACCTTCCAAGCAGCACAGAGGGAAGAGGGGAAGTCAAAGGACACAGCCAGCTATTGTTTGGGGACAATTCTTGGAAGCATCTATGCAACCCTCCTGCTGGCTAGAACTTAATCACATTTAATAACATAGGGGCTGATTGGGCCACATGCTCCCCTAAAAATGGATGATTCTGTGAAGGTCAGATGGTAAAGAGTCTGCCTCCAATTCAGGAGACTCGGGTTGGATCCCTGGAGTCAGGAAGATCCCCTGGAGAAGGGAATGGCTACCCATTCCAGTATTCTTCTGTGGAGAATTCCGTGGACAAAGGAGCCTGGTGGGCTACAGTCCATGGGGCCTCAAGGAGTTGGACACCACTGAATTGGATACAACTGAGCTACTAACGTACATACAAACACACAAACACACCTTGGATTAGGAGAAATCAATTACATTTAATATCCAAAATCCCAAAATTGGATATTCCCAGGAAATGCTATATATATATGTATATACATACATATATACATACATATATATACATATATGCTATACATATATGTATATACATACATATATATATATGTACATATAGTAATTCTTCCCCCTTTTCAAAGCCCCAACTTAATCTCTTGTGATTAATTCTAGCTTTGAACATTTGGGTAAACTCCTTTAAATTGAATCTGGGAAAATCTTGGAAATCTTCAGATGTGTGTGACTTTTCCAGGTTCTCAGCCTTGCCCTCTTCCTTACTCCACTTAATTGAATAACAACCTTGGTGTGGTCAAAGTTGACCAGACTGATGACCGATTCCTTCAGTCATCCCCTCATTCCTCAGTGTTATGTGCCATGAATGGACCAGGAAGCTCAGGGATAAAAATGAAACCTGCCATCGGGGAACAAGACAAGAGTCAAGGACTGTTAATATGTGATCCAATAGGCTCCTTTAGAAACTGAGGTTTTCTCGATGTTACATCCCTCCTGGATCAGATCATGATAATCGCCTTCTGCACTGGGATCTCTTGGAGGTTAATTAGTTATCTGTATCACAGGTTGAGCCTTTTATTGAATATTTTTCTCACTTTATCTCTGGTACATCACATGAAATATTAACTTCAGTTTGTTAAGGATTTAGAGTTTTTCCCTTCAAAAACCCAATGTTAAATGATATCTCTGTGATAATATTCTTCAGAGCAGGGAAGAAATTTTGGATTAAAAAAAAAAAACACTAAAAAGTAAAATCATGTTTGCAGAAACCAAAAGATTGCCCCAAGTTTTTTCTTATATATTCCACAGTTGGCTTCCTTGGTGGCTCAGATGGTAAAGAATCTGCCTGCAATGCAGGAGACCTGGGTTCAATTCCTGGGTCGGAAAGATCCCTGGGAGAAAGAAATGGCAGCAGCTCCAGTACTCTTGCCTGGAGAATTCCATAGACAGAGGAGACTGGCGGGCTACAGTCCATGGAGTCACAAAGAGTCAGACATGACCGAGTGACTAACCTTCATTTTCTTTCTTTCCACAGTGGCCAGCCTGCTTTTTAATAGCCTAGAGTCAACTCGGTTCTATTGGTCCAAGTGAAATCAAATAAACGGAGGAAGTACAGCATAGAGGTTAATACTTTGGAAATAGTATATATGGATTTTAATAGGGCTCTGGCCCCTACTAACAATTTCTTAAAACCTGTCTGAATTTTAGATTTTCCACCAATTCACTCACCACGACAATACCTAGTATGGGATGTGGTGAGAAGTTTATGAGGCAATGTATGGAGATTACTTAGCTTACTAAGTAGTCAATAAATTGTGGACTTCCACTGGTTAAGATTCTGTGCTTCTACTTCAGGAAATGCAGGTTTGAGCCCTGGTTAAGGAACTGAGATCCCACATGCTGCATGGTGCATCCAAAAATAAAATGATAAATAAATACATAGTGTGTGCAATAAGTGAACTTACTGCCTAAAGTATCTAGGCAGAGGTCCACGTTGTTAGGTATTTTCAAAGCCAAGATGGATTTTTAATCACAATGTACATTTTTTTTCTAAAAGTTCCCTCACATATTCATAAAAGAGATTAAAATCATTAAGATATTGGAAAAAAATTTTTTTATAATACATGTTTTCAATACAGACAGTAGCAATTGACTCATGACTAAAAAGGATATGGATATAAGCACTGTTATACTTCCTCCCACTTTCCCATTAATTATGTCATTATTTTTCCATTGTCATTCATTTTTGTTACAGCAATTTCCATAATTGCTTGGTCTTAATTATAAATTTAAATGCATTGGATTTTCACAGTCAAGGAGTCTTCCACCTCCTTTGCTTCACTTTGATTGGCTCACATATTCATGCATGTTTGAGAATGTCTACTATTGCCTTCAGGGCAACTTGGCTGCATCATATTCTGGGGTCACATTTTATTCTCCTCAAAGTTTGGCGAACACTCTTTTCACATCATCTGGCATTGAGTGTTATGTTGGAGAAGACTTAGATTAACTTGCATATTTTGTTTTTTTCTGATAGCTTCATTTTTCTTTTCCTGGATGCCAGAGATTTCTTACTTAATCCTCAGTGTTATGTTATGTGACAATGCTATGTTTCAGCACCAATCATTCTGAAACAGTTGTTCAAGGAGCACAGAGTCCTTTTTTGACCCGTAGATTGTTATTCTTTCAGAGCTATTCTGTATTATATGCTTGAATACTTCTCAGTGCATTTATCAGGTTTTTGGTTCAGAGGAACCACGTTTTCTTATGTCGAATTCCCCCCATATTCATTATCTTCTCCTTAACTTCTTTAATCACTTTGTCTTTTTTTCCTCTTTCCTCGTAAGAGTATCCCAAGTCTTTGCTCTATACCAGTAACTGAAATGTCCATTATGTCTTCATTTTTCTTAATGGTCCCAACTGATTTTTCTTGAAATGGTCCTCAGTTTGAGTCTTAGATACAAGCCTTACACTTCCATCTCAGTCTACTGTTTTCCAGTTTTTCCTGTAATTCTTATTTTGAATTCATGCTCTTATCAAGTCGTACGACACAAATTATTCACCAGCACTGGTCTCATGCATTTCAGATGAGATTTTCTTCCAAACAGGGTTCTTCATTTGATGTTTGCAAGAAAAATTCTGGTCTTTATTTCTAATTTTATTCTCCCTTTTTTCCCCATAGCATGTTTGCAGAGCCGCCGTAGCACTTCTTTTCATCTTGACCATTTGTGGGCAAATTTGTGTAGATCACCTCTTCCACATTCCTCCCCAGTCCTGTCCAGAGACAGGTGTTGAGTGTTCTACCCCACCGCAGCCTGAGGGCCCAGCAAGGAAAGAGGGCAAAAGAGTTGATTTGAAGTATTTCTCAATAATTGGGCTCTGATTTATCCTCTCATATTCTGTTAGCTGTGCATTTCCCACAGTTGCTGTCCTGATCACAAGACTCTTTCATCTGGGAATACTGCAGACTTCACTCAGTCCGTGGGGAGCTAATCCTCTTATGAGAGGCTGTTATTTCCTCTTCATTTGTTTTCCTTTTTTAGTTTTTATTTCATATTGGACTATAGTTCTTTTACAGTGTTGTCTTCATTTCAGGCCTACAGCAAAGTGATTCAGTTATCATATGCATGTATCTACTCTTTTTCAAGTTCTTTCCCCATTTAGGTGATTACAGAATATTGAGCAGAGTTCCCTGTGCTATACAGTAGGTCCTTATCCGTTTTAAACAGAGTAGTGTGTACGTGTCCATCCCAAACTCCCAATTTCCCAATTTATCTCTCCTCTTAGCCCACGTTGCCATCTTGCCTGTCCCATGGACTCAAACAGAACCCCGTGTTTGAGGCATTAGATTAAAAGTGAGGCTCAGCAAAAGTGATTATTATGGCTTGATCCAATCTCTGAAATGCAGAGTTTTCTCTACTACATATATTAAGATTGTCCTCTTTCAAACTTTTAAAGGGAGAATTTAAGTTGGCTGCATATCCTTCTCAGTGTTTCAACCAAGGTTCCATCTCTATCTCTCTCACATACACATGCACACACAGCCATGCAATTTAGAAAAGCAAACAGCTGGAGACAAACCTGTTTGGGTCTTCCTAATGAATCAGAGCCTCTGCCATGGAGAGCTCTTTCAGAAATGCATGGAGGGGGAGCTCTGTTGCTCACGATGTGATATTCAGCCAGTGCACATTAGGAGCAGGAGAAGAAAACACGCAGCCCAAAGTCATAAATATCAAGGCAGCCCAACTGGTCTCTTCCAGGCTGTATTAAACCAAACCCCCCAGTGAGCTGTTTTGAGTTGCAGATCTGTTTGCAAATGAGCTTGGAGCATCCTGGGTAAACAGAGATGGTTGGTAAATTCTACTTCACTTCACCAGTGAGCTGAGAAAGCATTGGATAATATGTTATGAGTTGTAGATCTGTTTGATTGCATTGTTGCAAAGTGGGAATTGTTTTGCAACATAGATTCTTAATCACTGAGGCATCTATGATTGAATGCGTCGAAAATTGGCTGAAATTGAAAGTTAACTATACTGCAGACGGCTTATTCTGGTGTATAATTGAAAATAAATTCTAATAACTCTTCTCGAAAAAGCTGCTCAGAGGAAATTTGAAGTCCCCCCCCGAAAAAAATGCTTTCTCCAAGAGGCTCTTCCTCTGCATAATGTAGTCATGAAAACAAAGCTCTCTCTAAGTCTAAACTAGTTTTTCTGCGATTTTCATTGCACTAACCAAAAACACATTGATACTGAACACTTGTAAACTTATTTTGTAACGAGCTTCCAAAGGTTTTATACTGGAGAGGTCTTATCATTGCTATCTGAAGTCACTTTAGGATCATTTTACATAAGGATAACCCAGTCTGGGGGAAAAGGGTGTGAAATTTTTTTAATGAAACAGTCTAAGTTTGGATCCTTGCTCTAGATTTTACTGTGTGCCATTGGTAATTCATTTTCTTTTTCCTAAGCTTCTGTTTTTATTTCTTTAAAATGAGTTTAATAATGTAATCTAGTATTCTCTGTTTTGTATACTGTCAATATGAAAAATAAAACATTTACATAAACAGTATGATGTACATAGTTGGCACTCCACACAAGGTAGAAATTACACATGGATATGTGTGTATACAAGTAAAGTCTATATACTCATTTAGTAGTCATTCATACAGTCATATCTTACTTAAATATTTACCCATCTGCACAACCATAGGCAGCAATTCTGTAAGAGAATCAGAAGGCACTATCTAGCCCCACCTGGAATAAATATTTAACATTCTGGCTTTGGATTTGGAAAGATCAGAGTTCTAATCCTATCCTGGGTATTAGCCTCTCTAAGCCTCAATTCTTCTGTCTGTAAAATAGAAATAAATAACATCATGCATTTTGTTAGGTCATCATTGTATTAAATAAAATCATGCAGCATACCTGTTGTATATTAAGTTCAGTTTATGATACAATCTCTGTGCTGCCACCAAGCCCAGTGGGCCAAGAATCGGCTTCAGGACCAGGCTGATCCAGGCTCTCCTGACTCCTCCCCTCACAGCTGTGAAACCTTGAGCAAGTCCCTGCATGTCTCCTGTGAGGCCACAGTCCGTTCGTCACAAGAGATTCTGACCCATGTCAGTTGTCTCCTGAATTCCCCTGCAGTTGGCGTTGGCCTGGTTTGGGGTGGAGTAGACTTTGACGTTGCCTTTTTTTTCATGGTGACTTCCTCTCAGGACACAGCTGAGTGACTAACACTTTCCCCTTAGGAGTGGCCAAAAGAATAGCCCCCTCTTCACCTCGCAGCTTCTGCAGGAAATATTCTGTGCTTTGTCTAAGGCAGCGGGTGCCAGTGGGACCCCAGGCCATCCACCCCGCCTCCTGGTGACCTGCCCTGACACCGCTGTGTTCAGTCCCTACAGAAACCAAGTCCAATCAGGCCTCCCCTCTGTGGCTGGGACGCCTGCCTCTGGCTAGTGGTGTGTGCAGCTCCTGAGGTTGTCTTCTCCATGGAAGGCCAGAGTATTTTCAGTGGAAAAAAGTTAAAATTTAAAAAGCCACATAGCAGGGGCGACATGCCACTAGCCTGGAATGTCTTCAAGGGATGTGTGTGCATATTAAGGAGGTGTTCAGGGTCCCTGCACACACCTATATCATGTCTCCTCCCCTGGTTCCCAAACTGGGATCATCAGACCCATCTGTCTTCTCAGCTCCTTTCCAGTGGGCCTACATTCCAGGCCATGCTGTCCTGGTCACCCCTGCTTTAGCCAGGCCAGCAGCTTTCCCTCCTCATCCTGTGCCTTCTGCTAGACAAGGAAGTCTGGCCCAAAATCAAGGTGTTGAACTTTAAACCAATAACTCATCCCCTCTCACCATCACTGATGTTGAGTCTTACCTGCTCCTAACTTTGTTCTCTACCACGTCCCTTCTTTCTAGTTCCTCTGCCTAAGCCACAAGAATAAAAGCAAACATTAAAAACACTTGTCCTTAAATAGCTATTTTCCATGAAATTTCACCTCCTGAAAGCCAAACCATTACTGGTGGTGTGCAAGAGAAAATGTCTGGCAGGGATGTTGTAAGGATGAGACAAAAATGAAAGTGCTTGGAGCAAATATGCTCTCAAAAATGATAGACTTTTCTATCTGTTTCCCAGACTCTGATTCCAGCCTCAGCTCCTCAGTGGTCTGATAACCAAGTACTGGTTCCCCTCGCTGGCCCCTTTTCCTCAAAAGCTGGACCCCAGCAGTTCAAACGGCTTCTCCGGACATAGCACGGCCTCAGTGGGGCAACCATCATTATCTGAAGAGCCTCTTGTAGTTTGATAAATCCTGGTTCTCATGCAGGGTAACCGTTTCTGAGAGGAAGAGTAGGTGTGCATTAGTTCATGAAATTTATCAGTTATAGGAAAATTGAGCCACTAGATGTGAGTTTGATCCCTGGGTCAGGAAGATCCCCTGGAGAAGGAAATGGCAACCCACCCCAGTATTCATGTCTGAAAAATCCACTGGAGAGAGGAGCCTGGCGGGCTATAGTCCATGGGGGTCATAACGAGTTGGGCATGTCTTAGCAACTGGACAACAACTGATAAGGTTAGGCGCACTGGTATCATAGGGAAGAGTCAGATGGAGCTGAGTTTTAAAAATGCATGAAAACGTTATTCAAAAGCAAGCATAGAAAGATGCCTAATAAGAAAATCAGATCCAGAAGCTTTATTCCGGAATTGCTCTGGTTGAAAATGGGTAGGGTGGGGGCTTCCCTCAAGACATGCCTCTTAAGTCACCGGAGTTGCACCCTTTCGTGTGGTTTGAAGGTCATATAGTATCCGAGGTTTGCATCAGGAAAGCTAGATCCTAGTTCCAGGCCTTGCCACCAAAAGGCTGGAGGATCTTGGACAGTCCCTTTGGTCATAGTTTTATTATCTCTACAATCAAACAGTGCGCTTCCCCCTGTGTGCCACTTGAAGGCATGTTTAAAAGTTAAAATTTACAAGAACAGTAACACTGACAACAATGATAATAGCTAAGACTCATGGAGTTCTTATAGGCACTCCTCTGGAAACCTTTGCATGAATTAACTCATGCAGTCTTCACAGCAACCTTAAAAGCCTGGTCACTATTATGTTGCCCATCTGACAGGTGAGAAAAGAGACACAGAGAGGCTGAGCTGCTTGCCTGGGGTCACACAGTTGTCAAGTGGTGAAGCCAAGACTTCACACCAAGCCGTCTGAGCCCACACTGGTACTGCTATCTCACACTGTCTCCCTAAGAAGGAAGGTGGTGGTCCCAGCAGTACATGAAGAGGTGTTCTAGTATCTTACCATGTTCGTCAGCCTTGAGGTAATTGCTGCCACACCATTTGTAATGTAAACCGACTTTATAAAAACTATTTGTAAAACTTTTTTTTCCCCCTGATTTGGGGATTTCCTAAGACGCTACTGCCCTGGAGGAGGAAATGGCAAGCCACTCCAGTATTCTTGCCTGGTAAATCCCATGAACAGAGGAGCCTGGTGAGCTACAGTCCATGAGGTTGTAAAGAGCCGGACACGACTGTGCTCGCACACACACTGAGACATTGTTGACTGGCCCTTCTCTCTTTGCTCATAGCACTTATTTTACAAATAAAATTGCTATTTATGAGATAGGATTTGATAGGGGGAATGTAGCTTTCAATGAGGAAGTGTAGAAAATCTTAAAAAATGCCAAGTGCTGCCTTTTACTTCATGCCACAAACTCCTACCTGTTCGGGCAGATACTTGATCCTCACATCACGGGGAACTGCAAGACCTAACTATTCTTCTGTTCAACCAAGTGGTGGAAGAGATTCTTTCCAAAGCGCAAGCTTTGCTGTGCCCTACTGGACAAAGGCCTCTCCTGACACTCTCTGGGGAGAGGTTGGCAGCCTTTCAAAGAGGAGGGATGTGGCCAAATCCCCTTTTGGTTCTGTTGTGCCAGGAAAGATGGGAGTGTCTGCCTGGGAGAAGAGAGGAGCAGAGCAGCTCCAGTTCTGAGAATGTGTTTTTGTTTTCTATCTCCTGTGATTTCGTGCTGGTTCTGTAACCTCCTTGCAGCTGGGAAGAATATAGTCTTCAAAGGGCTTTCTTAGGCCAGAAAAAAGTATGAGGCCAAATTGAAAGAAACTACTTGTTCGTGCTGGAGGGATCAACATATACAATTTATTACAGTGGCAGTGAGACAAAGACTAAAAACAAGAATGTGTTCATGAAAGGCTCAGATCCATGTGTCTCAGTGAAGATGATTAGCAGAATGTGAGCTTCTGGCTCATTCTAGTCCTTTCAAGGTAACTCTTGGGGAAGACAATTACCCTCCCCAGCAGAAGGCTGCCCTGAAAATGCATATTAGCTATACTTTGGCATTGCCTGAACTTTGGGATTGACCTAATTTGCTGTTTCTTATCTTGTTAATGAGGATAACCACTGCATAAGGAAAGACCTTGAAACGCAAGTCCAGAGACCAGACTGCAGGACACTGCCCTGCAGAGGTGACTTCAATCAGGGGCTGGGACTCACCCTGCAGCCTTCCCCTAGTTCTGTATGGAAATCACCTGAGAAGCTTTCTAAAACTGGTAGATGCCCTGGTCCCACCCACTCCAGCACAATAAGTCAATCTCCAGGAGGGCCTGGAACATCAGTGCTGTTTAAAAGCTTCAAGGGTGATTGATTCTGATGCTCAGCCCAGGTTGCACATGACTCGTACACGTGACTGCTCATTGGTCACCAAAGTCTGACTTCTGCTCACCTGCAGGTTGTGGTAGTAAACAAGTCATCTGAATTTTCCAGACACTGAGATCAGCATCGAGTGTTCGCTCTCAAGTATTAATACAAATATAAACGGGATCATGGGAATGGTGCTGCTCAAGAGACTTGAAGCAAGTATGCACAAGAAAACATGTATTCTTAGGAGCTGTCCCTCTGTCCTTGTTTGCCACCTTAGGCCAATTATTGTGCATCCGAGTTGTCATTACTTGTTAACTTCTCTAGTGAGACTTATGTTCTGTACCCAGACTGACATCGTGATGATGAAAGTGTTGATAATAATGGTGCTGCTGCTGCTGCTGCTGCTGGTGGTGGTGGTGATGATGGTGATGGTGATGACAGTGATGACAATGATGATGGTGATGATGATGGTGGTGATGGTGGTGGTGATGATGGTGATGGTGGTGATAGTACTGATGGTGATGATGGTGGTGATGGTGATGATGGTCATGATGATGATGATGGTGGTGGTGATGGTGATGGTGGTGATGTTGATGGTGGTGATGGTCATGATGATGATGGTGGTGATGGTGATGGTGGTACTGATGGTGATGGTGGTGATGTTGACGGTGATGATGATGGTGGTGGTGGTCATGATGATGATGATGGCAGCGATGGTGATGGTGATGATACGATGATGGTGATGATGAAATTGCCCCAATTTACTAGCCTAAGCAGTTCTCTGAAACAATGGGTATGACTCTGTTTGTGATGTCAGGAGCTGGTCACCACTGTGACCTTGGGTGAATCACTATCTTTACTAAGCCTTAGCTTTTTGGTTTTTTTTTTTTTCACTTATAAGAAGAAGTGTGGTAGAATAGATGGGTAGTTTTCCACATCTGTTTCACAGTGGAACCCTTCCAAAATAAATAAGATTAAAGGGGAGTTCTGCACCCATCTGTTAGGACCTGGGATCAGAGTTCTCCCTGTGTGAAGTCTCACTGAGACCAGCATGAACACTTGTGAGCACAGTGGCAGGAAAAGCTGAACCTCACTGACTGAGGCCCCTGTGAGTGTGTGAGCTGTCTATCTGCCTGCCTTCTCCCACGGGGAACTCTGGGTTGCAGTCACTCCTCTTGGGGAGCACACAGCATGGATGAGAGTCATCAGTGGCCATGAGCAGGACAGCAGCTTGTAAATCACTTCAGAAGATAATCCCCAAGTTTCATTAAAGCTCCACTATTCTGGATTTTAAGATTTCTGATCTTTAAAATACCTCTTAAATGAAGCAGAGGGAAAAAAAAGAAATTTTCTTTTAAACTTTGGACAAGAGAGCCATTTCTTTGGCACAACTTTGGAGCAATTGACCAGGTTGAATGGAGCCTGGAGAAAAGGAAGAATTGAGAAAGGAGCTCCAGGCTACAACCCCATCCGGAGTCTCAAGCTTTTGAGAAAGTCAAAGCCGTTTGAGGGAGGGAGTCAGTACTCCCTTCTAGAAACTGGAGAGACCCAGACAGTTGCTTGTCAAAAGAATAACAATTTGGGGAAGTGGGAGAACTGACTTTGCAACAGATGAAACAATATAAAACTCCAATAAGCTCAGGTATCACTCTGGAATTAATGGAGGACAAATGGAATCTGCTGTTAACTTAAATACCCATCTGCTCACATCCCTGGAGCCCATAAATTTGTGGGGCTAATTAGTTGTTGCCAGCCTGAGAGCAGCAGGGGGCTAACCACGTTCCCTGGAGTTTTGTTACATGCACAACCCATTCTCCCTGCCTCTTCAGACACCTGAGCTGGAAGGGAAGGGAGAAAGATGGAGATGGCCCTTCCTGGAGTGGTCCAAAGAGCTTGGATGCGATCAGGTGCCTTGTCTTGACCTTCCTAAAAGATGGACTTGAGAAATCTGCAAACCCATTTACACTTCCTCTACTGTTTTTTCCCCAGCACTACAACAAACATTGCTTTTCCTCATCTACCCAATTATCACCCTGGCCCCTCCCTCAGTCCCCCTCTGCCGCCTGACTTGACTTCTCTAAAAGCAATTCTGTCTGTACCAGAAATGTGAAGCCTTAATATAGGCTCTTCAGCATAATCGCTTCTTAATTAAGTCAGGCTATGGCTCAGTTTCTCCGAATCGTTTCCAGAGGGCTTAATTTTACTTCTGCTCAAAATTAATATTTTACATTTTACTCTTAAAAGAAACAAAAAAGGCTGGAAAGGAACTCGAGAAGAGGGGAATGAGAAAATGATCCAGGGAAAAAGAGAGATCATATTTCAGACCTCATTACTGAAGCGTTCAAGCCTCTGTCGCAATTTCCAGCGAGTAATACCCAATCTGTGACATTCACTTTAGCAAAACAAAGCATGGATCAAGGTAATTAAATGGCACAACTCAGAGTGAATTAGAGGAGGATTCTATCAACAGGCGACACCTACTGATCTGACACTTTCCACGTGCCTGGTTTGTCCTGGCCATGCCTTCTCTGGCGAGGGGGCTGCGGGGGAGCCTGCTGCCTCTCCCAGAGCAAGGAGTACCTGGGTGCACCTAGGAGCAGGCACAGTCAGAGCCTGTGTGCTTGTCAGGAGGGCGAGAGGCCCAGGAGACAAATGATGCTAATCCTCTTCCTCTAGAGCTGGCTGACTACTGTCCCGCACCCGGCCCCAGCCCTTCCTGGGTCTCTGCTCAGCTCTCACTGTGGCCTGTGGGGCAGAGCCTTGTGCTCATGTGCACCCTGAGGTTGCAGGTCTTTCTTCCACAAGGAGATTCAGGGAGGCCGGGCCCGCCCGACAACCCTGTCATCCATTCAGCCACTCACTGACTTCCGACTGTGGACCAGACTGTGCCCAGGTGCTGGAGCAACATCACGATGCAGAACTGAGAGCTGCCTTCATCAACCTGCAGCTCTGGGGCCATGGAACCTGGGCGGGCCTAGAGTTCACTTGCAAACTCTTAAGTGTGTGTGTGGAGAACTGTACAAAGGAGACCTGGGAATCCTCAGAGACCAGAGGTGTACCTGGAAGATAAGCGCTGCCTAAAAACTGAACAACAGGACCACACACCCACACAAAGGTCCATCTAGTCAAAGCTTTGGTTTCCCCAGTAGCCATGGACAGATGTGACGTTGGACCATAAAGAAGGCTGAGCACCGAAGAATTGATGCTTTCAAATTGCGGTGCTGCAGAAGACTCTTGAGAGTTCCTTGGGTTGCAAAGAGATCAAACCAGTCAATCCTAAAGGAAATCAACCCTGAATATTCATTGGAAGGACTGATGCTGAAGCTCCAATACTTTGGCCACCTGATGTGAAGAGTTAACTCTTTGGAACAGACCCTGATGCTGGGAAAGATTGAGGGCAAGAGAAGGGGATGACAGAGGATGAGGTGATTGGATGGCACCACTGACTTGATGGACATTAGTTTGAGCAAACTCTGGGAGATGGTGAAGGAGAGGAAAGCCTGGCATGCTGCAGTCCATGGGTCGCAAAGAGTCAGACACAACTAAGTGACCGAACAGCCAACAGATAGAGCACTGGCTTGGAGTTTTGCAGTATGGCTATAATCACATGTGCACACAAATTCTGCACTGCTCCCATCATCCTATCATCATTATAAGATTAGCTCTGTGGAATCTCCCAAGGACTGTGGAGCAGAGGTGCTGAGGAATCTATGCTGAGACCAAGAAGCTGGAAATGAGGTGCTGGCTTTGGCTGAATGTGTCACAAGTTAGTTGCCATCTCTCTGGGAGATTTTTTTCCTTCTATCCTCAGCCTCCTCTCTGCCTTTCAGCTAAGACCAGTGATGTGGTGGAGGCGGAGGAGAGGAGGGTTGGGGAGGGGATAGGAGGGGTCAGGGAAGGTGGAAGATGCTCAAGCACCAGTTAGACTGAGTACCTAACCATTTATCTAACCACATGGAATGTGTGCATCTATGGGAACCTGGGTGATGACACCTGCATAGTTGATCTGTGTGACCACCTGAAC
This sequence comes from Dama dama, assembly GCF_033118175.1. Taxonomy (NCBI): domain Eukaryota; kingdom Metazoa; phylum Chordata; class Mammalia; order Artiodactyla; family Cervidae; genus Dama; species Dama dama. The sequence goes on from NC_083682.1 coordinate 15,811,896, forward strand.
TCTGGTTCCAGTAGTGTGGCAGGATGTGGAGGAGCTTCATCTTAGGGCCTGTAACTGACACTGCTCAGGGTGTTTCCTCTTCTTCTAGTTCACACAACTAATTACTGGCCAGATGTCCCCTCCATCCCAGACTCATGGCCAAAAACCAGCACCAGACCTGCAGAAGGGGGTTTCTGCTGAGTAGCCTGCTCTCGCCCAGGGATTGTTCAAATTCATTACTTGCCACAGATTGTTACTGTACAATATTCTACCAGGTCATTGTGCACTCCACCAGCAGGGCCTGGGAAATCCTTTTATATATCAATTATCTTCATTACTGTATATGTATTTTAGGGACAGACTTACTGTAAGGGTCTTTGTAGCATTTTTCAAATTTTTTTTTTCTCTAATAGTTTATCAGCATGATAGATTTGTCTTAAGATGATGAAAGATACATGTTCCTTTTGCCAATTTTAATAAGAAGGGAAATGATTTTTTTTCCCCTGAAAAAGAATTTAGGATGGCAGTAAGCCCATGTGTGGTCAGGTGCTTTATAATGGGAGCTGGGGTCTCATCATTTATCCCATTTTGTGTATTGTTCCCAAACACTTCCTCTGCAGGGGAAAGACTTGAAAGATTGCCAGACGTGTGTGCCGCCAGGCTTCCCCGGGCTCCGGTTTGGGGTTTCTGAGCCTCTTGTCCGTATGAAAGGTACCATGGACTGAGCCCTTACCACATGCCAGGCCTTCCTTCAAGCGCTTCATTTATAGTAAAGAAACTTCACAGTGATCGCAGGAGGTGATTGCTATTATTAGCCATTTAACAGTTAGGAAAATTGAAGCGCAGAGAGCTTAAGCGACCCCCTAAGGTGATAAGAAAGTGGCGAGGTCTAGTTTCAATGACAAGACCCCATGCTCGAGTCCCCATCATGCTTTGGAGATGAGCCTACTTTCTGTCCTCAAATGTGCTGATTCTTCTCAGCCTTTCTACAAAGCATGGAGCCCTGCCGCATCACAGCCCAGTGGCTGGAGAGAAGGCAAAAGGCGGCAGGCAATCTGGGGAAGGTGTGAAAGAACATTCCATCTCAATCACGACTTTCAAGTTCAGACCTACACAGTAAACAGGGAAAGCCCTTTCTACCCTCAAGCCCTGTCTTCCTCTTTTTATAGTCATCCAGTTTTAAAACTCACCTCTTCCAAGGAGCCTTCTTCCAATGATTTATTTCGATATTCTTCTACTTCTTAGGTATTTAGGTACTCTTGGATATATATAGATATGCAGCTCCATAATTTATACATAATGATACAGTTGACCCTTGAACAATGTAGGAATTCATCTGAAGTAGAGCTTGTGGTAGGTCTTCTATATCCACAGCTTCTCTGCGTCTGTGGTCTCCTCCAAGCATTGACTGTGCTGTGCTGTAGTGTTTACTTTTGAAAGGTGTGTGGGTACAAGTGGATCCATGCAATTCTAATCCATGTTATTCAAGGGTCAATTGTATTATGTCTTAAAAATATGTACATATGTTTCCTATTTCCTCCATTGGACTGGAAGTTCCTCTTAGGAGGGTCAAATATTCTGTCTTTTGTACAATGCTCCCAATAGGATCTTGGCTAGGTCTGTAGACACTAGCTTGTATAGGGCACACAGAATGGATAAACAGCTAATGCTGGGGATTGAATCGTGAGCTTAACATCACTCTACAACTTCAAAAATGTCTGTGATATCTACCATTGCAAAGAGAAACACAAACCTTAGAGTATAACTATTAAGAGTATGACTCCCCAAGACTGGAATTTTTCTGATGCTCCAGTGGTTAAGACTTCATCTTCCAAAGCAGTGGGTGCAGGTTCCATCCCTGTTGGGGAGCTAAGACCCCACACATAAAACAGAAACAATATAGTAACAAGTTCAATAAAGACTTTAAAAATGGCCCACATCAAAAATATCTTTTTTTTTTAAAAGACCAAGCAAGCTCCACTGCAAATGTGTACGTACAGAAGCATATACTAAAAAGTGTATCTACACCGTCAGCATGGAGAAATAGACAAGCATGAAAGTTTGTTTTATGGATAGGCTTCAAGGGGCAAATACACAGTGATTATCTAAGACTGGGGTCAGCAAACTCTGGCCTGTGGGCCAAGTCTGGCCTGTCACCTGTTTTTACGACAAAGCTTTACGGGAACACAGCCTGGCTCATCCTATTACATGGGACACAGGGCTGCTTCACACAGCCTCAGTGGAGCCCAGGAGGAAGGCAGAGACTGTGACCCAAAAGCCTCGATTGTACTACACAGCCCTCTTTGTTTCTATTTCTGACACACGCAACTTCTAAACTTCACAGGGGAAAAAAAAGAAAAACACCTCTGAAAATCCATCTTTCTCCCCAGACCTCAACCTATTTCCTTTTCCTCTTCCAACTATCAATTTGAAAATATGTCCAGCACTTCCACTCCTGCAAATCAGTTATTTCCTTAGAAAATGCAGAGCCATGGTCTATTTAGAAGCAGATTTTAGATGAGGTTCCAGATTTTTTTTTATTATACTTTACCTTTTTATAGTACATTTTAGCATAAATGATACTAGAATTCTTTGTGTATTGTCTCACACTTAGAATCACTCTGCCAAATCCTTCATTTTGGCAGAGACTGCTATGGTGCGTGTGATAACCATCAGACGGTCCTTGACACCTCCAACCAGACTGTTCGGTGAGAAATGGCAAAGAAACAAACTCCAAAGGGGGTTTCAAGCTCAGCATTTTCAACATTAGGAGTTTTGTTTCAATTTCAACCTACTATTCCCAGTAAGACATGTTTCCTAGTTTTCTGTATTGATTTTTATATTATAGAAGAAATACAAGGATATGCTGCTTCTGGGCCATGTTCACAGTATCATGTGTTCACAAAGGCATGTATAATGCTCTAAGCCCCGAATTACATGGAGACAGGAAACGTGGAAGGGGACATGTCACCAAGACACGGCTCGTAGAGCTCCCAGGCCGTAGGCTGTGCATAGGAAGTTTAGCCTTCAAGCCCACGCGGTACCTCCTGAGAACTCTGGGCTAACGCATCTTAAATCTCACACATTTATCAGTCGGATTATATCCCCTACCAACCTTCCTTAGCTAAAGGTCAAGTGGATCGCGGAGAGGGGTCTGGAAATAGCCAGGCATGTCCTTGAAACTCAGAAGCATTTGATGCAGGGAAAATACTAGCTCTGGGCAAAAAGAAATTCACAGCTTACTGCAAACTCGAGAGTCTCATCATTAAGGGTTCTCTTCAGTGGGTTATTAGACTGGGTGGACTTCAGTGGGTTATTAGAGAGTGCTGGGAGGAGGGCGCAGTGCCTCCCCAGCCTTTGAGAATGGCGTCACAGGGGGCAGCACACTGTTTGCGGAGCTACAATGTCCAACGTCACAGGGAAGATGACTTTGGGGGAGCTTCTCAGCTTCTAGAACAGAGAAGGGCAGGCAATGAAAAATACCACGAGGGGTCAGCCACCCCACGGACAACGAGCATCTCCAGTCTGCTGAGCACTTGTCATACATGACCTCTTCAGTGCTTGCCAAATTTCTGAATTCTATAAATCACCTCCGTTTAATAAATGATTAAATTAAGCCCTAGTGGAATCAAACAGTTTGTTCAGAGACGTATATTGGATCAGCCAAAAAGGTCATTTGGGCCATTTGGGTATTTCTGGAACATCTTATGGAAAAATCAGAATGAACATTTTGACCAACCCAATAGTTTGTATGTGATGGAACAGGACACAAATTCATACCTGATTTTATTTTATTTTTTTACTATATCACCCTGGGTAGAAATACTAGCATCCCAAGCTGTCTTGGGGCCAAAGCTAGGAGGAAACATTGACTTTTATGTAGCTTATAGATAAGTTTGTTTCTTTTTTCAACTCACTAGAAATGAAGATTTTAATACATACTTTAGGTAATTTCCTGCAGGCATACTGTGTGTCCCAGGCTAAGTATGGCTCAGGACCTAGCTGCTCTTGGTGACAAATACTCTTTGCAGTCCACCTCTTTGTAATAGTAACATTCCTTAACCATCATATGAGGAAAGGAGGTGGCATGGAGGTGTGGATGGGAATGGGAATGGGAAGTCGCTCAGTCGTGTCCGACTCTTCGTGACCCCATGGACTGCAGCCTACCAGGCTCCTCCGTCCATGGGATTCTCCAGGCAAGCGTACTGGAGGAGGTGTGGATCGTGGCGTGTAAATCCCACCTCACTCCTGACCTCTCTCTGTACTTTATTTTGCAGCATGAGGCATGGGACCCAAGAGGTGTTGGCCGTTTCTCTTGGAGATCTTCTTAGGGATTATTCATGAGCTACTCTGTGGGACAGAAACTGTTCAGGGTCAACATGACATCCCCGATGTCAGGACAGTGTTGGTCATTTCCTGGTGTCATATGCCGGCTGCTTAGAGACGAACTGACCACCTGTGTTCAGATTACCATTGCCCTTCCCTCTGTGACACAGCAGTGGGAGATGGAAAGATCTCTTTCCCTAAACCCTAAGTAATAATGATAGTAATTAAAACATAGTGCATGCCACCAATTAATGATAAGAAGGAAGCATACTTAAATCAATTAAATCTAAAAAATATTGCTTTGATAACCGTGTCTGAGTATACGGTGGAGCTTTCAGAAATAGAATGTAGTGTCTGATTATGGGAGATGGGGAGTGGGAACAAACACTGAATGGGTTGAGAAGTGGTCTGAGCATTCTCAAGCACCTGTCAGTACCTGGAGAGAGCGCCATGATTCATAATCTTGAAATGCATAGGCAGATAATTGCCTTAATCACCAGAGAAACATGGCTAAAATGTACTGAAATAAGCCATAAAACTCATTACAAGATAACAAGATTCTATCTACTCTCCAAGGTCACGTTAGAGCTTCATAAGGTCAAGGAGTTAATCACCTCGTTCAGTAAAAGCACCGAAGATAAGAACCTGGTGTGTGTGTGTGTGTGTGTGTGTGTGTGTGTGTGTGTGTGAGTTGTTTAACTAGAATCCAGTACAATAGAGATGGCCAGGTAGTTGAAAGGTAAGTGGATGACAGTCTCAAGATAACTAGTGATTTTGTGCTTTCCTTTTTAAGTTCTGGAGCAAAAACATCAGGGTGTTTGCTTTGCAGAGTTAGTATTCCCTAGATTGGTCCCTTCCTATACAGACCACGTAAGCTGTCAACAGATCAACAGTGGAGCTGGGCCATGGCTTTAGAATCTGGACAACCACATTTCTTTCCCATTGGCCTGATGAAGTGCACCGCAGGTGGTTTTACAAGAAGGAGTCTTACGCATCACCTACTCTTACCTCCGAGTCTGTCAGATGAGAGAAATAACGTTCAGGCAGGTGCAGGGCTGTCCAGAGTCCCACAGGTTGTTCCAGGTGTAGCACAACTACAGAGGCCATGCGGAGTGCAAACTCTTTTATTTTTCTAAGAGGTCGGGCTCTCGGAGAGGGGAAGGCACAGCCTGCAGGCAGCACAGGTCTTTTCCTGAAGGTGAAATCTCTTCATTTCCCAGTGATGCGGTGAGCATCCAACGTGAAGGATAAAGTCTCACGTCTTCACACACCTCAGGTGTGGCCTCAGAGTTGAGTTGGTTAAACCTGGCCCAGGGGCTGTTACTGCTCTTGCATTTTGTCCTCATCTGAGGCCGGAAGTCCTCTGTCCTCTCTGCAGGCCCTCAGCTTACCCCTGCCCACCACTCTTCTCCAAAGCTGATGAGAAGCTAGGCTTAGATCTACATCAAAGACTAGATGCCGTGGTTTCTAAGTAAAGACTGAAGAACAGCAACAATAACAAAACTGCCAGAAGGATGTTTACGAAGATAAAATGAGATTATGAGGCTGATTCATAGAACATTCTCAAAAAATAGTTACTATCATCATCATCACCATCATTGTGATGGTCACCATCATCACCACCATCATCATCATCAGTTTCAAGAAGAGTAATCGACTAGCTTTCATCACTGCAATGGCCTCATTAAAGGAAACAGGCTTAAATTGCAGCCGAAAAAAAAAATCTAATTTTTTAAAAATAAAATTACTGGGAAATTCTGTTATTTACTTCCAAGGAAATATCTAAAATCCCTCTGGGATGATAAATGAGTTACTTTTTGGAGCCAAGAGGTAATTCCAGTGCCAACTCTGAATGTTTTCAGGCATTTAGACACCATTCATCATCAATAAATTACACATAAATTTAAATCTACTGATAAGAAATCCTACTTTTTTCCTGTTTCTTATTTTTTGGTACAATGTGGTTTACAAATCTGTATATGAAAAAGACCAAGAAAGCTATCATGTTTTTAGTTATCCCAACAAGGAATTCTAGTTCCTGGCCTCTATAACTGCCAACTCCCCTGGAAAGATTTTTCTTTAAGTTGCTCTGTAAAAACAGTTCAAGCTCCCAAATATGCACTTATTGAGGATTTACTTTGATAGATTCTGTGTAGGTAGTGATTGCAGAATTAACCCTCATTAAATACATTTCTGATCCATCAGTTGATTTTCATTTAACACTTAGTAGCCACCACACAAACTCTAGGCAAGTATATCTAGTCAAAAAAAAAAAAAAAAAAAAGTTGAATAAATACCAGCCAGTGAATCAAATGATTTATTGAGAATTAACTCCTTATTACTATCTGGACCCAAATCCTTTGGAGACATTCATGGTTAATCTTACACGGTATGCTCTGATGGGGCCATGGAATAAAGCTTATTCACTGACTTCCATAGGATTCTTGGATATGCATCCAGCCTGGGGCTAATAAGTCTAAATGTTTGCCCCCTAGACCGAGGATAAATGAAGAGTATAAAAACCACACTGGAGCCCACGAGGAATGACTGCCTAGGGCAGCTGCTCTGACGAGCTCTGTAAACAGCCGACCACGGGCTCAGAGTAGCCGGAGGTGATCTCCAGAAGTTCAGTCCTGCCAGCGCTCCTGTCAGCATCCTCAGAATTGGGGCTCAGTGTCGGGGCCTGCCGCTGAGTCCCAGACCCAGGAGGGAACGGCTGTGACCTCGGTTAACTGACGCGCTCTCTAAACCAGCTTCCTCCCGTGTGAAGCGGGCATGTAAAAGACTACTGATGTCCTAAGACTTCTTACCAAACGTGATAGTAAGCAGGTGCACGCGTGAAAGGACCTTGCCAAGCACAGGAGTAGAAGCCCTATGGTTGCGGGGATTTTCCGGGGAGAAAAGGTTTGGGATGACACTTTAAGGGTTCTGATGAGGCATTCTTGGCAACCAAGGGCATTTGTTGGGCAGCTCAGTGTCCAGGCATCACTCAGATTGCCAGTGGCCACAAACCAAAATGATGCAAAATGGTGGTCCAGTCTCAGTGCTGCCCTGGGCAGGTGGCCCAGACCCAAGTTCACGCAGGTGGGGGCTCACCTCCTTGCTGAGTGCTCGACCCATTCTTGCGGCTGATGTTTTTGGAAGATCACCCCTCGGTAATGTTGACGAGTGTGTAGCAGTCCAACTCAGGGCAAGATGACCCGTGACTGTCCACACTTGGAAAGAGCCAGAGAGGGAGGCTCTGGGGAAGGCCTGTGCTTTACCCCTGCGGGGCTCCAGAGGTCAGAAGGCTGGGCCCAGAAGCTCTGGAGCTGGACCTAGTCCAGTCTGACCTCCCCTGGCTGCTGGAGTCCTGAAGGGCAGGGGGCAGGGCCATCCCCACCAGGTCATGAATAAACCAGCCAACAACCATGGAAGGGGTGTCATCACACTGCCTTCCTGCTCCTCCCTCAGAGGGCCGAGGCTTAGCAAGTCCAGGGGCAGCTGGTGGCGGCCACTCTGCCTTCCCAAAGCCACTTGGAATGCAACCTGCGAATTGCCCTCATCTTTTACTGCTCTGCCAGGCTGTTTACTGGAGCAACCTTATTACCGATCTCCTAAAAATCCCCATAAACTCCATAGATCATAGACTCTGGCGTTATTACAGCTGCCAGCCTGCATGAAGAGCCCCTGCAATTATTCGCCGGGGGCTGGATGAAGCAGGCCTTAGTCACCAGGCCCCGACTCACGTACACGACGTGCAACATGGAACCAGCTCCAGAAATGAGCAGGAGGAGGAGGATGAAGGAAGAGACAGCAGCAGTCTTGTTTTTTTTTAAATTTCTTCCCCTTTTATGGGTCTTTCTTTTCCCCTTCCCTTTGTTCTTTCAGTCTCACACGTCTCCCCCACCTAGTGTCCCTCTTAGCCTCCAGAAGCAGATGCGGGACGTTAGAAAGACAGCTTTTATAGCTTTCGTCGCTCCTGTGGGAGGCCTGGCAGCAGCCCACAAGCCCTGTTTGGGGGTGGGGGTGAGGCTCAGGTCCCTCTGGCTGCAGCTGCGGGAGAAATCTCAGATGAATTTCAAAACCTGGCTTTGCTTTGGATGTGATCAACAGTCACAGTGGGGCCTCTATGTTTTACTATATGAGCAAACCCAGAGGGAAGGGGAAGACCAAGCCCCCCCACCCCAGCTCGCCCCCTCCCCTGTGCGGTGTGGCTAAGTGGAGGGCACGGGAAACTTGTCTACCTCCCGCTCGTGGGCCTGGGCCTGCCCCAGGCACAGCAGTCCTGGAGAAGGTGGAAACGGCGGCTGTGCAGTCAGCAGGGATGTTCCACCCGATGCGGGGGTGGGGCACCTCTCGGCTCCTGCCAGAATGTTCTGGGCAGAGAGCTTGGGGCTCCCACATGACTGTGGCCCTGAAGCCGCTCTGGGTACCCGAACACCCAGGCAGCACCCCGCCTTCAGGCTCTGCCCTGCTCAGACTCCTTCTCGAACCTCCTGAGGACTGGCTTCCAGGTGACGGGATGGCTGCATTGGTGGGAAGGTGTTGCTGGGAGGGGGCGGTAGGTTACAAAAGTCCCAGCAAAGGAAAACCTCAGGCGATCACAGCCTCCAGCCTTATCACAAAGGTGGATGGAACGCTCACCGGAGTTTATGAACAGTTGTTGATTATGCCAGAAGCCAGGGCAGGGCAACAGCCTCGTGGTTTCCGGCCCATCAAATGGGCCGTCCACTCAAGGACGGTTGCAGCAGACACAGAATACGTGTCTCCCTGGGCTCACAGCTGTCCCTGGGGTCTCGCTGTAAGACAACCTGCTTCCTGTCTCAGGACACTACTGCATAGGCTTGCAGAGTTCCTTTCTAAAGGCATAGAGTCCACCTCTGGCAACAGGGAAGGGGGACAAGGAAACACTGGCCTCCTTTCCTTTCTGCTGGTAAAACCACTTTCTCGGAAATCTTTCTTTCCAGGCAGAGCCCTGGGAAGATAAGGACGAGCCAGGTGGACCCCCTTTTCCCAATGACAGAGCCAACGCCCTTATGTCTGTTCCAGAGAAGCCTGGTAGGATGTGTGGGGACCTCAGAGCTCCAGAAACTGCAGCTGTAATGGGGAATGACTCCATCAGGGTGCACACCCTCGGGGTCTATCTAATATGATGCATCCCCAAGCCCCGTCCCCCACCTGCAGCAGCACCATCACCCAGGAACTTCCCAGAAATGCAGGTTCTCAAGCCACCCCTCTAACCCAACCCACTGCCTTTTAGAACACCTGCCCAAAAATACTCCAGCTCTTAATGATCCCGTATCATCTCCCTGCCTTAATAGACTCAAAAGCAACCCTCATTGCTCTACCTTCCTGTAGTACAGTCTGGGTGGTGGTGTGGTGCCTTGGAATCAAGGGGATCGTGCAGGAGTCAGCCCCAGTGGCATGGACAGGGTGGGAGCTGGCAGAGTGTGATGGGTACCAAGGAGGAGGTGAAACTTTGGCCAGGTGTGGCCTGTTACAGAGATGCTGTTGGAGGATGTGGGGTGGGGCTCCTGTGGATTCATCCTGTGGATGAATGTTCAGATTCCCAGGTTGTAGAGTGTGAGTGTCAGAGCAGGGCTGGAGAAGGCGGGCACTGCCAGCCCTGGGCCCAGACACTTGCCTTTTCATCCTGTCTCCCTTCCCTTGAGGCCCAAAGGCCATCCAAGGGAGGGCTGGAGAAGAGCTAGTCATGGATCAAGTTTGGAATAAGTATGCAACCATCAGAATAAGCTCTTCTCCTGGCAGAAGACCCCGTTCCAGGGAAAGCACTTGAACTTGCTTCAGAATGTGTACATTTCAATTTGTCCTTGGTGCTCCGTGAGCTACCCTGGGAGTCAGGCATCCTTTCTAAACTCTAAAGCCTAAGGGGCATCCTGGTTGTGGGACTGAACATGTTCATAGACCTGCCTTCCAGCAATGGGGAAACAGACAAAGAGAACAGACTTATGGACATGGGGAGAGGGGAGGAGAGGGTGAGCTGTATGGAAAGAGTAACATGGAAACTTACATTGAAGTGAGGTGAAATCGCTCAGTCATGTCCGACTCTTTGTGACCCCAATGACTGTAGCCTACCACCCTCCTGCATCCATAGGATTTTCCAGCCAAGAGTACTGGAGTGGGTTGCCATTTCCTTCTCCAGAGGTCTTCCCAACCCAGGGATCAAACCTGGGTCTCCATTTATGTCAAATAGATAGCTAACAGAAATTTGCTGTCTGGCTCAGGAAACTCAAACAGGGGCTCTTATCAACCTAAAGGGGTGGGATGGGGAGGGAGATGGGAGGGATTGTCAAAAGGGAGGGGATATATGCATACCTACGGCTGATTCATGTTGAGCTTTGACAGAAAACAATGAAGTTCTGTAAAGCAATTATCCTTCAATAAAAAAATAAATTAAAAAAAAATAGAGCCGCCTTCACACTCAGGTTACAGTGAGGATTGGGGATGAGCAGAAGCCCCTCTGCAGTTGAAACTGTCACCACAGTTGGGCTATCACCATGTGTGGTTTTATGACGGCGCTCTGAGGAGCAGACAGAAAAGTCATTGACAAGGGTTGGGCTTGTAGGGCCTGGAGTGGAGACAATGTCAAGCGAGGCAGTCTGCAGAACTAGCTCCTCTCCTTCAGGAAGGAGAGCATGTGAGTTCATCAGAGGAGAACTTTGCAAGGACTTCCCTGGTGGTCCAGGGGTTAAGGTCTGTGCTTTCAAGGCAGGGGGCACAGGTTCAATTCATGGTTGGAGAACTAATATCCCATAGGCCACATGGCGAGTCCAAAAAATAAAATACATTAAAAAAAAGTTATACGAAAGAGAAGAACTTTGCATTCAGGAGGCAGAAAATGAAGGCGAGCCTGCCCTTGCCATGGAGGGACGGAGGACACGGGTGGGCAGCGGGTTTTTAATGCAGCTCTGTAGCTGGAGCCACTCAAAAAGGGCCAGCCTCTTTTTGAAGTCCTCCCTGATCCTTTCTACCAAATTCCAGTTTTCTTCTTTCCCTTTATATTACTCTCGGCACCCAAATGAAAGATGTGGGTGCTCGGCCCTCCCGTGGCACCCTATGCCTGCCCCGTGGGGTCAGCCCCGATGCCACATTGTAATTCAGCCTCCTCATCTGCTTTCTCTCTAGACTGCAGGGAGGCAGGGATCACATCTTTCATCTGCAGCCCCAGAGCCATCACAGGGTCTGCTGTGTATAGACACACAGTCCCTTATCTGCAATTCCAAATCCAGAAAGGTCTGAGAACCAAAAAGTCTTCTTATAACTCATTTTGCAGTAGAATCTGGGCCAGGTATTGGCAGGTTTTCAGAGGCAAGATGTAGCAGCAGAGTGGAGACAACTGATGAATGACAAATGGAAGAAACACTAAAAGCCAGAGCGAGCAGCAGCCACTGGGCTCAGAGGAAGGGGTGGTACATTATGGGGGCCAGTATGGGGTGACCTCAGATACCTCCCGGTACTTGTTGTTATTCAGTCACTTCAGTCGTGTCCGACTCTCTGCAACCCCATGGACTATAGCCCACCATGCTCCTCTGTCCAGGGGATTCTCCAGGCAAGAATACTAGCTTCTCCAGGGGATCTTCCTGACCCAAGAATTGAACCTTCGTCTCATGCATTGGCAGGTGGATTCTTTACCACTGAGCCAACTGGTTTTAAATTGTAGGTTCAATTCTCAAAGATGAGGGGCCGGAGGGGAGGTACTCTTGGGACAGTACACACAATTTTCTGAGTATTTTCCAAACTTGCTCTCTTCCCCCCTTCCTGTGGAGTTTCCAAACTCTCCCAGGGCTGGGACGTTGGCCCATTTTTTCCCCATTCTTTCTACATGGCCCATTAAAAGGTGTTCCGAGGACAGTCCAGAATTCTCCTGTCCTGCAGGAAAGACTTCTGGGCCTTGCACATAGATTGCAATCAAGAATACAGTTGGTCCTGGAACAACTCAGGTTTAAACTGTGCAGGTTCAATAATACATGTTTTTTTTTAATAGTAAACATTACAGAGGCCTTCCCAGGTGGCTCAGTGGTAAAGAATCCACCTGTCAATGCAGGAGACCTGAGTTCCATCCCTGGATCAGGAAGATTCTCTGGAGAAGGAAATGGCTACCTACTCCAGTATTCTTACCTGGAGAATTCCATGGACAGAGAAGCCTGGTGGGCTATGGTCCATTGGGTCTCAAAAGAGTCAGACATGACTGAACGACTGAACAACAACAAAACATTACAGAACCACAAGATCTGCAGGTTGGTTGGATCCTCAGATGTGGAACCTGCAGACATGGACAATTGACTCTAAGTTACATGAGGGTTTTGACTATAGGGAGGATGAGTGATCCTAACCTTTGTGCTATTTGAGGGTGTTCTCTCCAATAAATGAAAACTTAGATAGTGTGAGTTTTACATTAATATGCCTTATTTTTGGTTTGTAGTAGAGCCGTTTTAGTCTCCAGCAAAATTAAGCAGAAAGTAGAGATTTTGCACCCATCCTCCTTGCAGAAGGGCTTCTCCGGTGCTCAGTGGTAAAGAATCCACCTGCTAATACACGAAAGGTGGGTTCAGTTCCTGGGTTGGGAAGATCTCCTGGAGGAGGATATGTCAACCGACTCCAATATTCTTGCCTGGAGAATTCCATGGACAGAGGAGCCTGGTGGGCCACAGTTCATGGGGTCACAAACAGTCAGACACAGCTGAGCAACTAAACAATAGCAACTCCTTACAAAAGCCTCCCCCATCATCAACAGTGGAACAGTCCTTACATCACGTACTGACATTGAAACAATATTATTTTAATGCCTGTTTGTCCTCCCATAAGAGTAATAACGACTCAGACAAGGTGTTGCTCCCCAGCTCTGATTGGGAACCTCTTACTCCTTCCCTTTACCTGGAGGTTCTTGGTGTATTGAGAAGCTAGCCGAGCTGCAATGCCGCGGAGCAGACAGGAGACAGGATGACAAGCTTTGAAAGGGGTCAACTCTGAGAAGACAGACAAGTCATTCCTGTGCTACAGAGGGATGCTTACGGACATAGACACTGTGTATGGAGAAAGATGTTCGGGATGAGTTCCCTCCCTGGGGACCAGAGTGGGAGAGGGAATCTGGGCCGAGATCTGATGTCCAGATCTCTCACCCATGGGGAGGGCAAAAGCTGCACCAGCTCCTGGGGGCAGCTGGAGACCAGTTTGTCTGTGTTTCTCCGGGAGTTCCGCCCAAAGACAGCAGTCCCGGATACCAAGCCCTGAAAACCATTCACTGTTCACAATTTACAGCACATATTTGAACACGTAAAGAGTCTGACAGCCTCATACATGCTGGTGGAGCCTGCAGGGGGTGTGGGACTCTCTCCACCTATCAGAGGAGGGGCTGGGCAGAGCACGCTGGTGGGTTTCTCACAGCGGGCGAGGGGTGAAGCCAGAGTCCAGTAGGCATGTCCTGGGCTGTGCTTCCCACAGGGCGTGGAGGGAGGAGCATTCTCTCCCAGGCTCCTGGCCACCGCCTGTGATGAAACCCCATCGGTTATTCACAGTGTAACACCCATAAAAACAGTAACAACACAACCATCCTTCTGAAGCCGAGAAGAGTGTGTTAGATCGTGTGTGACTGCGAAGTCATTTCAGTCGTGTCCAACTCTGTGACCCCATGGACTGTAGCCCACCAGGCTCCTCCGTCCATGGGATTCTCCAGGCAAGAGTCCTGGAGTGGCTTGCCATTTCCTCCTGCAGGGGATATTCCCGACCCAGGGATCAAACCCACATCTCTTGCGTCTCCTGCACTGGCAGGCAGGTTCTTTACCATGACTGCCACCTGGGAAGCCCATTTTGGGTGTAGAAAAAAAAGTTTCTGCATCAAATACTTTTAAGAAAAATTCAAGCTTGGCTCTTCATTGCAGACCTTCTCTATGTCTTCACTAGACTGATGTGGCCACAAAGAATGCAGGGAGAGGGAACATATTTCCTGAAGGTATCTGACCACAACTCTGACCTCGGCAGAACTTCTTGAATGGAAAGCTCTTAGGGGATTGAATGCAGCATTCAGTTCAGTTCAGTTCAGTTCAGTTGCTCAATCATGTCCGACTCTCTGCGACCCCATGAATCGCAGCACGCCAGGCCTCCCTGTCCATCACCAACCTCCGGACTTTACTCAAACTCATGTCCATCAATTTGGTGATGCCATCCAGCCATCTCATCCTCTGTCGTCCCCTTCTCCTCCAGCTCCCAAACCCTCCCAGCATCAGGGTCTTTTCCAATGAATCAACTCTTTGCATGAGGTGGTTAAAGTATTGGAGTTTCAGCTTCAGCATCAGTCCTTCCAGTGAACACCCAGGACTGATCTCCTTTAGGATGGACTGATTAGATCTTCTTGCAGTCCAAGGGACTCTCAAGAGTCTTCTCCAACACCACAGTTCAAAAGCATCAATTCTTCGGCACTCAGCTTTCTTCACAGTCCAACTCTCACATCCACACATGATCACTGGAAAAACCATAGCCTTGACTAGATGGACCTTTGTTGGCAAAGTAATGTCTCCGCTTTTTAATATGCTATATAGGTTGGTTATAACTTTCCTTCCAAGGAGTAAGCATCTTTTAATTTCATGGCTGCAGTCACCATCTGCAGTGATTTTGGAGCCCCCCAAAATAAAGTCTGACACTGTTTCCACTGTTTCCCCATCTATTTCCCATGAAGTGATGGGACCAGACGCCATGATCTTAGTTTTCTGAATGTTGAACTTTAAGCCAACTTTTCCACTCTCCTCTTTCACTTTCATCAAGAGGCTTTTAAGTTCCTCTTCACTTTCTGCCATAAGGGTGGTGTCATCTGCATATCTGAGGTTATTGATATTTCTCCCAGCAATCTTGATTCCAGCTTGTGCTTCTTCCAGCCCAGCGTTTCTCATGATGCACTCTGCATATAAGTTAAATAAGCAGGGTGACAATATATAGCCTTGACGTACTCCTTTCCCTATTTGGAACCAGTCCATCGTTCCATGTCCAGTTCTAACTGTTGCTTCCTGACCTGCATATAGGTTTCTCAAGAGTCAGGTCAGGTGGTCTGGTATTCCCATCTCTTTAAGAAATTTCCACAGTTTACTGTGATCAACACAGTCAAAGGCTTTGGCATAGTCAATAAAGTAGAAATAGATGTTTTTCTGGAACTCTCTGGCTTCTTCAATGATCCAGCGGATGTTGGCAATTTGACCTCTGGTTCCTCTGCCTTTTTGAAAACCAGCTTGAACATCTGGAAGTTCACGGTTCACTTATTGCTGAAGCCTGGCTTGGAGAATTTTGAGCATTACTTTACTGGCGTGTGAGATGAGTGCAATTGTGCACAGTTTGAGCATTCTTTGGGATTGCCTTTCTTTGGGATTGGAATGATAACTGATCTTTTCCAGTCCTGTGGCCACTGCTGAGTTTTCCAAATTTGCTGGCATATTGAGTGCAGCATTTTCACAGCATCATCTTTCAGGATTTGAAATAGCTCAACTGGAATTCCATCACCTCCACTAGCTTTGTTCGTAGTGATGCTTTCTAAGGCCCACTTCACTTCACATTCCAGGATGTCTGACTCTAGGTGAGTGATCACACCATCGTGATTATCTGGATCGTGAAGATCCTTTTTGTACAGTTCTGTGTATTCTTGCCACCTCTTCTTAATATCTTCTGCTTCTGTTAGGTCCATACCGTTTCTGTCCTTTATCGAACCCATATTTGCATGAAATGTTCCCTTGGCATTTCTAATTTTCTTGAAGAGATCTCTAGTCTTTCCCATTCTGTTGTTTTCCTCTATTTCTTTGCATTGATTGCTGAGGAAGGCTTTCTTATCTCTCCTGGCTCTTCTTCGGAACTCTGCATTCAATGGAAATGTCTTTCCTTTTCTCCTTTGCTTTTTGCTTCTCTTCTTTTCACAGCTATTTGTAAGGCCTCCTCAGACAGCCATTTTGCCTTTTTGCATTTCTTTTCACGGGGATGGTCTTGATCCCTGTCTCCTGTACTCTGACCCTTCCCCCGGCTAGGCCCACCAGCCCTGGCCCCAGGTCCCCATGCCTCCTCCCCCGAGAGGACAGGCCCCATGCACTGCACAGCCTCATCCTCACGTCCCATTCCCTTGGTCTCTGGTGTCTGCTCCTCTCTCATCCTCCCGCCCCTTCCTCAGTGAAGAGCGGGAGCAGGCAGTGCAAGGCCAGGGTGGCAGGGAGGGACAGGAAGCCGCCACAAAACCAAAGGAAATCTTGAGGGGAGGCTGGGCCCGAGGGATGGGCTTCTTGCAAAATCCCCAGTTTCATTAAATATAGAAAGGTGGGAGGAAGAAAGAATACCCACTCACTGTTCCAGTTTCAAAGTCGGAAGGCTGGCCTTGATTTCAAAGACCTTGTGTGTAATGTGATGCATGGCTTTCTCTTCTGTTTCTCTCTTTATAGGTAAGTGACATTTCATTCTGCTCATCCCCAAGGCAAAGTTGGATGGTTTTAAAGTGGAAAATAAAATGATCGGAAGGAAACGGGGAAGGTGGGAAGAGGTGGCGTCGAGGGCGGTACAGGTAGGTGCCCACGAGATCACTGTCCTTCGCGCAGACAGGGAGGGGGAGGCGCCCGGAGCGACGGTGAATGCCTTTCCCCAGGTCTGGAGGTCCGGGCCATGGCTGTGGTTTCTGAGATGTAGAAGCCTTTGCTCCTGGAAGGAGGTCTGTTCTCTAAAGTGGATGCTCGGGGCTGTCTCCAAGGAGTCTTTCCCTGTTAGGGGTTGGTTTCGTGTCCTGGTTCCGTGTATCAGCTGCGTTGCAGTGGGCACCTGGTGGGGTGCTGGTGGAGTGGGTAGGGAAGGATGGGATTGCGTCTGGATAGACAGAACATCCCGGAGGAGGATCAGGAATTCGGAAGGTGAACATGCCTGTTGTGATGGGACTGCAAACAGCATGGAAATTTCTGGACAGGAAGGAGATTTGTGGGGAAACTGAGACCCTCCGGCACATTGAGAATCATTTACTTAATCGCCAGGTCTGTTTATTACCGCGGACGTATTTTCCTGTGGTCTCGGAGGCTACGACAGCACTTCTTTTCTCCTGAGCCTGAAGCTAAGCTGAGTCTTAAAGCTGGAGGCTGACTTATTACAGATGAGTTGGTCATTCAGGGAAGGTGTTTTGAAGTTCAAGATGAGTTTGGGTTTTCTACTCTCCTGAAATTCAATCCCTCTTCCCTAAGATGAAAGCGGAAGAACTTCTAATTTCTCCTATAACTTGCGAATGATCCACTGAAATAATTGATTGACGGCTCTGTCGACATGTACTTTTTTTTTTTTTTAAAGAAAGAAGGAAATGTAAAGCCTTCTGTTTAGCGGTCTGTTAATCTAGGTGAAGGACACACAGCTCAATTCAATAAAAATATTTAAAGTGTATGGTCTTATCATGCCCAATTAAGGGAGATAAATAGAGTTGACTGGGTGGGGGGAGGTTAGGAGGAAGGGGACAAAGGTAGAAACCACTTCAATCTGTGGCACTCAGAGGGGAAAATTCTCCACACACAGGAGGCAAATCTGAAGTCCCTAGAAATGTTAGAAAGAGGCAAAAATACTAGAATCTGTTATTTAAGCTATTTGATGCCATGTCTAAATGTTTGCTACACCGTGGGTTAATTCTCTTTTCCTCCATTTCAACAAAGAAAACAAACAAAAAAAGAAAACTCAAAATACAACGTCTTTCTCTGAAATTGATTCTATATGGAAAATGACCATGCATCTCTTTTCGTGACATCCTATCCCAATCTTGAGGTCTTTTATTATATAATTATATTCTCACTGATCCCAGTTGTACTTTCAGTGCTGTAGACGGGCCAAGAAAACTTGTTGGTATTTGTCCTGCAAAATGGGAAAAATTAGGCTACATCTATTGGGATCCTAGTCCACAACAGAGCTCCGTTCACCCTGTCCTGCTTTGAAAATGCAGAGAAACTGCAGTCAAGAAGCAACGCTAGCATCTTGCCTGGCAGGCAACACACGATGGGGTTCTAAGCTGGAGGGCTTCCTAAGGCCCCTTGTTCACAAAAAGCAGATTGTACCTTTGGATCAAGGTCAATTGAGTGACTGACTTTTGGAAAATTCATCTTCTTCTAGAATTTGTCAACAGAACAAGGGCTGTGACATAATCCTTCATCTGGATAGTCTGCCTTTTATGCAGATGGCAGATATTGGGTGGGTGGGAAGGGACTGCGTTCACCCCCAGGCTTCCCCTTTGGACACCGTAGTTTGACTTGTGGGCTCAGAGGGAAGGGCTGCTGAGAAGTCAGGCTGTTGGAGTGGATGAAGTCAGTGCCTTGGAATTTTCTGTTAATAAGGAGGTAACGGGGTATATGTTAATTTCACAGGAAACATTTCCACAGAGTATATAAGTACAATGAATGTATTTGAATAGTTTCCATATGCTGGGACTCTCGGAACCAGGAGGATAAAATTCCATTTGCACCTGCCTTATAAACAACACATTGGCAGCACTCGTGTGCCCTCTGGAATCGGAGGATGAACGGGCAATGCTTGCACACACATACATCCCCAAACATGCCGACACTTGCACATGCAACACACAAATGCATATTTTTAGATGCAAAAACACCAAGCTGCGATTTTGCCTTTGAAAGGTGACAAACAGTAAAGATCTTTTTGAGAACCAGCTCTGCCCTCTCTCTCTTGTTCCAAAAGACCCCACACACTCTGTTCCTCTCCCCCATCACCTCCCCATCGCCTGGTCCAGTTGCTGTATTTACTTCACAGCCTCGTCCCTGAAAGCCAGTTTCTTCCTTGGCTTTGGGATCTGTTGTACGTCCCCCTTCCCATCGTGAGTGCCCCGTGGAGGGGCGGGCAACAGTTAACCATGTGGGTCCAGCATTGACCTCCTTCCCTGTTTTTCTCTCCACTCTGGGCCCTGAGGCCTTCCTTGACCACTCTGTCCATCTGCACCAGCTCTGGAGATGAGGGACAGGCTGTGGGATGGAGTATGTGCTTCTTGGACCTTGAGGTCTCTGGGTGTCAGAAGGCAGTGATGAGCGTGAGGGGTCAAATTCCACAGCCCCTCCTCTGCCACTTTTGCAAGGCCTGCTTTGAGGCCAGCAGGAAATCCCACATTTCTGACAAGGACCATTCTGTGACATTCCTTTAAAGCTAACCTTCATGAATTTCAGACACCATGCGAAACCATTCTCTCTCTCATATTTTATTTTCAAAACGATCCTATGATGTTGGTGTTATCATCTTCTTCTTACAAATGAGGAAGTGAGATAATGTTGCCCAAGGTCACTTGACCTTGAACCTGAATTTGATGCTGTAGCTCTCTCACTGTGATGCGGTGGTTTTAACTGTTGTGTATCACATAGAGCACTTAAACTCTCCCAGAAGAGGACAGGGAGGCAGGGAGGGGAACCTTTAAACCTTTAAACTGGGCTGCTTCTTTCTAGCTCTTTAGATCAATCCAACTCTGGACCAAGCAGGCACCTTCTGGACATGGCCTTGGAGGAGCCAGCACAGAGCAATGGAAAAGAATTGGGCACAGGCTTAGCAGAACTGGGGTTTGAGGCCTGAATCTGCCGTTAAATCTCTGATGACTCCAGACAATTGATTTAATTCCCTGAGCCTCTCACATCACGACAAAGGCATTATCAAGTACAGCACCATTTCAAAAGCTAAGTAGGAGACCCCATCAGAGAATGGCACCTAGGAAAGGATGCTCTGACCATACCTGCCCATTATCCTTACCTGAACAGTCCCCTTCTGTCCTGGCTCCCCAGATCTCTAATCCGAGTTCTTGATTTTTCTGATGAAGTCTAGAATTTTTGCCAACAGTAAAGAACAGTTCTTGGCAGCTTCCTGAGTCTTCACTTCCTTTCAATACCAGGCCTAGTGGAGAGCAAAATTAGCCTGCCAATCACTCAGAGACATGTGGGCCCCAGGAAATTAAATTCCCCCTCTCTCCAGCTGTCTCCCCCCACGTGCCAGGTACCAAATGAATGTGCAGGCCACGCGTTTCCAATCCCGTCTCTCCTTCCTATATGTTAATTTGAGCACCTTAGTAGAACAAAACTAAACGAGTGGATATGAGATGAAGTTCATTATCCCCCAAAGCCAAAGGTTACAGGAGGGAGTTAGTTGGAAGGTAGGTTTGGCTCTCTTACATCATTCTTTTGGATTAGAACATTTTCTTTTTCCAGCAATATTTAAAAGCCACCTTCTTACACAGGTCACCATCTTTTGTGACCAGTTGAACGGAGAGAAATGAATAGGGACTGAAGCTGCTTAGCACCTACTTGGAATTCCTGCAGCTGCCTGGTTCTCCCAGACCTCATGTCCTTCCTGCAACTACTTGGCACCAGGGACAGGACCCATGCTTTCTGAAGATGATGTTTGGGGACCCACGTGCAGTTGGGAAAACTGGGCTCCCAGGGCTTTCTGTGTCTGCCAGTGGCATTCACACAGCCCCTTCTGGCCTTGGGGGGATTGAGAGAGAACCTCCTCTGAAGGCTGACTCTTGGGGCGGCCACTCTCTTATGTAACCTTCCCACCTCTCAGCTCTGGAGCGAGGGCTCTTAATCCTGACATTTGCCTGAGCATTCAGAGGAAAAGCCTCTTCAGTACCATGGGGCAAAAAAGACTGTAGATACACAGTCACTGCACAGATGTGAAAAGCCAGGAATAGATCCCAGGGCAAGTGAAGGACACAGAGCTTTAGTGGAAATCTGCGGTCACTATTGTGCGATACCTCGTGTCCCCTCTGAATTTCATATGTTGAAGCCCTCACCCCCAGCCCCTCAGAATGTGACTGTCTTTGGAGACAGGCCCTTTAAGGGGTAGGTCAGGTAAACAGGAGTAAATAGGAGGTCATAGGAGTGGGCCATTGCCCAGTCTAACTGATTTCCTTACAAGAAGAGGTTCGGACACAGACATGCACAGGTGAGGACGCAGGGAGAACATGGCCATCTAGAGATGCTTCAGAATGAAACTGACCCCCTAGACACCTTGATCTTGGACTTCTCACCTCCACAACTGTGAGGAAGTACATTTCTGCTGTTTAAGCCACCCAGTCTGAGGTGCATCTTACAGCAGACCATGCAAGAGAACCCAGACAGGGCAAGAAACAGCACAGGTGTCTGGAAACAACAGAAGCTCCCATGGGCTGCAGAAAATAGGCAGACTCGCAGGTCAAATCCCTAGCCCCCATTCTCCTGACCTTTGGCTAGTTACCATTTTAATCCCCACTTTTCTCATCTGTAAAATGGGTTTGACATGTATCTCACTGCTGTGTTGAGAACTGATTGATAATAAACAACAAATATTGTAGCATAAGGCTCAACATCCAGTTCTCTACTTCTTATTATTTCTCTTAATAGTGATAGGGATAAAAACCAAGTGTATATATAATATTGTGATTTTAGTGTGTGCTAGGCATTGTGCTAAACGTTCACCCAGGACACTTCATTTAATCTGGCCTTTTTATCTGGTGATTAGAAACAAGGCTAGTCTCAGGGCTCTGTGCCTGGGATCGTTGAGTACATCAACCTCTAAGCCAGGGCCTGAATGGAGACCTGTGAACTTCCCACTCGTCACCCCCTTGATTGACACTTGTCAGATCTCAACCTTCTTGGCTTGGGAAGAAGGACTGCCTTGATCACGGGTCATGACAGGTCCACACCCCATCCCCAGCCTGCCTCCATTCATCTCCAGGTGTTCCTCTATTTAAACGAAATTCACAGACGATTGTGGCCAAGCTTGAAGTATTCACTTATACCTATTTACATCATTGAGGGTGAGATATTGAGTGTGAACATATCATGCACCACAAACATACAGGCATTGAAAGGTAGGGGGTGGTCAGTTGTTCTGCCAGTGTCCTGGTCTGTTTGGACATGGAGCCTTGCCTATAACACACCCTCCCAGGTCAGCAGACCTAAGGATGAGTAAACACACTCAGCAAGCACACGCATTCTGACTCCCTGGCAGGGGAGAAGCCTGTGACCTCCAGGCAGAGGCCGCGTGACAGCCGAGAAGTCCCAGCTGACATTCCCACTGCTGCCCTTGCCCTGAGCCCGGAGATCTCCGCTCAGACAGTCGGGGTGGGCCGGGGCATCCTTAGCTATTTCCACATGCACCAGCTCCAGAGCTCTGCTTGAAGACATTCCCCTTCCCACTGCCTGAGTCTGGATTAGTCTAACTCCAAGAGCACCTTTCCTCCAAGTTCTTAACAGTCCTAGCACACTGCGTGAACTGCTCTGCTGCCTCATGGAGCTCAGTCCTAAAGATAACAAGAGATAGCTATTGGCATTCCTGTTTTGTGGGTGAGAAAGTGCAGCTCAGAGATTCGAAGCATCTGCCGTAAAGACACACAGCACCCACATGAACTCATGTCTGTCTAACTCCCAGCATCATATAGATACTGTGTCATATCTCTATACCTGCCTGGGTACAATCTGTATATAATGTGTAATATATATTACACATCAATATTCTATATAATTATGTATCAATATTATATTAAGTTATATAGTAAATGCTAATATATATATATATATATATATATATATATATATATATATTGGAGATGATGCTTGGGTATTCAAAAGAATTCCCTTCTAGGAAATACTACAAATTGAGAACTAAGGTTTAAAAAAAAAACCCAGCACCTCGATTATATGTTACAAGTTGAGAATTGAGGTTAAAAAACCCCAGCACCTCGATTATGTGTTACAAGTGTCTAAACCTTTGGACGATGTCCCCTCACCGATCACTTACAGCTTTGAGCTGAGAAAGGGCAGTGCCTTTGAGGCCACTTCTCTGAGCTGCCCAGGCCTTTTTCTTATTGAACAGGAGCAAGGTGGAAGGGATAATGAGACAGAAGCAAAGACTTGAGACAACTAATGTTTCCCCCTTCTTGTCCCCAATTTCGGACAAACATGGGGCCCAGAATGAGTGAGGGAATTAAATTAACGAAGACAATTTCTCCCTGTCATTGAACTCTGACTAATGAGTCTATTTCTGGGTAATAAGAAGGAGCAGGAAGTGACAAGGCAGTGTAATGAATTAGTGGCCCAGAACCTCGTTAGTCAGAATAATCTTTCCACGAAAGATAAATGATGCAAACATTAATTATAAAGCCAGGCTGGAAATGCATCCCATTATTTGGCTTCCTAAGAAATATCTCCCAGTTATCACAGGCATTTCAACCAACACCAATAACAATAAAGTAAAGGTTCACTGAGAACTCTCATCCTGGGAAGACCGGCTGGCGGTGGGAGCCTGGGGACCGGCCCCGCTCTCTACAGCGACCCCTTCTCAAATCTCCTGCAACCTCAGGGTCTCGTCCCAGCCCCGCCTCTCTGTGACCTGCAGCCTCTCTGTCTCTCTGGCTTGGCCATTCAGAGCCATCCACTCGGGGCCATTAGAGCCAGATGAGGCCAGGAGTTCAACGGGACTCTTCTCCCAGGTCAGAGAGAGAGAGGGGGCAAGGTCAGGGTTTTCCCAGTGACTCCAGCATCCTAAACGAGAGCTAGAGATCAAAACTGTGCAGGAACCAGAGAGACGGGTCAGCAAAGTTTCGGTCCTGGCTCTGTGTGAAAACTTACTTAGCCTGTTGTTCTGCTTATTTGTTTGTCTGATCAGAGAACTGCTGAGAGCGAGGTCTCTGGTTAAGAGGGCTCTTGGTGAGGGTTAAGTCTGGTTGGCACCTATTAAGTGCTGGGTGAATGCCGTCAGCACGTGTCGTGATGTGTAGTTTCAAGGCTACAGGGCTGGCAAGGGTATGGGGCGTTGGGGGCAGTTCTCTTGGAGCAGGGATGAGGGAGAGAGAGGCACCTGCCTGCCAGTGTCCCCAGGGGGCGAGTGCCAGGCCCTTGAAGGGCTGTCATCTCAGGCTGGTTATCATCTGGAATTTGGGGAGGTGCCCAGAAGGGAAGGGAGGAGAGGGAGGAGGCCTTCGCTCAGAACCAGAGCAGAGACTGAGTCAGTAATAAATGTGCTTTGCTGCGGCCATTACTCCCAAGAGTAAATAAGCCAGAATTAAAAACTATAAAAAAAGTCCTCGGCAGCGTCTGGTAATAAACTTGTCCGTGACTTCACGGCTTAGAGGTTCCTGAGCTTCTAAGGATGTTTGCTCCCTCCTGCCCACGGAGGGGCTGGGAATCCTTTGCTGCAGACCCGGGAGTCTGAAGCCCAGAGGCTGGAAGGTTCCGAGCCTCCTTCCAGGTGGCACCGTTGAAGCAGAGGCTGCAGGCGGCTTTGTTTCTAAGGCTTGGTTGTCATCTGACTGGCAACTCTTGGTAATGAGAGAAGAAAAAACCAATTAATTGGGAATGAGTTTTAATTGTCTCCAACTTCTCATTTGTAGGCTATTAAAACGAGTCACTATTAAGCGATCACATTGGGTTGCATCATCTGAGAAGATGGATGCCCCCCAAAAGTGCCCTCTCCTCTTCCAGCTTCCCCTTTGGGCAAAAACTGGGCTCTTGGGCTTTACGTAAAGTGAACCCATGGGGGGAAAATATAGAAAAAAAAAATCTTGCTGCCCAAATCTAATTTTTTTCTTTCTTTTTTCCACTAAAGAACAATTGCCTGCGCTTGTCTCTGATTCTGTGGCTGTTCTCCTCTTGTGCATTCTGGGAGCTGTAGGAGGGTTGCCGGGAAGGCAGGGCTTGCTTTGGGCAGCTTCTCTGTCCGCTCATCGCTGGCTCCGTGGTCGTGGGGGTGTGAAAGGCTGTACAAGGTCTGCTGTCTGGGCAGAAGGAGGGGACCCAGCTTGGGAAAGGACTGCCAGGGCCACTCCCCCCTCCTGCTCCCTTCCACCCCCCTCTTACTGCTCTAAAACGAGCTTTTATTTTTTTAAGCTTTGTGTGTGTCTGCATGCGTGCTAAGTTGCTTCAGCTGTGTCTGACGCTTTGCAACCTCATGAACTGTAGCCCACCAGGCGCTTCTGCCCGTGGGATTCTCCAGGCCAGAATACTGGAGTGGGTAGCCATGCCTCTCTCCAGGGGATCTTCCTGACCCAGGGATGGAACCCACATCTCTTAGTTTTCCTGCATTGGCAGGCGGGTTCTTTACCACTAGCGCCACCTGGGAAGCCTTTTTTGAGGTGTGATTGACAGATAAAATTTATATATAAGGAAGGTGTATGGCCTGATGGTTTGATGTATGAATACATTGTGGAAGGATGCCCGCAATCAAGCTAAGGCATCCATCACCTCACACAGTGACCATGTTGTGTGTGATGAGGACCTTTAGGATCTGCTCTTAGCAAATTCCAAGTGCGGGATAGGATGCCGTCAACTGCAGTCACCTTGCTGCATGCCAGGTCTCTGGAACTCACTCATCTTGATAACCAAAACTGCACGCTTTGGCCAGCATCTCCCCACATCCGCCTCCCCGTGACTTCCACTATTTTGGATTGCACAGTATTTGTCTCTCTGCGTCCAGATTATTTCACTTAGGATAGTAATCATGGCAGAATTATTCACAGTAGCCAAGATGTGGAAACAAGCTAAATGTCCATGGGGGATTAATTGGCAAAGGAAACACGGCACATCCATACCGTGGAAGATACTCAGCCTTAAGGAAGAAGGGAATCCTGCTGTTTGGGTCCTTGTGGAGGGGCCTGCAGGGTCAGTGAGGTCTCCTGCTGGGAGCTGGGGAGCATTGCAATGTGGGTACCTGAGCTACTACGGACGTGGCAGGTCACTAGATGTTTCTGAACCTGCCCGGGCAGTGCAGGGAGTGGAGATCGCAGCCCTCCCCGAGGGCTTGTGTAGATGCCATAGGTCAGATGTAGGTTGTGTAGGTGTCCGGCTAGATGCTAACCCCGAGGGCCCGGGGGTCCCCATAGTGCTGGAACCCCGGCCCCTCCCCTTTCAGCTCGCCCTCATCGGCCCCCTTCCCATCCCTCTCTGATCTTTCTCTCTGCCCAGCTTTCTGAACGCCCGTCACCTGTATCCCACCCACCGTGTCCCCCTGCTCTCTCCACACAAAAGGGCCAGGGCCCCCACAGAAGGCTCTGCTCAAGGCTCTGCTGGATAGGGCTTGGCTCCCTGCCTCTCCAGGTGAGCTCTACCCTCAGCAGCTTTATGACTTTCAAGGTGGAGCTGTCTCTGCCCCCTCAGGCAGAGGCGTAATCAGCCTGGAAGGCCAGTCCTGCCCCCTCTGCTCTCAGGGGTGTTATCTGGCTTCTCTCCCCGCTGCAGCCCACCCCGCGGCTGCGCAGTATTTATGGAGGGCCGGGCACCTGTCCCCTTCCATCTCCTTCCATCTAAATCACCTGCACGTTCAGGGGACTAATTCATGGCTCCTGTTGCACTCGGCTTGTCAGCTCTGGGCTTTGCAGAGGAGGTGGTGGAATCGCTCTGGACTCTGCAGCTGGTGGTGCAGTGGGTGGGGCCCGCGGGACCCTCACCAACCTCCCCCTGCCCACACACACACCAGAGCCCATGCTGGACAGGGCATCTCTGCGACGTGACGGGGCTGGCAAGCGGCTTGGCTTGTGAGACTGGCCAGGAGTCAGAGGTGTAAGAAGTTAAGGCTGGCGCAAATCCGGAAGTCACCAGAGGGTGACGAAGTGCTTTTAATGACAGTAGCTGATCAAAAAGACATCAGAAATGCAGACAGCCCAGTCCTGATTGAAGACAGGGCGGCTGGTTGAGGCAGCGCTATTTCTCGGTTTGGGGGCTGAGGCCCCTTTGAAGGTTGAGGTCCAGGGACTCTAGAATTGGCACCCTTGATGGCAGAAGTTCCTGGGCTCAGGATCAGGGTTAGGATGCCCTCCTAACCCCAGCTCCCCATGTTTGTCCCCATAGCTCTGCTGCTGCTGCTGCTGCTAAGTCACTTCAGTTGTGTCCGACTCTGTGCGACCCCATAGACGGCAGCCCACCAGGTTCTCCCGTTCCTGGGATTCTCCAGGCAAGAACACTGGAGTGGGTCCCCATAGCTCTAGGATGGCCTTAATGAGACAGCAGTGTTGGTGTTTATTTTTCTTGTCCACTAGATTCCCAGAACTTTTAGGAAATGGACATGAGCCTATTTAGGTTTTAGTTCTCCTGCTACCTGGTAGGAGCTCAGGAGAGGTTTATGAAATTGAAATACCCATGGATGCCCTCTGACTGCCTCTTCCCAGCCCCAAAAGTAAGGCTGTGTGATGAGATTTTCCCTCAGAACAGAGAAGATCACCACACACTCGATTAAGAAGCTACTGTTATTTGAAGCCTAAAAATAGATCTAGACAGATGAGAGGATGGACAGGGTCAGAAACCCACGGGCATTTCTGAGATGAATTGTGGGGACGTGATGGACCAGAAGGTGACCCACCGACCACTGTGCTGTCGGTGATCCAGGGCACACTCGTCCAGAGTGGCTCAGGGGTCCTGAGTGAGCAGCGGGTGGGGCTTGGAGTGATCCACGGGATCCCTAGTGCCTCGGGGGACACGGAAGCCGGGGCGGCCTGCCCGGAAAGGAGCATGTGGCCTTTGGACCGCGTGCTCCCCAGGTGTCAGCCAGCCAGGCTCCAGATCCGCGCTTTGCAAGAGCCGCAAGCCATCAGCCCGCCGTGTGTGTGTGTGCGTGCCTGTGTGTGTAGGTATGTGCTGTGTGTGTAAGTGCGCTTGTGTGTGAACATGCGTGTTCCTTCTTCCCGCCTCCTCACCATCCTGGTCACCCAGCTCTGGGCAAAGCCTCCATTTAAGTGTGGCACCAGATACGGACATAGAGCATTCTGGGGGTGTCTGCCCACTGCTCCCCTTTTGGCCTCTGTCGGGACCTCTCCAGAAATGCTCCTCTGTCCCTCAACCAGAGCATCGCCAGAGAAAAAGAGCTGGAGGCCCTGTTCGGGGGGCCCCCAGCTGACCCCCGACTGCTCCCCAGGCACCGTCACTGCCTTCACCTCTCTAGGCCTCACCCATGGGAATGGAGAACAGAGGCCTCACGTCTGCAGGCTGCCTTTTAAAACAAAACACCCGAACAGGGAAACTACATCCCCACCCCCCACCCCCCAACCCCCGCCGCCACCCCCAATTCAGTCTATTGGTGTCAGACTCTGATGTGTTGAAAGGCAGCTCAGATAGAACGGGGGTGGGGAGAACAGCATCTCAGGGAGATAATTGACTTCAGAAAAGCTATGTCTGAGATGTAGGAAGAAAACAAGTGAAAATATGTTATTTTACAACCTTGATACTCCTGACCTCATTGAAAATAAATATACACACGCTGTATGGGCGATCAGGTAGGGACGTACCCTAGCACAGGGCACTGGCGCCCTCTTGTGGTCAAACGGAGTACTGCCACACCGCATTCCACATTCGGTTTCCCATAGAAGCCGGTGTATTGCAGGAGTTGCTTGGGCCCTGCTTGAATTAGAGCCAGAAAGTGATCCTAATTGAAAAAATGAGCCATTCCTAAAAGCCTCCCTTCTCCAGACAAGACATCTGGTCACTCCTGGGCTGGCTGGCATGCTCCCAGAGAAGAGGAAGCTATCGTAGGAATGCAAGTCCTTTCAGAGCTTACGGTCTTTTGTGACTTAACATCTCCATGTCTTTCGCGGGTCTGAGTCTCGTCACCTGCAAAATGACAAACTGGAAATGGACGGTGCTTCTGGTTCCTTCCAGCGGGACAGCCCGTCAGGCCTCAGCAGTCCTTGAGAGAGGCGGAGGCCGCAGACAGCTGGTGAATCACTGATCAGTCTGGGGGTGGTGGGACTCTTTGCATGGGGTTGCTTCATTGCATTAAGCTTATTCGCTGCTATTATGACAGGCTTTCTCTATTGCTGATGAATCTGGTGTTAGCTCAGTGTAACAGAACCAGACCTATTGTTCCCCCGTCTGCAAGAACGTCCCCATTGTCATTCCCAGGCTGACTGCCAGTCTGTGACTTGTGAAGTTGTCTCTGAAAGTGGTGAGCGAGGGAACCTTCCCAGGGGCTGTGATCATCAGACACCTAAGTTCACTCCCGCCGCAGACCTGCACCCAAGAATGATGGTGGGTGGATGGCACCCTGAGCTCTGAATGCAGGGCATGGTTGACGGGATTTGCTCTTATGTTTTTTCCTTTCATCGGCATCTTAATACAGTTCACTCACTTACTGCATGAAAAGAAAGCTCCCCAGTATGGACTGTGTTGAAAAAGTTACCATTCTATGCATTCACTCTTTCTGTAGCAAGAATCTCTCTCTCTCTCTTATTTTTTTAGATACAAGACTTAAGCTTAACTAATCTTTTTAAAAAACTTTTTATTGCAAGATATTTGCTTTACGATTCTGTACTGGTTTCTGCCATACATCAGCATGAATCAGCCACAGGTATACACATGTCCCCTCCCTCTCGAACCTTCCTCCCACCTCCCACCCCATCCCACCCCTCTAGGTTTTCGCAGAGCACCACCCGCGCATCACACAGCAAATTCCCACTGGCTATCTGTTTTACATACGGTAATGTCCATGTTCCCATGCTACTCTCTCAATTCATCCCACCCTCTCCTTCTCATACCGTGTCCACAAATCTACGTCTGCATCTCCATTGCTGCCCTGCGAACAGGTTCATCAGTACCATCTTTAAAATGTTTAGCCCTGTAAGCTGAGCAAACATCACCCCTCACCCCCGACCCTCACCTCCTGGTCGCCAATGGGACCATCTCACACAGACTTCAGTTCTTGTATAAGATGAACAGAGTCGTTCATCTTTTCTGTTTAAGCCCTTGGGAGATTTCAGTTTGGCAAGACAGTAGTTTCAGGAAGCTACACTGTTTTATTAAGTGTATTAAACAGCACAGAAGCTCATCTGTTTGGCCACAGTTTGTCTACTGGTTGTCTTGGCTTTTTCCCAATATATCATGGGTTGTTTTCCCAACACATTTTAAAATTCTTATTACTGACTATGATGTGCTTTCATTGATGTTATTATCATAATTAATTTGTTTCTTACATAGCTGAAAACACAGAGTGGTCATTTGCCAAATTTGCATCATTTATAATGTTTCCGGAATGGTGGCCACATCCATTAACAGCTGGTACTTGCTAGGTGCCTACTAAGCTCCACGTGCGTGCTAAGTCACTTCAGTTGTGTCTGACTCTTTGCTATCCTATGAACTACAGCCTGCCAGGCTCCTCTGTCCAGGAGACCCTCCAGGCAAAATACTGGAGTGGGTTGCCATGCCCTTCTCCAGGGGACCTTCCCCACCCAGGGACTGAACCCAGGCCTCTTCCATCTCCTGCATTGGCAGGTGGGTTCTTTATCACCAGCACCACCTGGAAAACCCACATAGCTTTGCATTTACTTTCTTCAATTTTTCATCACAGCCCTGGAAGGGAGATCATTTTATCTCAGCATCCCAGGGGAGGACACTGAAGCCCCAGGAGGTTGAGTGGCTTTCTCAGTTTTCAGAGCTACCGAATCCTGGAGGAGATAAAGCCCACACCTAGTTCTAGCCCCAAAGCCCAAGCATCGCTCACCATCACCCTCCACCCACAGTCCCACCTCCGCTGACATCCCACTGGGGACCTGATGCAGGAGCAGGTCCACCAGTCAGCCATGGCTTCACGTGGCCTCTCCTGTGGAGGTGACTCAATTTGAATGAAGTGTTTTCAGTCCGAGCACCCTCCCAGGAAAGGCCCTGCTCTGGGAGGAGGAAGCTCAGACCTTGGCTTGGCTCCTGATGAGCCGGAATCTGGACCCAGACTCACAATCTGCAAGGGTTTTGATTGCTCTACTATTTCGTGCTGGGGTGAGAGTTCCAGCAGAGATATTTGGTTCGGTGGTTTGATTCTTAGGTGCTTATCGAGCTGGTTTGTATCACTCAGTCTGGGGACACTGACATGGCCAACGTTTGTAATAAGAGCCTTGGGCTCGAGCCCCTTTCTATTCTGGGGAATTTGAGGTTTTGCTCCCTTTTTTTCTTTTTTTGCATGCAGGGTTCTTTAGCTGTGGCATGCGGGCCTGGCTGCCCCACGAGCTGTGGGACCTTAGTTCCCTGACCCGGGATCAAACCGGCATCTCCTGTATTAGAAGTACTAGACCACCAGGGAGGTCCCCAGAATTTGAGTTTTGACAGGAGACTCTGGGAAG
The DNA here is from genome assembly GCF_033118175.1 of Dama dama. NCBI lineage: Eukaryota > Metazoa > Chordata > Mammalia > Artiodactyla > Cervidae > Dama > Dama dama. Next base: position 15,843,247 of record NC_083682.1, read on the forward strand.
ACTATGAGGTCCATGTTGGCCCTAAAATATGCAAAACTTGGGAGAGGAACTGAGATGCTGAGAACACACTGCTGTTTTCAAATACTCTGGGATTAGCTGTTTTCTATATGAGCACATCCAGTAGAGCCAAGACCAATAGGCTCATGTGACGGGAACCATTAGCTCGATACAAAATAAACGTAAAGGGCAGAGGTGCCCACACAGGTGAAGGACTGCCCTGGAGTTCTCCCAGCACTGGATGTGCATGGGTGTGAACACGCATTTACACGCTCATGCATGCATGGGAAAGGGCAAGCAAATCTGATCAAATGACCTTCACGACTCTATGATGTAGAATTACAGAATGATCTCTATAACTAAATTTGATGGGCCTTCAGGCAGCACGCTGGTTATCAGAGACATATGTTTGCTTGAGATATCTGCTCATTGCACATTTTTTTAGAGTTTAGAACCTTTACAAAAGTGACATGAATAGCATACGAGCGCCTCTCACCCACATTGGCTCTGCAGCTTCTTGGAACCACACGTTCTCTTACGTAATCACAAAGGAGTGATCAAGTTCAGGAAATTTACGTAGATACCAGCTGCGTCCACTGTCAGCTCACACACAGTCTGTCTCACAGTCTTTTCTCGAACACAAGGTCCCCACCGCTGACCGTCCATGTGGCTGGATACATCCTCACATCTGCTTAGTTTCCATCCGTCCTGACACTGACGTTCTTGGAGACGACAGATGGACTGGTAGTACCTGGTGCTTTTCAAATGTTGCTCGGATGTCCAGCAGACAGCTCTGTATCTGGCACACCGCACCTCGTCAGGGTCAGCAGGACAGAGGGCTACCTGTGTGCTGGTGGGCCAGGGCCCAGGCCATCCTGGCTGGCAGGGGAGGGACCACCAAGGTGTGAATTCTGAGCTTGTGCCCGTCCCCCGCCTCCTGAGACCCGTGGCTTCCTCACCTTGCGGCAGTCATGAGAATTAAGTGGCATATTGTAGGTAAAAGTGCTTAGTAAACTATAGCAAAGAGCTAGACCTACGCGATACATTGTAATTTATTATTAATACACCAGCAAGGCAGCCTGAAGCCAGAATCAGAGGGGGAAATTGAAAAGTCTGTAAAATGCTGGGTTGAAAACAAAAGCGGGCTGCCCGGGTGGGGCTGCTGGCCCGGTGGCTAGACCTAGCGTCCCCGGCCTGTCCTGGGACCAGCGGTGCCTCTGCTCAGCTCGACCTTCTGAGGTTGGGGGACAAGAACTGCCCGTGCAGACTGAGCCTTCACCAAGGGCCAAGCCCTTTGCGGAGGGAGGCCCCGATGTAACGGAGAGTGGGTCCGGCTGCTCGCCGATCAAAAGCCCATAAGGGGTGGGGTTGGTGGAAAGAAAAGCTTGCTTTATTTTGGAGGCCAGCACCTGGGATGGAGAGAGTGGACTCCTGTCCAAAGGCCGACTCCCCCTCACTGATGGTAGGCAAGAGCTTTTATAGGTGGAGGGAGGGGGCTACTTGCAGAAACAGCACAGTCAACTCTGACAGTCATCTTGAAATTGGTCATCAGCAGTCTGATCAGTGTCCTCATGATGGTTTTAGGTACAGTTTATCTTCAGTTCTAGGATCAGTTTGTTTCCATTTCTTGAGGCCAGTTCTCAGAATTGTGGCAGCTTCTGTCAAGGCTACAGTCCGGTCATCATGGAGTTAAATTCTCCACCGGGTGGGGATTTAGTATCTAAAGACAACTCACAGGATATGGCCCAGAATATTATCTATAGCCCTGGAGAAGGAACCAAAGGTCCTTGATTATGCTTAATGAGTAAACTATCATCATTTGACTTCCTTTGACTGTTTTCCTTTGCTTTTGCAAGTTCTCACTTCTCTGATTAAACTTATTTTTTGGCTAAAATCTTTCCACAGACAAAAGGCAGGCTGAGGACATGGGGGACAGGGACCCTAGGGTCCTGCTCCATTTCACCCATGCTCATGAGAACCCCGAAAGATCTTAGGAGCCTTCTGTTAAAATGCAGAGCTTCAGAGGTGATGTTATTCACTCAAAGTCACTCTGTCAGGAAGTGCATTTCCAACCCCTCCTGCAGCACACACACACACACATACACTCGTATGTACATGTGTGTGCATAGTGAGTGCGTGCTCGGTCATGTCTGACTCCTTTGTGACCCACAGACTGTAGCCCTCCAGGCTCCTCTGTCCATGGGATTTCCCAGGCAAGAATACTGGAGTGAGTGGTCATTTCCTCCTCCAGGGGATCGTCCCTACCCAGGGATCCAACCTGCGTCTCCTGTGTCTCCTGCATTGCAGGAGGATTTTTTACTGCTTGAACCATCAGGGAAGCTCATATGTGTGCATGTGTGTGTGTGTGTGTGTGTGCACACGTGTGTGTGTTTCCCCTCCGTGGACACTGAAGCTGGAGCATTGAGGTCAATGACTTCAATGGATGAGCTCATATCCCCCCATCTCAGGTGACATCTCTTGGGGAGACCACTTCCAGAGCTGGAGGGCTGGAGGCAAACCTCCACACCAGGAATCCCCTCTTACCGGCCTCAGCATCTGCATCAAGGCTGAGACACCTCGCAGGCTATGAGGACCACTGTGCTGAATTCCGACTCCATCGGCAGCTTTCTGATCTCGAGTTCCTTGTCAGCTACTGAGAGATGGATGCATGACTGCTGGCCGGCCATACGTCTGGGCAGCCTGTTTCCTCGCCTGGAAACGGGGTGATGCCCATCGTAAGGGTTGTTGTGAATACTGATCTGAGAGTCCGTCACCACAGAATCACCGCCGCAGTTCAAGGCACCGTGAGCCCGCCTCTGGGGACACCCTGCAGGGCCTGTGGAGGACCGAGTCCCAGTCCCTCCTCCGTGTGCGCTTGTCTTCCTAACTCCACAGAGGCCGGGCGCTCAGGGAGCCGAGGTTGGCTGTGGTCCCTGCTCCCCACCTCAGCCCCCGCCTCGGCTCCGTGCGGTTTGAACACATCTGCCGAGTCAGAGCCGGACGCCCGGTGCTCGGCCTCGGTGAGCAGGGCTGCGCCCTCTGGTGGCGGCTGGCGGCGCTGCAGGCCCTCAGCACCGCGGGGCGAGGAGCGAGGACCCGCCCCTCACCTCCTCTCCAGGCTCCTGTGCTGGGAAGGGTCCTTCCTTCTCACGCCAGTCTCTGGTCTCTGGTCTCTACGCGCGAGAAAGCTACCCTGTTCAGCTGGATCTGAAACTGGCTCCCCTCACACATCAGAAAAGTTCCCTCTGGACTCTGCACTGACCTCCTCTCGGGGTTGGGGTCCCTCCTGGCGGCCCAGAGGGAGGTGGACTTGGCATCCCCACACTGTGCGTGAGGGCGTGTCTGGGCGCGTGGCTCCTGTGCATGCTACCTGCCAGCCAGGCCTGTCTGTGCAGAGAACACGATTGAAAGGCGTGTGAGTGTCAGAGACAGGACAGCACCTTCCCCCAACCCTCTCACATGCTCAGTGCACACACAGGACACCCACACAAGGATACACAGACAGGGGACCCCTGGAGCCAGAGAGAGCGGTCTCTCTCTGTGGGATGTTGGGACAAGGAGCTGGCCAGTTGCATCAACACCTCCATCACTCCCTCCCTCTCTCTGCACCCGGCACTGGCTCCACCCACTCTCCCAGGGTGGTCACGGAGGGTCACTCTGAGTGGGCGACTGGTGACGACAGAGATCACAGGACGGTAGCCTGAGCCCGCTCACCCCCTACAAACTGTGGGGAGGTGGTTGGCTCTCCTGCACACTCAGGGCAAATGAAGCATGGATTTGGGGACCTGCACAAAAAACCTTCTCTCAACAGCCTTGGAGTGGTCGGCAGCATCTTCCTCATCACACCCTCTCCTGCCCTTGGCTGCAGCTTACAGGGTGCTGAGAGCGGTCAGGGAGTGGGCACAGCCTCCCCTCGGGGCTTGGTACCTGCCAGTCTCCTGTCCTCTAGCTGGGATACGGGCTTTCTTTACACCGAGTGGTTGCTTAGCTTGGGGTTTGAAGTTGGATTTCTGGGCTCAGCTCAGACTGGGGTCTGTGGCCTGCCCACCTAGGTCCCTTGGCCCTGCCTCCCACATCCCATCCCTCATCCCCCGTGGACCCCCTTTGTCCCAACATCCCACCTTCCAGAGACCAGGGAGGTGTCAGGAGGCAGCGGTTTGAATTCAGCCCAGGTAATGATCTGGGGGAGATCACATTCCTCTGGGACATGGCAGCCCCCGAGAGGAGAGGAGGAGGGACAGAGGTGGGAAGAGGGGCAGGGCCTGGTGTGAGGAAAGTCTAGAAGGAGCCCCAGAGGTTTGCCAAGCTGCCCTGAGGGAGGACCACAAGCGAGCTGATGTCTGCGGGAACGCCGGGCCTCCCTGTCCGTCACCAACTCCCGGAGTTTACTCAAACTCATGTCTGTTGAGTCGGTGATGCCATCCAACCATCTCATCCTTTGTCATCCCCTTCTCCTCCCGCCTTCAATCTTTCCCAGCATCGGGGTGTTTTCAAATGAGTCATTTCTTCACATCAGGTGGCCAAAGTATTGGAGTTTCAGCTTCAAGATCAGTACTTCCAATGAATATTCAGGACTGATTTCCTTTAGGATGGACTGGTTGGATCTCCTTGCTGTCCAAGGGACTCTTAAAAGTCTTCTCCAGCACCACCATTCAAAAGCATCAATTCTTTGGCGCTCAGCTTTCTTTATAGTTCAACTTTATAGTCTAATTTTATATATAGTAGTGTGTATTTGTCAAACCCAGTCTTCCAACTTCCAATTTATCCCTCACCCCTTACCCCCCTTGGTTAACCATAAGCTTGTTTTCCATATTTGTGATTCTATTTCTGTTCATTTGTACCTTTTTTAAGATTTCACATAGAAGGGATATCATATGATCATTCTCTATGTCTGACTAACTTCATTCAGTATGACAGTTTCTAGGTCCATCCATGTGGCTGCAAATGCATTAATCCTTTCTTTTTCCTGGCTGAGTAACATTCCATCGTATACAGGTGCCATATCATCTGTATCCATCCCTCCATCGATGGACACTTCGGTTGCGTTCATGTCTTGGCTATTGTACCTAGTGCTGCCACGATCGCTGGGGTGCACTTGTCTTTTAAAGTTATGGTTTTCTCTGGATCTATGCCCAGGAATGGGACTGTAGGATTATATGCTAGTTTTATTTTTAGTTCGTTAAGGAACCTCCATGCTGTTCTCCACAGTGGCTGCACCAATTTACATTCCCACCATCAGTGCACCAGAAGGGCTCCCTTTTCTCCATACCCTCTTCCTTTTAATCTGTGTAGTGTCAGTCTCTCTACTAGAATTAAAGTTCCAAATGCTCAGAGGCACTTCCCTGTCTCCATCCACAGTGTCTAGAACATTGGCAGAAAAGGGCGCTTAAAAAACAAATTTGGGGAATCAAGTCACAGTAACAGGGACTTCTCCGGCTCTGCGACGACCTTAAGCTGCATAAGCAGTGCTACACTCCACACGGAAAGTTTACAAAGTCTAGACTCGGCCCCGCCCCCAGGATGTATCTTCACAAAGGTGGGGGGATGAAGCACAGGTAAGGTGTTGAGTAACCGGGGGCCCAGGAGAGCCCCCAGTGGGGAGGAGCCACAGGGCCACACGGGGGCCTGGGAGGGACTGTGAGCAGGTCAGCTCTGGGCCCCCCTGGCTCATCTTCCCATCAGGGATTATGCGGTTCAGAGACACCTCTCTGGGCCTCTAAAGGCTGGGCCCCACCCAGACGCCACAGTGAGGCTGGCCCAGAGACACCGATGAGAACGGGCTAATTTCCTTTGCTTTCCTTTGATGTCTTCAAAGGTAGAAAATGATTTCTGTGCTTTTCTGAGAACCACTCAGCTGAAGGCTGGGGCTTGGGGAATGTTCCATCTGGGGGAAATGCTAATTAGAGACAATTACACCCCAGACCTGGCCTGCCGGCTGCCCCTCCGGGAAGCAGCCTGAGCAAAATGCCCTGGTCGCAGGGGTGCGGGGGGCCCTGGAGCCAGGCCCGCAGGCTGCGTCCTCCAAGGACAGCCCAAGGGCGGCTGCATTTGGAGGCAGCAGGGAATGTGAACGGGGAGCTGGCTCTCACGGCAGGTGGGGCTCAGCCTCAGCTCACACCTCGCAGTGCCCCCCACCCCCCAAACAACCTCCCTGCCCACTGTCAGGCAGCAAACACTGAACTAAACAATGTTCCCGGGAAGCTAAAAAGCGCCATCAAGTGTGAAATATGCGGAACACAGGAGTGAACATGGACAAATCCGTCAGCTGCCAGGAGTTCTGGGGCGCCCAGGTCACCTGTATCCCAACTGTGTGAATGCAGGGTTTCTGCCCCTTTCAACTGGGGTCCCAGCAGGGCCCGGCCTGCTCAGTCACTCAGTGACCCTAAGGAGACAGCACGGGGGTGAGAGCGTGCCTCCCGCTGCCACCTGGGGCTTCCAGGGTCCCCACCGGACCACCAGGCTGGTTCCCACCGTGAGGGACCTTCCTGAGCATCCAGCGTGGAATCGCCCTGGACTGTCCACCCTGTCTCCTGGGGTGACCAGAGCTGGGTAACCACGTTTCCCTGAATTAATGCACCCCGGTGCCTGTAGACAGTGCCAGGCACTGCGGTCTGGGTTGGGCATCGGGGTAGTGGGCACGGAACCCCTCCCCCCAGGGAGCAAAATGACTCCACCCCCTGTCACCAGGGAGAAAGGGACAAGGGCCGCAGGAGGGGAGGGGCACCGAGCAACCGGGCATCCAGGCAGGCTGGGAACTGCCCCCGCGTGGCCTCTACTGCAGACCCTCAGGTGGTCCCCAGCGCCCGCTGGCCCTGCTGCCCCAGACACGTCCCCTGGCGCCGAAAGAGCTCTAGCAAGGCAACCAAGTGAATGTATTTTTAAAAGAAAGCTCCTTTACCGAGCAGGCCTCTGCAGCAGTTGCTGGAACAGCCCTCCTCTGGATGGAAATAGTGGTGTAACGGCCTCCCCGGGGCTATTATTGCGCTGACATTATGGGGGCTCATAAACCCCACCGGGTGCGGCGCCCAGCCCGCAGGTCGCACACCTGGATCCCGGGATCCTGCAGGCGCCGGGCCCGGCGCGCTGCAGCTCCGAGGACGGCCACCGGAGGGCGCGCCCGCGCTCCTCGCGCCGCTGTCGGCGCTCCAGGCAGACGGACCCCTGAAACGGGCGCGGAGGGGTGGGGGGCGCTTCGCAGAGCGCCCCGCGGAGCAAGCGCAGTCTGCCCTGCTCTCTAGCCGAACGCGCCCTCGAATGGGTGTCCGAACAAAGGTTTGCAAAGCCAACCGCACAGGTACAACCAGAGGAGGCTGGGTAGACACGTCATTAAATCAGATCCCAGCAGGTGAGTGATGGTTTTTAAAACTCCTGAAAAATCCTTTCAGATCATATTAAAACCATCCTTTCAGGTGGGAAGGTCTGTGAGGTGAGCCCCAAACCCCCAAAGCCAGACTGGTCTCAGCTCTTCCGCTTCCATCTGCTTCCCTTGGGGAGTCCGTGACCCGGGACCCCTAGGGCGCCACCCCACCCGCCCCCTGCTCCCCGTGGGCTCCCAGCAGGGACAGAACCTGCACTACGCACCTTGCATCCCCAGGACCTGGTCACGATGCTGACAACTTGAGTTGAAGCTGACACCACTTCTTGTGGGGTGTGGGGATGCTCGGGCCAGAGCCCCCAGCCGCTCCCAGCACACTGAACATCAAATCCTGATCCCACCGTCAGGCCGTGCAACCTCGTGGGGGCTGGGAAAAATGCAGCCCCCAGTCTCACAGACCAATGGGCAGACACCCAACCACCCTCTGAGATGGTCTCAGCCCGTCCCAGAGGCCCACGGATCCCAGCCCATCTTAGAGATGTTGCCTTAGGGCTCCTAGGCCACTCTCAAGACCAATGGCACATTTTATTTTCTTGTTTAAGTGTTTAGTTAGCTTTTTAAATTCTTCTTTATTGGAGTATAGTTGCTTTACAATGTTCTGTTAGTTTCTGCTGTATAGCAAAGTGAATCAGTTATATGTATACATACATCCCCTCTTTATTTTTTTTTTTTTTTAAATTTCCTTCCCACTTGGGTCACCGCAGAGAACTGAATAGAGTTCCCTGTGCTATATAGTATGTTCTCATTACATAGTAGTGTATATATATGTCAATCTGCTTTAATTTTCCATATGTGTATTCTTAGGAAGGGGCTTCCCAGGTGGTGCTAGTGTAAAGAACCCACCTGCCAATGCAGGAGATGTAAGAGATGAGGGTTCGATCCCTGGGTTGGGAAGATCCCCTGGAGGAGGCCATGGCAACCCACTCCGGTATTCTTGCCTGGAGAACCCCATGGACAGAGGAGCCTGGCGGGCTACAGTCCATGGGGTCGCATAGAGTCGGACATGACTAAAGCGACTTAGCATGTGTGCACACACTTTTAGGAAGAGCAAATGCTAGCAAACAAGTTGGATGTTTGTTAAGGAAAATGCCTGCAGACCCCAGGGGCTGAGGAAGGAGGGAAGCCTTGGAGTGGGATAACTCTTTCTCCTGGGGCCTCTGCCATACCTGTGGCTCTGCAGGGGGACCAGGCGGAGCCAGGACAGAGGCAGGCAGGACCCTCCTCCCACCTCCCAGTGTGGCCCGGGAACCCAGGAACTCCTGAAAGGGTCGCTCAGGGGGGTCTGGGAGGACAGGAGAAGGAAGGAAGGGGCAGGTGGAAGTGAACCTTGCCTTTCAAGTTTCAGGGCACGACAGTAATAACTCTTTAACTTTCAGGGCCTTAATTCGCAGACTGATCAGTCCCTAGACCGGACTCAGGACATTTATTCTAGGGAATTCCGTCTCCCACAAATGCTGCTTTTGGCCCCAGTTTCCCCCAGAAGCACTGGTTCCTTGCGAGGTGATGTTCAAGAGGAGGGGCGGGCTTGGGTTGTCCTTGCGCAGGAAGGGGTTCCGGCATCAGTAGATGTCAGTTTCTCGTCTTCCTCTGGGAAGGTCTTGCAGCCCGATTCACAAAACATCCCCTCCTCTTTGGACACCGTGTTCGTCTTCTCCCAGGTCCTGGCCTGTCACTTCCGTCCTCCGCCGGGGCCCCCGCGCTCCGAGGAGGCGGCACCTGCTCCAGGTACAGGTCCTGATGCTGGTCCGCATGGGATCACAGAGGACCAAACAGAAGACGATGCCAAGTGTCCTTGCGGCAGGCTGAGGAGGGCGCTGTGTGGGCAATGCTGAGACCCGCCCCTACGTTCATCCTTTAATCCCCATCTCTTGGCAACCCTCGGGGGGCGGGGTTGTCAGCACCCCATTCTGCAGATAGGAATGTGAGGCCTGGGGAAGTGGTGGGTCATCTCCCGTCCCTGCTCCCGCTGAACACTTAGGCTGGGCTCTTGCAGAGGCAGAAAGCACAAGAATCGCCCCCTAAGGCCTGGCAGGCTGGGGAGACAGCCCTGGCCCGAGAGCACGGTGCTCCCCAGAGCCCCAGGATGGTGGAGAGACGTGTATGCAGTAGAGATGCAGGCACACCCAGGGCAGGACGAGAGGCCCGCAGGGGGGTCCTGCATTCCGGGCTCAGCCTGTCCATCTCCCTCCCTGCTCCTCATCCCCCACCCCACCCCAGGCTGAACTCCCAAGAGGTTGCACCAAGGCTCACCTCCTCGTCTCATCCTCCAGACAGCTGAGACTGCCCCCTCTCTGCTGCAGGGGCCACCAGGAGGTCACTTGGCTGGAACCCTGGGGCCCAGCCTGGCTGAGCTGAGATGTCAGAGCGGGAGGGGGGGTGTCCACCAGCTGGCCCTGCCCCTCCCCTCCCCCTCTTCCTCCCAGAGCCCCCATCCAGGGCTCCTGTGGGCACCGACCTCTTCTAGACTCCATCTGCCTTGTTTTTCCTGAGCACCTCTCCCCATCCTTCTTCCCATCGCTTTCGTTTTCTCCTCTTCTCTTTCTCCTCTTTCGTTCTTCTCCCCCTTAATATAAACCCCCAAAGCAGGGACAGCATGACCGCCACACCCCGGAGGCTGGGGTCCCGCACTCAGGGTTTGGGGTGCAGTGACCCTGCCGAGCTCAGGCCCCTCCACTGGGTGGAGCTCATCAAGCATTTGTGTTTTCAGTGTGAATTTAGCCAAGATTAACAGGCTGCTGGGAGCTGGGGGAGGGTTGAACCCACACCCACTGAGCGCTTCTGTTAGGAGTTTGTCATATCCAGCCTTACTCATTACCCAACACACACTCACACTCACACACAGACGCTGTGCTACAAGGTAGACAACCATTAACTTTTCAATGAAGAAATTGAAGCTCAGCGATCTTGTCTGATTCAGATACTGAAAATGATGGAGATGGCCGTGTCCTCTGATCAGGAAAGAAAGGCGCTCTGGTTGGAGCACCGCCAGGCGGACGTGCGGGTGGGGGTGGGAGCTGCGGCCGTGGAGACCGGCGTGGGGGGGGCGTGCAGGAGGGGAGGAAGGAGACACGGTGAGGGGTGGGAGCCCCAGGCTTGCGCTTCTGCAGTCTTTACAGCTCCAGGTTTCTCTTCCTCCCCTGCCGCCCGCGCCCCCCCCCCCCCCCACACACACTTTCCTGCGCACCGGGGACCCCTCCCAGAGGTGGTGCTACGGTTGCCTTCCCCATGCAGATCTCCAGGTGGTGCTGAGACTGGGCTGACTCCTGTTTAAAGACACGAGAGAAAGAGGAGAAGGAGAGAGGCCGGGAGGGAGAGAGGAGAGAAGGGTGAGGCAAGGAGGCAGAGAGGCAAGAGAAGAGGAGGAGGGGAGAAGGAAGCGGGGAAGAGAGAGAGGTTGAGATCCCATTGTGGCCTCTGGGCCAAGATGCAGGGACAGGAGTCCCTGGCCGCCGCTGACAGGGCATCAGGGCTGAAAGCGTCTCCCTGATCTTCATAAAGGAAGTCAGGGAAATGCAGAGACTCAGGCAGGAAGCCGGGTCACCCCACGAGGCTCCTTGAGGGCTAAAGACACTGAGAATGGAATCCTAAGGAGAGAAGGAGTTCAAACAAAACCATAAATAAGGTCTCCTGATTCCAGAAAGAAATCAAAGGGAAGAATGTCATGAACGTTCGGGGCTAGTTTTCAATGCCTCAACCCAGAAATAGCCTGGCAGGTCATTAATGAACCTCGTTGGGATTCTGGGCTTTTATGCTATGGTTAATTAATCTGTGTAAGTATTTATAATGGTAATGGCAGAGCGACCATCAGCCAAGACAAGTCATTATAAGGCTAAATCAGGCTAGGCTCAGACCCGGGGTGGGGAGGGGCTTGGGGCTGGGGGCCTGGCCTTACAGGAATCACTGTGTTCCAAGTGTTCTGGGTCAGGGCAGAGGTGGCCCAGAGGAGCAAAGCCACAGTCTGAGGGTCAGAGGTCAACAGCCCTGGTTCAGGGCGGTGTGGGTGGGATGGAGGCTTGCCCAGGGGCCTCTTTCTAGTTCTGAGCTATTCTGTCTCCATGAGGGATGGGGGGAAAAAAAAGTCTGCTGCTGAAAAATGTCACCTTCAACCTGACACTGGAACCAGAGCATTTACAAATCTGCCTGTCACTGTGACAGCCTGACGGATCGCAACCTCAGTCAGGACTGAGTTAAATCGCCACTATACGTCTTGCAAGAAGTTGGGGCTCTTAAGATTTTTATCATTGAGACAGGTTAAGAGATGGAGGGGCACGCCACTTCCAAGCAGGAAGGAGACTGAGGCTGTGAGCCTACCTTCCCTGGGACTCCAGCAGCTGCAAGATTATCTATTACCAGAGGGGAGGTGACAGCAGAAAATTACCCAGCGTCAGCCCCATCTGTTGCTGAGCACCGTTTATTTCACCTTCACTAATTCACTTGGTCTGTCATTTTTCCTTTGTCTCCGTGTCAGGCACTAAACCCTACATCTCTTTGCCCTGGTGTCCCAGCCGGGCAAGTGTGGCTGCAGAAACAAAACCTGGGGAATCTTTCCAGAGAACCACAGTCACTCTGAGTCTCTGTCTCCTCTGCCCTATTGTCATTTCCTCCATAATTGATTAGGAACTGGAGGCAAGAGAGAAACCGTGATTGCTTTTACAGCCTGGGTCTGCAGGCAAAGCACATTTCTGTGTTTGCTTTGTCTCCTGGGACCTGACTCTGTCAGCGGAGGTGGCAGAGTGTTAATAAGGGCTAGCAGACTGTGTCACGGGGAGCGAGGTTGCACACCTAGGCAAGATCCCTGGCACCCCCGTTATCCTTGGCTGCTTGGCCATCAGCCTCTCCCAGATTTGTCTTCTCATCTGTAATAGGTCTGATCCTGGCTCACCTCACCGACCAAGGTTGATGTAAAGATTAAATGAGATAGTATAGGGGCGAATCGTCACTGTGCCTGTTTAATGAGTAAGTGAATTTAATGCACTTAACAGAGCCTTGCAGATAGCAAATGTTCCATAACTACCCTTCTATTATTATGCAAATAGAAGTAACCATGGTGATTTTTTTTTTTTTTTTTTTTTTTACCCTTGCAGCATCTGCCATTCTTCTGGTTCCTAAGCTAGATAGGGCTTCTCATTCAACATTTATTGAGTGAGTTCTATGTGCCAGATGCTCTGTCTCTCCTGGGGCTGGGGAGACTTTTTAAATGCAAGCAGAAATGGTAGCTCCTGGGTCTGGGAGCACAGAATCCGGTGGGGAACCCTGTCCCCGAGTTGACAGCACGGTGCTTAGGTGTGCACCCCACTTGGAATGGGGGTGGGGTTGCCAGAGAAGGTCCTGATTGAGAAAGCGACTTTCGAGATGGGTTCTGTAGGGGTTGACTTGTTGAGGTTGGGGGCAGGAAAGGGCATTCGGGTGAAAATTATGCTCAGTAACACTTCTGGGTGGGACAGGGATCAGGGCTCACTGAGAGAAGCACAGAGCCCAAAGTTTCCCTGAAGGATGCTTCCCCCCCGCTCCATATCTGGCAGTGGACCTGTGGATAAGGGAGAAATTGCAGAAGGAGCAGATTCATTTGTTGCTGAGAATTCTGAGCTTCGCTAGAGGGCAGTGAAGACCATTAAAGGCTTTTAACAGAGGTGCCTGAATGGTCCGATTACAAAGAGTGAGGTTAACCTAGAAAGTCACCTGGATGGCATGGGCCATGGACAGAGGAGGCTGGTGGGCTGCAGTCCATGGGGTCACAAAGAGTTGGACATGGCTGAGCAATTCACACTCACACACACACACACACACACAGGATGGAGAAGAACGATCAGCTAGGCTGACAAGACAGAGATCCAGAAACTGCCTGCCTGAGGAATGGGTGAAAGAGCAATTATTGCAGTACACCCTCATGCCCCCAGTCAGCACAGAGGAGCTGCCCCCAGAACAGGCAGGATGGCCGGGCCTGGGGCTGGAAGGGAAGCCCCCTGCCAGTTCAGAAGAGCCGTGACATTGTGGGCTGTCACCACCAGAGGGCAGTGGCGGGCAGGCTGAGATGCAGGCAGTGCTGCAGGCTTCAGGTTCAGCCACCGCGAGGGTGGGGCAAGCCGTCCGCCGGGAGACCCCACACGTGATGTCCAGGCTCTTTCACCTGGAAATGTTCTGGGGCCAGGCCAAGGATTCAGCTTGAAAAAAATCTCTGCGCTCCACCGGCCAGATGCACAGTGGGCTTGCACGAGACATCGGGCCGCCTGGGGTCCTGTCTACACCCCAGGTTTGATGCTCATTGCATTACCTGCCCCACCTATCAGACGGTGCGGGAGGTGGGCTGGGCTTGCCTGGAGGCTTCCGAGAGGATGATTTCGCCGTCCACTGAGCTTTCACATGCACTGTCTCCGTAAAGCCTCCTAGTAAACCTTCGAGTTGCAGATTAACACTTTCCAGGTGCAGGTTAACACTTTACAAGTGCAATTCAAACCAGTTCCCTGATCTGCAGGGAAATGAGGCAGCTGGCGTGGACTCGGCGCTCAGGTCCTTCCACCGTTTCACTCCGAGTCGAATTCTTTCAACCTCCTTTGTCCTTTGAGATCTGGTGTGTTTACTTCCTCAGGGGCACGTGTGTGGACTGTGAGTGTCTTGGAGAAGCTTGATCTGCTTTCTGAGAGCCTGGGAGGGCATCCTGGGGTGGATGGGGATGGACAGTCCTGAACGCCAGGCATTGACTCTGATTGAGACACTTACCGGGCCGCGTCCCACTGAGTCTTCCAGGCAACTCCATGGAAAGACTTATATCCCCATTTTCAAATAGGGAAACTGAGGCTCAAAGAGCTTCCTGTCCTGAGTCAGCACAGCCAGTGGCCCCCCAGGGTCTGTGAACCCCCCTCTGCTGGGGTCTGCGAGCCTCCTGGACCGGGTGGGGGTTGAGATCATGAGGGAGGCTAAATTTATGACCCAGAAAGGGACACACGTATTTAACATTTCAGAACTAGTTAACCAAAACCCAGTGGTTGACACAATGGACCTGTGATCATTCAGGACCAAGCAGAGAGGCCGCTTCCATCTGGGACCAAAGGAGCCATGATCAATCAGCCGTGGTGGGTGGTTCCTGTCACTGTGAAGACAGGGACGAGGATGGTCAGGCCCAGGACTTGCCAGGGGAGGTCCCAGGCAGAGAGGAGGTGAGTGGGGAGGGATCCCAGGACACAGCGCTGACCACACGGCTGGACACAGCTGAACACAGCCCCAGCGGTTCTGGCCAGAGCCTCCACGTGTCCTGGGTTCAGAGGTCAGGCCAGCATGGTCATTTGCTTCCTCCCTGGACTCTGCAGAGGACAGATACCCCTCCTACAGAGTCAGATGGCCCCACCTACTTCCCAAGCCTGGGTTAGATGACACACGGCTGTGTTTCCATTTATCATGGACTCTAGGTTCCTTCCAGCATATGGCTCTCCCTCTATCTTGTTGGTCTCCTTTCCGAGAGCGAGACTCGAGGCTACCTGACCCTCTCCTCTTCCAGAACTTCTCTGAGCCTTCTTATCCTCACATGATAAATGAGCAGGGTACTGCTCTTTGGACCCTCCCCAGGATGGAAGGGATCGGTGTGTATGACTGCAATTAGCCCAGGGGATGGCACAGATGAAAGCAAAATAAATATTGGTTTTCTCTCTCCCTTCACCTTTGTGTCCGGAACACGCACACGCGTGCACACACACAGGGCAAGCCGCAAACCTTGCCAATAAATCTGTGCAAGTCAGAGTTAACTTAGAGAATCGACCTGGTGCAGAAGCTTTTAGAGGACTGGCGTGCCTCAGGTGATGGAAAACAATAATAATAAATCTTCAGGAATGTCACCTTGCCCCTGGCACTAAAGACAGGAACCCGAAACGTTAGTGGAATAGCCTTGAGTGTGTGGAGGAAGGCGGCTGAGACAGCCTTCTTCCCGCAGGAGGGGCGGCGGGGTCTGGAGGGAGCCCCTGGAGGGCACGGGGACTGGTCCGGGGATTGTCAGAGTCCATGATTGTTAATTTCCTAGATTGCATGTCAGGATGGGGATGTGAGGAAAGATGGCTGTGTGTATGGTATACACAGAGATCACGGGGAAATTTGGGGATGGACTTGCAAACGTGGATGCCTCAGTGCATAGCTGTGCAGACTTCCACCTCTCAGAGTCCTAGATGCCCCCAGGGAGCTGGTGCTGTCCCTTCCGGCACCGTGACCATTCTGAGAATGTGTTGGGCCGCCCACTGCAGTCTCGTCCAGAACACTTTACTTTTGATTGTTCGACATGTTCAGCTGCTCAGTCCTGTCCAACTCTTTGCGACCCCATGAGCTATAGCACGCCAGGCTTCCCTGTCCTTCAGCATCTCCCGGAGTTTGCTCAAACTCATGTCCATGAGTCAGTGATGCCATCCAACCATCTCATCCTCTGGCTGTTTGACACATTGGTTGATTACTTTCAGACCTTAGGTCCTTCAGTCATTTTGGAGAATTGTTAATCTTCCATTGTCTCTTCAAATATTATTTCTCAGCTCTCTCTTTCTGAAGCTACTGTGAGGCATGGATTTGGTCCTTTCACTGTTAACTGCTGTTTCATATTTTTCATTTCTATACATCTGGATGACTTCCAGGTTTATCTTCCATTTTGGTAATTTTATATTCTCGGATAATGCTTAACCATTCATTGAGACTTTAAAATTTTCATGACTTCATTTTTTACTTCCAAGAGCTCTTTAAGGCTTTACTTTTTCTACGTCTTAATTTCAGATGTATTTGATTCCTGCTTTTTAAAGCATTTTAAGCTGAGCGATTCTATAGTCTCGATTTGGTTTTTTGATTTTGGCTTCCCAGGTGTTGCGGTGGTAGAGAATCCGTCTGCAATGCAGGAAACCCAGATTTGATCTCTGGGTCAGGAAGATCCCCTGGAGGAGGAAATGGCTACCCACTCCAGTATTCTTGCCTGGAGAATCCCATGGACAGAGGAGCCTGGTGGGCTACAGTCCATGGGGTTGGAAAGAGTCAGACACGACTGAGCACACACACACATGCACAGTCTTTTGATGACTTACAGTCTAAGAGGCTGTGGTTCTGTCCTCATGTGTTTGGTGATGTGGAATCAGGGGCCCGTGATCAGCAGGAGAGGGTGGAGACTGGGGTGCCAGCATGTCTCTCTCTCTGTTTTTTGGCTCCACGGGGACCCCAGGGAGTGAATCAGTCCAGGAAACACAAATCAGACCCCCAAACCCATCCCATCACAGGCTGCAGTCACACCTTCCCTGGGGAGACTCAGCTGTTCTACCCATCGGTCTGGACAGACGAGGTTCCTTGCTGTCCTCGTGCTAATTCTGGAATCTTTTCAAGCATTCGGCGGCTCTCGAGGGCTCCAGCCTCTTGTGGAAATATCCAGTCCTGTCCTCGCTCTCCAGGTTCCCACGAGGACATGGCCCTTCGGTGTCTGTCTCCGCGAGCTGACTCTCCCTCCCCTGGCCCCAGGGAGCTGCATCCCCAGCCCATGCCCTGGCTGCTTTATTCCAAGACCCTTCTCTTTTGTTGGTCCTTAAAGAATTCCTTTATTTTCTCACATCAGCGTCATCATTAGCAACAGCCCCATCATGGCCAACATTTATTGAGTCCTTTAACTACGTGCCAGCCCTGCCCTAATTTCCTGATACAAATGAACTCATTTACCTTCATAACAACACTATGAGGCAGATGCTATAATTATCCCCATTTTTCAGATGATCAAATTGGAATTTTCTTTAAAGCTGGGGTCCCCCACCTCCAGGATCTAATGCTTGATGATCTGAGGTAGAGCTGATGAAATAATTTCAGAAACAAAGTGCACAATAAATGCAATGCACTTGAATCAGCTCGAAACCATGCCCCATCCCACCCTGAGTCCATGGAAAAATTGTCTTCCACAAAACCGGTCCCTGGTGCCAAAAAGGTTGGGGACCCCTGCTTTAAGGAACACGTACTCCCTATTGGAAGAAAAAATGCATTGTAAAGATGTAAGTAATAATTTCATAGCAGAAGAGAAAGAATCAGTTTCATAAAGGAAAACTATTTCCCTAGGTTCTCATAGTTACTTTACACCAGAGTCAGGACCAGCCTCCTTAGCCCAAAGCTAGATTTCCCCAAGTCTTCCGCTGATGAAGTTCTACTCATTTCTTATATTGTAGACAAAACTTAATCGGCAGAGGGAAGTCTGAGAGCAGGTTTGTGGCAGCCTCTGCATAAACGTGGGTTTTGTCACCTGGGTCATGGCTTATCTGATCTTTCTAACCAACCTCAATACTGGGAAGATAGCAGAAGGATTGTATCATTTGATCACAAAATTGTTATAAAGGACTGGCTGTTAAATTTTGTCTTCCATGAAGGGTGTTTCTTACAAACCCAGAGAGATGTATAAATACAGGTAGAACATCACTAAAGGAGAGGCTGAAAGATGATCTGGACTCCCTCCCTTAATGTGAGTCATTTTAAAAACAAAAATCTCCCTGTTGAAATTAGTCTCTGGATTAGGCTTTGAAATTACATTTCTATTTCTACAGAGACTGATGGTTGAAAATTAAAAGTCACAGAGAAACACGGGCTCCTTCCGTTACCTTTCAGTCCTAAGATTTTCTTCCCTTTGTTCACAGAGAAGACTGGGTTTGAAAGCCTGATAGTGTGAGTCAGAAAAAGGGGGACGGGGAGACATCCAAGCCTGGGATCTGCCAGGTCTGATAAAGCCGGAAAGGCCAGGAAGAGGCTAGAAACAGCAGCCTCCGAATTGAAGAAACCAGAGAATCAGCCAGAGGAGCCAGGTGACTGCACATCTCAGGATAAAGCTCCCAGCTCCGCTTGCTTTCACAGCCAGTGAGAGTCCAGAGCCCACGGGTCACCTTACCCCGCCCCCTCCCCCAGGCGGGAGCACATGCCAGCAAGGCCGTGAGACATCCCCAGCCCTTCCCCCCGGATGAAAACCTGCATCTCTA
The DNA here is from genome assembly GCF_033118175.1 of Dama dama. Lineage (NCBI taxonomy): Eukaryota > Metazoa > Chordata > Mammalia > Artiodactyla > Cervidae > Dama > Dama dama. Next base: position 15,861,571 of record NC_083682.1, read on the forward strand.
CCCCACACAATTCTTGTCTCATCACCAGTGCCGTTTCCTCCTGACCCAAAACCTCTTGTCCAAACAAACCACCCCAGGCTCTACTTGTGGCCTTCCTGACTTTGTCAGGCTGCTTTCCTTCCGACATATTTTATTTCACCTTTTCTTTGACACCAAACCATGTATTTCATCTCCTGCGTATTAGCAGTCATTCTGATATGCAGTCATTCATTTCCTTCATAAAACCTGGGGTTGACCCATCCCCACCTATTCTATGCATTAAACATCCAGCTGGCAGCCTGATTCTTGAATGATCGTGGGAAATTAACCTGGGAAACACACAAGGAAGCCTTTGGGGATGAAAATTATCTTCATCTTGAATAGGTGGTGGTTATACAAGTATATGGGCTTCCCCATGTGGCTCAGAGGTAAAGAATTTGACTGCCAACACAGGAACTGCAGGAGATGCAGTTCGATCCCTGGGTGGGGAAGATCTCCTGGAGGAGGAAATGCAACCCACCTCAGTATTCTTGCCTAGAAAATCCCATGGGCAGAGGAGTCTGGCAGGTTATGGTCCATAGGGTCACAAAGAGTAGGACACGACTAAACGACTGAGCTCAATCAGTCAATACACAAGTATTTACATTTATCAAATTTCATTGAGTGGTGCACTTAAAATGTGTGTAAACTATACCTCAACAAAGGTCACCTTTCCCGGCAAAAACTTCCCATACTGGACAAAGAAGGGCTCAGATCACTGATGTTCTCACGTATTCTTTAAGTCTAGTCTGGGAACAAAAGTGGGCTGGACTACCGAGAAGATGCTGAAATTAAAAATGAAGTTTCCAGGAATAAATTTTTAACATGAGAGTCTTTGAGTACCTATGATAGTCAGGCACTGTGCTAGGACCTGGGTCTAGGGATAAAACTCTGATGTAAGTTTATAGTGTAACAGGGAAGCCAGAAAAGCAGGACGTTCCAATTCAATGGATAAGTGCTGAGAGTGGGAACTAGGGAGGTGAGCAAACCCAAGTGAAGCAAAAAAGGTTTTCTGAAGGAAGTCATGTGTATTGGACTAGGGATCAAGAGGAAACGTCCAGCATCACTAGTCAAAGTAACAACCAGAAAGTATCAGAGATGTGTGTGTATGTGTGCATGTTTGTGTGTGTGCACATGTGTGCACAGACATATTCAGTGTCTTGAACTAGACCACAGCTCTGAAGACCCATGACTCTTTACCACGTAGAAGCCTGGGTACCACATTTGGGTTGGAAGCTGATTGAGGGGCTGGGAAATTATCAGCTACTATGATACTGGGCACAGTTTCATGGTCATTCTGTTCAGGGGTGGAACAGAGCAGCTGGGTTAGCTGTGGCCCCCTTTTCTCTAGGAGTTTGGTTTAATCTTATTTTGTTTGTTATTTCTGACTCTGTTGGTTACCATCCAAGGAGTTGTCTTCCTTGGTCAGAGACTCAATGCTTTATTGCAGATATAAAGAGTAATTTCTCTTTTGCTGAAACTTCAGAAATGACTTTCTAATGGCCAGCCTTCATCCAGTTCCTCCAAGACAGTCTGCACATCTCTGATGATGCTTGTCTTGGGGCTCTCTTCTCTTCTCATTCCCTCCTTTCTGCTTTTCTCCCAGGACCAGTTCCCATCTATAAATTCAGAATGCCTGATTTTACATCTCAGCCAAGATCTCTCTTTCTTAGTTCCATTTGACCCAGTTGCTTACTGGGTCATAATAATCTTCTTAGCTCCACGATGACCCACTTGTTTACTAGGCCATAATAATAGCAAACACTTCTGTAGCACTCACTGTGCCAAGCGTCACTCCAAGCACTTTAATGAGTAACTCATTCAACCTCCGCAGCAATGCTTTAAGGAAGGTGCCATCATTGCTGAGCATCCTCTTGGGGGTCCCATCACAAGCCTCAAACTCAGCTTGTCCACAAATGATGTCACAAGCACTCCGCTAGAACCTGCACCTCACTCTTATCCAGTTCACATTTCAATGAATGACATCATCTTCCCACTGGCTGCTCACCCATGAAACCTGGAAATCTCCCTTGACCTTTTCCATATGCAGTCTATATTCGGTCACCAGCTTTGCTCTGCTACCCAGGTCACAGTTAAGGCTTTGTCTTGGGAGTGGATTGTTTAGCTGGAATCCTGAATCTGCCACTTCACAGCTGCAAGTCCTTGTAGAAATTACCTAAACTCTCTGAGAGCTTCTCTATTGGCCCAGTTGATTAAGAATCCATCTGCAATGCAGGAGACAAAGGTTTGATTGCCTGGGTCAGGAAGATCCTCTGCAGAAGGAAATGGCAACCCACTCCAGTATTCTCGCCTGGAAATCCTCCTGGACAGAGGAGCCTGATGGGCTAGAGTCAAAGGGGTCACAAAAGAGTCAGACACAACTTAGCAACTGAACAAACTCTCTGAGCCCCAATTTCATGGTGAGAATGAAAGAAATTAAAACATGGAAAGTATTTAGGATGGTGCTTGGAGTTTAGTAACGAAGTATTTCTTCGTCTGTGCCAGTTTTACTAACGAGAACAAGGCGAATGGTGGCAGCAGGCCTGGGGGTGCATCCTTTTTTTGTCACTAGCCATCTACGTGATTTGGTCAGGTTGACTGATTCACTGGTCCACCTTCTTCATCTGTAACGAGATAATCTGATGCACCCACAGGGTCCTTGTGAGGAGTAAACTAGAAACTAGGGGGAAAGCTCCAAACACAGTGTCTGGCATATGACAGACAGGCAATAAATGTATTTCTCTGCTCCCCTGAACACGGCCGTTATCCACACTACCATCACCGCCGCCCCCCACCCCCCATTTCCATGTCTAAAAGGTAAATAATTAGTTGCCAGGAAAGTTTCTGGAATGGGAAGGAGTGAGGGAGCAAGTCAGCAAATTTGTGAGCTTTGCCATGAACTACAGCGTCCAGAGCCCTGGGCAAGAGTCTTGCCTCTGACATTCCCATCTCTTTCATGTTTCATCCTCTTTTTTTTTTTCCTCAAAGAGCTGAGTATCTGGTTAGCTTGTAAATCAGACCTATATTTTAACCGTGCACCAATGTCCGATACTCACATTTCTGATAAAGTGTAAGCTCCAGCTCTCCCTCCCACTTCATGGAAGGTGCACTCTGAGTGCCCTTTCCTTTCCTAAGTTGATGGTGTGTCTGTCAGTGTGGAGGAAGAAGGGCCCAGAGGGACAGACCTGTCCTCACCCCACCAGCTAGAAGGCCAGGCACGCCATGGGTCAGCTGCGTCTTGTGTGGGCCCAGTACAAGATGAAGGTGCCGGACTCTTGCTCAAAAGTCAGGAAGCATTTTAGGTTGGCAGTAGCAGAGCATGCAACCAAACTCAGGGCCCTTCTAGCTGGGGCCCTGCGGGACTGCATGGGGCAGCCCCGGGGGGATGACCCAACTCTTTTCCACGGGCTCCCTGTGGCCTCCCTTTAAATGTGCAGAAATTTCCCCAAACCTTTTCCCTTAGCCCTGGCTTCATCTTTTCACCCTCTGCTCAGCTCAGACCTCAGAAGCAAAGCCCCAATGTCAGGTCATCAGTCTCTGCACCCACTCTGTGGCCTTGATTTCTCAGGCTCTGCTTCTCCAGTGATCTTCTCTCCTTCTCTTTATAAAGAAAGGATGGCAATTGACAAAGACAGGTTGATTTTTGAAAGTCATCATTTAGTGGGTGCTTCTTAGTTCCACACAAAGGGCTCTTAGCGTAATTTTCTGTTTAATCTTTAAGACTATCTCATCAGTGGTTACTGCTTTAACTGCATCCTAAGGATTAACTCATAGATTTAGGAAGATCAAATATTCTGTCCAAGGTCAGGCAGTAAGAAAGGTGAGGCTGGGAACAGAACCCAGGATCTCTGATTCCAGAACAAGGGAGGAACTTTCAGAGTCTGGAGAGATTTGTGATAAAATGCAATCAACAACAGCAACAAAAAGAGAGAGAAACAAACTATATTTGTGACAAGAAGATTGAAGCCTATTAAGATGTCAGTTTTTCCCAAGTGACTTTATAGTTTTAAGACAATTCTAAGCAAAATGCTAATAGTTTTGTTTTCTTTTGTTGGAAAAGCTGTCAGGGGAGAATAGAGTTCACTTTTAGCTTTAGCCATGAAAACCCCCAGAGAGAAACCAACTGGAGGGTGGGAGGAACATCCTGGTCTATTTTAAGTCATTCCACAAACTACAGTGATAGAAACGGTGGGGGTCTGGCAGAGGAATCAATAGATGGGTCTATGTAACAGAATCGATTGCCCAGAAATACTTTTATGAAATATAAGATTTGTGGGCATGAATATGACAATTTCAGAAATAAGTTAGGAAAGATAGGGGTGTTCAATAAGTGATGTAGATTTTTTCTAATAGTGAAAAATCTATACTGAGCCCAACTACAAAATAAATGACAGATTACAGAGAAGAAAGTAAAACACAAAGTTGTTAAAACTAGAAGTAAATCTAAGTAAGTTTACAGGTCTGTCTGTGTCCAAAAACATGGCATAATAAAGGCAGAAAAATTGATGAATTTGGCAACATTAAATCCTTCTTTATGTCAAACATCATGTAATTTAACAACAATCAATGGAAGTAATTTTTTAACAATACAAAAAAAACAGTTAATATTTTAATACATAAAGAACTCAAAAAATCAATAAGAAAAACATGAATATTTCAGTAGCAAAATAAGAAAAGGCTCTGAAGAGCTAGTTAAAAAGATGTTAATGAGTAAGAAAAAACAAAAACTTCAAATCACTTTGCATCAAAGAAATTCAAATTCATGTGAGATTGAGATGCGCCCTTTTTTTTTTTTTGCCTTCTAAATTGCCAAAGGTAAGAAAAATAAATGCTAACTTCACTGTAGCAGTGGGTATTCTCAAACACTATGGTTGGAAAATTAAACTGAAAAGCTGTTTGACTGCATGCGACAAAAGCATTAAAACAGCTACGTCATTTTACCTGGTGTTCCCATTTATGGGATTATATCCTAGGGTGGTTAAAATGTAACTAATAAACGATTCTTATAAAAAGCTATTTGTTGCGATGTTCTATAAAACAACAAAATAGTGGAAAGGGCCTAAATACCCAGCCTTAGGAGAATGGCTATGTCAGTGAATATGATGCAAATTATGAAAGTCACAAGTGTCATTCATTCGTCAAAAATTCTAGTGAGGACTTTCCATGTGTTTGAAATGATTCTAAACCATGGGAATACACCAGTGAACCAAACAATAAAAACCCTTGTCCTTGGAGAGCTTACATTTTCGTGGGGAGAAAAGAGATAAAAAATAATATAAGGCAAAAACTGGACAATGTAAGTGCTAAGAGGAAAAATATAGCAGGGTAGGAGACGGGGAGAGACAAAGCGTGAGGTGGCAGGTTGCACTTCTTAAGTGGAGCATCACAGTTGATCTCACTGGGAAGGGGTTATTTGAACAAACATACGACGGTAATGATGCAGTAAGTGTATTGGGCATTTGTGGGGAGAGAAGACACATTCCACTGGGGGAAAAGAGGCTGCAAAGGCCCTGAGATGGGAGTTTGTCCGCTACGTTCAAGAAGATTGAGGAAGACAATGTGACCAGAACAGAGTGAGCAGAGGCCAGGGTAAGGCAGAAGGTGCTAGAATTAGGGGGTAAGGCAGGGGAGGAGGGCCAGAGGTGAATGACCTTAGAGCAGAGGTTTCCGCTTTTGTTGTTTGTTTTATTGAAGCATAGTTGACTTACAATATTGCGTTAGTTTCAGGTGTATATAGCATCATGATTTACTGCTTTTGCAGATAATACTCCATTGTAGGTTATTACAAGATAACGTGTATTTCCCTGTCTCTACAGTATATTGTTGCAGAAGTATTATCTATCTTCTATCTAGTAGTGTGGATCTGTTAATCCCCTACCCCTAATTTGTCCCTCCCACCTTCCCTCTCCCGTTTGGTAACCACGAGTTTGCTTTCTGCAAGAGTGGATGGACCTGGAGATAGGATGCTCAGAGAAATGAATCAGAGAAAGACAAATGCTGTATGATCTTGCTTATACGTGAAACCTAAAAAACACAACAAGTGAAAGTATGTGCAAAGCAGAGTATTGTATGTCTCCAGAGAGCTTCTGCTTTCACTGGGCTGAGCTTAGTCGCTCAGTCGTGTCTGACTCTTTGAAATCCCATGGACTGTAGCCCAGCAGGCTCCTCTGTCCATGGGGATTCTCCAGGCAAGAGTGCTGGAGTGGGTTGCCATGCCCTCTTCCAGGGAATCTTCCCAACCCAGGGATTGAACCCAGGTCTCCCACGCTGCCGGTGGATCCTTTATCATCTGAGCCACCAGAGAAGCTTTCACTGTAGGTGAAAGGAACTCCATCGGCATCTTCAGAGCAGAGGAGTGGTGTGGAATGACCCGTGATCTCAAAGGGTCACTCTGGCTGCTCTGGTGCGTTTCAACTCCGGGTGCTAAGAGTAGAATGATGATACTTGTTGGGACACGATTTCCAAGAATCCAAGAAAGAGATGATGGGAAAGTAATGAAAATACTAAGATATCAGTGGTTAGTTTGAAGGCAAAAGCCAACAGGGTTCCCTAAAGGACTGGTTGACAGTTGTAGGTGAGAGACAGGAGTTACGGTGAACGGATTTTGGCTCCAGCATCTGGAAGGACAGTACTTCCACTAACACAGATGGGGATATCTCGGTCAGGCAAGACCAGCCATCCTTCTTCCACATGTTCACTTTGAGACTTCTGATAGTCATTCAAGCAGAGATGTGGAGAGGACAGTTAACTGCATGGTTATGCAGTTTATAGCAGAAGTCTTGCGGGATTGATGCATTTGGGAGTCATCAGCATGTAACGACATCTAAGTCATAAACCGGGATGAGATCATGGGAGTATAGATGCAAAAAAGAAGGTGTGCAAAGTGTGATCCCCGGGCACTGCACAGGAAGGGGAAGGGGGCAGGGGAAGCAGGGGAACCAGCAAAAGAGGCTAAGACGGAGCGGTCCTTGTGATAGGAGAACAGCACGCCCCACACAGGACAGCATGGAATGCATGAGGCTGAGGGGAAAGGGTGTGCTGGAAGCAGCTTGAAATCCAAGTGTGATGAGGAATGAACCCTGGATGGGATGATGGATCAGCCATGTGGAGACCACTAGTGACCTTGACGAGCCGAGTGCAGAGGTGGAGAAACTGCAGTTGGAGACAGAAAGCCTGAACTAGCCTACCCAGTGGCCCGGGGATGCTGGCTCCTTGCACTCAAAGGCAACCCTTCACTCTCTCTGCCACATCATCAACACCTTCTCCTGGATCACCCCCATCAACATACACATGTTCCACAATTTCTCAGTCTGTTTTTTTTCTTTTTTTAAACTACTTAATGGCATCAGAAAATGCTCAGAATCCCAGGTTGAAGGATATGAATGGCACAAAATAAAATACCGGTGTGGGGCCACCAGCCACCCAAACATGGGCTTGGTCTCTTCCTGAGTCACTAAGCCAGTGGTTCTCAAAGGAGCTCAGATCCGAGTCTCCTAAGCCTCCTGCATTGGGAGCTGGGTTCTTTACCACCAGTGTCACTCGAGAAGCCCCAAATATATATATATATATATATATACATATATATATATATATATGTATATATACACACATTGTAAATAGATAGAGGCCATCATTCGTATATCATATATCTGTGTGTCAAAGCACAAAGGTAAATAATTACCCTTAACTGATAGAGTAGTAGATGGCTTTCTTCTTTTCCTTCTCCCTTCTCTTTCTCCTTCTCCTTTTTTCTTTTTCCAAGTTTTCTGCATTGGACATATTTCACTTACATGATAAAAATGGATGAAAGTTGAAAAGAAACAAAGGAAGAAAGAAATAATTATGAATGATTCAATGAAGGAAGGGAAAGGAGGAGGGAGGGAGGACCAGGGAGGAGCCTCACTGGCCCCTCTGTGGAATGCAGGGGGCGGTGGGGGGGGGGGGCGCGGTAATATGCAGGAGGTAGACGTGGAGGAGCAGGGCGGGCCAGGGTGGAGGCAAGCCTGCTCAGGGTGGAACTTTGTGGAGGTCGAAGCCATTTGTGGAGGCCTGTCTGCCCCCAGCACTCCATCTCAGGCCTTCTACAGTTGCCCAGTGCCTTTCTGGAGCAGCATGAGCCTAGGGAGACACCCTGCCTTTGTATGGGAAAGCAAGGACGTGCTACCCACTGGCTTTGTAATTATAAACAAGTGGAAATTTGGGGTGCAACAAAATAGAAAATAGTCAAGAACATGTTCTAAATATAAACTACACAATGCCAAACACGCACCTAAAAGAGAGAGAGGGAAGATAGCAATCTGCTGTGCATGAAAGGGTATTGTTGCCACTTAACTGTGATAAAGTTCTGTCTCCAACCATGGGCTGTATTGCCTCCTCCTATCTTCCTGGTTCAGCCTGGTCTGTCTCAGCATAGCCTCGGCGATTAAGCAAGTCCAAATGTTAAACGCCTCATTAACACCTCTTGCCACCAGGAGCAATTGTCTCCAGTGATTTTTCTCACCTTCTGAAATCCAGTTCATTCTTTTCTATTTTTAAAGAACTAGTCTCTGAAAGCCTTTCCTCTCAAAGACTTACTTGGTGGTCCAGTGGCAAGGATTTTGCCTTCCAATGCATGGGGTGCAGGTTCCATACCTGGTTGAGGAACTAAGATCCCACGTGCTATGCAGCCAAAAAAAAAAAAAAAAAAAGGCAGGAGCAATATTGTAATAAATCCATTAAAGGTTTTTTTAAAAAGATTTTTTTTTTTCTGGATGTTTTCCTTTTCTCTTAATCCTTAAGAAGGTATGTGTTATACTCAGGTAGGCGACCAAATACACTTCTCTTTGTGTTTCCAGAGAAACCCACTCCACTCATTTTGGGCTTCCCAGGTGGTTCTTGTGGTAAAGAATATGCCTGCCAATGCAGAAAATGCAAGAGATATGGGTTCGATCCCTGGGTTAGAAAGATACCTTAGAGGAGGAAATGGCAACCCACTCCAGTATTTTTGCCTGGGAAATTCCATGAACAGAGGATCCTGGCTGGCTAACATTCCATGGAGTTGCAGAGAGTCGAACATGACTGAGTGTCTGAGCGCATAGCAGAGAGGTCACTCATTTTCAAATTAATCTAAGTGTGCTGTCATAGATGAAGCAGGGGCTGCCATTAGCAGCAGCACATATGGAAGGTATGCATCTTATTTGCAGAGTTGTCCTCCTCGAGTCCACTCTGGTCCACCATCGCTCTGTGATGTCTGTAAATATTAGATATCACTTGCAGATGGCCCTCTGTAGAGACATGGCCAAATTCCCCAGGCTCTGCTCTCTGCCAGGGCAAGAAATGAGGGATTGTGGGTTGAGTAATACTATTTCACAAAATTTATGCTCATTGACATTTATTGAAACGGCCTCCTTAGTTTTGCAAGCTGAAGCAGTCTTAGAACCACACTGGCTTAATAAATGCTTTTTAAATGATAATATAAAGAAGCAAGAGCTGTTTATACATGGAATTGTGCCAGGCGCTTCAGGAAGATTCACAACAAACACTAGCTTCTAGAAGCTTATGAAGCAAGACAGAGGAAGGGATGGTTATTAGATACATTGTTATTAGGTGGGGAGCAGCACCCTCCCCCACATACGGTGGCTTAACAGAGATAGAATTCTACTGCCTCTCACTTGACAGTCAGAACTAAGGTGCACAAGGGTCCTGGCATCCCAGTTCCCAGTTAGTAAAGAGGAAGGAAAAATGCAAGACAAGCCATGTATACCTTTATTGCTTCTATGCCGGGGTTCAAACCCGTCACATGACGACTCCTGCAGGAAGCCTGGGGACTGTGGTCTTGAGGGGCAAGGCTGAAACCCAAGAAGGGGAGAAGCAGCTCCTGTTTCTGAAATAAGGAAGCAAACACAATTTCCTGGAGGTTGTGTTGGCTCTGGAACTGCCGTAACAAATTAGCATAAGCTGGGCCCCTTCAAGCAGCAGAAGTGTACTCTCCCACAGCTCTGGGGGCCAGAGCCCAAAGCAAGGTGCCCGCGGATTTGGTTCCTTCTGGAGGTTGTGAGAAGGACTCTGCTCCTATCTCTCTCCTTCCTCCTGGAGCAATCCCTGCTGATCCTTGTCTTGTAGACACAGGCTCCTGTATCCGCCTCCATCTCCATGTTCTCCCTGTGTCTCAGTATCCAGGTCCCTTCTCCTTCCTCTAAAAGGAGACCAGCTGTTGACTTTAAAAATAGTCACAATGTATAAGTTGAGAGTTATGTTTCATTTTCTGGGTATTTTTAGGACTATGAGCCCAGGAGGCAGCATCTCAAGTAACCCTGAGAGAACTGTTCAGAGGAGGCCCGGTGGGGAGCCAGGTCATACAGAAGTTTTGCAACTGCGGGCAGGTAGTCTGAATATCAAAAGATGATTGTTAATTAAACCAGGTATCTCAAGTTAGGGACTTTCGCACTTTTCTTTTTATGGAAGGATGTGAGATTCTGGGCTCACTGAAATCATCCCTTTGCTGTGCTATCTGGGGCCAGGATCCTGTGTTTTCACATCCTGAGTTTTCTCAGAGTTCAGGGTAGGGAGTGGCTTTAGTCTGGTGGCTGTTGGATGGCAGATATTCTTTCCTTCCCGAGTTCCCTCGGGGTTCACCAGCTCACCATCCGGGGTGGCTGCAGTCGATGGGGAGCATGACATCGTTTGTTTACTGACATGGCAAGAAATATTCCATTTCTCACACGTGTGCTCAGTTGCACACGTCTGATTCTTTGCGACCCCGTGAACTATAGCCTGCTGGGCTCCATGGGCATGGGGCTTCCCAGGTAAGAATACTGGAGTAGGGTGCCATTTCATCCTCGAGGGGATCTTCCCGACCAAGGGATGGAAGTCTTGTCTCGTCTCCTGCACTGGTGAGTGGGTTCTTTACCACTGGGCCCCTGGGGAGCCCATTCTCACATATATCCCCCGCTCTGTGTTGGACTTCCTTCCCAGTCAGGTTACCACAACGCATTAAGCAGAGTACGCGGTGCTATGTAGTATGTTCCCTGTTTTATAGTGTAGTTTAGTTACGGTTTTATAGTATAGTATAGCTCTCTGTTTATAGCAAAGTTATCTTTTTCCATAGCATAGTGTATATGTACCAATCCAATCTTCTCATTCCTCCCACCCATCCCATTTCCCCCTTGGTATCCATATATTTGTGTCTCTCTTTCTACTTTGCTCGGAGGATCATCTATAACATTTTTCTAGATTTCACATATATGCATTTAAATTAAAAAAAAAACAGTTATCAGGGATTAGGATTTGAAAATATCTTTTTGGGGGAAATCCAATTTAACTCACCTCGGAGCCTCTTAGAAGTATCCTGTAGATTATGTCAGTAGTAAAGACAGTTCTTTTTAAAGAATAGGGTGACATCAGAGAAAGGAGCACCGCAAAGAAGGAGACCAGTATGGAATTCCTATTGGTATGCAGAGCAAAACTGAACCACAGAAACCCTATGTTCCCAGTACAGTGAACCCAGCAGTAAGTTGAGACTGAAGAAGCATGATAAAATAGGTGGAAAGGTTTTTTTTTTGTCTGTTTGTTTCATTTTAGCATTTAAGACTTCACCAATCTTCGTTTGCTATTTTGGCATATATTCCACAGCCTTATGAGACAAAATTGATACACAATAAATAATGCATATTTCAATGTGCAATATGGTAAGTTTTGATATGTCTGCACACAGGCGTCCCATTGAGGTCCAGTTATCACAATCAAGGTAGTGAGCAGATCCGTCATGTCAGAAGTCCCCTTGTTGAATTCTGTTACCCTTCCCTCTTGCCATCCCCTCTCCACCCAGGCAACCTCTCATCTCCTTCTGTCACCATAAATTACTTTGCATTTTCTAGAGATTTGTGTATTTGAAATCACACATTGTGTATTCACTTTTGTCTGACTTCTTTTACTCAGCACAGTTATTTTGAAGTTTACCCATATGGTTGCATTTATTAACAGTTAGTTCTTTTAAACTATGGAAAGGTATTTCATTGTATAAATTAACTACAACGTCCTTTTCCCTTCATAGGTTGATGAATATCTGGGTTGTTTCTAGTTTTTCTGTATTAGAAATAAAACTGCTAGGAACATTCATAAGCAAGCCTTCGTATGCCTTTGTATTGTCACATGGTTTTATTTCTCTTGAGTAAATACGTAGGAGTGGAATTGCTGATTCACGTCATTAAATGCATCTTTAGCTTTTTATGAGGTTGCCAAAGTTTTCCAAAATGATTGCATAAATTTACCTTCCCACCAGCAGTTTAAGAGAAGTTTTAATTCCTCCATATTCTTGCCAACATTTGGAATTTTAATTATAGCCATTCTAACAAGTGTGTAATGGTATCTCATTATGGTTTTAATTTGAATTTCCTTAATGACTAATAATGTTCGAATCTTAGTCTGTGCTTATTTGCTAATTGTATATGTTTGTTAGCAAAGTGTCCATTCACATCTTTTGAAATCTTTTGTTGGATTGTTTTATTTCTTACTGAATTTGAAAGTTTATTGTATATTCTGAATATAAGTTCTTTATCAGGTATATAATTCAAATATTTTTCCCAATCTGTAGCATATCTTTTTGGTTTTCTAACAGTGCTACTAAAGGGAAGAACTTTTACATTTTGCTGAAGTCCAGTGTATTTTTATATTTTAATTTATAGGTTGTGTTCTTGGTGTCCCATCTGAAAAATCATTGCCTAACCCAAAGTCACAAAGGTTTCCTCTTATGCTTTTTTCAAGATAGTTTCACATTTAGGTCCTTGATCCATTTTGAGTTAATTTTTGTATATGATGCAGAGCATGAATTGAAAGTTTTTAAAAATTGGTTGATATCTAGTGTACCTGTATCATTTGTAGAAAAAATTCTATATTTTAATACCACGAATTGCCTTAACCCTTAAAAAACTTAGTTCTTACAACTGTGGGTCAATTTTTGGACTCTATTTTGTTTCAGTGACTTATTTTTCTTTTTTCTTTTTCCATTTATTTTTATTAGTTGGAGGCTAATTACTTTGCAATATTGAAGTGGGTTTTGTCATACATTGACATGAATCAGCCATGGATTTACACGTATTCCCCGTCCCGATCCCCCCTCCCACCTCCCTCTCCACCCGATTCCTCTGGGTCTCCCCAGTGCACCAGGCCCGAGCACTTGTCTCATACATCCAACCTGGGCTGGTGATCTGTTTCACTATAGATAATATACATGTTTCGATGCTGTTCTCTCGAAACATCCCAGTGACTTATTTTTGTATCTTCATGATACATTGTTTTGTTTATAGTAGCTTTACAGCAAGTCTTTAAGTCAGGTAGAATCCTCCACTTTTTTTTTTCTAAATTGTTTTGCTTATTGTGTATGTTTTGCATTTCCATATTTGTTTTAAAATCAGATTGTCAATTTAAAGTAAAAAAAAAACTACTAGTATCTGGATTGAAATTGTATTAAATATGTGGATTAATTTTGAGAGGAATGTCATTTTAATAACAATGAATCTTGTGACTGATTAGCTCAGTATATATCTCTATTAATCTAGGTCTTTTTTAATTTCCTTCAGCTATGTTTTGTAGTCTTCAAAGTACAGGTCTTAGACACTCTTTGATAGATTTAGCTCTAAGTATTTAAAGTTGCGATGCTATTGTGAATGGAATTTTTAAAATTCAAATTTCAGACTATTCTTTGATTTTGCATAGAATATTTTATCTGGCAACTTTGCTGCACTCATTAGTTATAACTTTTTTATATATTTCATCAGATATTCTATAATGGCAATCATGTCACCTGCAAATAACAGTTTTACTTATTTCTTTCCAACCTAGATGCTTTTGTTTCCCCTTATCTTAGTGTATTGGCTAGAACCTCTGGCACAATGTATAGTAGAAATCATGTAGACAGAGTTTCTTTTCCTGTTTCTTATTTTTTGGGGGGAAGCATCCAGTCTTTTAATTTTAGATATACTGAAAGCTATAGGTTTTTCATAGATGCATTTTATCAGATTGAAAAATGCCTCAGCTTAATTTGCTGAGAGTTGTTTTTTGTTTTTCCTCAATCAAGAATGATGTTAGACTTTGTCAAAGGTTTTTTTTTTTCCTCTACCTTTTGAGATAATCATCTGCTTTTCTAACTTTCAGTTCAGTTCACTTCAGTTGCCCAGTCGTGTCCGACTCTCTGCGACCCCATGAACCGCAGCACGCCAGGCCTCCCTGTCCATCACCAACTGCCAGAGTCTACCCTCAGTTATACGCATTTCCATTCTTTTGTGTCTTTTCTGGCTTTTTAACTCATTTCTTTTCATTGTTAATGAGAAATTCATTGCAATTTTTTCCTTGTTTCTCTCTAGGTAATCTGTTTCCCATCTATCCTAGCTCCTTTTAAGATTTTCTCTTTTTATGTCTTTGATTTGAATATTTCTAACTTTAGTTTGTTAATATTGTGAATTACATTGTTTTGATTTTCTTACTATTAAACCAACCTTGGTTTCCTAGAGTAAAAATACATTGTCTTGCTGTATCTTTTTTTTAATATATTGTTGGATTCAGTTTGCTTAATTTAATTTTGCTTAGCATTTTTGCATATATGTTCATGAAAGATGTTGGTCTATAGTTTTATCTATTTATTTTTTTGTACCATCCCTTCACAATTTTGGTGTCAGGGTAATACTGAGCTCATAGACTTTAAAATGTGAATGATTTCTTCCTCTTTAACTTCCTTAGTTTATTTATAATTGATATTGTTTCTTCATGAATTCATCTGGGCTTGCTTGTTTCTTTGTGGGAGGATTTTTATCTACTAATTCCATTTCCTCGGAATCTTACATTTGAGATTTGTTAGGTGAAATCAACACAATGCTTAGCGTTGAGACCAGCTACTGAAGTGAACTGCTCGAGTCATGAGTCACAGGTTTTCCGGTTTGACTTGTAGGAACAGGCAGTATTCCTGGCCCTGCCTGTGGGCCAGGCAGTGTTCCCTCTAACCCTCTGGAGGGTTATTTCCCTAGATTTTGGTAATTTCATTGCACATACAAACTGACTACCTCCTGATTACTCAAGGGGACCCCAACAGATTTCTGCAGTCCTCTCTCTGTGCAGGTCTCCCCTGCCTGATATTCTATCCTGAGAACTCTGACTGCTGTCATCTCCCTGGTTCCCCAGTTGCTCAATTCTGAGTCCACTGGAGTCTGCCTGGTCCCCACTCCCAGCGCACACTGGGGAGCTGTCTCCAGCCAGCAAGCTGAGACAAGGGTAGGGTGCACCTCATCTGTTTTCCATCACTCGGAGTTCACTGTCTTTCCCTGCCTGCTGTCTAGTGTCTTGGAAACCACTGTTTCATATACTCTGTCTCTCTCGTTGCTGCTGATGTTTCAGGGGGACGGGTAATCTGGTGCCTGACACTCATCCTGGCCAGAGGCAGAAGTCGGCATTCGCTTTTGATTCTGGGGAGTCATGCAATGTCCTCCTGGAGAACATTATGGTCCTCCTGGAGAGGCAGCTGTTGGCTGCACCAGAACCATCATGTCAGAGAAACCTTTCAGGGAGAGGAGTGACAACAGAGATCTGGACAATCCATAGCGGTAAAAGCTGTAATCAAGTAGACCAAGGTCACATGGGGGGTACTCATCACAGGAGCAAGAGGTCCTACAGCTTTGGAAGCTTACCATAGGGAAGGAGGCAGTGTCTCAGGAGGGCTAGGTCAGAGAAATGATGGGTTCCTGAGTGCCATAGGAACCCGACAGAAAGCCGTTCCATGCCTGTGACTCCAAACTAAACGTGCTACTGGCTTGCTAAGTGTGGAGGTATTTCTGGAGGCCAGGAGGACCCTGCTTATCTTCCACATCCTGTTGTGTTCCATCAATGCTAATGGGGGTCTGAGCAGCTGAAGCACCACGGGTTACATTCGCTAGGAAATTTTCTCTCTGAGATCTAAGTGGAAACGTTACAGCAGCTTCAACTTTAGGACACACTCATATGGAGGCAGGTTGCAAATAATGGGAAATTCCTTTGTTCTGAGTGTGCCCCCATGGTGGACTTCCTTCGTTTACAAGGTGCCATTCTCACACTGATGTCCATCCTCTACTTTCGTATATTTGGCATCCTTGAAAACCTAGGTGGGAGGAAATAGAAACTCATAACCGTGGTATTTCAGAAGGTGCTTCCTTGGAGCAAAGAAGCACCATGATTCCAACAAGGTAGTGATCAACTCAGGCTACAGATACTGCTGCTTCAATCGATGTTCATTTTAGAAAGGCAACTGAGAAGCTACCAATTATTGTATGACTGCATTGTGCCAGGAGAGTGCTAGGTGCTTGACGTAAGTTAATTCTTATAACAAGCATATGTGACATCATAACCTCAAGTTTATGGAGAAGTAGGTGGAGACTCAACTCCAGGCTTCCCTGGTGGTTCGGTGGTAAGGAATCCACCTGCCCATGCAGGAGACATGGGTTTGATCCCTGGGTCAGGAAGTTCCCCTGGAGAAGGATATGGCAACCTGCTCCAGTATTCTTGCCCGGGAAATCACTTGAGCAGAGGATCCTGGTGGGCTACAATCCATGGGGTGACAAAGAGTCAGACATAACTTAGCGGCTAAAGAACAAAACCTAAGTGGATGCTCAGGGAAGCCATACGCCTTGTTAAATGCAGTGGGTCTCTCCTCAGATCTCAAGCTCTTTGCTTATGCTGCCTAAAGAACCCTTATCTTTGTACAGTTCTGTATTGATGTATTCTGTGAGGCAGTCCTGGAAAACAGAATGCTGTTAGACTTTGGAATCAGATGTGTATAATTTAAAAGGTGAGCTCCACACCCACTCCCAAAATCATTCATCCATTCAACAGATGTATAGGGTCAGTAATGAAGGGGGTGGGGGAGGTTAGTTAGAGTCTTAGTTTGATAAGTTTGGCAGCCTACTGATGGTGGCAATGTTGCGAGTCAAACCCAACTTCGTCTGTCACCCAGGCTTGAACTCTTTGCACCTCCCCCTGCATTCCCAATGCAGTTTAGTCCTATGTTGACTCCTGTTAGGCTAAAGAGCTCTTTTGACTTTGGAGGCAGTATATTACGGTAGTTAAAAGTGCGGACTGTGAAACAGGCTGCCTAAATTTAGGTCTCATCTCTGATACTTTCTCTGAGATTGCGCGCGTGTAAATAACTTAAACTTTCTTTGCCTCAATCATCTTGTTGATAAAATGGGACTAATAATGAGTCCCTACTTTATAGGGTTTTGTGAGAATTAGATGAGTAGAGCATGCATATAGTGTTTGGTCCATTCCAAGTACTTAAAGGATAATTATTGTCATTTTTTTCTGCAGGGCTTGTACATAGAACACTTTCATTTTAGAGTTAATGAAAATTGTTTTGTTTCCTAGGGAAAAAAATTAATGCACATTAAATTAATGATTTTAGAACTGGGAAGAAAAATGGAAAATAACTTTTAAAATACATAATGTTACCCTTTCAAAAACCCTCCAGCCCAATTAGGATAAGTGACCCCGAGGAACTAGAATAACCCAGCTAATAGCAGTATAATTACCAGTGGAACCCAGGAGAGGACAGTTTCTCTTTTCTTTAAAATATGATGCTCCTTCTGCCTCTGTTAAATTTCATCTTCGCACAGTGACTTTGGGGGCTAAGGACAATGGAGAGATTCCTGGAGCCGCTGGTTACTGGCTGGATGACCTTGGACAAGTTACCTAAACTGTCTGAGATTTGATTTTCTCATTTATGATATGGAGATAATAGTGCTTCCCTCCTTAGGTCTTCATGATCATAAACTATGATAATATTTGCAATGCAGGAGGTCTGGGTTTGATCTCTGGGTCAAGGAGGTCTCCTGGAGAAAGCAATGGCTACCCACTCCAGTATTCTTGCCTGGAAAATCTCGTGGACAGAGGAGCCTGGTGGAATACAGTCCATGGGATTGCCAAGAGTCAGACACAATGGAGTTACTGAACAGAAACAGTGGCTAAAAGCAGAGTCTAGTGTCATATATGCCTGGACCTGAGTCCCCCTCCCCTCACCAGAGATGTGTGACTGCTTGAAGATAATGACCTTCCCTAGACCTCCTCTTAGACCCTTGATCTGTATAGAAGGATTGCATTATCTCTCTTAAAGTTGATGTGAATATTCAAGCAAATAATGCTTGTAAAGCACCAGATGCAATGTCTGGCACACAGTCAGTGCCCAGTAAATAATAACAGATGTAAATATAGTTGCACTTCCTCTCATTTTAATTTTTTTCAATACCTCTATGTGCTTAAAATATCATTCTATAAAGCTAAGTCTCATCATTGGTTAATGGAGAGGAGGGACCAGATTCCAACTCTCTGACACACTTTATATAATTACGCTCTTAAAATCCCAACATTTCACTAAACTCATTACTATTTTCTAACTTTTCTGTCCAGAAGTGAAGCGACAAGCCATCTAAAGTCACATAATTATTTAATGGCCCATCTGAAATGGCCCATTCTTCTGATTCTCAGTTTTCTATTCTTTCCACTATGAAAAATAGAAATGCCCAAATCCTCTTTTCAGAGTCTGGCTATTGAAAGTCATGAAGCATTATCTTCTGCCTTTCATATCATCCAGTAGTGTTTTAAGCCTCCTTTTGCCATGGCAACCATCAAAACACTAAGCCCCTCGAGGCAGAATTGGAAAGGCAACTCCAGCCCTGCTATTGTTCCTGCTGATGGATGGAACGGGGTGGAGCCAAGGATCAGTCATCACTGGTCCTCTTCCACTCAAGTGATGTAGCCCACACAGCCGCTGGACCAGAATTCAGTCTCCTCTAAGATGTCTTTGCTGTGTGGAATGTATCCTGTGATAGGTTCGTGCTAAACATACAGCAAATAAAGACAGGCATAATCATGGTAGGTTATCCAAGACCACTTCTACTCATCCTTCTGTTTTCCCTCCCCTCCTTCTTCCCTCTCTTTGTTCCTTCCATTCTTCCTCTCTTTCTTTGTATGAGAATGATAGCATAGCCTCTAAACCATGTCAAGTCATGGTTTCAGATAAGAAGATAAACTCCAGCTATCATATTCCAAGCCTCGAAAACACCAGACACTGGACGTAATGAGAAATGTAATAAAAATATATCCAGATCATTTTCTTCTTGTTAGTCTCCTTCTTTATCTTACTTTTCCACTTCTCTATCTTCAGCAAAAAGGTATGTGTATGCAACTCGTGTGGTGTGTGTGTGTGTGTGTTAGGGGGGGAGAGAGAGAAGTGTGAAGTTGTATCTGAAACAGACAGGTGATGCTTCAAAGGTGGTTTGCTACTTGCTGACCCTGAGGTGATAGAAACCAGCAGGGGGCAGGGGAGATGGCAGTGACCAGCAGCAAGAAGGCCTAAGGGCCGATGCAATTGCTTTAAAGCAAATTTCAAAATGATTTCCCAGTTTGACATTATGTATCTGGCTGTGCATCTTTTAAAGGAGGTCATTCCTAACGAGTCAGCAGAGGGAGGGGCTATACCTTTTCGAGCTGGGATTGTATGCTGGCACTATGATTAGCGCCAAGTGGAACAGTGTGTGTGGGGGGAAGGTTGCAGGTACCAGGCCGTGGCTTTGTTCTCCCGTCCAGATGTTGTGCCAGCTGCAAGGTCACCAGGGAGCTCACGGACCCCACCTTCTCTACTTGTCTGATACATAGCTGGAGGCTCCTCTCTTCAGCTGCCCATCTGGCTCTTGGCACCAGGAAGTAAAATTATTATTATTTTTCCAAATGAAAGGCTTTGAATCACAGCTGTTAATTACCAAATGATTATTAAAAACACATATTGCCTACCGAGGTTTGAGAAGACAACTCATGCGTGCTGACTGGCCCCCTCTCAGGGATTCTTTACCTCAAACGTTGCATGTGTTTCTTCAAAGAGCAAAATGTGATTTTCCTATACATTCAGGCAAATGCGTGTAAGATGGGTGGTGGTGAGATTCCAGGGCACTACTTAAAGGAATACGGATGTTTTTCTCCCTGCACAGAATGTTCCAGAATCTCTCATTGCTAATCTTAGCCCATTACTTGAGTCGAATTACCTTCGTTCGGGGACCTTTCAAACACCTGCAGCCCCTTTGATGGTGTTGACTAAGGCCTGGATACCAGTGATGCCCAAGAGAGAGAGAATGAAAGAAAAGACCCTGCAGAAGGGCACTAATAAATTATGGATCTCGGCTGTCATGCTGGGTCGCTGGAACTCAGCTGAGGGACAGATGGAGGCTGCTTGAGCAGGCAGAGCCTGGGGGCGGGGACAGCAGCCAGCGAGAGTGGACTCTTTACATGTTAGGGGTGAGGACCGGGAATCACGGCTGGAGGGGAAGAGGGAGCAGGCTGGGGGCTTTGAGCTGTGAGCTGGAGGGAGTGGAGGGGAGGGAGCTCTGGACGAATAAGGGGCATCACATGGGCTTTCTGTCTTGAATCCCAGGTCCAGGGGACAATGTGGTCAGATCTATAATTAAGAAGCATCACGTGCCTTCTAAGTTCTCAGCTTGGTGCTGGACATGGTGGTGAAGAGGGGCATTCATGAAGCTTACCCACTAGTTGACCACAAAGACAAGGATGAATGGGGTAGCTCGTATACAGGGCAGAGAGGAAAGAAGTGCTAAATTCACACGTTTGACAAACAGGTATTGAATATTCATCACCACATGAGTCAGATACTGTTATCAATGAACAAAAGGAAAATATGAAGCAAGATCTCTGGTCTCTTAGCTAACATCCTCGCAGAGTGAGATGACCAATGAAAAATTTGAGGAAGTGAAATATATACCATGTTACATGCAGATATATCCAATGGAGAAAAAATCAGAAAACAGAAATGAGTCGTCTTGGTGGGGGCAAGCCTAACTGTAAGTAGTGTGACCAGGGTAGATGTCACAAAAGAAAGGATCTGCAGGAGGGGAGGGACAGAGCCGCGCAGACCTCGAGGGAGCATGTGACAGGCTCAGAAAGCCATCCCGATGAAGGTGTTGAGGCAGGAGCAAGGCTGGCACATTCTCCAGTCACTGGATGCGGTGACTAGTGTGCAGAGGGTGACAGGGACAGTGGGCGTTGGGCACATGGGGTCAGGCAGGTAAAGGGGAAGCAGTGTGCATGTAGGACCTTGAACGCTGTTGCGGAGACTGGGTTTTGCTAACAGTGAGGTGAGAACCCGCTGGATGGTGTTGATCTCAAGACAGAGAGGATGGGACTGCCACTCTCAGGAGGTGACTCTGGCCCCCAGGGTTGGTTCTCAGTTTTAGCAATCAGGGCCACATGCGGGGGCCAGTGAAGATGCGTGTTGCTGAGCCCCAGCCCCAGATGCCGAGGGTCTGGGGTGGGGACTGAGACCTTGCATCACGACCAAGCTCTGAGGCGGCGCTGCCGCCTCTGACCTCCAGGGGCACAGGTCAAGGCCTCTGGGAGAAACAGCTGGAACAAACGAAGCATCGGGAAGAGGTGGACTGAGCTTAGGTCCTGAAGAATAGGTAGGATGTGGACAGTGGAAGGCAGAATCAGTCAAGAAAAGAGGAATTACGTGAGCGAACTCAGAGCAGTGTGTTTTTCCTTTTCCATTTTATTTTCTGCTAAAAGATGGAGAGCAGTTTATAAAATGTGGGATGGGATTATTTATGTGGAACTCTCTCTGAGACCGTACCTTTTCTTTAAATTGAAGTTTAGCTCTTTTCGCTCTCAGTCATGGGTACACCGCAGAAGGATGTTATCATTAAGTCAGATGCACCTGACACCCTGTTACTGGAGAAGCATGCAGATTATATTGCATCCTATGGCTCAAAGAAAGATGACTACGAATATTGCATGTCTGAATATTTGAGAATGAGTGGCATCTATTGGGGTTTGACCATAATGGATCTCATGGGACAACTACATCGCATGAATAGAGAAGAAATTCTGATGTTTATTAAGTCTTGTCAACATGAGTGTGGTGGAATAAGTGCTAGTATTGGACATGATCCTCATCTTTTGTATACTCTTAGTGCTGTTCAGATACTTACTCTCTATGATAGTATTAATGTTATTGACATAAATAAAGTTGTGGAATATGTTCAGAGTCTACAGAAAGAAGATGGTTCTTTTGCTGGAGATATTTGCGGTCCCACTAAGCAGCTGGTCTAACTGGAATTAATGGTCTGCTGGAAGTTCCAGCATGCACTGTGCTAGTTATAGCAGCATACAGGAGTACTGGAACAGAGAGGGCAAGTCTAAAAGATAAGGGCTGAATACAGTGCAGGCCGGAGAGACCAGCTGCTTCATGGGATGTGAAAATCTACCTTTATATAATAGGGAGAAACTGATACAAGATTCTCTTTTTGTGCGGTGGCAACTTTGGCACTATTGGGGAAGTTGGATGCTATTAATGTGGAAAAGGCAATTGAATTTGTTTTATCATGTATGAACTTTGATGGTGGATTTGTTTGCAGACCAGGTTCTGAATCCCATGCCGGGCAGTTACCAGATGTATGCTATTCATGGTGGGTGTTGGCTTCCCTAACGATAATTGGGAGGCTTCATTGGATTGATAGAGAAAAACTCCGCAGTTTCATCCTAGCATGTCAAGATGAAGAAACAGGAGGATTCGCAGATAGGCCAGGAGATAGATCCTTTGGTAGATCCTTTTCATACTCTGTTTGGAATTGCTGGATTGTCACTTTTGGGAGAAGAACAGATTAAACCTGTTAGCCCTGTTTTTTGCATGCCTGAAGAAGTACTTCGGAGAGTGAATGTTCAGCCTGAACTAGTGAGCTAGGTTATATCCCTTGATGGAGAAGTTGGTTAATATAGTTTTTATTGTGTTTTAACATTTCAGTAGTTGAAGTGCTTAACAAACTTAGTGACTCCCATGTTAATATTTTGTACATGAATTGTGTTAATTTTAATAAATTATATAATTATACATATTGTAAAATAAATAAATAAATTGAAGTTTAGTTGATTTTTTAGTATTGTTTTAGTTTCAGGTATATAGCAGACTGATTCAGTTTTATATATATATATTTTTTATAAATATTTTATATTTTATTTGTATTACATATATATTCCATTATAGGCTATTACAAAACACTGAATATTGCCTGTTGTGTTATACAGTAATTTATCTATTATATGTACACTGGTCTATATGTGTTAATTCCATATTTCTAATTTATCCTTCCCCCTCCTTTCCTCTTTGGTAACCATATATATGTTTTCTTTGCATATAGATTTATTTGTATTATTTTCTAGATCCCACATATAACTGGTATATAATATTTGTCGTTCTCTGACTTACTTCACTTAATATGATATTCTCCATGAATGCTGTTGCAAATGGCAATATTTCATTCTTTCTTATGGCTGAGTAATATTCCACTGTATATATGTATGCATATGGGGCTTCCCGGGTGGCTCAGTGGTAAAGTATCTGCATGCAATGCAGGAGATGTGGGTTTGATCCCTGGGTTGGGAAGATCCCCTGGAAAGGAAATGGCAACCCATTTTCCAGTATCCTTGCCTGGGAAATCCCATGGACAGAGAAGCCCGGTAGGGCTAACGTCCATGGGGTTGCAAAGAGTCAGACACAACTTAGCAATTAAACAACAGCAGCAAATATGTATGCATATATACATGACCTCACCGCCCTGAGTTTTTTTATCTGCTTGAAGGGGTCATGGTGAAGATTAAATGTGTTAATCCATGTAAAGCACCTGGGATGAGCTGAGTGGTCAGTACGTGTTAGCTTTAGAGCGACGACATAGGATGAACACTTGGTAAATACTGCTGGGGTCAATGCAGGCACTTGGGTGCTTGAGGGGACACCCTGTCACCCAAGAAGATGGGAGATTTAGACAACATCCCAATATCCCAATGGGATACTTATGAAAACAAGTTCATTTACAAAAATTGACATTGTTATTCACATTCTATAAACTTTACCATTTTATTTTATTTTTTTGTATAGTTCTTTTTAATAGGAGGATATTTGTTTTACAACATTGCGTTGGTTTCTGCCACACATCAACATGAATCAGCCATAGGTATACATATGTTCCCTCCCTCCTCAACCTCCCTCCCATCCCATCCCACACCCCTAGGTTGTTATAGAGCACCAGGTTTGAGCTCCCTGCATCATATAGCAAACCCCAACTAGCTATCTAGTTACCTGTGGTAATGTATGTTTTAATGCAACTCTCTCAATTCGTCCCAGTCTCTCCTCCCCTCGCTGTGTCTGCAAGTCGGTTCTCTTTGTCTGCGTATCCACTCATACCATCTTTCTGGATTCCACATATATGTGCTAATACACGAAATTTGTCTTTCTCTTTGACTCAGTTCTAATGAGGTGGATGAACCTAGAGCCTGTTATACAGAATAAAATGCACCCCTTTTTTAATTTATTTTTTTTATTGAAGGATAATTGCTTTACAGAATTTTGTTGTTTTCTGTCAAACTTCAACATGAACCATCCATAGGTATACATATATCCCCTCACTTTTGAGCCTCCTTCCCATCTCCCGCCCCATCCCTAGATTGGTATTGAGTCCTCTAGATTGAGGAGCCCCTGCTTGAGCTTCCTGAGACACACAGCATATTCCCATTGTCTATCTATTTTACATATGGTAATGTAAGTTTCCATGTTACTCTTTCCATTCAGCTCACCCTCTCCTCCCCTCTCCCCATGTCCATAAGTCTATTCTGTATGTCTGTTTCTCCAGTACTGCCCTGTAAATAAATTCTTCAGTACCAATTTTCTAGATTCCATATACGTTAAAATACGATATTTATCTTTCTAAAATATACCCTTTTAAAGTATACAATTCAGTGGGTTTTAGTATACTCATGAAATTGTGCAATCATAGCCACTGTCTCCAGAACCTGTTTTAATCACTCCCAAAAGAAAACCTGTATCTATTAGCCATCACTCTCCCTCCCCGTCCTCCCAGTCCCTGGCAATCAGGGACTACTACTTTATTTCTCTGTGTGTGCTGTCATTCAGTTGTGTACAACTCTTTGCAACCCATGCACTATAGCCAGCCAGGCTCCTCTGTTCATGGAATTCTCCAGGCAAGAATATTGGAGTGGGTAGCCATTCCCTTCTCCAGGAGATCATCCCAACCCAGGGATCAAACCCAAGTCTCCTGGGTCTCCTGCATTGACAGGTGGATTCTTTACCACTAGCGCCACCTAAGAAGCCCCTTATTTCTCTTGGATTTGTTTATTCTGAACATTTAACTACCTGGGACTATTCTATATGTGGCTTTTGGTGTGACTTCTCTCATTTAGCCTAATGTTTCCAAGACTGATCCATGTTGTAGCATGGATCAGAGCTTCCTTCTCTCTCATGTCTGAATAATATTCAGTTGTCTGAATATATCACCTTTTATTTATCCATTAATTAATCAATAGAAAAATTGTAATATTTTCCCTCTTTGGTTATCATTAATAATGCTGCTATAAAAAAAACAGTAACTAAGCCTCAACCTAAAGCCTATACCTTAAACAAAAAATGAACTCAAAATGCATCAGAAATCTCAAAGTATACAATTATGGAACTTTTAAAAGTAAACATGGGAGAAAACATTTGTAACCTAGGGTTAACCAGAGAATTCTTATTCACACCAGAGCATCATCCTTAAAAACCTCTTATCTACAGTCATTATAGCACAATCCAGGGGTTTGTTTGCTTGTTTTTTGTTTGGTTGTAGGGGAAGGATTCTGAGTTTTCCAGTTTTATGGTTTTCTTTTACCCTATAGCTTCCCTGGTGTCTCAGACGGTAAAGAATCTGCCTACTATCGGGAGACCCAGGTTTCATCCTTGGGTTAGGAAGATCCCCTGGAGAAGGGAATGGCAACCCTCTCCAATATTCTTGCCTGGAGAATTCCATGGACAGAGGAGCCTGGCAGGCTACAGTTCATGAGGTTGCAAGAGTCAGATAGGACTGAGTGACTAACATTTTACCTTAGAGCACCCTAAATTTGCCTTCTTATTTTTCTCTTCCTTTACACAATTCTATTGCCAAGAGCATTTCTACCTTTATTTTTGACCTTTTTTTCTCCCTTAGAGGCTTTGTATTTTGCAAGTCCCCTTTAAATCTCTCCTAACCCTTTAAAGTGTTATCTCCTCTTTTAAATCACACCTGCCATTTTAAAGAGTACCTCCTCCTTTGAATCATATCGACTTAAAAATCTCTTTTCTGTAGATTACGCCCTGATCCGCCCAGACACTTTTTCAGTATTTTCAGATTTAGGATAGATTTAATATTTTTGGTGCTCATTGCAAATAAATAAAAGTAATGCAGCTATGAACATTCAAATACAAGTTTTTTTGTGGACAAGTATTATCATTTCAGGCTTCCCTGGTGGCTCAGTGGGTAAAGAATCCACCTGCCAATGCAGGAAACATAGGTTTGATCCCTGGGTAGAGACGATCCCCAGGAGGAGGGCATAACAACCCACTCCAGATTCTTGCCTGGAGAATCCTGTGGACAGAGGAGCCTGGCAGGCTACAGTCCATAGGGTCACAAAGAGTTGGACATGACTGAGTGACTAAGCATGCACTTTACCATTTCTCTTGAGTATATACCCAGGATTGGAATTGCTGGGTCAAATGGTGATTCTGTGTTTAACACTTAGGAGAACTACCAAATTGTTTTCCAACTTGGTCTCACCATTTTACCTTCCCTCCAGCCAAGGATGAAGACTCCAAGTTCTCATCCTCACCAGCACTTGTCAGAACCTGTCTTGATTACAGCCATCCCAGATGCTGGGCAGTGATAACCATGGTTTGGATTTCTATTTCCCTGATGGCTAATGACTTGAGGCATCTTTTCATGTGCTTATTGGCTATTTGCATTTTTTCAGCACATTTGTTATTAACATGATACATTTGAGGTGGGAATGATAGATCTGAATATGCCCAGGGGGTAACATATGTCTTATAAAGTGGGCATGCGTGTGAGTGGATGAGACTGGACTTTGGGTTTTGTGATAATCATCACATGGTGGTTACTGAAGTTGTGCAGAGATATGAGTTCTAGGAGGAGAAGAGCAAGGAATCCCTGAGCCTTGGGAAACATTCATACGTAGTGGGAGAGTTAAATGGGAGAAAGGGAAGAAGATAAATGATCGTCGATAGCCAGGTATGGATCTAGGGTACCTCCTGAAAAGCAAAAATCAAATTTTAAGGAATTCTGTTAGGATCAGTGAAATATCTGAGGTCAGTGGCTTCTCTCCAAAATAGAACAGTCCCCAAGAAGATTCCAGTTTCAGAATACAGTCAGTAAGATTTCATCAGGTTTTGTTATAAAAAAAAAGATAATAATTCTCCTTAGGGTATTATTACCCAGTGCTTCTGACATCAGATTGCTAGACCGCTTTTATTAAAACCAGTGAAATAACCTTAGAGATTCAGAATGTAGAGTTGTTTTCCCATATAATTTCTCAGGCCAGGAAAATAGTCATAGTTTAATGGGAGACCTGACTGTTGGTTCTAAAAATCTTTCAGGGTCCACAGCCTTAACCGCCCCCCCGCCATGTATTCTTTTTGTACCTTCATGTCCAATTTCTTGACCCTAATTTTGCTCTATTTAGAGAACTCCAAAGAAAATCATAAGCATGTGGATCTTTCTCGACTTTATACTTATCTGGTTTCTTTAGATCAAAGGTATGTAGATCAGCTCCCATTTTCATGTTGCTCAAAATAACTCAGTCTGGTTGGGCAGGTCAATGCTTGGTTTTGATGCCAATTTTCCATTTGTGTCTGAGATCAGAGCGTTTCCTTGTATATGATGTTATCTAATCAACTCCAAATTCCTCTAAAAGGGCTCTTAGTGGTTCCTGCTTATCCCTCTTATTTCAGTGCATTTTATGCAGCTTCAGACACAACTGACACTCACCCAGGTCCATTAATGGAAAATAAAGGTCATGGCTGGGGCACCGATCATCACCTCTCCAGACTTCTGCTCAGGCTTGTGTCTGCGTATGTCAATCTTTTCCATTTTCTTCCTGATTTAGTAGAAGCAATCATAACAGAATTGGCTCTGAATGTAGGCTGCCACGCTTCTTTGATGAAATTCACCAGCAGGCAGGCAGCAGGCTGGCTGAACCTCATGACTGAATTCACCCAAATGCATTTTCAGAGGCGAGGAGCCAGCCCAACACAGGCTCAGCGATGGAGAATCGCTCTTCTCTGGAGAAAACTCCATGGGCTGTGTCTGCTGGTGATGGTTGATATCTGCTTGGTACCTCGGTGATCCCTCTGCAGAATCAGCCCACCCCCACCCCAGCCATGCCCCTCTCTGCACATCTGCTTGTCCATCTGATGTCCTACTGTGTGTGGTATAACAGGTCAGGAAAAGGCATGCCTTTTCAAATTCCACTATCTCAGCAACGTCTTAATTGGGTGACTTTGGGCATATTTTATGTGAACGCTCCAGGCCTCCGTTTATTCTTCGGTAAAGTGAAGATAATTAAGGAACCTGTTTCATAGGGCTGTCGTGAGAATTAATGAGATAAGCTGTAGCAGGTTCTCAGTACAATAGAAAGTGCAAAATCCAGCTTGCGTTTTGTTATTTATTAGCCCCATTTGTTATTTATTCACCCAATTGTCTAAGCCAGAAACTTGAGTCTGTATACATACCCACCTCTCTCCTCCTCCCCTGTCCCATCGGCCTCCTTTTCCTGGTCATGCTGTGACAGCCACTCTCCAGATCCATCGCCACCTCTGTTTCCCGCTGCCCTGAAGTCTCTGAGGCTCTTAGCACTTCCAGGGTTCTGCTGGTCACCCTCCCCGCCCTGTTCCTTCTCTCTCTCCACTGTCATCAGACACGTCGAACTGAACACTAACTTTCTCACTGTGAGATTTCCTTGGGGCAAATTTTGAGGCAATATATCGATTGTAATTTTAATAAAATCCCTCTCTCCCACTTTATTTTTTTAATTTTTTTATTAGTTGGAGGCTAATTACTTCACAACATTTCAGTGGGTTTTGTCATACATTGATATGAATCAGCCATAGATTTACACGTATTCCCCATCCCGATCCCCCCTCCCACCTCCCTCTCCACCCGATTCCTCTGGGTCTTCCCAGTGCACCAGGCTCGAGCACTTGTCTCATGCATCCCACCTGGGTTGGCGATCTGTTTCACCATAGATAGTATACATGCTGTTCTTTTGAAACATCCCACCCTCACATTCTCCCACAGAGTTCATAAGTCTGTTCTGTATTTCTGTGTCTCTTTTTCTGTTTTGCATATAGGGTTATCGTTAGCATCTTTCTAAATTCCATATATATGTGTTAGTATGCTGTAATGTTCTTTACCTTTCTGGCTTACTTCACTCTGTATAATGGGCTCCAGTTTCATCCATCTCATTAGGACTGATTCAAATGAATTCTTTTTAACGGCTGAGTAATATTCCATGGTGTATATGTACCACAGCTTCCTTATCCATTCATCTGCTGATGGGCATCTAGGTTGTTTCCATGTCCTGGCTATTATAAACAGTGCTGCGATGAACATTGGGGTGCACGTGTCTCTTTCAGATCTGGTTTCCTCAGTGTGTATGCCCAGAAGTGGGATTGCTGGGTCATATGGCAGTTCTATTTCCAGTTTTTTAAGGAATCTCCACACTGTTTTCCATAGCGGCTGTACTAGTTTGCATTCCCACCAACAGTGTAAGAGGGTTCCCTTTTCTCCACACCCTCTCCAGCATTTATTGCTTGTAGACTTTTGGATAGCAGCCATCCTGACTGGCATGTAATGGTACCTCATTGTGGTTTTGATTTGCATTTCTCTAATTATGAGTGATGTTGAGCATCTTTTCATGTGTTTGTTAGCCATCTGTATGTCTTCTTTGGAGAAATGTCTGTTTAGTTCTTTGGCCCATTTTTTGATTGGGTCATTTATTTTTCTGTAATTGAGCTGCAGGAGTTGCTTGTATATTTTTGAGATTAATCCTTTGTCTGTTTCTTCATTTGCTATTATTTTCTCCCAATCTGAGGGCTGTCTTTTCACCTTACTTATAGTTTCCTTTGTAGTGCAAAAGCTTTTAAGTTTCATTAGGTCCCATTTGTTTAGTTTTGCTTTTATTTCCAATATTCTGGGAGGTGGGTCATAGAGGATCTTGCTGTGATTTATGTCGGAGAGTGTTTTGCCTATGTTCTCCTCTAGGGGTTTTATAGTTTCTGGTCTTACATTTAGATCTTTAATCCATTTTGAGTTTATTTTTGTGTATGGTGTTAGAAAGTGTTCTAGTTTCATTCTTTTACAAGTGGTTGACCAGTTTTCCCAGCACCACTTGTTAAAGAGGTTGTCTTTTTTTCCATTGTATATCCTTGCCTCCTTTGTCAAAGATAAGGTGTCCATAGGTTCGTGGATTTATCTCTTGGCTTTCTATTCTGTTCCATTGATCTATATTTCTGTCTTTGTGCCAGTACCATACTGTCTTGATGACTGTGGCTTTGTAGTATAGTCTGAAGTCAGGCAGGTTGATTCCTCCAGTTCCATTCTTCTTTCTCAAGATTACTTTGGCTATTCGAGGTTTTTTGTATTTCCATACAAATTGTGAAATTCTTTGGTCTAGTTCTGTGAAAAATACCGTTGGTAGCTTGATAGGGCTTGCATTGAATCTATAGATTGCTTTGGGTAGAATAGCCATTTTGACAATATTGATTCTTCCAATCCATGAACACTGTATGTTTCTCCATCTGTTTGTGTCCTCTTTGATTTCTTTCATCAGTGTTTTATAGTTTTCTATGTATAGGTCTTTTGTTTCTTTAGGTAGATATACTCCTAAGTATTTTATTCTTTTTGTTGCAATGGTGAATGGTATTGTTTCCTTAATTTCTCTTTCTGTTTTTTCATTGTTAGTATATAGGAATGCAAGGGATTTCTGTGTGTTAATTTTATATCCTGCAACTTTACTATATTCATTGATTAGCTCTAGTAATTTTCTGGTAGAGTCTTTAGGGTTTTCTATGTAGAGGATCATGTCATCTGCAAACAGTGAGAGTTTCACTTCTTCTTTTCCTATCTGGATTCCTTTTACTTCTTTTTCTGCTCTGATTGCTGTGGCCAAAACTTCCAACACTATGTTGAATAGTAGTGGTGCCTCTCTCCCACTTTTGATTTTCATGGGTCTTTTTGTAACATGAAGTCTCATAATCTCCAGCCTGGGGCTATATTCTTCAGTCCTGTTTGCATCATTGTATTCTTTTTCTCTCTTTTTTATTATTTGAATTCTGGAAGTATGATAACATATTTGCAGGAGATTTGGAGAATATAGAATAAAGTTACATATAATTCAACTATATATTACAATTATTTTTTAGTAGATAAATTAAGATTTTTAGTTGAAGTTTCAATATCAATCTCTCAAATAATAGTAGAATGAATAGACAGAAAAGTATTAATAGAATGACATAGCAGATCTGAAAAGTACTATGAACCAATTCGACATAACTAAGATTTATACAAATTTTCACACAACAGCAAGAAACAAATTCTATTCAAGTTCCCATAGACTATAAACACTGGAGACACTGGAACATATCCAGGGATATAGAACAGGGTGCAAAAATTTTACGGTCTAAAAGTACTGAAATCATACAGTGTCTATTTTCTTATTGCTGTGAAATTATGTTATAAGCAATATCAAAAGCTATTTGGAAAAAACACATATTTTCAAGTGAAATGTGACATTTTCCAAGAGAGGTTTATGCATTCTTAGAAGACAGGAGTATTTGTGGATGATGTCTATTTGTGTGGGCACTTTTCGTTTTCCAGGGCACATGGTCCAGGTCTGTAGATGATGCATATTTTCCCATATGCATTTTTACTATTTCAAATATTATTTTAATTATACTCCTGCATAAAACAAGACCCATGCTATCATAATTACATACATATCATTACATGATAACGAATCACATGTCAATTTTATAAAGAATATCTAAACATTGAAACACTGATTTGTTATTGAAAGCAGAGTAGGATAAAAAAATGAGCTATAATTTTCATTTTTATTAAAGAACTATCCCTCCAAGAAGAATCAAATCAATTAATAATATTCACAACTATTACATCCTGCAAATAATATATACCTGGGAAAGTTACAAAGTCTCATGTGCTTTAGTCATTTGTTCCTACTTATATGTTTTGGTTTCTTTTTTGATTGATTCTGTTAATATAATATAATGTTTTACATTAACACCATTACAGTGATAATCACTTATTAATTTATAGCATTAATGTGATAAATCTGATTTTTAACTAAATAGTAAAGCCTTGATTTAATGAAAAATGACAGATACATTATTCTTTTACAAAGAAATTTTGCTGTTTCCCCATCTCCATAAAGTGAAAGGGTTAGTTGCTCAGTTGTGTCTGACTCTTTGTGACCCCATGGACTGTAGCCTGCCAGGCTCCTCTGTCCATGAAATCCTCCAGGCAGGAATACTGGAGTTGGTAGTCATTCTCTTCTCCAGATCTTCCCGACCCAGGGATCAAACCTGGCTCTCCTGCATTGCAGGCAGATTATCTACCATCTGAGCCACCAGGGAAGCCCATCTTCATGAGTTAGACCCAAATCCCCATAGCATGGCATCCAAGATGCACCTACTAATCCAACTTCCTCCTTCCTTGCTCTACTAACCAGGACCTTGCCCTCTAGTTTTATTTCCTGTTTTTTTTTTTCCTTCACCCATTTAACCTCATCACATTTTCCCATGCCCTTAAAAGGCCTCTTTTAATAGCTGCATAATGATCTATCATATTGTTAGTCCATAATTTATTATAACATCCTTCTATTGTTGATCATTAAGATAATTTCCAATGATCTAATATTATGAATAATGTTATAAAGAGCATCATTGTTCATTAATTTTTTTGTCTACAATAATAGATAATTGTTTTGAGTAACTTATTGATGACCTGAAAATCGGCTTAAAATAGCACTGAGCAGTGACTCCTGTCCAATAGAGACACCAGACAGCAAAGTACCCACATGGGGCAGCGGCGGAGCAGGAGGCAGGGGGCAAGGGAAGATGAGGACAACCATGTTAGTCAATGAATTCCCATCCGTCATTCTGCCATCTCGTCCCCCAGCCCGAAAGCTGACTTGTCCTTTGCGGATTCTCTACCATCTGAGCCACCAGGGAAGCCCTTTAACCGGAAATAAACCTGGATTTGGAGTGGCTGAATTACCATCGTAATGCAGCTGGAACATTTGATTAAGTCCACCCAAGGTCCCAGTACCACCCCCTTTTCCTCTCTGACTTTGATTGACACCTTTCTGCTTTAGTGAGTCCTTCCTTCCTCCTTCCTGCCTACCTGCCTTCCATCCTTTGAGCAAAGGTACACTGTGGGCCAGATACGTGTTTCCTACTGTGTTTGAGGGACCCAGAGGTGAATGAGACTCGGCCCCATCCTAAAGGAGTGAACCTCATCATTCGTCATTCGCAGGACACAGAGTCAAGAATTTGACTCCTGTCCCTAATTCTACTGCCCATGTCAGTGACTCCCAGCTCTACCTTGAGCTTGTATTGCCCTATTTTCTCTAAATTTAGGGTAGAGACATTGTTCACACCCAGACTTCTCCCCTTACACTACCCTAAGATATGTGAACATGCACAAGTTACATTTCTCTAACATGCTCCCAGCTTCCAGATGAAAACTACTTCATTACTGCCACGACCAGTACCACTATTAATAATCCAATAACAATATCCGTATGACCAGCAGCACAGTATTCCCTCTGCCACTCCTCACAACAGTTATTATTTTATCTCTTTTTATTATTTCTCCACCATCACCCAGGGGCCGCTCAGAAAATTAAAATCCAATAATAAGAATGAAGAATAATTAAAATAACACCAAGAACAATAGAAATGAGATGACAAATACTGAGAGAGCCAAGAAAATTCAACCAAGGGGCTAAGTTCCCTGCGAAAGGTGCTAATAAGATCGGCCAGGAAGATGTGACAAAATCCTCCCAGAGAGCTTGAAAATTCTCTGCTTCTTACTCAATGGCCTTTTTGCCACCGAGGTCTCAAGAGGTGGTAGGATGTATAACACTTATTTAGCTGATCCTGCCAAAAATGTGCTGCAAAGGCGAAAAAAAGATCAAGGAAAGGAAGGACAACTCTTTCATTATGAGAGCCACACTGAAGAATATTTCCCCTCTGGCTAGACGCTGGCGAGACTCCCAGGCTCCCTCTCAGCTGTCCAGTTCCTGCGAACGCTTTGCAGGGCTTATGGGGAATTTTACACTGTATTTCCCACTACGTTCTGTGCACCCTTATTGAATCTGACTCTCAGTTTCTCCATCTAAGAAATGGATGCAATTACCAGGCATACAACTCATGAGAAAAGTTGGGTTATATGGATGTTTCTAAATGAAACATGCTATTGTAACACAACAGTCATTTTGATGAAGCACCTGGGTATTGAAAGTCCAAGGGAATGGCAGTTTACTGTCTGAAACAAAATCAGGAGGGAAAAAATAAACAGAATAGTCAAGTTCTGTTTTGTGTATCCTGTGGCAAGGTGTTTGGCTTTGAATACCTTTAAAGTTTTACCTTTAATTGACCCTCAATCGTGGCTATGTTTACCGGATGCTTGGCAGTTTCTTTGAGGGCTTTTGTGTTCTGTAACACAGTTGTTCCTTCTGTTAATTTTATGACAAAGATGAACATTGCCAGGCCATGCACATGTTGGTGTAGGAGCACTGGAGTGGGAGTCAGAGACCTTGGCCACACCCTCGGTTTTCCATTCTAGACAAATGTCCTTGGGTACGGTTGAGTCGTCTGTGTAAACGCTCAAAGCAGTAGTTGCTGTTGTTTAGTCTCTAGGTTGTATCCGACTCTTTGCCACTCCGTGGACTGTAGCCCGTCAGGCTCCTCTGTCCATGGAATTATCCAGGCAAGAATACTGGAGTGGGTTGCCATTTCCTTCTCCAGGGGATCTTCCTGACTCAGGGATTGAACCCACGTCTCCTGCATTGCAGAAGTATTCTTTAGCAATGAGCCACCAGGTAAACCCCAAAGCAATAGAATCCTCCACAAATTTCATTTCCCTGTGTCTCAGTTTTGTAACATACCAAAAAAAAAAAAAAAAAAAAGAGTAGGGCATTGGATAAGCTGTTCCTCTCAACCCTGATTTAATTCCCACTATTTCAAATGGGAGAAATGGATCTAGGAAAGATGCCTTGTTCTCAGGTGGATGCCTCAATTGGATGCTGGAAATCTACAACCCTGGGCAGCCAGTCCTAGATTCCAGAGCTATTTCCACACTGCAGAAGCTACTTAGTATCCAACAGGCCATGGAAATAGTTATGCCTCTCCTCTACCGACTCACACACCTTTATCTGTCCTCTACCCATCTGCCAGGTCTATTCCACTACCCACACGTTCCAAAGTCCTCACCAGATGCATTCGGTTAGGCAGCTCTGGAAGTGGCATCCTCTGCCCAAGACAAAGTCTGCTCTGCTGAGGAAGCACTGAAGCACCTGGGAGGGCCCGGGAAGCTCCGCCCACAGCCTGCTCTGGCTCCTCCTAACATCAGTCAGTCCAGTGTTGGCTGCTCTTGAGAAATGGATCTCACTTTTTGTTCCATCTCATTTGACACTTTAGCAGCTGGAGATGATGGGAAGCCAGTGGTCTGTCAGCTCCCAAGATACGTAACATATCTGCTGAACACTGCTTGCTCCCTGGCCAGGCAGCCCAGAACACAGCAAAGGAGAGAGAAAGAGGTAGATGATCAGTTTAACTCAAGTTCATTAAAGTCCTGCAAAACTCCCCCTGGCTTCTCTTTGGGCAGCACAGAGGGAGGAAGAGATGAGGGAGGAGAGGATCACCATCTCTGCTTCTGTCCTGGAAGGAAGTTTGTCTATCTCAGCTGAGAATTCAGTGTTGACCCATCACATCCTCATGTATTATTGAGACATGGCTTTACTTTATAAATAAGCCATTATTTCTGTGCAGGGACCACTGCCATGGCAAGAACCCTGCACATAATAACTGTCCTTGGGGAGCTTAAAGTTATACCTGCTCCTTCAAATGCATGAGAGTGCTCTACATTTAGAATTTAGAAAATTGGCATCCTGTGAATGTCAGGCTGTCAGGCTAATGGTGTCAAGGGGAGGAGGGCAGGAACGGACACTCACTGGGTTCTGATATATTGATATCTGGCACTAGATAAGGTGTCTGCCACATAAAAGGGGACCGTTGGTCACGTGAGGTGAGCCCCACCCACTTTGTGCAACGAGGGCTAAGAAAAGGCATTTGGGAGGATTCTAGGTGGGCTGGAAGGGGAGGGGCACAGTAGCTGGACTGGGGGGGTCTCACCCCTTCGCCTTAGTATCCACTCCAGGCTGACCACAAACAGCTCACATCAAGGAGAATCTCTGTTCTGAAGTTCAGTTAGCTTGCTTGTTCCGCTACACGTCTCAGTAGAGGAAAACCCATTCATGCTATTTGTTTTACTGCCCCTCTGTTTTTATCTGTTATAAACTGTGTTGATTTTTTCAGCATTTTCTTATTTGTTATTTCATTTGCCCTCCAGAACTCAGAAAAGAGCATCAGACATCATTTTCCTTCTCCCTTCCTGATCCCGGGCAAGATGAATGGATCTGGTTTTATGATGTCTGTGCTCTCTGCTCCCTTTCCCCTTTTTCTTTCTCTTTTATGTGCCTCCTCCCCCTCCTTCCCCTTGGCTTCCGCAAATATCTTCCGCTTAGAATCTGATTCTTGGTTGCTGCCCTCGAGTGAGGCAGGGAGGTGTGGGGGGAGTTCCCATTCTTCTCAATCTCTGTCGGAAATATTAATGCCCAGTACAAGGCTGACACCCCAGGGCCCAGGGTTGTATCTGCTGCATTTTCTCTTTCTTGTTCAATTCAGTTTCAGGAGTTATATGGTTTATTTTTTGATATGAAAATTAATTTCTGGACAAGAAGAAATATGCCTGTACAGGGGCCAAATTTGTGTTTTCTCACCGCATGGTTGTAGTTCCACTGTAGCTCAAACCAACTCTCCATCCTCAGGGCTTTTTTCCCTCTCCGTGGTCCTGAGGCTGCAGGGGCGGCCCAGAGCAGCGGGGTTTCACATAGCAGAGGTGCAAGGGGCTGGCGATGGATGGGCTGGGTTAGCCATCATTCCCAGGCCCCTCCCCTCAAATTCTTTCTCTGGATGGACATGTCCAATCCATACAAACACAGACAAAGCTGGTGCTCAGGTCTCTGGCCACAGTGGGGGTTGGGGGAGGTTGGTGGCAATGGAGGTTCCCTTTATTCTGTTCGTTGCAAGCATTTCACTCCTGTGCTTTGAGATGTCGGCAACAAGAAGGGTTTGACACATTTCTCGTGGTCCCTACACATTGCCCATGACCGCTCTGCCTTCCAAAAGCGTGTGTTCACCTGCTAAGAATGGTCACTGTGAATTAATATCAAGGTAAGAACTTGTGAAATAGGGTAGAACCAACAAGAAATTTTCCAGAGTAATAAAAGTGAAGTGACTTTTATGTTGTATTCAATATTGTGACTTCTAGAGGAATTTCCAGGAAAAAACCATGGCCTTTCTTCATACCCTTACTCCCACAGCTAATTCTAAACTGCTTTTATATATATATATATATATATATATATATACACACACACACACACATATATATATGTAGCTGTACCACTGTTTGGTATAATTAGATATATGGTCCTCAGGTGGACATCTAGTCTTGTCTATAAGCCATGTATCACTCCCCAAAGAAGCCTATTTGATTCTGACAACTACAAGGTGAATACAAACTATTTATTCACATTGTAGCTAGCATTCCTCCAATATCCCCATAATATGTTGGGTCTGAATGATTTGTGTATGGAGAGAGGGTTGTTCAGACATACTTTATACATTGGAAAGTCAACGCGGGAGGTGTAGACAACTCTCATTAAGTGAGCCAAGGCTCAAAATGAGATTACATGTTCTTGCAGATTGAACTGGGGGCCGAGGGACGTGGACTCCGATCTCTCCAGTGCTGTCATTGGTCCCCAGCGGCTATTCCTCTTTTTTCCATCTGCCAAGTGAGGTGAGGTACCAGTCCCTTTCCACACACCCTGCTCACAGCAACATCTTAAAGATGATTGAGCTTCAGTGCCTCCCAGACAGAAAAACTCTTTCTCACACCCCTACTCCATCACTGTAATTATTATTTTTTCAATGAATCAAATTATGGTTGGATGACTTTTGAGAAGTCAAAACAGCAGACTTTTTTGGAGTGGAATAAACATAAAGGATGGGTTTTGGAATCGAGCAATTTAAGATTTGCATCCCAAAGTTACCACTTACTACATTGATGGGCAAGTTACTCAGCCTCTGGGAGCTTTATTTTCCCACCTAAAAAGTGGGGGTATGTGCCATTTATGGAAAGTTACAAGGGTAAGTAACCCTCTTTATTATGTCAGTACTCTTTCAGCACTGGGAGAAAGAATTCCATGTTTAAATTGCTTTGTAACTACAGGGAACCTCTTACCACCACACACTGGTTGCAGTTTGCCTGTGCCTCTTCTGTAGCTTCTGATGCCTGCAGAAGCTTCCAGAATCCAGTGAGCTCAGCGCCACGGAACCAAGAAATGTCCTATGCTGAGCCCCATTCTGTGCCTCCGGGTCCAGGGCAGGAAGCCACTGCTTGTCCCTGAAGGGCTCTGCTCCCGGTTAGAGTCCCCGTGTTTGTCCCCAGGAGAGGAGGAGCGTGACAGTGTAACAGTAGGTCTCAGATGGGAAAATGCAGCTGCCCAAGGATGCCTGAGGTTCTGGTTTCTCTTCACTCCTCAATACAGACAGACACCCAGCAGCCGGCTGAAGGTGAAGGCTCTGCAAGAATCCCCAGTGAAGGGCTCAGGTGGACGGGAAACACCAGGAATGAGGAGGGAGCTAACTGCCCAGCCCTGAGACCCAGGAGTGCGATTATCTGACATTTTGGCTTAATGGAAAAATCGATGGTTTAGGAGGTGCCTCTGGGTTTGAAGCCTCCTTCTGACAGGCCCTTGAGCAGAGTGCTGAGTCAGCGGCTTTCTTCCCAGACTCCCAGTTTTCTTCTTGACAAGATCAGACTAATAGTTCCCTCACAGGGCTATGGGGTGAGTGTTCAAACCCCAGCCCAGCCAGTGAGCACCTCCAGATCTCTGGGAAAACTGCTTACAGCTGTCTGCCTGTTTCCACATCTGTGAAACCAGGACAATATTTCTTGCCTGTCTCGCAGGGCATGGTAGGGAATCAACTGTATGATGTACCCAAGCACCTGAACTCATGAACAGTCCACAAATACGCCCCCTTTAAGTGGCAATTATGGATGCTATTATTTTATTGATTTTTGCTTATTATACACAAGACTGGATAATTGTGCATGCTGTCACTCAGTAATGTCCAACTCTTTTGCAACCCCATGGACCGTAGCCTGCCAGTCTCCTCTGTCCGTGGGATTTCCCAAGCAAGAGTACTGGACTAGGTTGCCATTTCCTCCTCCAGGGGATCTTCCCGATGAAGGGATCGAGCTGCAATGGCCCACATCTCCAGCATTGGCAGGCAGATTCTTTACCACTGTGCCACCTGGGAAGCCCAGACTAGATAATCCTTACCTACAAATTGGTCTAGATTAGGACACCAGTTGAACCAAGTGTGTGCTTTTAAATGGCTCGTACTAGGTAAAATTCCTAGAGAATTTTTATTTTCTGAGTTTTTTTTTTTCTGGACCTTCCTTCCTTAAATTCATGATTCTCAGTCTCCCTCCCTCTCTTTCTGTCCTCCATGCAGTAAAACAGAGCTGCAGGCGGTCAATTTCGAGTCAGTGGGCTGTGGAAAACAGTTAGAATAATAGTTTATTGACCCTGAATGTGGCAGCTGTGACTGAGGGCAGGCTAGTCTCGGGCACAGTGTAATCGTCACGAGGGAAGTTTGATCATCTTTGATCGTGTCAGTGACCTTTAAGAAACAGGATGTTTGCAGAGGAACGCGGTGAGTACAGCCAGAGACCAGGGAGATGGCCTCCCCAGAGAAGGTGGGGCTTGGGTGGAGAGTAGGCAGGCGGACCACAGGGGTGACGGCTTGCTCTCTGCGCCTGCGCATTGACCTGGCCTCCCCAGTTCTCGGTGTCTGAGTGCTGAGCAATGACGGGTGCTCTGAGGTCCACTGGGGATGCTAACCTTCAGTTTCAATGTGTCAGAGCCACAGAAGGACTCTCTGCTTTTCAGATCATCTTTTGCAACTGGGATTGTTCCTAAATGCTGGCTGGCCTTCTTCCTTCACTGAGATGATCATGAACCTTCTGATGGAAACATAATTAGGAAGTAAAATATATTTAAGCTAATTTAATATTTCAATATTACAAACAAACTTTTTGCAAGCATAATTTCAAATAAGGGAGATAGTTGAAGAAACTCAAAGAGACAGGAGAGCATGAGTAAGTGAATGAGTAAATGATGATTTACATTTTGCCTAATTTGTGAGCTACATAATCAAATAAGAAAACAAGACTCTATAGTCATCGAATGGCGTATATTTAATAAAGAAACTCAAAATGTATTAGTTCTGGGTAAAATGGGTTGTGGCCTTTAGAAAATATTTCTAAATAATATGTTACCTCATTCTCTAAGTGACGTTTTTACTTCATTGGTTGTGCTTATATTTATTCCCTTTGTGATCCTTGAGTTCAACTACCTATATTGGGGGGAAAAAAACCATGTAAATGTATTTTTTCCTTTTTAAAAGAAAGCACCAATACAACTAAAGAGCACATGGGTCTTTCTTGGTATCTGCCATCTGCATTGTGGCTGGAGCAACAACTTGTTGGGATCGCAGAAACTGGGATTACAGCTAAAGAGCCTCCAATATTAGATAAAAGGCACTTATGTCAGTTTCAAGATGTTATGAGCTCTGAGTGAAATATATGAGAGAAGGGGCATGAATTATTTCTTTTCATTTATTATCTTTTCACTAAGAGCAGGGGAAGTCCTGGTGAACAAGCTGGCCAGGTAAAAACCAATGTAAGGAAAACTGACTGCTCTGGGAGAAACAGAAAAGGGGCTGTATATTCAAGTAGAATAGAATCTAGTTGAAGGGTGAGAAGATAGAAATGAAATAATAGTTTGTTTTTCATAGCGACAACCCAGCAAGTGCACAAATTAAATTTGTATGAGCTGAATCCCTAAGTGCCGACTGTCTCTAAAGAAATGTGTGAAAAAGCATCTCTGAAGGTTGACACAAGAGGCTGATGGATTCAACTTCACTTTTGTCAACTGTTTATGCATTTATATGAACCATCTGAGGTCTTTATGCTTGATTGTTCAGTCAATTATTGCAAGAAGGGATTTCAGAAAAACCATCTCTGTCTTTTTTGTTTTTTCCCCTGCTCATGAAGTATGCAATTGTTTCCACAAGAGCTGAGACATGGTGCTAACCTCACAGGGCACATGCAGAAGACTTAACAAGTTTTTTTTTTTTTTTTTTAATGAACATTTTCCTTATTGTGTATTTCACTGACTACTGTTAACATTGTTTTTTTCACATTTTAAAATTAATGATTCTTGGTTAGGATAGATCCATGTCTGATGTCTGATAATTATTTAAGAAACAATTTTACAGAGTTAGAAGGGAAGTAAAGATAAAGTGTGTTATGAGATTTCCATTTACAAAATTTCCTTTTAAAAATCAACACCCTATTTTCTAGAAACCAGAGA
This sequence comes from Dama dama, assembly GCF_033118175.1. Lineage (NCBI taxonomy): Eukaryota > Metazoa > Chordata > Mammalia > Artiodactyla > Cervidae > Dama > Dama dama. Next base: position 15,903,271 of record NC_083682.1, read on the forward strand.
TGGCAAGTTTCTGCACAAACTGTGAAACAAAATAAAACCCAACAAAATGTAAGGATAGGACCTTCTTAGTACTCTTCCTCAGAAGGGTAATTTGCTAATTTGCTATGTGGATTTTCTCTCTTTTTAAAAAAAAATTGTATTTATTTATTTATTTTTGGCTGCTTGGGCTACTCTCTAGTTGCTGTGCGTGGACTTCTCATGGCTGTGGTTTCTATTGTTTCAGAACTTGTACTCTAGGGCACATGGGCTCAGTAGTTGAGAGCACAGGCTCAATAGTTGTGGTGAACAGGCTTGGTTGCCCCATGGCATGTGGAATCTTCCCAGAGCAGGGATCAAACCTGTGTCCCCTGCATCAGCAGGCAGATTCTCAACCACGGGGCCACCAGGGAAGTCCAGTGTGGATTTTCACTGCATTCAGGGTCATGAGTTCAATGAAACTCAGTCACCAAAGGCAGTGTCCCTACTAAATGCTTGGCCAGAAGAAAGGTACGTCTGGCAGAGGACATCCCACTTCCCAGATGTATTGATATTTGCAAGTCTTTGGCCCTTTGTAAGCCATTAGCCCTTTAGTTCCATATCTCAAGAAGAACAGGCAAGAAGCAATGAGGTTGGGAAGCTGTGTGAAACCGTGGAAATAGCTGTTTTTATTTTTCCAAAAATGTGTACACTGTTCAGCATGAACCAGATAAATCAGAAATTTATCTAGAGCTTTTTAACCCTGGGCAGTGCTGTTACATCGAGGACAATCTCCAGTTCCTAAACACCATCAAATCTGCTCATTTCTGGCACCCCAACCAAATACAGTCTTGTTGATCATTTCTATTTTCCTCAAGGTTTCTTGTGACTTCAATCATCTGCCTGTATTTGATTGGCTCTTAGGATGAAACCTCAATGTCTTTTTATACTGGGAGCTCTTGATGTTCCAAACTTAGTCCATTTTGGGGAAGCAAGTCCTATTCTGTCTCCTATCTTTGGAGACAACTGATTTTCTTTGTCACCTGAACCAAGCCTCTTTACCTTTCCTGATTTTCCCAACTGTGAATCCGAGGTAATTATTCCTAACCTGAAGGAGTCGTCAAGAGGATCAATTTGTTAATGTTTATAAAGTACTTTGGATACATAAAGTGCCAAGTATTATTAAATTCCATACAAATAAATTGAAATCTAGACTCTAAAGGGACTAAATAATTGACTTTATTCTTGTGAGTTTATAATATTTCAACAAATCTACAAAATGTGGGTATTTTTTCTATCTTACATTTATACGGATATTATTATTGTTTGCAATACAGAGCATGCAAAGCAACCCCTCCTTCCTACTCAAGTTAATAAAAACGTAAAAGAAATGACTGTCATTATAAGCACAGTGAGTGTCCCGGGGGAAATATCCCCCATTTTCAAACATTGCTGGCAATTTCCTCTTCCAGCCGTCTACAGAAAACCTGCCCCTGAGAAGGTAAGAGGAACCGAGAAGGCAATTAAGGAACTGAATGTGGATTAGACAAGCAATGTTAAAAACTCAAGAATCTCCTAATTATGGTGCTTTCTAGACTCTGAAACAGTTGGGGTAAATAAGCAAACTTAAGGTGCTTGCCCTCGAGTCCAGTTTCTTCAGGACCCGGGTACAGATGAGGGCACTGGTTGCACTTTGTTCAGCCCCAGGGATGTTCAGCCCCAGGTGACCACATGTCCCTCTGACATCACCACACTGCCCTGTCTCATCCCCACCTGTGGCACGCCAGGGTTACTGAGATTCCATAAAAAGTAGTCCACCAGGGCCGCGGGCTTACACGTGTGCTCATCTCTGGGGTAAATGCAAGCACTGCCCGCTGACAGAGTCCCTTGATGAGGATGGCTGAAGCCGGAAGCAGTCTCCGCCAGTTATAAAGGGGTGATGTTCTTATTTTTAGGGGGGCTGCCTTGAGTTTTAGTTGTGGCATGCGGGATCTTTCCACGTGGCGCACAACTCAGTTGCCCTAGGGCATGTGGGATCTTCATTCCTCGACCAGGGATCAAACCCACAGTCCCCTGCAGGGGAAGTGCAGAATCTTAACTATTGGACCAGCGGGGATGTCCATAGGGTAACACTTTTAAACAAACCCTGGCCCACAAAGCAGTTACTTCCGCTGGGGTTGTGATGACTGACTGATTGGTGGGGCCTCCAGAGACCACTCTGTGACCTTAGAGCCTTGGGTGACAACGATGACTTCTCCCATCGCCGGGGCTATTTCCTGGAGCTGTCCTGTGGGGTGTGCAGGATTCCGCAAGAGAACAGAGCATCTGGGTCCTGCCTGCAGCAGGGGCTGGGAGGCCCATCGAGAACCTGAGTGAAGGACTCTTTCCCTCAGGCTCCTCCTCTTTCAAGCCGAGAGGGTTATTGAAGCTACTCCCCACCTTCTAGGATGAGGAGAACGTGGTACAATAACTGTGAAGGCATCGGAAAGCATCCACGCCCTGTGCAAATATGATGGATCCCATGGGAAGCACCCTTTCTCCTGTGAGCAGAGTCATCTCCCTGGCTTAACAATGCCTCAGGCTTCAACGCTCCATCCTCCGCTGCTGTGGTTCACTCCTGGGGAACCTCACATCCCGACAGATAATAAGTGAAGTTTTAGCACTGAAATAAATCCCTCTCATTGGGCATAAGAAACCCCGTTTTATTATTTTTCTTTTAATTTCACCAAAGGAAGAATTTCAGGGGCATATGTTCCTTTTCTTATGGGTGCCTATTTTTCTGCTTTTAGCCTGGGCTGCTGGGTGGTCCAGTGCAGGGGGCAGGGCTCTGAAAGGGGCCCTGAGGGGTTCCAGCCCCTGGGCCTGTGTCATCACTCATCTGAGGACATTTCATTTGCCCTCTCCAGGCGTCTTTATATCCTCCTGCTCTCATGGATAACCAGAAGGATAAAATAAGTGGATATGATGGAGAACAGGAAAACGTCTTCCTTCCAAAGGTGACTTTCAGGGTTGGAGAGATGTAATTTATTTCTCTGTGGCAACCATTGGGGATGTCGTCCAGAGCTGGTTGGTACATTTCCTGCCTGGGACTAGGGCACAGACTGCTCTTTTTCAAGCCTGGGAAAGTGACACATTGCCCAACTGGGCGTTCTATGTTGGTTTGTGTAGCCGAATTGGTGCGGTGGAAATTTCACAGACAGGAAAAGAGGAGACCGCAAAAGGAAAGAAGACAGCTGCTCAGAAATTCCTTTCTTTATGATGCACCCAGGGTCTAAGCTGGCCTTTCTCCATCCTTGCGACATAATTTTCCCCATCAAGATAAGCATGAAGTGTGTTGTCAGTCTCCGCCTGTACAATGCAGTTTCAGGTTGTGCTTAGATAAATAGAACTGTGAGTTTGCAGAGACATTAATAAGCCTATGCATTTAAATAACCTTTATCTTCCAAGGAGCTCAGAGCATTATAAATGATGGGATGTTGCTTTTATTTTTTTTTTTCCCTGCTTCAGACACTTAGCATTCTTATAAAACCTGAAATTTCAGTATCATCCTTCATGAGTCTAGTGTACCATCAAGAAAAAAAGAGCGATAACAAAGATGTCAACAAATTATTATAACAAAGACTCAGTGATACATACAGAAAACAGGCAGAAGACTGGAAATTAAATCTCGACTAAGTCATGGATGTGCTACAGTATTTTTAGCCAAGTCACCTCGTCTTAGACACTCAATTTTATTACCTGTAAAATTGGGATAAAAATATTTTCACCTTTAGGGTTGTGGTAAGGAAAATGATAAGATAACCTATTTTATTTGTAAAGCATTACACAAATAGAAGATGATTGTTATAAACATTTCTTAGGATCCACTGCTCCCCTTAGGAACAGTTTCCTGTTTATGCAAATACGCCAGAGGGAAACTAAGGCACAGATGGAAAATAGGCTTTTTCCTTCTGCAGTCTATAAACTCACAACTCCCAAAACTATTAATGCAGCCACAACTCCTATGAGCTTAAAACTCCGTCGCCAAGATGCCGGCTGTGACTTAGAGCCCCCAACCGCAGCATCTCTTCTGAGTTCCTCTGCAAACCGTGCCTCCTTCTGGGTTCCTTCTTGCAATTCCTGTCACAAATACCTGTGCCAGGAACTGAAGCGCCGTCCTGGCCCGACTTCTGTAGAGCAGAGAGGCTGACCCAGTTCAGGTGTTCAGACTGTACTTCCTAGGCTTTCCTCCCATCACTCTCTTCCTTCTTGTTCCTACTATGACATCTCAGCGGAGACCCTCTTGTGTTTCTACTAAATGCAGTAGCTTTTGCAGAGGGGCTTTCTGCCTCTTCCTCCCTCCCCAAACCACTTTCCATGATCTCGCCAGAGCTATGTAAACAAAGTGCAAAACAAACCATGTCGCGTCTCAATGTAACCCCTCTCCCCTCCAGAGGTCCCTGTGGACCACAGGATGAGCTCAAGCTTTTCTTCAGGATGAAGAGGGCACTTCATCACACGGGGTCTCAAACACAGACACTGCCATGCCTACCTCCCACTGGAACTTGCAGCAACACCACGTCCGTCCTGAAAGCCCCGTGCATCTGTCCGGCCGGTGCCATGATGCTCTGTCCCGCTTGCACAGGATCTCGGCCCCCGCCCCGCCTCATCTGGCAAGCCCATCATCGTCCTGTGAGCAGGCGTGCCTGCTCCAGGGCCAGCCCCCATCACCTCTGTGTCACAGGGCACCTGTCCCCTCGCCTGGTGACTTTAGTTACACACAACACAGCTTTCCTAGCAGAATCCACTGATGAGGGTTAAGGGGTTTCAATGCTACTGTTCGTGCAAGACTAAGGTTTGGTGTTGTTTGTTCACTCAGTCTGTCTCTTTGTGAACAGGATTGTCACCTTCCCTGGAGCCTTGCTCACTGCCCTACAAGTTACTGTAACAGTTGCAGGATTCCCAGTTCAGCTCCCTGTCTTTTTCACTCTCTGCTCAGTACCTCGTCTCCCTACCTGCTCGAGGCAGAGGTCCAGTGGCCTGTTACGCTTCCTTTCCTACAGTCCTGTCATCTGGTGTTAATCCCTCAGTTGTGTCCGCCTCTTTGTGATCCCGTGGACTGTAGCCCGCCAGGCTCCTCTGTCCATGGGATTCTCCAGGCAAGAATACTGGAGTGGGTTGCCATTTCCTTCTCCAGGGGATCTTTCCAACCCAGGGATCGAACCTGTGTCTCTTGCCTGGCAGGTGGATTCTTTACCATTGAGTCACCTGGGAAGCCCCCAAGAGTAAGGCACCAAGGAACAAATATGTTCGATGCCACAGCAGAGCTGTGCGTGTTTGGTCATGCGGTCATTGGACCAGCTCTGTTAAGGGTTTATGTGTACCAGGTACCGGATTAGATTCTAGGTCACGCAGTATGGCCGGTCCTCTGAGGTGGATGTCCAGGGTGTGTACCATGTAGTGCATACACATGGATTCAGGCTTCCCCCTCATTCCTGAAACCTCTGAAAGTGAAAAGTGCTAGGTGCTTAGTCATATCCGCCTCTTTGCAACCCCATGGACTGTAGCCCTCCAGGTTCCTCTGTCCATGAGATTCTCCAGGCAAGAATACTGGAGTGGGTTGCCATTCCCTTCTCCAGGGGATCTTCCCAATCCAGGTATAGAACCTGTGTCTCCTACACCATAGGCAGATTCTTTACTATCTGAGCCCCCAGGGAAGCCCCGCATCCCTAGAACCTCTGGGGGTTCTGAAAACAAGGGACCAGAGCAGTAGAGAGTGGTTCCTACCAGCAGGGGTCACTGCAGTCAACCAGACACCCAGACAGCCATCATCCAGAGGCTGGAGCTCTGCCTTGAATTAATAACATTCTAAACGTTTTCTATTTATACGTGAACATTCACATTTCTTTGCCTTTTGGGACCAGACTGGATCTATTCATTCTCCTTAATGGCTTTGTAAACACTGTGGCTTCTGTGACCCGCTCCCCTCCTCCCCACCTCGCTCGCTGGCTGTGGACCGCCTCTTACTACACCCAGTGAGGAGTGATTTGATTTTGATTGTATTCATTTCCTATACGGAGAGAGGCTGTAAGTGAATCGTACATCGGTTCAAATGACTTTCTGTTTTGAGAGTGTTCCCACGGGGGTGCAATTCTTTTAATTTATTTAATCTGATGTGCTTTTTCAGAATCCCTCGCTCTTCGGCAGAACAGATGGGAGGGGATTGCGTGGTAGACTCTAGCTCTCTCTCTCTCTGCTCCCTGGGGAGACCGGGTCCTCTGTATAAAGCCCAGGGGCTGCGTGGGGCTGTGTGCTGCCAAGGGCGATACAGAGGGGTTTCTTCAGCAGCGTGGGGTCTTTGACCTCCACGTGAGGCCTTGCTCTTGGTCCATCCCTGTAGCCAGCTCCCCTGTTTCTGGCTGGATAAAAAAGAGCACGGAGTCGTCCATGTCCTCATCACTTAGATCCCGGAATCCTAAACCCTCTTTGGTTAACCGTGGAAGCATCGCTGGGTGCTGGGGAAGGTGTAATACACGCTGCCAACTTCATCTGCAGTGAAGTCCACTGTGAATATATTCATCATCAAGAGCCACTATCATCAGGAACAGGGCTTGCAAGTCACGTGAACCTGAGTTTAAACCCCAGTTTGGCTACTTCTTGAGGGGAGTTTGGGCAAGTGAAACCACAGTTCCTAGAGTTTAAGGACAGGGAAGCCTGGCGTGCTGCCGTCCACGGGGTCACAAAGCGTCAGACAGGATGGAATGACTGAACAACAAATAGAGGAAGAACAGGAATACCTGCCTCCCAGGATTGCCCTGCAGAGGAGATGCACAGAACCTGCTGAGTGCTCAGCCCTGCATCTGCAGAGAGCAAGTACCCACTGAGCCTGGCAGTTATTATTATTATTAATTGGTGTTCAGTTTCTCAGCCGGGTCCAACTCTTCGTGACCCTGTACACCGCAGCACATCAGGCTTCCCTGTCCTTCACTTCCAAGCTCCCAGAGTTTGCTCAGATTCATGTCCGTCGAGTCGGTGATGCTATCTAACCATCTTGTCCTATGCCACCGCCTTCTCCTCCTGCTCGCAATCTTTCCCCAGCATCAGGGTATTTCCAGTGAGTTGGCTCTTCACATCAGGTGGCCAGAGTGTCGGAGCTTCAGCATCAGTCCTTCCAATGGATATTCAGGGTTGATTTCCTTTAAGACTGGCTGGTTCAGTCTCCTTGCTGTCCAAGGGACTCACAAGAGTCTTCTCCAGCACCACAGTTTGAAAGCATCAATTCTTTGGTGTTCAGCTTTCTTTATGGTCCAACTCTCATATCCAGACTTGACTACTGGATATAGAATTACCACTAAGGGAAGGCTTACTTTCCCTTTGTCCAGTGGAAGGAATTTGGCCTATTAGATGGAGGTCCTACCTTGGCACCTTAGGCCCTGAGATCCAGATCTGTCCCTCCACTCACACTGCTGTGTTGTCACTGAGTTGGCTGCAGGGCCACTGGACTTCCTCCTGTTGCTGTCCAAGTCTCCTGCCTGTTTAGGCAGCATCTTTCATAGAGGAGCAGTTCCACGGATGCCCAGCAAAGGAAGGCAGGGCACTTGCTCCTTGGTCTGTTTACTTACAGTCCCACTTAGGAGACCCCAGGAGACAAGCCATTAGGCACCTGCTTACATGTGACAGAGAAGCAGCAGCAATTACCGTCATGTTCCTGTTTCTCTCTATAGCTGTCTCTTAGAATACCTGCCTGACATTTCCTTTTGAGAGACATCATCTTTTTTCTTCTATTCGTGAAGCTAGGTGTTGCCGAGTCACTCAGCCTGGACTGGGCACGGTCTACACCCATCTGTGTGGAGTGGCCCTGAGTCTCCCCGATTAGATGGCATCTACTGAGAGAGACCCTAGGACATCACACAAAAGCCTCAGGCATGTTGCCACACACTCGTGTATTTTTACTGTCTTTATTTTTGCAATCAGGAAAAATGTTACTCTGGCAACAAGATTGTCACCTTCCCTGGAGCCTTGCTCACTGCCGTACAAGTAACTATAACAATTGCAGGACTCCCAGTTCCGCCCCTGTCTTCCTCACTCTCTGCCCGGTACCTTGTCTCCCTACCTGCTCGAGGCAGAGGTCCTGTGGCCTGTTATCCTCTCTTTCCTACAGTCCTGTCGTCTGGTGTCAGTTCCTCAGTTGTGTCCGACTCTTTGTGACCCCATGGACTGTAGCCCGCCAGGGTCTGTCTGCCCATGGAATTCTCCAGGCAAGAATACTGGAGTGGGTTGCCATTTCCATTTCTAGGGGATCTTCTCAACCAGGGTTTCCTGCATGATGGGCAGATTCTTTACCGTCTGAGCCACCAGAGAAACCCACTTGCCATCTAAGTCATCATCAAATCCTGTTGATTTCACCTCCAGAATTTGGCTGGGACTCCCAAATGTCCACTGTCTCCACCATGGCCCACACCTCCATCATCCATAGCAGCCACTGACCTACATCTCACCCCAGCCTCATTCAGACACTCTCCTCACTGGAGCCAGAGTCTGGGTGGGGTTTTGAAAGCATGGATTCCTCCACTCCCATTCACCCTTTGGTGAATTTCCACTCCGCTTTGAAATCAGATGCTTGCTTGATGAATGGAGAAACCAGCATTTATTTTATTTTTCTGGATGGTTTACAACTCAGTTGACCTCAGGGAAATGCAAACCAAAACCACCATGATATATCACTCCACATCTATTATAAAGACTAATAATTTTAAAGATTGACCACAATAACCAGGTGTTGGCCTACATCTGGAGTGACTGGCATGAATGTGCAGTGATGGTGGACATGCAAAATAAAATTATATATACATCTGTACAAAGACTTGTGCCCAATTGTTTACAACAGCTTTAATTATATTAGCCAAATTTGGGAATAATCCACGTCCATCACTGGGTAAATGGATACATGAAGTGAAGTGAAAGTTGCTTACTCTTTGCGACCTCATGGACTACACAGTCCATGGGATTCTCCAAGCCAGAATACTGGAGTGGGTAGCCTATCCCTTCTCCAGGGGATCTTCCCAAGCCAGGAATCGAACCAGGGTCTCCTGCATTGCAGGTGGATTCTTTACCAGCTGAGCTATGAGGGAAGCCCAAGTGGATACATAATGATGGTAAATCTGTATATGGAATTGACTTATCAATAAATTGGAATGAACTATTGATACAGGCAGCAATAGGGCTGGATTTCAAATCATTATGCTAAGCGAAAGAAGGCAATTGCTGAAGAGCACAGATGCTACAGTCCTTTAAGTCCATTCTGTGGACTCCTAGGAAAAACAAAAGTAACCTATAGTGACAAAAGCAGAATGGTGTTTTCCTGAGGCTGACTGAGGAGTGGGGAACTGCAAAGGATATAAAGTAACTCTCTGGGTGATGAAAATATTCTGTATCTTGACTTGGGTGATGGTTATATAGATGTACACAAACATTCGTGAAACTCATAGAGACATACACCGAAGTGAATACTTTCTATTGCTTGTGTGTATAGGGGTGTGTGTGTGTATATATATATATATATATATATATATATTACTGTATATACATGGTATGTATGTATATATGCATTTATCTATGACATCCTGATAAAGTTGGTTTACAAACCTCCACCAGGCACATCAGGGAATGTCAGTCTTAAATGGTCATATGTAGAGCTTTCCCTTTTGGCTGAGGAGAAGTTTCAGTGCTCCTGGGAGTGGAGACTGGCGGTGAAGCAGAGGAGAGATGGATTGTTTTTTCCTTAATGACATTTTCAGTTTTTCATGGCAAAGTGAAGCTGGAAGCTCAAGGCATCAAGATATAGATGGCCTACATTTAGGTTTGCCAGGAAAAATACAGGATGACCACCCAAATTGCAGCCTGTGGTACATGACAGTTTTAGCAAAATAAGTAAGCCTTGTTAAAAAAAAAAAAAAAAGTATGTCTTGTGTAGTATTTGGGACACACTTATACTAAAAACAAAACAAAATCAAAAATTGTCATTTGTCTGAAATTCACATGTTATTGAGTGTCCTGTATTTTCATTTGCTAAAGCTTGCAACTCTTCCAGCGTACCATATCACCACCAGAAGGCTTGAACTCATGCGTGGGAAGTTTTTCTCTGCAGCATATTTTGCATTGTATGATGCTCGTCACAAGGAAAATTGGAATCAATGTTATACGGTGAAATAATGTGGATTTTGTAGTGACTCAGATCTGATTCTAATCCCAACTTTGCTTTCTAACTCACTCCAAGAGTTAGGCCAAGTTGTTAAACATCTCTGCAAAGTGAGGATAGTAACATCCAGCTCACAGCTCCATTCTAGGAATGCCAGGAATGGACCAGGTATTTGTCATCCCTAGTCTGGGGAACTGCTTCTTTTCCCGCTGCTGCCCTGTTTGGCCAGTAGAGGGCAGTGTCTCAACTTCCAGAAACCATGACCTTGTGGTGAAAGGAGGCGCTCTTTGCTGACAACGACCCTCATTCTGAAAGGGGCTCTGGGCATCTTGGTTACTGCATCGGCATCCCTCACACTCACTGGTGTTCGTGGACAGGCGAGGATCGGAGCAGTGGTCTTAAGAATCAGGCTGAAATGTCATCTTCACAGTCCACTGATGCTTCTGAAAGGAAAGGAAGGCCGTGTAGGATTGAGGAGGAATAAAGAGGGGTCTTGATCTACTCTGGAGAAATGGGAGGGATCTTCTCCTGTTAAAGGTTTGCTCAATTAGGAGATCATTTTATCTCAGGAAGGAAAAGGAAGAAAAAAGTGCAAGGAGGGTAGTGAAAACTGCTTACTCCCCTGACTTACTTTTCCTGACAGCAAGGCATAGACCTGAGGGCACTTGGGGAAATTTATGGCCAGTGAGTTCCCAGCCATTAAAAGGAAATGCTTCTTTATCTGCTCTGCAGTTGACTGCCGTGGGAGGTCACCGAAGCAGAACTAGGGGCTCTGTTTAGAAAGGGGACCCAGCAATTCTACGAGCCATAAAATTTTGGCTGGTTAGGCAGCTTGGAGCAGGGCATCCAGTGCCACCTGGAGGCCAGAGTGATGGCTTCTGCCTTCAGCAGGGAGGGTGGGGCTGACCTTGGGCCACTTCTCCGGGCCCAGTACAGTCCTGGGCAGCTCTTGGCAATGGGAGCATCATTTCTCTCTTTGACCCTTTAGTCCTAGGCCTGTTAGAGAGTTCCTCTGGCTGCTGCTTTATAGGTTGGCTTATCATCTACTCCTTCACTTTCCCAACAACTTTATAGTTAGCTGTCATGTGAAATTCCTTTTGTTGGAGGCCTACCATGCATGCCCTCTGCCTGTCTGGCCCCTGAAAGATGCACCTGGACATGCCATTTCCCCCAGAATATTTCTGCCATCTTTAACAGGATGGATGGGTGAGGCAGAATCTGTGTAGCGGCATGTGCGTGCATCTGTGCTCAGTCACTTCAGTTGTGTCCGACTCTTTGAGACCCCGTAGGTTGTATCCCACCAGGCTACTCTGTTTATGGGGATTCTCCAGACAAGAATACTGGAGTGGGTTGCCATGCCCTCCTCCAGGGGATCTTGCCAACCCAGGGATCAAACGCACATCTCTTATGTCTCCTGAATTGGCAGGGGGGTTCTTTACCACTAGTGCCACATGGGAAGCCCCATGTAGCTGCATAGTCAAGGCAAGTTTAGACAGAAGATTTGGGGACTTACTCTTCTTGCTTCTCTAGCATCCATCCGCAGGGGTGGACCAATTAGTTCCAGGGTCGGTGCCATATGACTGACAACACTCCTGTTAACTCAGGGCACGTGGCAGTCATATCAGGACTTACAGTTCTTCCAGATTCCACTGTGTGACTTAAAGTTAAACCATCGGTTGAATTTTGTTGTTATCTTTGATGGTTTGTTTTCTTAAAAGGAAGTTATCCCTAAAGTATTCAAGTAAAATCAGGATTCAGGGAAATTTAATTCTCTCACAGAGAAACTTAACCAAGGCAGAGGCAACAGAACAAAGATTAGCAAAAATGCACCCAGTTGAAATAAGGGGCTTCCCTGGTGGCTCAGATGGTAAAGAATCTGCCTGCAACACAGGAGACCAGGGTTCAATCTCTGGGTCGGAAAGATCCCCTGGAGAAGGGAATAGCTAACCACTCTAGTGTTCTTGCCTAGAGGATTCCATAAACAGAGGAGCCTGGCGGGCTCCAATCCATGGAGTCACAAAGAGTCAGACACAACTGAGCGACTAACACACACAGGAGGAAATAAACCCACCTCAAATTAAAAGGCAGAGAACATTTTAAAAAACACAGTTATGAAAAATGTATTCTGTGGATAAAATCTGGATTAAGGACTTATTGTTTAGCATTATTCGCCTAGCTTCAAATTTTAAACAGACCTTCATTGACTAGTCTATGGGATTAAATGGGTCATGTTTCAAAGAGCTCTTGGTGATCAGTGGACATCACAGTTTTCTGCTGAGAGCAAGTGACCTGACTTAAGCAACAAGCAGAAAAGTCCAAGATGTTACGTCCACTACAGACTACTTTATATAGTTTCACATTGTTCTAGTTGGTGGTTCATTTAAATTTATAGCTACAAATGGTACCATTTTTTAACTTTCATCTTTGATCCAAATCCAACTTCTATCTTTCTCCCCACTACTTTGTTGTTCTCGTCATTCTGTGGCTACGCCGTGTTCGATTCTCTGTGACCCCAGGGACTACAGCGAACCAGGCGCCTCTCTCTTCTGCTGCCTCCCGGAATTTGCTCAAATTCATGTCCATTGAGTTGGTGACACCATCCAACCATCTCATCCTCTACTTACTTGTAGCAAACTCTGATGATGTGGCCACATTAATACACAAATGTTTCATTCTGGACATTGGTGGGAAACTGAATGCTATTTACATTTGAAAAAAAAAAACTGAGTCATCCTTCACCTTTTCTACAAAATACCGTCTTTGAAGCAACATCCTCAGAATGCTTTGAGGAAGGAGGGAGAGATACAAAGACAGAGAGATTCTTTTTTTAATAGAAGATTATTATCCCCAAACTCACCAGTTTGGCACACTCAGAGCTTTTTGAATGATATAGTCTTAAAACATTTATCTACCTAGATGGGTCCTAACAGAAGCAATGACTGCAGGAACATGAACAGATCGCCCATCTCCCTGACATAAGGAGACCACCTTAAGCACTCCAGGCGTTTTATCTCTGAAAAGTTTAGTTTAGTATAATCCAAAGAGGAAGCACAGGGCTGCAGCTCTGTAGCTATTGTTTGAAACAGATTCTTTGAAAACCTTCACACCTCTGTGATTCCACAGAGAACATGGTAGCCATAGTGAGCAGGTTCACAGCTGAGCAAGGGAAAGCTTGAAAGCATACCATCTTACTATGCTCTTTTCCCCAGCTCTGTTCATTGCCATATTTATAAGTCCTCTACAAAATGCTTCCGGCTTTTTAGAGAATGAGAAAATAGCTCCATGTTCATGATTTCAAGTGAAGTATTCCTGGGGCTGCAAAACCCACACTAGAGAGGCTAAGATTGCCTGGCATTCTGGAACCCAAGAGCAAACAGAAGACAGTATTCAATTTATGCAGCCCTGCAGATCTTACTCAAGTCAGAATTGGAACATGGACATTTTCATTGGCTTAACAACTGGTCTTTCATCACCCTCTTCTCCTAGCTCTTATCTCTTTCTCTTTTTATTTCTAACTCATTTGTTTGCAGAATGAGTTTATAACAACAGTTCTGTTTGCATATAGTAACAAATTCATAACTATATAAAGCAAATTTGCAAGCGATTAGAAAGAAGGCCATTTTTCCATAGGAGGCTAGTTGCCTGAAAGTGTTTAAGACCTTTCTCATGATGTTAATATTTGCGCTTGTCAGGGCTTATTTTCATAGCTGCTACCAAAATGTTCAGGAAAGTATATACCTCACCCAGGTCACTCATTTACCTTCTTGAAATTGATAAGCTCGGAAGAAAGAATCCATTGTAACTTTGATCCCAAATGGATTTCTCTCTCCAGGAAGGAATCCAAGTTTCATTTTATGTTTAGTGCTTTTTAAGGTATTCTTCATAGGAGGGAGAGGGTGATGTCAGAGTGTTAATGAAAAAACTAAATAACTCTCTGAACATGAACCCATCATCTGAAAAACAGAAGCTAATTTTGAATTATTAAAGGAGGCTGGATCACAACTCACCACTGAGAAGCAGAGGGAGGGGAAATGGTGTTTGGGAAGTCCAATTATTTCTAAACCAGAGACAGTCTTATTAAGTTGGGCAGAAAATTAATTAGGCTAATTAGAAAACCACATTGGAATTCAGCAAGGAGTTATGAGAGGCTGCATGACAACACGGGGTGTGGGGGAGAGGGAGAAGGTACGGGGAGAGGGAGATGGGTTTTTCAGGAGCAATTGGAGGGTGAGTTACGCTCAGTGCAATTGATCATTGGGTCACTTCAGAGGGAAGCAGTCACGTTTTTATGGACTTTCTGTTCCCAGTTGCAGGTCTTCACTGAATATTAAAAATGATATCTAGTGTATGTTATAAGAGAAAAAAAACCCTAAGATTTATTCTGAGGCTTCAGTGGGATTTTATATTTATTTTGGTATTTCTGATACACTGGTTCATCAGCATGGTGCATTGTTAAAAAGTGCTGGGTGGGTGGTTTTTTATCTTCATGGATTTATGGAGTTCTTAAAACATCTGTTCCGTCCTGATTCCCGAGCTCAGGACAAAGACTTTAGTCCCGGGAAGTGTCGATCGCTGGGCTGTGTCGATGCACTGACGTTGGCAGAAGCTGATGGAGATCATTCTGATGAGAGGCAGTGGTGATGGGCTGGGGAGGAAGGGCCAGGATTTCTGCTCCAGGAAAAGACTCGAGGAAACCGGGTCCTGAGACAAGGCTTGATGGTGTGGACACCGGGACTCTTGAGTGAGGCAGGAGGGGTCCCAGGGTGGGGGATACAGGAAGGTGAGTGGACTTGGGGAGCCCTGTTCCCCGGAAGTCATAGCCCGAGAACAGTCTGTGATCTCTGTATCTCTTCAAAGGTCCTGTGATGGTGACCTCGTTTTCAGTGGGGCCCCGGGAGAGGAGGAGTTGTCTAGCTCCTAGGGAGTGATCCTACTGTTCTTGCTGTTTTCTGGGTTTTTAAGGTACAACCCAGACCAGGTCGGCAGGATGGAGAGGCTCACCAAAGAAGAGACTGTTTCCATGTGAGGGTAGCATTACGGCAGAACCCCTGATGGAAAGAGAGGCTGCCGTGGATCAGAGATTCCTTGAAAGAAGCAAGAGGGATGGGACCAAATGGACAGCTTTAACACCTCTTGTGTGTCAGAAGTTTCCTCTGCAGGCTCGTCCAATGTATGAGGTGCTGTTAGTCACATTATGTTGTTTTTTTAGTCACTAAATCATAAACGGCTTTGTGACCTCATGTTCTGTAGCCCACCAGGCTCCTCTGTCCTTGGAATTTCCCAGGGAAGAACAATGGAGTGGGTTGCCATTTCCTTCTCTAGAGGTTCTTCCTGACCCAGGGATGGAATCTGTATCTCCAACTTAGCAAGTGGATTCTTCACCACCAGTCACCTGGGAAGCCCATTTGTCACATTATACAGGGGAGGTAACTGGCATTTTGGAAATCGAGGTCTTAGGGGATCCACAGCTAGTAAGAAGAGGAAGCTGAAATTCAAACCCAGGGGTCATATGGGCTGAATGTTTGTATCTCCCCAAATCCATGGTTTGAAGCCCTACTCCCCCGCCACCTGCTGGTTTTTGAGATGGGGCCGTAAGGAGGTGATTAGGGTTCGAAACAGTCAAGAGGATGGAGCCCTCCTGATGAGATGAGCACCCTTATCAGTAGAGGAAGAGAAGGAGAGACATTTCTCTCTCTCTCTGCATCAGGGAGGAAGAGCCGGGTGAGGACACAGTGAGCAGACAGCCACAAGCAAGCCAGGAAGGTGGCTCACCAGACCCTGGCCCTGCCGGCAGCCTAACCTCACACTCCAGCCTCCAGAACTGGAGAAAACACATTCCTGCTGTTCAAGGCCCCAGTCTCCTTTGTTAGAGCAGTGGGCGCTAATCCATGTCTAACCATCATCCACATCGAGGCTGCAAAGAGGGATGAGCTTGACTTGGGATCTTACGAATCGTGGTTCAGGAGATGCAGATTTGGGTAAAACCAATCGAGTATACTGGGTAAGAGAAAGCATCAGGCGGGGGCTGTTAAAGGTGCCCAGCGAGAAATGTGATGGACAAAATTCACTCCTTCAGGACTCATGAGATGCTTTAGGGCTGGGCCCAATACGTACTCTGTTTCTGGTAGGTGTCCTGGATGCCTTTGTCAGGACAATAAGAGGTCAGAAGGTCAGAGTCCACCCAGGCTGAGATGTTTATATTTATATTAAACCCATTTCAGATGTTTATAAGATGTTTGTATTTCTCAATGTTCTCCACTCCATTCCAGAGAGCTCTCTTAGCCACACCGCCTCCATTTCTATTTTCCTGTCATGTACGTCAGATTTGTTTTTCTCGAATTCCCTGACCTTCAGCAGCACTGCAGTGCCTCCAGGAGCCCCCTCAATAGTAGCTGGACACTGGACATCCTTTGCCTCCGTTCTTATAGCAGTGGGTGAGAAAGCCCAGGGATGATGGGATGATGGTAATATGTCCTACTGACCTGGAGGAGGACATTACTTTCATCTTCCTCGGTGGGGCGAGGGGGGTGGTAAAAATGATCTTAATCACTGGATTTAAAGTACTGGGGCACAGGTTCAAAACGAGGCCAAAGGGTCTGAGTTCTGAGTGTCCTTCATCATTGTAGCTCAGAGACACAGGCAGAAGGGCAGCGTGGCCTCCCTGTCGGCTGGGGCCCAGTCAGAGCTGCATGCTGGACAATGACAACCTGAATTTGTGGGGCTGATACTGGAGAGTCGGCCCACAGCATCTCCTGGGCCAGCAGGTGCCCTGGCCTCCCAGTCTCTCCTTGACCCAGGCCCTCTCTGAGGTCATCCTCTGCAGTTCCTAGGTTTGCCTGTCAAGCTGGTCTCGTAACGAGGCAGGAGTCAATTATTTTTCCCCAATAGACTGCTCCCCTGCCTATTCCCAGCCTCCCAGGTGACCCCATTATGATAATGGCCCGGCCTGGCTGCTCTCAGAACAGGTCTGCTGGAGAAGTGAGAGCCTCCTTGAAACGTGCGTTACAGAGAGGCTGGCAGTGATGGCTCTGTCCCTGCTGGCTCTGGCCAGGAGCCTTCTGCCTCCCCACTGTCACCGCCGAGCAATGCCATGTGCTTATTCAACCACACGCTGCTGGCATTCAGGGACACCCACTGCGCCATCCCCTCCAACAACGGGCTTGATCTGCTGACACTTGGGGAGGTGGGTGGGTTCAGACCGCAAAACGTGCTGCTATCGCTCTGGCGTCCCCAGCTGAACTCAGTCTTTAGAGCAGGTGCCCAAGTTTATGACTTCAGGTGTATGAGGGTGTCCCTCCCTCCCGACCTCCATGAACACACCTTTCTATAAAATCTAGGCAGCCTGACTGCAAAGCTTTAGGATAAAAAAAATTAGCAAGTCAGACAGTCATCGGATATTTGATTTAACATCAAGCATCTTAGTCTTTCCAAATATTTGAGTATGTTAATATTGTGATAGCACAACCAAAGAAACATTGTGTGAGGGTGATTGAGTGCTTCAATAATCTCAAATAACTTTCAAACAGTCTCATTCTCAACCTCTGGCAAGCTCTCCATCCTTGGTATGCACGCAAGCCACTGACTCCATGCAAGTAGCTGAGAAGTAGTGATAGACTATTTAGCCAAGACTAAAGCTAAATTTTGAGATACTTTAAAACACAGAGATTAAATGTATGTCACATGCAATAAGCTATTCAGTTAAGGGGATTATATTGTTCGAGCAATTTATAGCCCTCAACAAATTGCTTTGTGTTCTGGGTGTGATAAAATCCATACACATGTCTGAATCCAGAACATATTACACACCCCAGGTTCTTCTTCCTAGGCTCATGTTGCTTTGCTTGGGATCCATAGGCAAATCTTTTTTTTTTTGGATCCCTTCACAATTTCCTTTTTTCCTCCATTCTGCAAGCTGCTTTATATAGTGCATGTCTCTGTAGTTCTGGGATAATTTATTATTTAATTATGTAACCATTATATAATTCTTCAGCTTCAGCCTTCAATGTTTCTATTGTTGTTAATGTAACTGCTATGGAGGCATGTAAGTTTTATTTATTGTTTTCACCGCAGAGCTATAATTATGTAACTCTGCAATTCTGCAACTATTATTTCTATTTGTTTAATTACATAACTATAAGGATATTAAACCTCTAAAACATTTGGTGATAGATTTATGCAGAAGATGCTAGGAGACAGCAATAATAATGATGTATCAGAGCAATAATAAAACTAAATAATAGTATTAATATTAATATTAATGGCAATAACAGTAACAAGCCGCAACATTACCATTTGCTTTTCCTTCATGCTGTCTTTGGTCCCTTTAACGGGTTCCTTCCCAAATCTCTGTGGTTAATTAGCTATAGAGCATTTGGTTCTCAGCAGTGGGTGCAACCTCATTTCCAGACTTTACCTGGCAAGGCTGTGCATGATAGAATACCAGATGGAACGGATCTGTTCTGTCCTTTATATAGGGCTGGGAGTGGGCAGATTTCTTTCTTCCCCCCGTCACCTGGGGACCTTCCATAGTTAGGATGCCCTGTGCTGAGGCATGCAGGTGCTGAAGGATCCTACGGACCTGAGATGTGTCTGGGGTGCAGCTGTGTGCCCTGGAGGAGCTGCTCTAGTGAGAAGAGCGTGGGCTTTGGAAAGAGACAGATCTGGATTGCATTCTGGCTCTACCACTAGCTAGGTGACCTTGAGCAAGGTTGCCTGACTCCTGTGGACCACAGTTCCCTCACAGTTAGACTGTCAGTGGTGGACATCGTATCTACACGACTGTGAGACTATTGTGAGGATGAAACACGCTAATGGCTGCAGATGACAAGGGCGTCTGTGGGTGCCTGTGGTCACTACTCTTCTGGACCTACACTCGGATGAGAGGCAGAGGGACAGCAGGGCTTGAATTTGTTCCTTCCTATGAATTACCTTGTTTTAACCTTCTCAGCTCAACTCCCTCCCTCCCAGATCCTAAAAGTAATCATAATAGTTAAAGAGCTAATAAGTTGCCAGAAATCAACACAGGCCAGATTCCTTACCCACATAATATGGTCAACCATCACAACTACCCTAAAAGGTAAGTACGATTACTACCACCTCATGGAGGAAATTGAGACACAGGGAGGTTAAGAGCGGACAAGGGTCCTCCCTGCTGGGTGGTGGTGGTACCTGGTCGAGCGCCACCGTGCCTGCCTTCATGGCAAGTGTTCTCACGCTACACCACGCACATGTAGCATCACCATCTAGAAGCAGCAAAATGAGCACCTCCTCCTCTGAATATGGGTGCCTTCTTCCCCTCTTGCCCTACTCCAGTCCATTCCCCTGCAGAAGAGCCTATAAATCACCTTCAAGTGTAAATCAGATGTGACTGTTGCTCCTTTTCAGCCCTCCAATGGCTTTCCGTTACTCTAAAAACGTAACCCCTGGTCAGGGTACATCTGAGCACCTTCGGGATGTGACCCCTGATTTCCTCTCCAAAGGCACCCCCTCCTGCTCTCCACTGCTTGCCAGGTCCCGGACACTTCCAGACTGTGCCAACCAAGCCCCACCCCTGTCTCTCTTGGGTCAGTACACTCAGTTTCCTCCGCCTAGAATGCTTTGTACCTTCTCATCCTCCATGTCTCAGCTTGTACATAATCTCTTCTAAGAAATTTCCCCCAAGGACTTCCCTGGTGGTCCAGTGGTTAAGAATCCACCTTCTAACTGGTTCTGGAAGATTCCATATGTGCTACAACTGCTGAGTCTGCGCTCTAGAGCCTGTGCCCCACAAAAGGAGATGCCAGCACCATGAGAAGCCCGTGCACTACAAGTAGAGAGGAGCCCCCCATTCTGCACAACTAGAGAAAGCCTGCACACAGCAACGAACACCCAGTGCTGTCAAACATAAAAACTAGCTAATAAAAAGGGATTTCTCCCCAAAGCTTTACCTAACCTGTTCTCAACCCAACATCCTATTCATTAGTAAGCATCTTGTTTCATGTGTAACGTGTACTGTCCCTCCATTGGTTTTATTTTTCTGATCGTCTATGTTCCACAGGGTGTCTTCCACTAGGACATAACTTCGTGAGACCAGGCACCGTGTCCAGTTTGTTCAATGTCTGACCCTGGCACAGGGCTCGGGATCTGGACCTCGGTGAACATTCGCTTATGGAAGGAAGGACAGACAGTCTGCCTGCGTGTGGCCATAGGTGTCCGTGCGCTTTAGACAGTTCATGCGACCTGGGGAGAAAGGCGGTTGTACTTTCATGTGGGGTATTGATTAACACTCGAGACGTGAACAGCACCCAGCTGCAAAGCGTAGACTTGGATGAGAGTATGTTGGAACCGGGAGCTGGGATCAGGGCAGGATATTCATGCAGTCAGCTGGGGAGAGGGTGCTGGGGAGAAGGCAGCAGAGTCAGAGGCCCCAGAAGGCTGAGGGGAGAGTGCCCCTTGCTCCATAAAAGTGAAGGGAATCAGATTTGTTGTTCTAAACTGACATCTGATTGAATCTCTGGGATTCAGACCAGCTGCATTCCCAGGGGTCGCCATAGACTCCCCCTTATGCCAAGAATATCTCTTGTTTGTACAATTGCCACCAAAAAACTCCCTCCAACCAACCTCTGTTATTCCACCTGTTATTATTTTATTGAGGCATTTTACTTCCTTGGGTTATATATGTATGTGTAATCTTAAAAATATATGTTGTTATTTATAGTAATGAGTTCTTTCTCCTTTCCACTACTTTCCTTTTCAATCAGACACTTTTTACTCTCACCCACCACATTTCAGTCAGAGCCGCATGAATAACAGGGCACATAAATATTCAGACCCGGCCTCCTTGTCCCCTTCCTAATTCCCATTTTTCTCCTTACTTCACCTTCATGAGGATATTCCTCTCTCTCTGTCCCGAAGTCTTTGTTACCATAACTTTATCTTCTTCAAAAGTCATTGTTTTATTTTTCTATTATTCACTGATGTGACCGAGGTGGAATCACTTATTTAGTTTATGTCATCTCTCTGTTTTCTTTTACATCCAGAACTATAGGTAAGGAAATAAATATCACATCAAGGTTAATAATTCAAGCTCCAGAATCCATGTGTTGAGCTCCTAATCTCAGGTCAGAGGCAAGTTACTTGACATTTTGGACCTCAGTTCTTCTCCAAAGTCTTACCTCACTCATGAAGGCTGGGAGAGTTAAACAAGGCGATCTACACAAAGTGCTTAGTGATTTCTCTGAACCTCCTTAGTGGTAGTAGTATTTGTAATGAGGAAAGCGTGTGTGGTCCTAATAGCACCATAGACAGCAAGTCCTGGTTCCCAACCTGTGGAGCCCAGACTCCGGGGCAGTGTGGGCTGGATAAATGATATGACCCAGATATTTTTAAATGATTACTTTTCGCTGGAGTACAGATGGTTTGCAATATTGTGTCAATTTCAGGCATACAGCAAAGTGATTCAGTTTATATGTACATATATTCTTTACCTGGGAAGCCAGTGTGTAAATATGGGCTTCGCTGATGGCTTCACGGGTGAAGGATCTGCCTGCCAATGCAGAAGATGCAGGAGACATGGGTTCGATCCCTGGGCGGGGAAGATCTCCTGAAGAAGAAAATGGCAACCCTCTCCAGTATTCTTGCCTAGGAAATCCCATGGACAGAGGAGCCTGGCGGGCTACATACAGTCCACGGGGTTGCAAAGAGTCAGACACAACTGAGGAACTGAGCCCGAGCATGATATTTATGCAGATATATTTCAGATTATTCTTCATTATAGGTTATTAAGTTATTGAGTGTAGTTTCCTGTGCTATATAGTAAATACTTGTTTATTTTTTATGTAATAGTTTGTATCTGCTAATCCCACAATTAGCATGACTAATCCCATAATTATATCTGATAATTATGCCTCCCTCCTTCCCGCTTTGGTAACCATAAGTTTGCTCTCTATGTCTGCGAGTCTGTTTCTGGTTTGGATTCCACACACGAGTGGTATCACATGGTACTCATCCTTCTCTGTTGGACTTGGTTCACTTTACTATGATCATCTCCTGGCCCATACTTGTTGCTGAGAATGGCCATGTTTCTTCTTTTGTTATGAGTGAGTGGTATTCAATGTGGGATGTCTCCATAAACCAACTGTCTGTTGATGGGCACCGGGTTTGTTTCCATGTCTTGGCTATAGTAGAGAAGTATGCAGTTGCTGTTGTTTTTAATAACCACCTCATTTAAATGGCTGCTGATTTCTTTAAATAAAAGTAAATAAAAGTAAACTTGAGTAGGGGAGGTGGAGGGTCTTGATATCTGAGCAGGTTGTTAACCATTGGCATATGCTACTGAATCTCATTCCATGTGTGTGTTACATGTCACAGGCTCCAGGAGAGTCCATCAGAGCCACAGCAATTCAGGGTTAGCGGCTTCTATCCTATCGCAGAGATTCTCCTCGATTCAAATTTTCACACTCAGATCTGAATCCCCTACACTTTTTTCCCACTTTATCAGTTCTTATTTTATTCTCCAATGATTCAGCATTTTAAGTTTTTTTTTTAAGGCAAAATGTCTTCTACTGAAACTCTTCTTTCAATTAGGAAGTAAAGCACTGAAACCCTTTTCAAGCTTCACACCTCTATGAAAATGCCAGCAGAGAAACCCAGTATAAAAACAAGAGGAGAAAGGACACAAGAAGGAAGGAAAGAGAAGGAAATGAACGAACAAAGAAGACAAATAAGTGTCCATCAGCAGCTAGCTTCTGGTGTCTGTAAAGCATTTACTGTTTCCTTTTTATGGGAAGTCAAAATAGGTTGAGTTCATTAACGGTAGCCATTTGGAGCATGCTGTCCTGTCTGGAGAAGCTCTGCATGACCCCACCTATGGAGCAAACTTATTAACTTTTTTTTTTTTTTTTAACAAATGAGGCACAGAAATTCAGAGCACTGGCGAGAAGAGCTCAAGGAGACAGCCAGTGACTCGAGCCAAGGTCTTGGGTTCCAAACGCTGCGCTCTTCTCACTTGTCCACGAGGGGAGGCAGGAGAGGGGAGCATCCGTCATATCTCTGACTTTCGGATTCTGAACCGCCTGAGAACTAGACTAAGTCAGATGACGGTGTCAGCTGTGTCCTGCAGCCCCAGGCAGACTAGCAACGCCGTCGCAGGGCCCCTGCAGGTCAGCATTGCTCCCCAGGCGGTGAGCGGGGGGGTCACTGGATCCAGGGGTACCTGTCCAGCCAGAGCACAGATGCTCAGGACCTCTCCTAGACAGACCAGTCACCAATCAGATAGGGCTCTCCTCTCCTCAGGTAAGAGTGAGTGAGGGGGAGCTGGGCAGGGGAGCGGGGTGTGAAGAAGTGTGGGTCTAACTGAAGTTTCCTCTTGGAAATAGGAGGCTGAGGCAAGGTCCAGATAGTCCATGCTACTCTTCTGTTTGCTTATTTCTTTTTTTTCTTCTTAAGATTTTTTTTTTTTGACATGGTCCATTTTTTAAGTCTTTATTGAATTTGTTACAATATTGCTTTTGTTTTTTTTTGTTTTGGTTTTTTGACCCTGAGACAAGTGGAATCTTAGTTCCCTGAGCAGAGATCAAACCCGCACCCCCTGCAATGGAAGGCAAAGTCTTAACCACTGGACCACCAGGGAAGTCCCTGCTCATTTAGTTTCCACTAAATCCTTTACCCAGATCCCCAGTTACCTGGATTGCTCCTCCCCTGACGGGGAAGCTGGGGTGGCCAGACTTGAGCAGGCTCAGATTTTTCTTCCCTCCTCCATCTGTACATGAGTTTGAGCAAACTCCGGGAGATAGTGAGGGACAGGGAAGTCTGGCATGCTGCAGTCCATGGGGTCGCAAAGAGTCGGACACCCCTGAGCGACTGAACACATCTGCACAAAAGGTACAAAAGGGCGTCAAGGTCAAAGGGAGGAGGAGCGGGTGTGACTCCAGACCCAGCGTCACCTTACAGAGCTGACGTGGTCCACACAGTGGGAACTCTCCCACCAGCAGCAAAAGTATCCAAATCCCAAAGGGTAGAACAAGAGCTCTCGGGGCTCCATAGACAGGGCAACTTTCTTTGCCTGAGTTCTCAGGCAAGTCTGATTGGAATTAGGTGTTTACTTTGAGGACTCCAGGGTTAGGATTACTTCTGAGCCCTGGCTTCATAAGTCATGAGATTTTCCTAATAAGAAATAAGTCTGCTAAGTTAAATCAATAGCCTGTGGGTGGAAATGATAGCTTCTGCAGGCAGAAATCCCCAGCTCCTGAGCTGGCAGAAACCCAGTCGGAGCTTCTTGAAGTATCCTCTGCACTGTCTCTGTTCCAGGGCTTTGCCTTTGATCCCTGGAAGGACTGGAGACACTGGCCCCTCACAACTTTGCTTTCAACTTCCTGGGTGGGGTGGTGAATGTCACTGCCTGCAGCCACATCTCTGAGTCAGAAAGGCTCACCATTAAGGGAATCGTGTCTCTGTGTCCCCAGAGCCAAAGCCCAGAACATTTTTGTTCTTTGTTCTTTCTGCTGCTGCTGTGCATGGCACTCTGGTTTTTGTAGATGCTTAGATCCGGGTTGATACTCCATTTCACAATCACTGTAGCCATGGCAACTGGAATGCTGAAGTCCTCTAAGCATGTGTCCACCTCTCTGAACGATCTGCAAATGCTGATCACCACCAGCTGTAAAACTCATAGAAGAAACCTGGCAATAAAAATATGTTGTGTCTTGGTACAAAAGTCAGCATGGAAATTCTCAAAACGCTGCCTCCATCTGACTGTCAAGTTTTTATAAAGTGTGTTACTCTTGGTCCTGCTGGCAGTCAAAGGCAGCTTGGCCTCCCCGTGATTCTGCAAGCCTGCTGCTGTGCATCAGGGTTTCCGGGCTTGTGCTCTGAGCAATATCACTTAAATAGGTGACATGGTGCGAATGAAGATGCCAGCATTTCTAGATCCCTGGCTGACAGCCAGCAGGAAACAGGACTCAGCCTTTCAGTACCTAGGCAATAATTCTCCCAGTCACCCACAGAAGACTGAATGGTCTCTCCCCATTGGAACCTGGAGGTGACATTACAGCTGGCTGACACCCCCATTTCAGCCTTGTGAAGTCCTACACAGACCACCTAGCTAATGCATAAGGGCTCCTGATCCCTGAAAACCGTGAATGCTTACATTTATGGTCATTAGTAATGGTCATTAGTCCTGCAACAAAAGAAGACTCACACAGACATTTATGGCAAACACCAGGGCATCAGAGAGGGAGGAACAGTTCATTCTATCTGCAAGGATTGGGATATTATAGAGTGGAGGGGCTATTTCAGGTGAGACTTAATGGAAGGGTAGAGATTTGCAGATAGACGAAAGGAAGAGAGGTTTGTGGCTGTGACACCCTCCAAGGCATGTTTGCAGAGTAGCTGTGCGCTGGTGTAACTAAAGGGTGGACGCCTGAGCTCACCCTCTTGAGTCCCAATACAGCCATTCCACAGTTATATTCTTGCCTTTCCCTGTGTCAAGAAATACAGTTACCCCCGTCTGAGTTTCCCAGGTCAATGATGCCCCCACATACGTCACTGCCCAGAGTTTTCTGTATCACTGTTTTGTTTTTTAAGACCAGAAATGCATGATTAACACCTGCAGCAAATAGTTGGGAGGACACCTTGACCTTGTCCCTGGCTGTGTCTCTCCTGTCTGACGACCCTCATCCTCACATGGCTAATGTGTGACTTCAGACTCATAACATTAGCATCCTGAAGTCGCACATCGTCCTGTCAAAGACAAGGTCTTTATCCAGGAGTGCTGGCAAAACTGATGTCCCAGCTGTGAGTGTTCCGCTCTTCACTTCCGGTGACTAAGCAGTGCGTGCTTTTCTTTATTATAAGGTCTGAGCCCTCATGCTTCATTCTGCCAGCCGGGACTGCTGGCCTCCCCATGTAATCCCCACACGTGTTTTAAAGCCTGAATTCAAGAGTGTTAAGGACCTCTGATGCCTGACATTTTCTGTCCTGCCGTTTTTAAGCAAAAGAGTCAATAGCCTTGGTGTCATTGACTTTGCCTCCTTCCGCTTTTCCAAAATTGCTCTGAAACCTTCCACCAAGCTTGGAGCACTTAGTCGTCCACGAATTCTTCATAAATGTCAGTGGGAAAGCCCATCTGGCCCAAGAGCTTCCCTTATCTCAATAGCTTTTATTGAGCTTCCTACCCCTCAGGCTCTGGGTTTTGCCCCTTGCAACCTCAATTTCTTCTTTCAAGCAACATCCTAAGGATATGCGGTCTTCATTTCTTCTTCCTCCCCATTCTGTCTCCCTCTTGGGGATGTCCATTCTTAGCACTCACACTAGCCTTTGACTTCTCACACAACTGCGCACACTTTCTTACGGTGGCTCAGACAGTAAAGAAGCCACCTGCAATGCAAGAGACCTAGGTTTAATCCCTGGGTTGCGAAGATCCCCTGGAAAAAGAAATGGCAACCCACTCCAGTATTCTTGCCTGGAGAATCTCATGGACACAGGAGCCTGGCGGGCTGTGGACTCACAAAACTCGGACATGACCAAGCAACTAACACACTTTCTTAAGGAACTAGACGAGTCATTTTCCAGAGTTGCCTAACCATCTTTCTT
The DNA here is from genome assembly GCF_033118175.1 of Dama dama. Classification (NCBI taxonomy): domain Eukaryota; kingdom Metazoa; phylum Chordata; class Mammalia; order Artiodactyla; family Cervidae; genus Dama; species Dama dama. The sequence continues at coordinate 15,929,972 of NC_083682.1, forward strand.
TATGGCAGGATGATATACTTTTCCCCACCTTCTGCAAAGAACTGTCTTCTCTATTTGAATCATCCCGGCCAGGCCAATAGAATCTCTGCTTGCCACAGCTGTGTCCCTGGCACGGGGAATAAATGAAGAGGTCATATTTTTGGCTCCAGATATAATTTTCCATCTCTGATTTAGGTAATTATGTGGCCGCCAAGAATTCTGGCAGGTTTTTTTTTTTTTTTTTTCCCCCATCACTTGCCATTAAGGGACATTCCTCAGAGCTGTTCTCCTTGTGGTTTCCAGGAATGTATTAAACTTCAGGTGAAAAAATTTGGCCTCAGCATTCAGGAGAAGCATCTCATTATTGATCTGAGTGCTGCTGTGGGTTCCTTCCTTCCTAAGATGACTGTGGCTTTTTTGGGAAGACTCAGATACCTACTGGGAGAAATCCCATGGTATCTCATGAGAAAAGGATATGTATGTTCCCTTCCCTTTTATCTCCCTTCCCTGCACAGATTCCTAGTGCTCAGCCATGCACATCTCACATGGAGGAGCTTTGTTTTAATGGGCATTGGAAAAACCGCTCTGAAGATGGATGCTCACCCAGGTTACAATCAGTCTTACCACTGCTTTTGTTCAACATCCCTTGACAGGAGCTCAGCACAGGATTCCCTCATGGGAGGCCTATACCCCCGGCTAATCTGTGACTTACCAAACACAGTCAGCCACATCTTAGAAAAATATGTGGAAACACTGTGCATGGGGCCCATCCCCTGAAAATATTAGCTAGGGAGAATTACTGCTCAACTGCGGTTGGCACCCTTATCCATAAGCTCCCTTGGCTTGTAGTTTAATATTAGGTCACTTTTTGCTGTGTACTGCACTTTCTTAATAAAAATGGTACTATGCTTTCTCCCTGGAGGTGGGCTTCTCTGCCAGGCAAAGATGAGATGAAATTTTGGTGATTTTTAGATAATAGAAATCTGTATAACTGAAGATCTTGTCACTGTAGTTTTCCTTACTTGATAAATCCCCAAAGGGAAACTTTTGACCCATGACCTACTACCTCCATCCATTTAAAGGGCGTGTCTTCCAGATGCTAGCTTCGATCACCTCTTCCATCCAAAATGAAAGGTCACTGGGGATCTCCCCGTACACGACATATGTTGCAACGGCCCTGTCTATCTTAGGCTCACCGTGGAAAGAACTGCATGTACTTGGCCTATTTCCTCTAGAAGACTTTAGTGTAAAATATGCAGGAATAGAAGAAACCCAGTCAACACGATGCCGATGGCCAAATGAAGGCTTCTGTGCCAAGGAAGCAATGGTAATGTGACACGGATATGAGCCAGTGCAAGCTGTGAGGGGAGGCGTGTGTAACAAGGAAGTGACTATTTGGGACGGCGTGTTGGTTAGGACGGAGTGAGTGCTTTGACAAAGATAACCTGCACTGCTCACCATTTCCAGCCAGCATCCTGTGCCAAGACTCACACTAAAAGCTCTTTCCTGAAATAATGCCGATGTTCATTTCTCTGACCCTTCTCTGCCCTCTCCTACCATCAAGGTAATGGTAGGTAACTTGAGGCTATTTGGAACAATAGTCTTGGGTTAATCTCGTTTTTAGCTGCAGGGCTGTGTCACTTTGTTTAATTGAGAAGTCTTAATGGACCTTGGGGGCACAAAGATTTAGACTTATTTCTCATTGTTCTTCCTCTAGAAGTGATTTCAAATCTCTGCAACTCCAAGTTTCTGGTACTTTTTTTTCTTCTGCTTCTTTTTTGTCTGCAAACCAGCTCATTCTTTCTTGAAATACTTTGCCAAACACAGCAAGGGAAAATCAACATATGCTAGCATTCTGGCTCTTTCCAAGCACTTTTCCAAGATGCACAGCGTCAGTAGGCACCGGGTCTGCCTTCCACGCTAGCAAGGGTGACCGTTTTACCAAATGTTTCACTGCAGCAGAGCAGGGATTTCCAGCTTGCTTGATCTGTCTCCTTGCTGCCTACTGCAAAACTGCTAAGCTCTTGTCAGAGAATTTAGATATATTATGGCAGCATGTACTTCAAGGCTTGAGTTTCTGTCTTGTTTCAGGTAACGCTAGCAGCTGCAAGAATTGAATCCCCACGTTTTCATGGCATAACCGAGTGAACATTATTTTTGCGTACAAGTTTCAGCGTGGGTGTTCTGGGTCATGGAAGCCTGGCTCTCCTCTACTTGGTAAAGTAGGGATCCAGGTTCCTTCTGTCCCATGACCCGTATGTTCCAGGGCCTCCAAGTCTTCAGCTTCTAGCTAACAGGGGAGTAAAAGGGCGGTGGCCTTGGTGAACCAGCCTTGGAAATGCAACCTATTACTTGTTCTCGGGCTCCACTTCCCTAGAGCTCAGTGAATGGCTGGGCCAAAGTGTGAGGAGGCTGGCAAGTGTGGTCTCTGTCTGGGCAGCCACTTACCAGTGACAGTAGTCCACTGTGATGGTCACAGCACACAGTTTGGAGGTAGGAAGCTGTTTCTGCCATATATGGGGGGAAAAAAAATTGTGGACTTAAAAAATATCCACAACCTGAAATTTGAGAGTTACATGTTATTCGGTGGGAATCTTTAGGACTTCAAGCCCGGGAGACAACAGCTCAGGTGACCCTGAGAGAACTGTTCCAAGGAGGTGATGGGAGGAGCCAGATTACTTAGAACTTTGTAACGAAGGGCAGATAGTCTGAATTCAAAAGATTATTGCTAATTAAAGAAAACCAGATATCTCAAGTTAAGGAAGTTAGCCCTTTTCTACGGTTGGGAAGATGCAAGAGTCTGGGCTCACTGAAATCTTTCCTTTGACATGCACCTCACTTATGCAGAGCCAACATCCTGGCTTTCATATCCCGAGCTTCCTGAGGGCTCACCGTGGGGAGAGGCTGTGGTCAGGTGGTTGCTAGATGGCAGGTATTTTTTTTCATCCCTGAGTTCCCTCAGCACTCACCAGCTCACCATCCGTGGTGGCTGATGACGGTGACATCCTTTGTTTACTGATAAGGCAGGAAATATTCCATTTCTCAAGTTTCAGAAGAAATTATTGAGTTCTACTAAGAAGGAAAATGAATATTCAAGAATACTTACACATACTGTGTGTACATATGGATACTATATATGGATACTGTATATCAGTATATAAATATGACATTGACATTATATATATAAACGTATATGGAATATAACAGTTTCACCAATACCTCTCTCTGCGGGCCTGGGTCACTCAACTTGGTCTGGGAAGAGGGAATGTCAAGAAGAAACACTAGGCTCTATGAAAAAAATGTACACCTTAACGCACACCATACCACACAGTGTAAGTGAACCACCATACCACACAGTGTTTGTGAACAATAGGATTCCAATTCATCATTATGATTCAAGGGATCTTCCTTTTTGGTTTTGAAATATATAAGCATGAATTTCCATGCTTGATTCTTTGTGAGTAGATGCTTCACCATATGGAGTCCTGGTGTTAGTCCGAACTGGAGCATCTGCAGCAGATTCTTCTCTCCTGTAAAACAGTAATATTCTTAGGAGGAGTTTGAAGCAGATGCCTGCTCTGCACAGTGTGTGCTGAGTCTGTGCATTTGCTTCAAAATATGGCATCCAAAAAACCAGAGAATTTCACTCTCATTTTTACAAAAACGGCTCCCCAGTATTGCTTGCCATGCTGGTAACTCACTCTAATTTCCTGGCAAATTGATATTGCTCAGAAATTGCAGGTGCTCCCAAGTTTCTAGTTGCTTCAGGAATTTCTACATTGTATTAATGTAATAACAAAAGTTTTTCTCCGGTAAGTGACTGTGAATGTCCCAGCATGCACTTCCATTAATAGAAACGCCACAGTTTTTACATTAATCATAAAGGGAATTGATAATTGCCTATGGGAGTTCTACCTATGAGCAAAAACGTTTGACCCAATTATGCCGGCATGGTGTGGGATGAATATATTGAATCATGATACATCTATCATCGGTGGATTTCAAGGGAAGAGAGGAACTATCCCAGGGGAATACGCCATGAGTGAGCAAGTGTTAAAAAAAATTTAAAAACTGATAATACTGTCATTACATCACCTGTCACAGCTCAGAAGTTTAATCCCACTCAATGCAGGAGATGAAAAGGTAAACCAGTATGTTCAGTAACATTAAGCACCTGTCATTCAAATCCCAGAATCCAGATGGATTTGTAGAAAAGCAAGATACACCTTTTACAAGGAGCTGAAACTGGCATTCCTGGCTTGTGACTAGCTTTCTAGGAGGTTAAATGGAAGCTAATGCAGCTGCCTCCATGCACTTATGGTTTGCAAAAAGATAAGCTGCCAGTCTTAGCTCAAAAGCCATCAGCTACATTCTTTTCAACTTGAAGTTTAAGGTTTGATTTAGAGTTGATAAAATTGAGCAAGAAACTTAAGAGTGGCTGATCAGACTTAATTCCACATTAAAGTCCCTTTTCACACATGTAACTACTCCAAGGCTGAGGGGTTTTTTGGTTTGTTTGTTCGCAATGAATTAGAGTAGAAGGCCAGAGAAGGCAATGGCACCCCACTCCAGTACTCTTGCCTGGAAAATCCCATGGACGGAGGAGCCTGGTAGGCTGCAGTCCATGGGGTCACTAGGAGTCGGACACGACTGAGTGACTTCACTTTCACTTTTCACTTTCATGCATTGGAGAAGGAAATGGCAACCCACTCCAGCGTTCTCACCTGGAGAATCCCACAGACGGGGAAGCCTGGTGGTCTGCCATCTATGGGGTCGCACAGAGTCGGACACGACTGAAGCGACGCAGCAGCAGCAGCGGCAGCAGAGTAGGAGGCAATTATAGAGTAGAAGAAAGAGCATTTTAGTAGCAGTCAGGAATGCTGCTTCTATCACAAAGTACAAAATTTCATATGCATTTATAAAAAGAGTAATTGAACCACGCATTTTTTTTTTTTTAAAGCTGAGGAAGAAAGCAGTTTTATTATTGAATAGTGTGTTAGTCGCTAAGTCATGTCTGATTCTTTGTGATCCCACCCATGGACTATGGGCCACCAGGCTCCTCCCTCCATGGAATTCTCCAGGCAAGAATACTGGAGTGGGTTGCCATTCCCTTCTCCAGGGGCTCATCATGACCCAGGGATCGAACCTGGGTCTCCTGCATTGCAGGCAGATTCTTTATAAAGCTTCCATCATAACAGACCAGGGAGGGCTGGAGTCAGACAGGTGTGTCCCTCTTGGTCCGTAGGAAAGTGAACAGCACTGTTGTGAACTGCCGATGAAGACCATGTGCTAAAGGTTCCCGCAGTCAGCCTCTAGAAGCTGGGAGTGGAACCAGCTAACACGTAGCAAGAAGGCAGGTCCCTCAGCCCAACAGCACAGAAAAAACATCTGCCCCAGTCATCAGCCGGAGGAGAAATAGGAGCCTCCAATGAGATCACAGGCATGAGAGCACAACACCGTGTGTGCAGCCTGGGCAGACTCTGAGCAGTGGACTCAGGGACCTCTGGCCCATGAAAATGTGAAATAATAAATGTTCTGTTGTTTTAAGCTGCTAAATCTGTGATAGTTTATTATGCCGCAAAAGAAAACTAATATACCTCTATGCAATATTTCGAAAGAATGTTCAACTCATTCTCCTCTTTCATTTTATATTCATTCACTCTTACAAAAGATGCTTATTAAGTAGCTGCAAAATGACCAATGGCCTGCTAGGTACCAGTGATATGGCATAGTACCTGACCTTGAAGTGTTGCAGGTTATGATGGAAACTAGGGAAGAAAATAGGTGTATAAACAAAATCTGTGAAGAGTGGATCACATGTGCTCTAAGAATAGCTCACTCATATCTGGTACAGCCAGAGCACAAAGAGGAAATAAATAAGTCTACTTATGAGATAGGGGAGATACGAGGAGTGATTCTATTATAAAAGGCAACTTGAGTAAATTGTTAGAGAAGAGTGGGTGTTCTCCAGTGAAAAGGGGAGAGAAGGGCATTTTGAACAGAGATGCTATATGACTAATCATGAGATGTTTTTCTGGGCCCTTTAGGTGGGTAAGTGGGTGAAAAAGGGCTGCTGTGGAGGAGGCAGAAAAGACGATTGTAGAGAGCAGTGTGAATAGGAAGCCCCATCTTAGAGACTTGCTCCTCAACGTGTGGTCCAAGGAGCATCAGCACGGGCCTCACTGGGAACTCGTTAGCAAGTGCGACATCTCGGGTCCCGCCTCAATCTACCGAGTCAGAATCCACACTTTAACAGCCTCCTCAGGTGATCCACGGGCACCTTCATGCTTCAGAGCAAAGGGATGCTGGTGAATGTGGATGTTATCATTTACATAAAGGGAAGATATTGACATACTTCAACGCAGGTAGTAACGCAGTCAGATCTATCTCTTTGAAAAAGCTCTGGAAGAAAGGAGAAGGGCTGACTGGAGGAGAATGATACAGAAAGAAGAGAAACCGGTTAGAGCGTTGTTCTTGAGTGCAGGCTAACAAACACAGCAGGCGCAGTGGACACAGAAAGGAGTAGAGAAACAAGACAGATTCTAAGGCGGCAGATGATGTAGAACCTGAACAGACTTAGATGTGCTAACTGAGGAATACTGAGCTCTTTAGAAAGAACCTCTGGTGTCTGGTTAACATAACTATGTGGATGGTCATTTTCAAATGCTGGAAGCATAGGCAGAATGATGAGTTTCATCCCATGAGTGAGTTTCAGGACACACTCTGTTTGAGATGCCTGGGGCTGAGGTGAAAAACCTGCTAGGAAGAAGATGCATGCTTCCAACGTCACTAGGAACATCTAGGTCATTTATTTGGATGCCAAGGACTTGTAGGGTACATCTGAAGTCCTGAGAGTGAGTGAGTGCTTCCATGCTGATATTTCCTGTTCAATGGTCGCTCCTAAATTTTTTTTTTTTAAGACTTCTAGACTCAAGATTTCTCCTGGTACTTGATATCCCTTCTTCCACCTTATTAAAAGAATACTTCCGAAAACACAAGTGTAACCCCATATTAAAAGGTTTGAAATGGGATAAGCACATCATTTCAGATTCTGATGTAAGAAATTTCTGACTTCTGAGTTAGGAAGTGATGCTGACATGGAGAAAAATCCACCTACCCCTGAATTTCCATAATCCTTCCTGTTCATGGATAATTGCAAAGAAATAAGTAATAACCATAAGAGACCAGTTAAAAGACTTGGCAGAGCCTTGTTATAATTACAAGATGAATATCATTACACCCAAGATACAAGGGAGGAAATACAGATTTTAAAATAGTTACACTACAGAATTCAGAAGACAACTTTAGAGAGTAAGTTATATATAATTTTCATATAGTCAAAAAATTCTGTGAGAAGAGTGATAAAATAGAAGATGATGTAATAGCAGATTGAATTACAAAAGTGTTCCATTATATCAAGAAATATTTAAGGAAACTAAAATTCAAGAGAAGGAGGATAGGACAGAAATAGCTTTCTAAAATGTAATCAGTGATGCAGAGAACATACTTCAGAATTTTTTTTTCCAAATTAAAAGATAAAGAACAAAGACATGAAAGAATTAAAGTAGAAGGAGAAACAATTCCTACCTAAGGAGAATTTGTGTCCTCTGAGAACATAACTTACCAACTGAGATCAACATACATATGATAAATAAACATTTATAAATACAGGGAAATTGAAATGAAAATATATTTACTTTACAGGAAAAAAATTTGGCTAACACTAAGTGAAATAAAAAGGTCCATATAGTCAAAGCTATCATTTTTCCAGTTGTCATGTATGGATGTGAGTGTTGGACCATAAAGAAGGATGAACACCAAAGAATTGATGCTTTTGAACTGTGGTGTTGGAGAAGACGCTTGAGAGTCCCATGGACTGCAAGGAGATCAAGCCAGTCAATCCTAAAGGAAATCAATCCTGAATATTCATTGGAAGGATGATACTGAAGCTGAAGCTCTAATACTTTGGTCATGTGATTTGAAAAGCTGACTCATTAGAAAAGACCCTGATGCTGGGAAAGATTGAAAGCAGGAGGAGAAGGGGATGACAGAAGATGAGATAGTTGGATGGCATCACTTACTCAACAGACATGAGTTTGAGCAAACTCCAGGAGTTGATGATGGACAGGGAAGCCTGGTGTGCTGCAGTCCATGGGGTCGCAAAGAGCCGGACAGGACTGAGCGACCAAACAATAGCAACGACAATGACAAGGTGAAATAAATGAAGAAAGAACACAGGGATCAGCATGAGCCTAGTCTACATTTTAAATTATATATTAATTTATAATTGTTAAATGCTTGGCACTATAGCAAGCGCTAAATGATTCTGTCCAACTAATTAATAAAATATTGGGGAAAAAACTCCACAAACATCAAAAAGTTGATAGTGAGGCTTCCAGAATTTTGCTTCTGGCTATAAAAGATTAACTGGTGCCAGAATTCCCTCCTGCTATAACAAAAACTAGAAAATGAAGCATAACATATAAATGAGTGTTTTTCAGACACTGGACAACAACCAGTGAGGATGGTGATCCCTGAGAATATGAAAGCCGTCGAGATGAACCCCAGGATCCACTTTGATTTCAGCCTAGAAGCATTTTCTGGAAGCACGTCAGTCTTGCGGAGTTGAGCAGAGATCAGAGTTCAGTAAGGTTGAGGAACCTGGGAGGAGGAATGTATGTGGAGAAAGAGCTGCAGAAATTGAGAAAGCGGTCCCTGTGATTTTGTTGGTGAAAATGCTAAGGGGGCTTGTGCAAAATAGGGAACCTGTACAGAGACAGGGGAAAAATTGTCAGGGATTGCACAGTGGTCTAATCCCTGAACTTGGAAAAGGGCTGGGAGCTACTCAAGTGCTGGCCAGCTAGCGACATTGTCAGACATGATGGTCATTCAAGGAAGACAACAGAAGAATCTCAGTACAGAAAAGAAACACCTAAGTTTTTGGTTATTTAAATCAATAAACTTCCAAGTTTTTAGTTCTTTAGAGTTTTCTTTAAAAAAAAAATCAATAAAATTGATAAGCCCCAAGCAGACTGATCAGTAAAAAACAGAAAAGACAATTACCAAAAGAGAGAGAAAAGGGGGGGTATTACTACAGCTTCCACAGACATCAAATGGTTGATAAGGGTGTATAATAAAATCTGTATGCTGATAAATACGACAACCGAGATGAAACGGAAAATTCTTTGCAAAACAAACATGTTTTATATATATAGTAACAAGATATTACAATATATATATATATATATATATATATAATACATGTATAGTAAAGAAATTAAAGGCATAGTTTGAAATAGTTGAAATTCAAGGCCTGTATGGCATTCCTGGTTAAACATATAAAATAATTAAGAAAGAAATAATACCAGACCTATAGAAACAATTTCAGGAAATAGAGAAATAAGAAATACTTCTCAATTTTATGAAACTGGCATTACATTGATATCAGAATCAAAGAAACACAAGATTAAAAAATTATAAAGCAAAATCACATGTAATCATTGACATGAAAATCTTTGACAACATAATGAACTGAATCCAGAAATACATGAAAGTGATAATTCATTAAGACCAGTGGATTTTATCCTAGGAACACAAAGTTGACTTAACATTTTAAAATCAACCAATATAACTGTCCATAGTAACAAAATAAAAGGGAAAAGCCTCAATAGATATAGAAAACCCATCCGGTAAAAGTCAATATCTATGCATGAGAAATCTCTCAGCAAACTAAGATGAGAAGGTAACTTTCTCAACCCGACAATGGGCAGCTGCAGAAAATCTATAGCTATTATGTGGTGGTGTTTTAGTCGCCAAGTCATGTCTGACTCCTGGGACCCCAAGGACTCTAGCCCCCCAGGCTCCTCTGGCCACAGGATTTCCCAGGGAAGAATACTCGAGTGAGTTGTCACTTCTTCCTCCAAGCTATCATCATATTTAGTACAAAAAGATTGTTTTTCCCTAAGACTGAAACAAGGAAAGAATGTCTGTTCTCACCACTATTTATTATTAAACTGGATGTCCAAGCTAGTACAATAATGTAAGAAAAAAAAATTTGTACAGATTGGAAGGAAAGACTTTAAATTGTTTGAATTCATAGATGACATGATTGTAAACTTAGAAAATCTGAAGAAATTTAAAAAATGCTAGTATAAATCAGTGAATTGAGCAAGGCTGGTTGATACAGGATCAATATACAGAAATCAAATTTATTTCCCTATGCTAGTAATGAATTGGAAAATTCAATTTGAAGAGTCCCATTTACAATAGCCTCAAAAATGTGAAATATTTAAAGCTGAATTTTTTCCCCAGTTTTATTGATATATAATTGACGTGTAACATTTTGTAAGTTTAAAGTGTACAATGTTACGATTTGAAACACACATGTATGGAGAAATGTTTACCACAGTAAGGTTAGTGGACATATCCTTCACCTCACATATTGCCATTTTGTTCTTGTCATGGTGAGACCATTAAAGCTCCACCTTTATGGCAACTTTCAAGTATACAATACAGTATTGTTAACTGTATTTATGATGTGTGCATTCAGTCTTCAGAACTTTTTCATCTTACAGATGAATGTTTACACCCTTTGACCAATATCTCCCCATTTACTCCAACTTTGAGGCCATGGAAATTATCATGCTATTCTGTGTTTCTATGAGGCCCAGGTTGTTCAATTCCATATATAAGTGAGGTCATATTTGGCTTTCTCTGTCTGACTTCTTTAACATAATGGCCTCAAGTTCTGTCCATGTTTTCTCAAATGGCAAGATTTCCTTCTTTCTCAGGGCTGAGTAATATTCCATTAGATAAATAGAAAGATAGACAGACAGAGAGACAGACATCACATCTTCTTCATCCTCTTACTCCTTGATGGACACTTAGGTTCCTTCCATATCTTGGCTATTATGAATGATATTGCAATGAACATCAGAGTCCAGATATCTCTTCAAGATAGTGATTTCATCTCCTTCATGTATATACCTCAAAGTGAGATTGCTCAATCATATGGTAGTTCTGTTTTTAATTTTTTAAGGAATATACTATTTTCCACAGTGGCTACATCAATTTCTGTTTCTACTTGCAATGCATGAGACTTTCCTTTTCTCCATAGCCTCTCCATCATTCTATCTCTTCTTTTGATAACAGACATTTCAACAAGTGTGAGTCTGTATCTCATGGTGGTTTTGATTTACATTTCCTTGATGATTAGTGATGCTGAGCACCTTTTTGAGTACTTCTTGGTCATTTGTATGTCTTCCTTGGGAAAATTCTACTTTAAAAAATCTCATTTACAGTAGCATCAAAATAAACTTGAAATATTTAGATGTGGATTTTTTAAAAAAAATACGTATTTTTACCTATATATGCTTGTTCACTTCAAACCACAAAACACTGCTGGGAGAAATTAAAGAAAATCTGAATAAATGAGAAGAGATGTACCATACAGGTGAATTGGAAGACAGCACACTTAACATGTCCATGCTCAATACTTCCCAAATTTTATATACATATTTAACACATATACATGTACAGGTTCAACAAAATTCCAGTCAAAATCGCTGCATGATTTTTTGTTAAAATTGATAAGCTGATTTAGAATAGCTATATACATATAATCAAACAATTCTTAACAAGAGTGCCATGAAAATTAATACAGGGGGTGTAAGTTTGCCTTTTTAATATATAGTACTAAAAAAAGAAACTGGGTATAAACATGGGGGGAAAAATCTATCCTTACCTCATATCTTGTACAAAACTCAGCTCAAAATGGGCCACAGATCTAAATATAAAAATGAAGACTATAAAATTTCTAGAAAAATGTTGGAGGAAAGTTTTATGACCTTGGGTTAGGTAAGTGGTCCTTAAGATTCCACATAAAGTACAAACCAAAAGATAAAAATTAATAAATTAAACTTGATTAAAAATTGTGATGTTTTACACTTTGAAAGTTTAAGAATATAGCAAGGCAAGCCACAAAATAGAGGAAAATATTCTTGATGCATATATCTGAAAAATGACATATTCATAATTTACAAACCAATCTTACAATTTAATATGAAGTGGTCAGACAGCATACCATGCTTTTTTTTTTTAATGATGGAAAGTTTAAAAATGTTCTTCACAAAAGAAGATTGATGAAATGTCAGTAATCAAATGAACAGATGCTCAACATCAAGGAAGCCATCAAGGAAATGCAAATTAAAACAAGCAATGTCACTTCTCACCTTCTCAATTAGATAAAATTTAAAAATCTGAAAAAGAAAGTGTTAATAGGCTGTAGGAACAAGAGGAACTCTTTTATATTGCTGGTAGGAATGTAAAATTTCTATCCTTTTGGAAAACAATTTGGTAGTTTCTTACAAAAGTAGATATACGTGTATTATATAACCTATCAATCCCTAGATATTTACCTAAGATAAATGAAAATTGTCCACACAAAATCTTGCAATCAAATGTTCATAGCAGTTTCATTCACAATAGCCCCAAACTGGTAATAATCTAAATGTCCATCAAAAAGTGAATGGGTAAAACATTTGTGTTCTAGCCATGTGTTGGAATTCTATTGAGTACTGAAATACTGATACACAGAACAGAATGAATGAATCTTAAAGCACCATGCTGAACCAGAGAAGCTAGACACAAAGAAGAACATTATTATTGGTTTCAATTCCATGATATTCTAGAAATGACAGAACCAAACTACAGTAAGAGAAAATCTGGCATCAGGGTCAGGTGATAGGGAGTGTTTCATGAATACACTGTAAAGGGACATGAGCTAATTTGCAGGGGGGTGGATTTGGAAATGTTCTAAGTCTGATTTTGCTGGTAGTTATATGATTGTTTATAGTTATCAAAAGTCATTAAACTGTATGCTTTAAAATGGTTGTATTTTATCATATGCAAAATATGCCTTAATAAAGTTGATAGGAATGAGTTTACAAATGGTTTTAAATTTCTGTTTTAGACCTTTCTATATTTTCCAAATTCTCTCATTCAGTTCATGTGTTTAAATTTTCATCACAATACACTAATTGAAATATTAGTTATAGTCACTTGTATTGCCCTTGTAGTAAACCCTGTGGCTAGAGAAAAAGTGGAAGCAGTGACAGATTTTATTTTCTTGGGCTCCAAAAACACTGCGGACAGTCACTGCAGCCATGAAATTAAAGGCTTGCTCCTTGGAAGAAAAGTTATGACGTATCTAGACAGCGTATGAAAAAGTAGAGATATCCATTGCCAGCAAAGGTCCATATAGTCAAAGATATTCCAGTACTCATGTACAGATATGAGAGTTGGACCATAAAGGTTGAGCACTAAAGAATTGATGCTTTCAAATTGTGGTGCTGGAGAAGACTCTTGAGGGTCCCTTGGACAGCAAGGAGATCAAACCCGTCAATCCTAAAGGAAATCAACCCTGAATAGTCATTGGAAGGACTGATGCTGAAACTGAAGCTCCAATACTTTGGCCACCTGATGCAGAGCTGACTCATTGGAAAAGGCCCTGATGTTGGGAAAGATTGAGGGCAGGAGGAGAAGGGGGCAGCAGAGGATGAGATGGTTAGATAGCCTCACTGATTCAATGGACAGGAGTTTGAGCAAATGTTGGGAAATGGTGAAGGACAGGGAAGCCTGGTGTGCTGTAATGGGGTCGCAATGAGTCGGACATAACTTAGTGATGGAACAAGAACAAAGGTACTCTTTATAAGCAACCTAGTCAACACTACCAAATATAATCGGGATCTACAATGACTACAGTACTTAAGCTTTCTGACTTGGTATATACATATGTAGGTTTTCTTCTACTGAAGATACTGGATTCATCATGTAAAACAAAATAAACACAAAATAGTAAAGGATGATCAACCAGTGCATTGGAATTAAGATGTATAGTTTTCTTTGTCAGTCTTGGCTGGAGCTGATCTGTACAACCCTCTCATCTTGTTAGAGAAGAGCATGGAACAGGGCAGGTGGGGGGCCCAGTGAGCCCACTACACACAGAATGAAACCACTGAACCATGGTGAAGTCTAAGTCATATCAGAAGCAAAAATCAAGATTATATGAATTTCAACACATTAAACATAGTGTGCAATGAAACAGAGGTTTAAAAAAAGATCAGAAATCATCTCAAAAATGAAAGAGTCAATTCTTCCAGATACCCAGGGAAGCTAATTGTACAGCTGAGCCTTTGGCAGCTAAAGCTAACAAAGAAATTATGTAGTATTACTTAATTATCCTTTTCCATTGAAAGAAAGCATGACAATTTTCTGATAGAAAATGTGTTTCTGGAGCAGAACTCGACAGAATTTATTATGGGGAAGATGAACTTTTGGTAATGAGGTAAATGGTGTCTTCAAGAGAATTTTTAAAAAGTCAAAAGCTCTGCTCATAGACACTGTCCTTATGCCCAAGAGGGCAGAGGAGGTGACTCTCAGATGGAGACCTGATTGAAAATGGTCAGTTTGGGACACAAGGTTAAGGCATCACTTTCTGGTCATCTAACTTAATACAGTAGTCATAGCACTAGAAGGGAATAAAGGGGAAAAAGCAGTTGATAGGAAGAGACAACTGAAGCAACTTAGCACACATGCATGCACATGCTTATTGTATAGGACTTCCAAGGTGACTCCGCGGTAAAGAATCTGCCCATGCAAGAGAGGCAGTTTCAGTTCCTGGGTCGGGAAGATCTCCTGGATAAGGAAATAGAAACCCACTCTACTACTGTGTTAGTCATTCAGTCACATCCGACTCTTTGTGACCCCATGGACTGTATGTAGTCTGCCAAGCTCCTCTGTCCGGGTAAGAATACTGGAGTGGGTTGCCATTCCCTTCTTCAGGGGATCTTTCCAGCCCAGGGATTGAACATGCCTCTCTTGCACTGGCAGGTGGATCCTTTACAGTCTGAGCCAACAGGGAAGCCCAGTATTCTTGCCTGGGAAATTCCATGGACAGAGGAGCCATGGGATCTCAAAGAGTGACAGGACTCAGCAACTGAAAAACAACAACAAATGCCTATTAAACAGCCTTCCTCAGATATTAGATGTATCAGGAGAGCCTCCGGCTGATGCTGAAACTGACAATTTACTGTTGCATCCTCTAACAAGGTCTTGCAGTGCAGGCATCCCACATTGCCGGGCTGGCCATATGTTTCCCGTAGCAGATGGAGAGGGAGATAGCGTTCGGTTGTGAAAGGTGAGGAGCCAGACAGAAGGCTATCTCACTTTAGAACAGGTGGAGACAGCAGGGCTTCTTTCAGGTAAAGCCAGCATTTCCTTCAGGGAAGAGATTTCTGTCTTCTAAAGTATTTAAGTATGGGCTTGGTTAAGACCTCAGAGTTTTACACAACCTGGAAAAAATGGCTTTATGCCTGAAAATATTTAAGACAAGTCTTATAGCTGACCTCCTTGTTCATCAGTGACTTGAGCGGTGACACTGGTATGTCTGCTTTTTAGACAGACCACATCTTGATGTATTTGCCAACACAAGAAAGCTATAAGGTGAGCTGAAAGCTTCACCTGTGCCTTGGGTGTGGGGATGTTTTAACATATTTGTGTTCATAAATGCCTTGCAAATGTATCGTTTGCAACTGTGGTGAAAAGTGATGCTGAGACACCCAGGTTGGGTGCTCCTCCATCCCATTCATTATTAAAGTCCATCAGACACTGGAGGAAGGCACACTTTAGTTCAGCATGATTTAATGTCCCAGATGACATCTGAACACCTGCAAGGAACCAGGGAGATCAAGAAACAGTAACGGGCACTGGGGATTTTGAAAAAATAAGGAAAGCACTCTTAAAGAGCTTGGAAAGTACAAAGATGCGATTGATCTTTCAGATTTACCATGTTATTTAAATATGAAAGGATAATGTGAGACTATGTTAAGGTACAGCTCTGACTGCTAATGTTTAAATAGAGATAGCATCTGCAGCATACTATTCCATCATGGCACTGGCTAGAAAGAGAGGTTAGGCATAGGTCTGGAGAGGCATGCAGCCAGTCTGTTGAGGCATCCAACCAGTCTGTTGAGGCATCCAACCAGTCTGTTGGCCATAGACTATTCCTGTCCACTGAGCTTAAAGGTCAGTTTAAAGAACACCACAAATAGATAGACGCTTCACTGTCACATGTTATTCTTTATAAAATGACGGAATGGCCAAATACAATTATATAAACTCTGGGTTTCTGTAGACATCCATGCATATGCCCTTCTATGCACAATAATATTATTAAATTTGCACTCACTATTGTCTTTGAGAGCTAAAACTGAACCTCTAATTAACTACAGAAACTATATTTGTTAAGGCAGAGAGATTATTTTTCAAAGATCCTAAGATGAAATTGCTCTCAAACAATTCTAATTTCCAGTAGTCTCTTGATTCTATTAGAGTTTTACTTAGGGTCTCCCCAGCCCCAGGAGAAAGCCATACTGTGTTATAATTTTTTTAGTTAATTGCTCATTCTTTTAATATTTTAATGTTTAATTCTGTTAATATTTCCATGTCTATATGCCTGAATGAAATTGATTTCTAACATTTTTATTAGGTTTTGGTATTAACATAATACCGGATTTATGAAACAAAATTGGAAGTTTTAGTTTTCTTGTAGCCTGGACTATTTCAAATATCATTGGAATTTAAAGTTAGATAAACCTCAACTGTGAACCCATTTGGTCCTGATTCCTATTAAAAATAGCAGGTGTTTAATTTCATCAGTTCAGGATTTCTACCTCTGAGGTGAACATTTCATAAATTGCATTTCACTAGGATGTACATTTTGTCCTTGTTGCTGTTGAGTATCATGTAGTATCTTAACTTACTGAGCTTGTTTGGATTCCGAGCTTTTTTCTTCTTCTATTTCCCCACTCTTAATTGTGCCTATATTTGCTTTTTTTCTGTTTTCTTCTTAATCAGGTTCGCAAAGGACTTTTCAATGAACTAGCTTTGGATTTTTTCTCTCCTGCTTTTATTTGCCTGTTTGTTTTTCATTAATTCTTGATTACATCCATGTTAATCCCTTCTTCCTAGGTCTGTGTGCTTATTTTGTGCTTCTTTTCTAATTTCTTAAAATGAGCATCTAGTTCATCCATTTTTCATCTCTTCATTAATAATAAAGATGATTAAGGATACTTTGCTTTTTTTCCTGTTGTTCCATAGATTTGATGTGAGATATTTTAACATATTTAATAATTTAAAATTCCTTTTTCTGACCCAAATATGTTTTGAGGTATGTTTCTTATTTTCTAAGTAAAGGTTTCCCATCATGTTTTTATGATTTATTTCTAATTTAAGGAATTTTGGTCAGAGAATGATGCCTGTAAAATCTTTAATATTTAAAATTTCTTGAAGTTTCCCTGTAATCCAGTGCAAGATCAGTTTTTAAAATGATGCCTTGTTTGTATACAAATTAATACTACCTAACAATAGCATATAAGAATGTAAGATTACATCTGAAGTCAATTTCATTGACTATATTCTTCAATTCTTCTACCTTCTTATCACTTTTTGTCTATGAAATATGCCAAATTCTAAGAAAGTTGTGTTATTGTTTCCTATTATACCTGTTTTTATCAAGTGTCTCTTGCATTATGGATAACTTTGTTTTATACAATTGACTATATACTGCATATATATGGTATAGATAGGTAATAGATAAAAGATAGATTCACACCTATTACATCTTCTTTATTTTTATATAATTCTTACATTGATTCTCAAATAACCTGAATAATAGGCACCAGGTTTCAGAAAATTAGACAACTGTAGGACTGAATGCAAATTTTGTTGATGGTTTGACAGAGTGGATTAATTTTTTTTTTTGTATATTTAAGACAAATCTTTAATCTGAGCTTAATTTTTTTTTTTTTAAGATTGCATCTGTTACGTCTGAATGACTATCAGTCCTGTCTCCACCTTTGTAGTTTTAGACGTTCCATTCTACTTTTTAACAGGTATAATAATCTTTGCTGTCACAGTATTTGTTTCCTATTATTTGAAAAACAGCATAAAATATAACCTCTCCACTAGGTTGACTCTTGTTTAGAAAAATGCATTTTTCCCTCCCAATCCTCCCCAACTAGACACAATGCTTGGAACACTTCTCTTCCTCTCCCCCCTTATCACACCTCAAAAATTTGCTATTCTTTGCTTGCTTCTCCCACTTTCTTTCCTCTGAACCTGAAATGCTAGGTTTTGATGCAGCATTCTGGGCAGTTTTTGTCTTTGAGTGTGTGTAGTGGTGGGGTTCATGCCTTCCTCGCCAAGGATGGGTTTAAACACACTGCAGGGTGAGCTTGGTCCATCGCTCTGGGAGGAAGCAGAGAGGGGCTGATCTCCTTCTCCTGTTCCGCTCTCACCTTTGTCCTGCAGCCTCCGTTGTACCTCATTCCTCGTTTGCTCCGAGCTGTTCTTGGCGCTTCTTTCAGCCGGGCCTCGTGTGCGAAGCCGTCCCTGAGTTACTGCCCAGTCTCGTCATCTTTCTTTTGCTCTGACAGGAGGATGACACCTTGAAGGAGCATAGGATCCTACCACTGTCGTCATTTGCTCTCAGTCATCTGAGGGTTTCATCCTAGGCTTCTCCTCCCTGTGTTGCCCGTGAGTTCAAAGACAGTCTGATTTTCCCCCTCTATAAACCACTTTCCGTGCAGGAGTTCATACAATGATATATTTACATAGAATTCCAAAATTTTGCAAAGCATTGCAAAAAAAAAAAAGGAATATTCTGAGCCATGTGTTTTCTTACCAGTCCAGCCTGGAATAGAGTAAACCCATTCAGTATCCAGACTCAGGTCTACTCACAGCTCCCCCAAAGTTTCTCCCATTACTGGCTCAGATTTTGTCTCTGTCTTCTGTTTTTTTTTCTACACAAAACAAGTTTTACTTGTGCATTAAACTCCTGTGTCTGTCCTGATGGTTGTCATATTTTCATCTATGCTTTGAGATATACTTTGCCCCTGGCAACCAATTTGAGTCTCAACAGTGGTATTTCTCTTTCTGTTCAACAATAGAATTTTTTTTTGGTTAAGAAATTATGCATTTTAAAGAAATCAGATATACTTGTGTGCAGTACTTGAATTCTCCTCTGTGTATATATTGTGTTATATATAATATGTATCTATATTTAACTCACTTTGTCATCTCTAGCAACTCTGTTTCACCAAACACTGCTGGTGCTGCTTGAATAGATTATTTTTCTCTGTCAATAGATTAGGATTCAGGTCTTGCTGAGAAATTACTAGTTAGGTGCTGGGGGGTGAAGCAGTCTGTCCTCCTGGGGGTCACTTTCTCTTTCCTCCTGGACTCAGGAACCAGGACACAGCTCACATGTTCAGCTACTCCTAGGCTCCCCAAGGACCTGGGAGAAGCAGGTCATTCAAACCAGGTGGATGTTGAGATTTGTTCTCCCACCTAGAATTTCGGAGTTGGCTGTGGGATACCCTTGCTCCAGAGGCCCAGCACTTCCTGGCTGATCTGCAGGTAATTTCTAGTTTTTTTCCAGCTCAAAGGAGAGCACGTTCTGTAGACATTCTCTTCATAGCAGTTATGGCAGAGGTGCTTGCATGAGCCTGCCCTTTGGACCCAGACTTATGGCTTTGGAGACGCAGATTAAAGTTCAAAATAAGAAGAAAAGGGAAGTCACCGCTTTTACAGGCCTGCTTGAATCACTCACAAGTTTCTTCAGAGAGGTCTTTATCGAACTGAGCATGCAAGCAGCAGCAACCACTGCTGATTAGTGGGGGCCCTTTACAGTTTCCCAAACACATGTGATCCTTGAACTCACCCTATGCGGTGGGTGAGAAAGCAGGGTGAAGGTGTTTCGGCAGTGCCTGAATGTATAAGCTGGAAAGGAACAGCAACAAAACCCAGGCTTTCTGTCTCCAAGTCTAGTGATTTTTGCACAACTATCTTAAAAACCAAGAGGGAATCAAGTCTAGTTTCATCTTTCCTACTTCAAGCTAAGCATATATAAAGTCATAGAGTAAAGCATATAGAACAGAAAGAAACACCTGACATCAAGATGAACAGGGTCCTTTCAGACATTTGGGCTAAGGAAGAATGATTTTTAAAATTCAGTACAGCATTAGCTTTCTAAAGGCAAAGACTTTTCTGCTTGTTTATTTGTTTTCGTATGTGTTTGCAATTTTATTGTGTCATTTTTTTGTAGATGTGTGCATATACCTACATAGATATGTACATTCAGAAAAATCCACATAGCATAAAAATATACATCTTCATGCAATTTCCAGACTGAACAAATCTATGTAACTAGCACCAGGATCAAGCAACAAAACAGTATGAACATCTAAGAAGCGGCCTCAGGCTCCCTCCCAGTCACTGACCACCCCTTAATAGATGGGCCACCACACTGACTTGCACAGCCTAGATGGCTGTCATAAGAACACCCTGATTTACCACGCTACATCCAGCTTTTAACCCTGAAGGCTTGCTGTGCTTGATAGATATCTGTTGAATGAGAGAATGAATGAAGGCATCAGTGAAGAACTGAGTGAGTCAGAATTAAGACCCTTAGAAGGTAAAACATTGCCAACTGACTCTGGAGCCAAAGACTGGAGTGATGCTCCAAGTTTAATTGGCTATATGATTTGAAGGTAGTTATTTCATCTCTTTGAACCTCAGGTTACTCATCTAAAAATGGAAACACCAAAGTCTATTTCAAAGGGCTTTTTGCCATAATTCTTAAAGTTGATGTATGTAGAACAAGTGCCTGGCACCTAATAGGTTGTTTAATATTGGTACCTAATAACTGTTGTTATGGCAAGAAAGGGATTTGGGTGGCTGTATTTGGGGCATGACTAATCTCCTTACCTTGATCTTTTATCTCTTAAATAACATTCAAATCCTTTTAAGAAATGACATTTTAATACAGTGGAAAGGGATTATCCATATTCAGCATCCTAGCAAAAAACAAAAAGAGATCAACAAACAGACAGTGACTTGGGGCTAAAGCAGCTTGTTTGTGTCCATGAATAAGTTCAGGTCCTGATCGAGATTTCAACTCCTCTGCCTGTACCATCCTCTGTTTGCAGAGTGGTCTCATGAATTTCTGATCCTCCAGGCCTTGGCTTATTCCTGGTGGTAGATAACAGCCCCACCTGACTGAACTTAAGCCTAAGTTCCAACTCTAAACATTAATTGTTCCAGTTTCACTGGAATCCAGCCTTGCATGACCCCCACCAGGAGAATTCCTCTCTTCACTTCTATACGATGCTGCCACTATCTCTTCATAAACTCTTCATAAAGTACTCTCCCTCTGACCACCACTTCTAAACTCATGGCTTATTCCATCGGAGGCAGCAAAGGATGCAGATAAGACATCCCTGACAAACAGACATGGCCTCTCCACACCACTCCTGCGGAAATGCCGTGTGTGGTCCTTGCTCCTTGAATCGGTTTTGCTTTCATTTTGTTTTCAAGTTAAAAAGTGTAGGCATCCAGAGTGAAGTAAGTCAGAAAGAGAAAAACATACATTTTATATGAACGCTTATTTGTGGAATCTAGAAGGATGGTATAGATGATCTTATTTGCAAAGCAGAAATAGGGGCAGAGACACAGGGAACAAACGTATGGATAACCAAGAGGGGAAAGGCAGGGTGGGGTGAACTGGAAGATTGGGATTGACATATATACACAACTGTGCTTAAAACAGAAAACTAATGAGAACCTCCTGCAGAGCATGGGGAACTCTACTCAATGCTCTGTGGTGAGCTAAATGGAAAGAAAATCCCCAAAGAGGGGGTATATGTAAATATAGGGCTTCCCAGGGGGCACGGTGGTAAAGAAGCCGCCTGCCAATGTAGAAGATGCAGGTTCAATCCCTGGGTCGGGAAGATCCACTGGAGTAGGAATTGGCAACCCACTCCAGTGTTGCTTGCCTAAGAATCCCAAGGACAGAGGAGCCTGATGGGCTACAGTCCACGAGGTCGCAAAGAGTCAGACACTGCCCACATACACGTGTAAACGTATGGCTGGTTTATGTTGCTATTCAGGAGAAACTAACACAACATTGTACAGTGACTATACTCCAGTTTCAAAAAATAAAAAGAGTAACACATAAAGGTGGGTGATTTGATAGGAAAGAAGAGTGATTAGGCTATAAAATGGCTTGTGGTCTGCATAACCTATCCATTGTCTGTGTAGCAAGTACATCTTTGTGGAATGAGCCATACCTGCTTTAGTTAAGCTGAGTAATTTCTCTAAGCAGCGTTTATCTCGCCTGTAAAATGGAAGAGTCTGGATCAGATTCCCCAGAGTGCGCTTAAACAAATGCACATCTGGAAGGGGAGTGGAGACAATCCCATAAAATGCAGGCTGTGGGTCCTCTCTTTAGGAAAGTCACCACTGCCTGGAAAGACTTTTCAGTTTCCTTTTTCCATCACCAAACCTGCAAAACACTGAGAGCAATCTGGGGACGCGGTCTGAGGGGCTGATAAGAAGCCAGCTACTCTGGCGGAATAATCTTCATCATATTGATAATTGGATATGCTGCTACTATTTGGCTGCTATGACTTCTTTCATTGTTATCACTATTAATGATAATGGTAATAACACTGTGTTAAGTATCTTTTGGACTTCACATATATACTAACCCCAGCATTCATGCATGGCACAGACTCAATACATATTGGTTAATGATTGGATAGAGGGCTTCCCTGGTGGCTCAGGTGGTAAAGAATGAGACCTGCGTTCAATCCCTGGGTCAGGAAGACCCCTAGAGAAGGGAATGGCAACCCACTCCAGTATTCTTGCCTGGAGAATCCCATGGACAGAGAAGCCTGATGGCCTATATAGTCCATAGGGTCGCAAAGAGCCAGACATAACTGTGCCCAATATTGTGCAGTGTGATCTTCTATAACTTGAAGCTGACCTATAAACTGGGAAGCATTCTATTTCACAGATTTGAAAACTGAGTAGCAGAGATGTTGAACAACTTCCTAAAGCCAGAGCCCCTGAGTGCTTCCCTCCCCACCGTCTGGCTGGAGTCCGAGTCACCCCTTCCACGGACCTGTAATAGTACCAGGTTTTGGAACCCTGGGCAGATTCTACTTTTAGACTATCTTAGATCCTTCTATCCTGCAAACCTGACACGTCATGCTTCCTGCCTCCCACTCTATCTTATTTTCAAAAATTGGAATTGGTGTGCTAGGAAGAGATCCCGGAGGAAGTTTCCTGAAGCAGTGATGCAAAGACTGAGGGCTTCTGAATCAGTTTGAGCATCAGATCACGGGGCTAGGGTGCAGCGCTCCCTGCCAGCTGCTGTGCCGGGCTCTGCCTCTTGTCATTTCTGTGTCAGACAGAGGTAGACGAATGGAAAGGCTGTCACCAGAGAGCAACAAGAATGATTAGAGGGCTGGAGGGATTGACTAGTGAAATAAGATTAAAAGACCTCAATATTTATAATTTTCTGAGCTGTGGCTGTGGGGCAGACAGAAGACCCATCTACAGGTATATGTGGTGTAATCACCTCTGACCTCTGGGCTCTGCAGGCAAGTGGATGCTGGCTGTCAGAAGGAAAAGGGGTTGCGAGGGTTGGAGCATGGTGCCATTCTCAGCCTGCTGGGCACCTCAGTGCCCACACCCAGGATGCCTCCACTTTCATTTAGGCTCTCCCCTGCACCACTGGCCCAGCAGCTAACTCTACCTCTGCACTGGCCCCACGGGTAGTCACACTGACATTTTGAATGTAAGCCAGTCTGTAGCACCTGGGTGATCACTTTGTCACAACCTGCTTTAAACTAAGGCAGCAGAGAAGTGTAGTCCTTTAACTCAGGGATACCTAAGTTCTGGAACACGGGTAATATGTCCACCATAGCCATTAGCCAGATAAGCCACCTGATGTGTTCATGATCTCTAATTTCAGGCACAAACTAGTATTAAAGCAAAGTGGTCTGCCTTTATTTCTCATCTGCAGTTTACTATTTATTCGTTGGGGGTTATCGCAAGGCAGACAGAATTTTGCTCTTTGGTAGTTTTTTTTTTTTTTTTTCCCTGATAAATTCATTGAATTCCAAAAGTACTTGAATAAAGAGTGGTAATAGACTGAATACATAATAGGCATTCAGTGGCTATCAGTTTTTCTTTCAAAGTTTAAACGTTTTACGTTATATTGGAGTATAGCCGATTAACAGTGTTGTGGTAGTTTCAGGTGAGCAGTGAAGGAACTCAGCTACATATACACATGTATCCATTCTCCCCCAAACCCCCCTGCCCATAACATTGAGTAGAGTTCCATGTACTGTACAATAGGTCCTTGTTGGTTATCTCAATGGCTATTAGTTGAACAAAGGAATGAATGAAGAAGTAGTACATATAAAATCAGAACTGCACCTTTCAGCCCTAAAATGCATGACATCTAAAACCAGAGGAGATTGAGTAGACTGTAGGGAAAGAGAGTTCCATATGACATGTGAAAACCATTTGTGTTTTTTGAAAGCCCCTGCCTGCACTTCTCAGCATTCAGCTCAGAAAGCTATAGGAAACCGTGCCTTCTATAGATAAATGTTGTGATCACCCTGGCTATATGGTCAGCAGTAAATGATTAAGGGTTTGGAGCTGGGGAGGCTGAATTTCCACTTCTTCTCCACATCTCACTGGACGTGAGATCACATGCATCTTTCAGAAGCTGTCTGCCATATCAGAACCCGAGGACAAAGAAAAAGTTAGCAACATCTACCTCAGCTTTGCCCAAACTTTTAACATCTTGGTTATCATCAATTTGTATATTCGTTTTTATTTTTTTAAAAAGCATGTTGTATCAACATGTGTGTGTTGATTACTCATTTTTTGTCACTTTCTTAGATTTTGCTCTCAAGGAGATCTCCTTCACTTCACCCTCCGTCTCATTATTTCAGTATCATTTTTTTCTTCATAATAAGGCAGCAAAGGATTCTTTTTTGCAAAATAAGACTTTTGCAAAAGAGGTTAATGATTTCTCCCTCATAGGGTCATTGCTAGAATTTAGTGAGATAGTGCAGTGTCTAGATGCTTATCGTGTGGGCAACAACTGGTGTGGCTCAGCAGTAAAGAACCTGCCTACCAATGCAGGAGACCCGGGTTCAATCCCTGGGTGAGAAAGATTCTATGGAGAAGGAAATGGCAATTCATTCCTATATTCTTGCCTGTGAAATCCCATGGACAGAGGAGCCTAGTAGGCTATAGTCCATGGGGTCTCAAAGGAGTCACACACAACTGAGTGACTAAACAACTATTGTTATCAGCTATTTGCTTAGCATCACTTAAGAAAGGACTAGTGGTGTTTCCAGAGAAGGCAATGGCACCCCACTCCAGTACTCTTGCCTGGAAAATCCCATGGACGGAGGAGCCTGGTAGGCTGCAGTCCATAGGGTTGCTAAGAGTCGGACATGGCTGAGTGACTTCACTTTCACTTTTCACTTTCATGCATTGGAGAAGGCAATGGCAACCCACTCCAGTGTTCTTGCCTGGAGAATCCCAGGGACGGGGGAGCCTGGTGGGCTGCCGTCTATGGGGTCGCACAGACACGACTGAAGTGACTTAGCAGCAACAGTGGTGTTTCAGGAATGTCCTTAGACTACTGTTCTAAGATTAAATGCTGAATATGTGACTTGAAGAAATGATACCCAGTCACCTCTAAGCTGACTTTTATCCTCCTGTCCTATGGTTCTTTCTTACAGCAAAACAGCATCCTGTCAGAATACAGTGAGGGCATTTTCATTTGATGTTTCTTCTGTGGGAATCCTGCTCCCTCCAGTTCAGAGCCCCAAGATCCTGTGAGGAGTTCAGTTCACACTTAGGCCAGCATGGGGGTAGTGCATGTTAGTTCAGGGCAAACAGTAGATATTTGTGGTATTTCTTCTAGATTCTGGATATGGTCAGAAGTGTGGGAGAGGCAGTGATTCCACATTGTGACATTGTCTTGGGGACAATCGACTGGGGAGAAAAAGAAGAGTAGAAATAGCTGAGTGGTGGAGTAAGGGTGCAGGCACAAGGATGTCTGGGGTGCAGAGGGAGGATGTGCAGGCCATTGGGTGACTTTCTGGGAGCAGGTGATGCCCAGTGGCGCCACTACAGCTGATCAGACATCTGCAGGTAAGGGAGACAAAAGTCCTTGCAATGGAGGGGATGTCAAAAGCCGTGAAAGAGCACTCCTGTGGAGAGGCATAACCAACAGTGTTGCACAGGAAGATGCAACCCACACTAGTTATTTTACCTAGGAGCATCTGATAGAGAGAATCTGGCAACAAGGTGCTGAAGGACTGCAAGGACAAAAGGAAACAGTGGAGTCCATTTGGGGCTGGGGAGAAGGAGAAGATAGGACTGTCAGAAACCACACTTGCGGGATTTGTAGAAAGGCTCTGTGAGCAGGGACCAGCCCTGAAGGAGAAGGAGGGTCTCTGGAGCACCGAGGAGGGGCTGTGTGAGGCTAGGAGCAGACTCTGGGGGCGCGGGATGTGGGTCCTCATGCTGGTTCCCGTGGCAGAAACAGTGAGCTGAGCTGGGGGGTGTGGAAAGAAGCTGGAAATGAACCAACTGTTCTTGGAGCTAAGTACTGCTGCCGGGTAAAAGGTCGTTGCTGTGGCGATGCTGACTGAACAGCCCCCAACAGGAAGTAGTCCCCTTTCCTGCCCCCCATCCTTCCTGTCCCTGCTGAGAGTTAGCAGGAAGCCAGGGGATACAGAAGAAATTAGTCTGCAGAATCCCAGCTGCATCGTCACCAGGCAGAATAGAGAGGGTGCACTTGGAGCCCAGACACCTGGGGTTTATGTCATGCCAGATGCCCTCGGCCTCGGCAGGTGGGGTAGAAGCTGGAGCTGGAGCTAAGTGGAGCCCCGGGAGGAGGCGAGCAAAGGTGGTGATACCCAGTCCCCTGAAACGCATGGCCAGGGTAGACAGTGCCTTCTGGGGAGGATGAAGCCCTCTCCCCCTTCCTTCAGGTGTGTGTGGTGGGGGGAGGGCAGTCAGTGTATGAGGCACCAACTTTTATTACACTCACAAGTAGTTGGAAGTGATCCCTACCATGTCATGGAAAACATTTGGCAAATGATTAGAAAGAAATCTCTTTCTTCCTTTTGTTTTCTCTTTGCAAAGCACTTCATTGTTCAATGAATAACTAAAGAAAATACTTAGCAGGATCTAATAATGTAATTCTAATTAAATGCTTTTTAAATTCTTTTTTAAAGATTCTGAATAATGTGTTTAGTAAGTAATGGTGTTCCTGAGTTATCTTTAAACTAAGGAAATGACTTAAAACCATTTATTAGAAACTAGTGAGATTATTTTTGCATAGTTTTTTCCTCCGTGGTGTCCACAGGTGAGCAAAAGAACATCAACAAAGCAGTGAAAGGCATTTTGTGCAGGTGAATGACTGCTCAATTCCACATCCTTATCCAAACTTCTTTAGAGAACATTCACCCTAGGTGTGGTCCCCAACAGGAGAACGTGATACAGTAAGCCTCCGAAAAAGGTCTAATTCTCATCCTCCAAGAATTTCCAATTGAACTGAAGAGATGCCATGAACACACAGCCTTGTGTTTGCCTTTGGCAGTGTATCTGTTCATCCCAGAACGAGTTTAAGGAAGCATGAGGTGCATGGGACCTTCCTCATATATGTCTTTTCCTCTAGCTGATGGTCCATTGTGGAACTGGAGTTGTTACTTACTCTTTTTGTTCTTTTGCTACTATAGGCAAGAATCTCTCAACCATTGAAAAGTAATAACACAGTATGGTAACGTGCATAAATCAATAATGCATTTTAGAACAATGACTAATGTCGGTCCCAGGTGTCTTTTCCTGTGGATGGATTTTTGTGTTCGTTGAAAAGTAACAATCACTTTAGTATGTATCACTAATTAAAAACTGCTGAATAATTTCCAACAGATATTAAGTAATTATTGGCAATGCCATGTCAGCCCCAGTAAATAATTATCTTACCTTGTAACACATAATTAAAATTACAATGCCCCCAAACAGGTATTAAATAGTCATAAATGATTCCAATTGTACAGCACACAGAGCAGATTCAACTCGGTTATGTTTATAATTTTAAATGACATTTTTCATTTGACTGCTGATTTATGAAATTTTAAAAAATCAATTTGCCTTTCTTAATGGGCTAATGCCTTTGGGGGATACACCAGATGTTCTTCTGCCCAAGGTTGGCAGCTGGGCAGAAAAAAATTAGCCAAGCATATTGATACAAGACCTAAACAAGAAAAGGGTAGTAATAATGGGTGGCAGGGTAAAATAAATTAACTGGGGATGTGGTATGAAGTGGTCCTTGTGATCCTCATCTTGATGATAAGAGGCTGTGCAGCCTGTGGTCTGCAGGTTCCCGGGCACCTCTCTACACTCTTTCTCGTGGCCATTGTTATCACGGAGCCGTCAGAGGACCGCACATGGTATCATGTCCTTCTCTTTTTCTGCTGGGATCAACATCTAAGTGCAGGGAACAGAGGAAGGCTCTTCCAAATGCTTAATGCACTGCCCCCCTACAGCCTGACTTCCCCGGGACGAGGGCATAGCAGGGGGGTGGCAAGAATGAGGACTCCAAAGCCTGATTACTTTAGAGCAGATGGCAATCTTTCCATTGGTCGTCACTTGACAAATATTGAATGAGAACTTATTGTGTGTTAGGGACTACGGTTGGTATATCCTCGCTTTTAAAATGTGAGCCGATACACTTTGTCCTTTCACCTCCAACAGTTTGAAGTCTATTGATCTGTATTCATCAGATAGTAAGTTGTTGTTGTCCATTTCTAGCAACATGTGAATATCAGGTACGAAGTAGCCAGATCATCTCCAGCTTTTTGTGGATCCTGAGATATTATCATGGGTCATTTAGGGTATCTGCAGTCTCCATCCCTGTGATGGGAGTCACCATCTGCACCTGCACCTGCCTTGAGTTACTTAGGTGCTTTCAGGAAGCAGATGGTAACACCCAGTAAACTTCAGTGAACTGCTTGTTCAATGATCTTTCCCCTACCCGACCATTAAATTCCGTGAGAGAAGACTTCAGGTCTATATTAATAACTAATATGTTCCCTGCAATTAGACTAGTGTAAATATTTGTTTCATTAATCATTGAGTAAAATTTCAAAACAGTAAAAACAGCAGACAGCAAAATTGCCGATGCCTCTCACTCTTTATAATCAATTCAGAGTATCCATCTTGAAAGACAAATATGACTACATCCTTAATACATCACTCCCAAACCCCAGTATGTCCCCAGTCCTGAGTAGCATCCTATATCACCATGGTGAGGGTGCTTCCAGGTGTTCCGTGTAATTCACAGAGTTGGGCTGGGCTGGGTGCTTGTCACAGACACCGGGGTGGCTCCGAGCATTGTGTCAGGAGTAGCCTGATTGGGGCTGATGGATATTTTTCACTCTTGCATCAGAAAGAAACCCTGCGGGTGTACAAATCAGATCCAAGGGAACTGCACTTATTTGTTCTATATCCTCAGGCAACATATGGGCCATCCATAGGGAAGGATTAAGTCTAGGTTGGAAGGGAAGAGTGGTGATTAAGCCAGTGCTGTGCTGGGCTTAGTCACTCAGTCATGTCTGACCCCATGGACTGTAGCCCTCCAGACTCCTCTGTCCATAGGATTCTCCAGGCAAGAATACTGGAGTGGGTTGCTATGCCCTCCTCCAAGGGATCTTTCCAACCCAGGGATCGAACCCAGGTTTCCCACATCGCAGACGGATTCTTTACCATCTGAGCCACCAGGGAAGCCTGATAAAGACAGTACTGAAGGTAATAGGGAAACCAGGTTGTCTTCAGCTTTGGAGCCCAGCCTGCTCCATCCTGGCTCAGCGGAGGTTCATTTTCCCTGTGTGCTGCATGTGGGGACCTGGGTTCTAGGGCTTTGAATCCATTGTCAGCTGATCAAAGCAGTAGCTACAAGAGCTGGTCACTCCTTCTCGGAGGCGGACACAGGAGACTAGCTGTGAAGAGGGGAGGAGAATGCAAACAGACAGCCAGTACATGGATGAGTCTGTCTCAGTTCCTAGTGGCCGAAGGATGTTCTGAAATTCTTGATGATGTATCTGATCCATATGGAAAGTCACTTCTGAAAGCTTTGTTTGAATAGGTAGATGAGTCAAAGATTTGGGAGGACAGAGAACAACACAGAAAAGTTTCAGATTTATGGTTGGAGTAGATTCTATTACATATCCAGGTTGGACATATTGATGTGAGGAGACAATGCTCCAGAATAAAAATGTAGTGTTTTTTAAAACTGTAGATTTGTGTATGTGGGACCTGAGTTCTCGGGTACCTGTGCTTTGGGGTACCAGAGTGGTTTTATTAAAACCTAGGAACATAACCAGAAGGTCATGCTTCATGAGTACCTGTGTTTGTTAAATTCCCAAAGGATGCAGTACAGAGACTTCAGCAGGTGGCAGAAGGATGCATGGTACTCATGTGCCTAAGAGCTCTTCCATTATCTCCTCAGGTGGTTCTAATACAGAAGCTTCTAGATGTCACTTGCCAATCCATTTTTCTCTTTAAAGAAGAGTGATTCGACAACTGCTTCATATAATGCTGTTTAGTCACCAAGTCGTGTCTGACCCTGCAACCCCATGGACTGTAGCCCACCAGGCTCCTCTGCGCATGGGATTTCCCAAGCAAGAATACTGGAGTCGGTTGCCGTGCCCTCCTCCAAGGAATCTTCCTGACGCAGTGACTGAACCCATGTCTCCTGCATCTCCCGCACTGGCAAGCAGATTCTTTACCACTGAGCCACCAGGGGAGACCTTTATATAATGTTAAATTCCAGTAATTTAAATCATGTATCGTTTTCATATGCTGTTTATACTGACTCTGTCCATCCAGCTCTGATGTCCATCGAGGACGGGACCCTTCCTGCACCACTGACTCCACGTGGCCCCTTTGCCACCAGAGTCCTGCTGTCCCCATGTCAGTGAGAGCAGCAGCGCCGTGTGATGGAATGAGGAGGGTTTTAGCACTGGGTGATTTTAGTTTATGTCTTAGTTTACATCTCACCACTTACAAGATCTTGGTCGTTTTTCGTTAACTCATGAAACTGATTGCCTTCATTTAAAAATGAAGAAGCAGTAGCCACCTCCAAGGTTACTGGTGGATTTAATGAGGTGGTGCACATAAGGCCCCAAGTGTGTGTCTTGGCACCTTCCAGGTCCTGAATAAATCTCCATTCGCCATGCACTTGGCACCTGGCCAGGTGGAACAAGCCATTTTGAAGGAGTCCAAGGGCTCCTGGAAGTGCTTCTACTTATGAAGCAAACAGATTTACCAACACTAAGGGTTCTTGACATTGACAATTTAGAAACAATTACAGTCCTTGTCAGGCTTCCCTGGTGGATCAGTGGTAAAGAATCTGCCTGCTAATGCAGGAGACGTGGGTTTGATCCCTGGGTCAGGAATATCCCCTAGAGGAGGAAACAGCAACTCACTCCAGTATTCTTGCCTGAAGAATCCCACGGACAGAGGAGCCTGGCGGGCTACAGTCCATGGGGTTGATGAGTCAGACACAACTTGGTGATTAAATAAGTTCCCATTGCCTTATCTGATGGAGACAACCTACACAAGTGTTATTTCCCATTTGTTGAAGACAGAGCAAGCAGATGAGGAGGTTCGATGGCCAGTTACCCCATTATCCTGTATTTGTGCTGGGAGAACATGCTTTAAAGTATGAGGTTCAGCTTCCCTGGCTCCAGGTCCCTACACTCCCAGTGGGAATTCTGGGGCCATGGGTGCCTCCAGAGGAGGTTACATATCTTTCCATCTCCCTGCAAAAGATTCACGTGAGCAAAAGAGATCGGACGGGTACAGTTTGCTTTGTTTAAATAACATTTGCTTTTGCTGCTTTTAATCATGGGTTCCCCTGAGCCTGGCAAGCTCTCCACAGCACACACTGGCTGCATACCTAACAGATATTTTGAATACAACAGCTTGAGTCCCCTGCCGCTCCGATGATAGCAATTGGCTAGGTATTCCAGCCTCTTCCTTCTTGCTCCTCCATGGATGCAAGGAGATTTCAAGTGCAATTTGGCCTTGTACATCAAATAGCAATTTTCCTGCAGAAATCATCGCCTCCAAAAACTCTACTCTAATCAAATCTATCAAGCCCAATTTAGGGGCAAGCTTGTGTCTGTTTATCAAGGAAATGGAGTTGAAATTGCCCCCTTTAATAGAATCACAGCTGCCCACCACAATCTTTCACATGGATGTTTGAATTAATGGCAGGCCATGGCCCATGCTTCCCAACCTTGGCATTTGATTCCAGTTGGAGGAAATTGCTATAATTTCTGCCCTGGGATTCTGGGGAATGTTGGGGCATTTCCTGTGGGGGTGAGAAGGGAATGTGAGAAGGGTGTCATGGGAATTAAGGAATTTGGAAGTGGTTGGGGAAAAGATTAGCACTTTATACAATACCCAGTGGGTCACCTCAGCATCAAAGCAAACCCAATGTGACTCATGTGAACCACTTTTACCAAGCCAAGGAAAAGGAAAATCACAGAGGGATGACTTTTTCTGAAGCTGAGGTTTTAAATCAGAACACAGTGGATCCAGGTAGCATGTATCTGTTCTGAATATAGAGCACCTCAGTGGTTTCAGTTCCATTTGAAGAGTGGGTGGGTGGGCAAAGAACTTGATGTAGGAGATAGATGGGCTCCAGGTTAGACATTTACAACTGGTCTCCTGTTTGCCTTTCATGGGGCATGAAAAAGTGGGCTTCAGGCAGGATACTTAACAGCTGTTAGCATCACTGAGACAAGAGATAGTTGGGCTCCAGTTAAGGCATTTTTTAATCAGCCTCCTGTTTGTCCTCTGAAATGGAAATAACAGCAGAAACAGGGTAAAGAGTCAGTGTTTGTCTCTTGTGAACACCTTAAGGTAATAGTCACAGCGACAGTCATGGCAAGGACAAGGAGGGGCAAGACCCTGTTTGAGTAAAGATTAAGGGGTCTCTAGTCCCACCTCTTTGGGGTCAAGGGAGACACTACACATGCGCAGAAAGGCTCTTTGTGGGTCAAAAGTCAAGGGATAATGCCAGACCATAATGAGTCTTGATCCTCCCAAAAGCCTTCACTTCAAGATCCATCTTGGCTGAGGGCTGTGTGCACACCCAGGGGAGGGTCCCAGGGTAGGTCAGGTGTGGGAGAAGATACCAGATAATTGGCCTGAAGGAAGACAAAGACCCAGAAGAAATGACCTCTATAATTGACTTAACCACCTCTTTGCCGTGCGCCTCCTCACTAGGGGGGATGCCCACACCCTTTCTCTCGGGTTGTGCCTCTCTGCCTTGCTTCTGTGTTAACTAGACAAACTGCTTCTATGTGTGCTAACCCACTTGTTGTTATTCTATGTCTCTAATAATAAAATTTATATCTATATTTACAGTTTCTACCTCCATGATAAATGCATTTTTCACCAGGCGCAAAGATCCAGAGATAAAGAGCTTCTAGTCTCTAGCCCTTGCTGGCCTGGTGGCTAGGATTTCTGGTTTTCATCCAGGCTACCCAGGTTCATTTCCTGGGCAGGGAATTAAGATCTCGCTTTATGCTACTGCTCATAGCTGCATCACCGAGACCAAACTCAGCTGAGATGTCCGGGCCCCCTGGGCCAGGGAGCAGGCCAGCAGCTTCTCTTCCTGTTTGCTCCTGCGGCAACCTCAGCCCCTGGATTTCCTGCTGAAGCCCTAGAGATGGGCTTCTGTCCCACATGTGGAAGTGGACAGTCGCTGTGGCCGTTTGTCCCCCAGACAGACAGAGACCTTCTCATTATCAGGAGACCTTTTTTTTTTTTTTTTTCTTTCAAACGTATTAACATCTTGTATTTTTATAGAACTATTCTAATCATTTCTTTTCTGGCACATTTTCATGTTTTCATCCCGTTTTATTCTCACAGTACAGAAGGGAGGTGAACTATTTATAAAGCAATACTGTAAATGAGGAAGCCAAAGTTAAATGACACATCCAATTAACGGTGCCTCTGGAACCAGTCCTCCTCCCCACAAACCCCTTGCTCTTGCCTGTCCCTCTCTGAAGTACTGGAGCCCTCTGACCTCCCTCTGTGAGAGTGAGGGGCACAGCCTTCCTGCTCCCACACCCCCCAGCCCCCCCAGAACTCCAGCAGCATCCCCTTCTCCCTTTAGGAATTTTCCATCTTCCCTTTCCCTCCAGAAATAATCCCAGGCATTTTACAATCAATAGTTAATAGAGATTCTCTCTTTGTGAAATGGACCTGATATTCTTCCTCTTCCCATTGAAAATAAAGGACTCCTAAATGAGAGCATCATAGAAATTTAATAAATGTGGGAGAAAGCCTATTTATTTTCTTCAAGAGCTGCTAATGCCTCTCCGAAAAAGCCTCCCATTTAGAATTAATTCAGCTTTTCTCTTGCATCCTTTTCTCATTCCTTGCCCTCCTCCTAGACCGGCCTCTTTTCATTTTACTTAGGGCCATTTGCATGAAAACAGCATTGCAACTACCACGGGCTTATCTGCAGCTGTTGATTCTCCCTCAGAATTCCTAATTCCCCTGGAACCTTCAGGTCTGCACCCACCACGCGTGGGTGTCTTCAGGCATAAGGGTGTGTCCTCTCTCTGGCGCCAATGGGCACCCTGGGGGCCTGAGTGACATGTAGTGGGGAAGCTGCTGCTGGTGAGGTGTTGGGTTGGGGACAGCATCACGAGGGTGGGCGACCAGAGAGCTGTCTCTCCTGGGACATCAAGGCTCTGCTCCTGAGCTGCCGATGAATCATCAATCATCAATCCTCGGTCTGAGAAAGCAGAGGCTGATTTCCTGTGTGGCCAGAGGGTCGCACTCTTGTTCCTTCCTGCACTTCAGAAGGCAACTAATAGCTGGAGCCACTGCGGAAAGACAGGGGAAAGCAAAAACACAGTGCTTAAAAAAAAGGAGAGAAACACCGTGCTATTTCCCCCACTTTATGAAACTGCTTGTCAGATTATTGATGGAGGCTTAGCCCTTCTGCTGCGCAGTAGCCTCTCTGCTGCTGAGACTGCCTCTTACTTAGGGCCAGATGTGCTGCCCCTCATTGGATTGTGGGGGGGTGGGGGCCTTTCGGCCAATGCAGACCCCCTCTGCCTGGTCAAGGATGGTGCCAATCACAGGCATGTGCACGTAATTCTAACACTCGGGGGGCCCGGCCTCCTGAGTTCCCAAACATGTCACAGAGCTGCAAACAGCAGGTCAGGCACCTGTAAAGTAAGGTCCCCCATGGAAAGGGGGATGAGCTTCATTGGGTGTTCCCCTCCTTTCACTGACAGACTTTGGGAGAGAACATTGAGCACTTACTGTTTACTATCATCTCTGTGCTCCTATTTTCTCCTCATAACACTCCCAGTCTCAGTTCATCTCTTGAAGCTTATCACTGATGTTAACTATAAAATAATGGGTTGAATGGCTTTCCAGGTGGTGCTAGTGGTAAAGAATCTGCCTGCCAATGCAGGAGACTTGGGTTTGATCCCTGGTTCAGGAAGATCCCCTGGAGGCGGGCTTGGCAACCCACTCCAGTATTCTTGCCTGGAGAATCCCATGGACAGAGGAGCCTGGCGGGCTACAGTCCATGGAGTTGCACAGAATCGGACATGACTAAGTGTCTGAGCACAACTGGCTGAATCTCAATCCATCCCGCTCCCTTCTGCAACATTCACCCAGGCTTCTACTGCTCCTCTGAGACCGAACTTCCCATCCTTCTATTTCTGGGTCCTCTTTTCCTCCACCTACATCCCCTTGCCTTTCTTTACCTCCAGAGCCAAGGAATTCTGTAAGGTTTGGTCTTTGGCTATTCCCTTTTCTTCTCTATGCTCTCCTCCTTGGTGTTCTTCCCACCTCCCACTGTCCAATTATCACCTCGGTGGGACTGATGCCTAAATCTGTCTCCAGTCTTGACTCCTCTGTTGAAATCTAATCCCACATTTATAATTACCTGAGGAATATCACCAGTGCTCTCTCCCTTCAGTTGTTCAGTTCAGTTCAGTTGTTTAATCGTGTCCAACTCTTTACTACTGCATGGACTGCAGCACGCCAGGCTTCCCTGTCCATCACCAACTCCCGGAGCTTACTCAAACTCATGTCCATCAAGTCTGTCTCTCAGGTCTGTTGATCTGCGGATTCTAACTTTTTAATTCCCCACCCCTCCTTTTCATTTCAACCACCTACATCCTAGTTCATTATTTCATTACTTCTCACTTGAACTATTGGGACAACCAATTAAAATCTCTCCCCTTCTGGCTCTACCCTTCATGTCTCTGCTGCATTAGTCTTTAAGAACAGCTCTGGCCCCAGCAATCCCTTATCAGGAACCATTCACAGTACCCTTTCTGGTGAATTTGTTTCTTACTTTGTTGCAATAGATTTTGGAGATGAAGTGATAGTTAAGAAGTGGATTTATTTAAAGAGAAACACACTCCACAGGGGGTTTCCCTAGTAGCTCAGCTGGAACAAAATCTGCCTGCAATGCAGGAGGCTCTGGTTCGATTCCCAGGTTGCAAAGATCCCTTGGAGAAGGGATAGACTACCCACTCCAGTATTCTTGCCTGGAGAATCCCCATGGACAGAGGAGTCTGGTGGGCTACAGTCCATGGGGCATTCCCAAAGAATCAGACACGACTGAATGACTAAGCATAGCACAGCACACTCCATAAACAGAACATGGGCCATCTCAGAGGGTGAGAGAGCCCTAATATGGTTCGGTTACTTTCTATGGGCTAGGTAATTTCATAGGCGAATGTGTTGGAGGATTGTTCTGATTATTCCAATTATTTCGGGGAAGGGGTGGGGATTCCTAGGAATTGGGCCAACACCCCCCCCCTTTTTTTTTGGTCTTTTCTGGTTAGCCTAAGAACTGTCATGGGTATGTCCTTTAGGTGATTTGTTACAACGAGCATATGATGAGGCTCAAGGTCCACAGGAAAGACCCTGATGCTGGGAAAGATTGAAGGCAAGAGGAGAAGGGGACGACAGAGGATGAGATGGTTGGATGGCATCACTGACAGGATGGATATGAGTTTTAACAGGCTCTGGGAGTTGGTGATGGACTGGGAAGCCTGGTGCACTGCAGTCCATGGGGTTGCAAGGAGTTGGACATGACTGAGCGACTGAACTGAATGGAACGGAAGATCCACAGGAAGTTGACTTGTTTGGTTCTAGTCAGTTTATGTCTTGTCCTCAGGCTGTGTTGTTCTTTTAAAGGTTGTGCCCTGCACCCTTCCCTGTTGTTTCCGTATCTTCTTTGCCAGGAATGTTAAGTCCAATTTTTTTTTTTTTTTTTAGGCACAGGTGAGGGGATCAGTTTTCACACTCAGTGTTCCCTGTCCATGGGCTGGTTCACTTCAAATCCTCTCCTTCCTCCTCTTTGCATGGACTAGGCATCCCAAACCACACTGGACAGGCAAGGACATCCCACTGGATGACGTGCCTAAATTTGATCATGCTGTTCCCTCTGCCAGGTTAATTTTCCCTTCCCCATCTCACCAACCTCACTCCATCCCCTCCACCTTGACAAACTGTTTATCGTCTTTCAAAACTCGGCATAAAGATTACGTTCTCTGCAAAGAGTTTTCCACCAAACTGGATAACATTAGCCATGCCCTTTTCTACTCTCATGGTGCCTTGTGTAACTCTGTTAGGATGTCTGCTTTTAGGAGGCTAGGACCACCTTGACCATCTTACATATCTTTATAGTCACAGCACCCAATATAGAATAAGGTGTGCTGTTATGTGAGCATCCCCGAATTCCTATCTCTTTGCTTGTGCTCTGGCTCTTCCTTCCAACTGAAATCCCTCCTTCATTATCTTAATAAAGTTCAGTGTAAAATATTCCCTCACAAGATGCCTCCTTTGATCACTTTAACAAGTGTATTTTTGTGTATACGAACTCCCAAACATGGAAAGAACATGACTTGTGTTTATCAGACTTGCCTTAGATTTGGACTCAGACTAACAGAACTTTATTCTTTCATTATTTAAAAGTTTATTCCACAAGACTTTAACAGTACAAAAAGTCTCTTTTCAAGGACAATAATACTTACGAATGATAGAACTTTGAACACAGCAAATGATCAATAAATGTTAATTCATGTTCTTCCTTCTTTAAGGCACTTGCCACTTTATGACTTTTAGCACAGACATTCATGTCATTTTCTTATTGTCAATAATAGAACAAAGCTCCTAGTGGAAGAACACTATCTTACTCATATTTCCTTTTTTCAGCAGAGAATATCAGAGATCCTTATATAATTCAGTTGTTTAGAATATTTGTTGAATTTAATGGGGCAAACTTATTTTTAATGCTTTATGCTTTAAAAAGAATATAGTTTTATTAGTTGCAAAAAATTAAATATGAGGTTGATGGCCATGCCCATAAAATGTTGGCTATCACACTTTGGGTGAATAATGTAACCTACATGATAACATACTTCTATGGGAAAATCAGATTAGACATCCATCAATTCAACTTAGTATCTTTAACAGAAATATTCCTCTTTCTCTTTGTGAGAGCTGCCTCTTATATCTTTATAAGCATGAAAAAAAAAAATGAAACAGTATTGACTTGACAACATTCTTTTCAAAAGTGGTCAATGAGGTAAATTAGATTACCTGGTAAATTCCATATAAAAAGTGAGTGTTTCTATAAATTTAAGTGAAAAATCTTTGAAGAACTTTGTTCTCAACGTTGGAGAAAGTTATAAAGAATTGTTTATGTGCCTTTAACAACTATGCCTCAGAACACAGGAGCATTAAGAGAATCTAATCATCACCAAATTTAGAGACCTTTGACCATCACTTCATGGCAAATAGCTGGGGAAACAATGGAAACAGTGACACACTTTATTTTTGGGGGCTTCAAAATCACTGCAGTTTGTGACTGCAGCCATGAAATTAAAAGATGCTTGCTCCTTGGAAGAAAAGCTATGAACAACCTAGACAACATATTAAAAAACAGAGACATTACTTTGCCGACAAAGGTCCATCTAGTCAAAGTTATGGTTTTTCCAGTAGTCATGTATGGATGTGAGAGTTGGACCATAAAGAAAGCTGAAGAACTGATGCTTTTGAACTGTGGTATTGGAGAAGACTCTTGGGAGTCCCTTGGACTGCAAGGAGATCCAACCAGTCAATCCTAAAGGAAATTAGCTCTGAATATTCATTGAAAGGACCAATTTTGAAGCTGAAACTCCAATACTTTGGCCACCTGATGCGAAGAACTAACTCATTAGAAAAGACCCTGATGCTGGGCAAGACTGAAGGCAGGAGGAGAAGGGGATAACAGAGGATGAGATGATTGGATGGCATCACTGACTCAATGGACATGAGTTCGAGCAAGCTCCGGGAGTTGGTGATAGACAGGGAAGCCTGGCGTGCTGCAATCCATGGGGTCACAATGAGTCGGATATGAGTGAGTGACTGAACTGAATTGAACTTTAGTTTTCTCTTTTGATTAAAAAAAAAAAAAGTGTGGTTAATATAGCCACCTGGCTTGGATCACAATGATGATATGAGAACTGCAAGTACAGCTCTTGATTCCAGGGTCTGTCTTTATTTCCACACCCCAAAGTCTTATAAAGTGCCTGGAATAGAAAATATGCTCAATAAATATTTATTGAGTACATGAAGCATGCGAGGAAGATTTTGAGGAATTCATAATGTAACATGGTGGAATTCACACTGTCTAGTGCCACTTTCTTATTTTAGATGTGATAATGAGACTCAGAGAGGACAAGGGATTTGCTTAATGTCACACGACAAACTCCTGGCAGAACAAGGAACAGACTCCAGATTTCATGTGTCCTGGTTTAATGCTCTTCACATACACCACACCGCACCAGCCATTTCCCAGATGTGATAATACACCATCTGATAATAGACAGAACCAATGCAATTCAACTAATATTTATTAAGCTCTTGTTATATTCCAGGCATGGCGCTCAGCACTGCAGGGATTACAAGATGAATTACACAGTCTCTGCTTTTAACTTCACGAATTTTGATGGAGGAGGAAAACACATAAACTGTTACTAAATACTTATTAGGAAACAGACACCATAATGGAGACATAGGGAATGTGCTGATGGGCTCATCCTGAAAGGAGTTAATAAATTGGATTACGGGATGGGTGGAGGTGCAGGCTGTGGAGCGTATTTTCTCTGATAGTTTTTCTAATCTTGGAAAGAAACACAAGGATGCCATCAGCTAAGAGGGGAAGGGAACCATCTGGACAAAGGAAAAGTCTGGGAGAGCAAAGAGGAGGTGGATGCTCCAAGCAGCTCCCAAGGCTATGACCTGAAGGAGCCATGGTAGGAACGTGGAATGAAGTCTGGACCGGTAAATGTGACTGATCTTTGAGGACCTTGCTTGGGTATTGGGGCTTTCTTTGGTATGTCATGGAGAGCTTTGAAGGTGGCTGAAGACAAGCGCTTGCCTTTTTGGAAAACCATCATGGCTGGAGTGTGATCAGAGTGGACAGGCTGGCAACTGGGAGAGTAGTTACAGGGCTACTTCGAAATCCAGCAAAAGTTCCCTTCAGGGAGGAAAACAGTGAGCACAAGAGAGATTTCTCCAAATAGGAGAAACATTATGAGAAGAATTAGGAGCCTGGGCACCTGATTCAGACTGACTGTCCCCCTTGCTTCCTTATACAGGTTCCGTAAACTCTATGTGCCCAGTGTTTACCCTGCAAAGTGCCCACTCCCGCTGTTGCAACCTACTGTTGCAGGTGCAAAGTGCTAGCAAGGGCACCTGGCTCACAGGAGGTCCCCAGGAAATGCTGCTGGCTGTTGTTGGTATAAAGATGTTACATGGAGTGTGGGTCTCCTGAGAACAGGTACTCCTTTTACTCCCTGTGCTAGAAAATTGTCTGCCCCACTGTTGCTATTGCTATTGTTGTTCAGTTGCTGAGTTGTATCTGACCCCATGGACGCCTATTAGGCATTTAATAATTTCATTATTGCTGTTGTTGTTATCCTCAAAGTTTTCTTGTACCTTCTTCCTCTGTATCCTTCCGGTAGGATTGTACAGGAGTTATCTCCATAAGGATTATAACTGGTGTCTTCCAACATCGTGCCCTGACATGTGAAAAATCATTCATGATGTCATAGTCTTTTCTAAAACTGGCTATCATTTTCAATGTATTCAGCAGAGGCTTGGAAAGTTTTAAGCTGCAAATGAACACTTTGGAGGCATCCTTCCTTGAATTTGATTTAAGAGATCAGGGAGCTGAGGTTGAGCTGTTAATGATTCAGAAGTCCAGGGTCCTGTTTGGCGGCTCAGGTGACTCACTGGGTCGTGAGAGCCAGGCCGTGTTCTCTCTGTGACTCACTTTACTCACCTCTGGAATGGGATTCTAGCTGACCTCAGAAACAGTTCTGTGTTGATGAGTGGGCACAAGTGGCTGTCTTAAGGAGGATGAAGGCAGTTGGTGGGGAGGGCTCCTGGAGAATACACAGGTCTCTGATGATCATCAAGGATTGGCAGGCTGGTTATAAGGCATCCTAGACTTGAGTTCTGGGAGCAGCATGACCTATTTTGGGTCATACACTCCACTAAGCATGATGTAAGTAGAAACCCTAATCCCTGTAAACTACAAACACAAATCATACCTGTAAAAAGGTGAACTCAATGAAGAGAAAAGAGTGCTCTGATGGAGATACCTACAAGGCAGAAAAGAAGGAAGAATTTGCTGTGGTGTGTGGAGCAGATGTTATCCAGGGAAGGTGCTGAGACATGAGCTGGGTGTCTAAACCTGAGTCAGATCACAGAGGGTGTCCCAGTGGGAAACAGCACATGCAAGGCTTGTACTGAGTTATCCCCATGAAGCAGGAGGAGCGTATTAGGAACTAGCTTGGAAGGGAGTAAAGATGTCAAGTCTGTAGAAGAATGCACATGTGCACACACACAAAAAGAAGCCAGTGGGATAGAAGAACAAGCCAGCCAATGAGGTCAGACAGATCAGGACTGGAATCCTGGCTTCTTGATCCCTTTGAATCTCAATTTTCTCATCAGTAACATGGGATTCATTGAACTTACCTAGCAGTGTAAATGCTGATAGAGATGTCCATTCATGTCCTAGGAAATACAGGCATTGTGTGCTCAGTCGCCCAGTCATGTCTGACTCTGTGACCCCATGGACTGTAGCCCACCAGGATCCTCTGTCCATGGGATTCTTCAGGTAAGAATACTGCAGTGGATTGCCATTCCTTTCTCCAGGGGATCTTCCCAACCAGGGATCGAACCCAGGTCTCCTGCATTGCAGGTGGATTATCTTTACCGTCTGAGCCATCAGTGAAGCCCCAAAAATACAGGCATTAGCAGACACATATACTATAGTTGGATATGTCTGCTTCAGTGACTACACATACACAATCCCATATGGATAAAATGCTTGCAGACATTGATTGATTTGGTGGTGGACGCTCAGGGCTTCACTTCTTTAGTTCCTTCCTGATTTCTATAAAAGTCTTTGGAAGAACAGCACAGTCAGTAGATCTCCAGGGAACAATAGCACGGGCTGGTTAGCAAGTGAGTGGAGTATCCTCTCCACATACCAGCTTTTCTGCAGTATCTTCATTTCCATGAGAGTATAATTGCTTTCCAAAGTTGTGTTAGTTTCTGCTGTAGAGCAAAGTGAATCAGCTCTATGGATACATATATCCCCTCCCTCTTGAGCCTTCCTTCCACCCCCTATCCCTCTAGGTCATCACAGAGCACTGAGCTGAGCTCCCTGGGCTGCATAGCAGCTTCCCACTAGCTCTGTATTTTATACACGGTCATGGAAATATGTCTGTGCCACCTTCTCAGTTCGTCCCACTCTCCCTCCCATCGCCTCCTGTGTCCACATGTCCGTTCTCTATGTCGGCATCTCTGTTTCTACCCTGCAAATGATGAATCGATAAAGAAGACATGGTATATATATACAATGGAATATTGCTCAGCCCTAAAAAGGAATGGAATTAGGTTATTTGTAGAGATGTGGAGAAACCTAGAGTCTGTTCTACAGAGTGAAGTAAGTCAGAAAAACAAATATGCTATATGAACACATATATGTGGAATCCTTGGATATCTTGGTAGCTGAATACAACTGTGTAGGATTCATTTTTTCAAGTTGCAGTTCTGTTCTGCACAACCACACCGCCTGCCCAGGGGATCTGCTGGGGTTAATTCATGCCCACGCCTCCCCGAGCTGCCGGCCACTGTCAGGACCTCATTGAGGGCTCTGGTTACCTGACAGGAGGACCACAGAGGGGAGAATCCAAAACAGCCAACTGGCACCAACAGGAAGGATTTCTGAGTTTCCTCCAGCACTTAAATTGTGCTTGCACACAGCTCTTAGAATTCCCTGTGACCCATTCCGGGTTTTGCCCACTGCTATCTCAGTTTTGTTGCTTTGAAATCTCCTTTCCCCTGATTTTGATCTGAGGCAGCTGTCCTCAGGTGACAACCAGCAATTCC
Source organism: Dama dama (assembly GCF_033118175.1). Classification (NCBI taxonomy): domain Eukaryota; kingdom Metazoa; phylum Chordata; class Mammalia; order Artiodactyla; family Cervidae; genus Dama; species Dama dama. The sequence goes on from NC_083682.1 coordinate 15,973,403, forward strand.
AGATAATGGCTCAGATATACACCCTTGGCTTTCCCTCTGGTCTCCTCAGAATCCTGGGAGCCAGAGTCCGAATGAGACAGCGGCCCCTTTGACTGTGTCTAAGAGGAGGTGGGCTGTGGGCTCCCAGTGGCTGTCCTTCCACACCACCTTCCAGCTTTGGTTCCACACCCTGCCTCGACGCAGATGTGTGTTTTGATAGAAGGTTAATGCATACGTGAATACACAACTTTTTGATTTATTGTCGTTGTGAGCTCATCACTCTTTCCTTTAAATTAAAACTCCCTCCAGATGGGGATCTGTGACGCAGATTTATTGATCTGCAATAAAACCTCACTCATAATCTCTGCAGCTGCCCATTCGTCTTCTCCAGAAAGAGGGCTCATTACTCTGGGTATCCCAAGAATGAAAGCAAGAAGCTAACTTTCTCCTTTGTTCCCTTCCTGCCCCTCCCTGGCTTTCTGCTTCTCTCCTCCCTCCTGTTCTCCGCCCAGCCCCTCCTTTTACTGCTGAATTCCCCGAAAGACTCACTCCCGTTCCCCATCTCCACCCTGTTCTCTTATATTTCTCTTTACTCCTCCTCCCGCCCCAAAGATATCCTTTATTTTTGTGGGCACCTTGTAAGTGTCATGACATTGAATCTGATTTGTCGCTGAAATCAACAGCCCAATCTCCACTCTGCTCCTTCCAGATGGATTTGCCCTCCCTGGTTTGGAGAAACCACTATGGGCTCAGGAGATGGATGAGGTCATTAGAAAAGGGGTGTGAGCAGCCAGACTGATCAAAATCAGAGCAATTGACAGGTGGGTAGGTGCTAGGTCTGTGGCTAAAGCGGGGTACATGTGGATAAAGAGTGCTTACCACTCTGTGTTTTGTTGGGTCCAAAGAGCCTTCTGATTGATGGCCTAGGAGACGTTCTGGAGTGCACACATGATCAAGGCTGCTTCCACTGGTCAGCAGATGGCCTGGCCCCTGTGCCAGGAAGCAGAATAAGTAACTGTTATCTCAGACTCAACAGAAGGAAGGGCAAAAGGACTTCTGGAGTGATCAGATGAATTGCCTAGTCAGTTCAGTGGAGTATCTCTTCATATTACTAAAATCCTCTCGGCTTTTCTTGCTGGAAAACAAAGTATCATCATGTCTGGCAGATTTCAGCTGGAGGGTCATGATACCCTGGTGTGTTGCCATCAACCCTATTGTGGGATGTGACATCACCACGCAATACATGTAACATATTACTTCTAATAAAGAGCTGGTTTGTAAATAAAGAGTATAACTAATAAGTTATACTCTTGTTAGAACACATTCTAAGTTATACATATAACAGTGTCATTTTTCACTCACATTATTTCTGATGTTATTTCTTGGACAGAAATTTGGTATAGTGAGAGGAGACCTGGCAGAAACCACATGCTCTTTGTATGGTACAACAGGCATGTAGTTGGCATTCATCACTAGGGAGTGACAACCACTGCTCCGGTCTGTCTTCCTCTTCATGCAGGAGAGCTGTCCTCAGGAGAACCTTACATACCCATCGCTTGTGTCCCTGCAGCTTAAAAAAAGGATGCAGCTTCTCCTCCTCATTTTAAAATGGCAAAATTGCAACCCAGAGCCAAACAATGAGGGTGCAAGCCCAGAGTTGAACGCGAAGGCACAGATTCATATTCAGTGCACACTTTCCACTGGCCACTGCCTCCTCCAGCAGGCCGGCATGAAGAGCTTGGGACAGAGGCTGGGAACAGGTGGGGGAAAAGCGAGGAGGAAATGAATTGCCATTTATCACTGGAATCAGGAGGCTACCCCAAGCAGGTTTAATCACCCCGTGCAGAGAGGGCTGCAGAGCAAGTTTATGGTTTACAGTGAGCAGGCTGACACAGCTGATTGATGTCAAATATGTCATGATGTATATTGTAAAGCAGGGAGATTTAATGGTGTAACTCTATGGCAGGCTCAGAAGTGAGTTGCTGCAAAGTAAGGAGTGATGGATAGGCTCATTTACATGTAAAATTGCCAATGGCATTGACAGCCCTGGTATGTGAGGGGAAGATAAGAAGCCCCGAGCAAGATCCACTATTGTCCTAGTATTGGAATATTAAAATACAGCTGTGGCAGCATCTGGAGTTTGCAATGGACTTTAGAGGTATAATTATTTTTCACCTTCAGCCCTGAGATAATCTACATATTTTATGAGGTTTTCTAAAAAGTCACTGTAATGTCCCTGGATCAAATATTTGCAGTAGATGGTGATGCTAGTATGAAATTTAGTTGTATGAGACGGTTCACTTAAGTTCAGTCACACAGTTGTGTCCAACACTTTGGGACCCCATGGACTGCAGCATGCCAGGTCTCCCTGTCCATCATCAACTTCTGGAATTTACTCAAACACATGTCCCTTGAATCGGTGATGCCATCCATCCATCTCATCCTCTGTTGTCCCCTTTTCTTCCTGCCTTCAATCTTTCCCAGCATCAGGGTCTTTTCAAATGGGTCAGTTCTTCACATCAGGTGGCCAAAGTACCAGAGTTTCAGCTTCAGTATCAGTCCTTCTAATGAACACCCAGCACTGATCTCCTTTAGGATGGACTGGTTGGATCTCCTTGCAATCCAAGGGACTCTCAAGAGTCTTATCCAACACCACAGTTCAAAAGCATCAATTCTTCGGCACTCAGCTTTCTTTACAGTCCAACTCTCATATCCATACATGACTATTGGAAAAACCATAGCCTTGACTGTATGGACATTTGTCGGCAAAGTAATGTCTCTGCTTTTTAATATGCTGTCTAGGTTGGTCATAACTTTGCTTCCAAGGAGTAAGTGTCATTTAATTTCATGGCTGCAGTCACCATCTGCAGTGATTTTGGAGCCCCAAAAAATAAAGTCTGTCACTGTTTCCATTGTTTCCCCACCTATTTGCCATGAAGTGATGGGACCAGATGCCATGATCTTAGTTTTCTGAATGTTGAGCTTTAAGCCAACTTTTTCACTCTCCTCTTTCACTTTCATCAAGAGGCTTTTTATTTCCTCTTCACTTTCTGCCATAAGGGTTGTGTCATCCGCATATCTGAAGTTATTGATATTTCTTCCGGCAATCTTGATTCCAGCTTGTGCTTCCTCCAGCCCAGCATTTCTCCTGATGTACTCTGCATATAAGTTAAATAAGCAGGGTGACAATATACAGCCTTGACATACTTCTTTCCTGATTTGGAACCAGTCTGTTGTTCCATGTCCATTTCTTACTGTTGCTTCCTGACCTGCATACAGATTTCTCAAGAGGCAGGTCAGATATTCCCATCTCTTTCAGAATTTTCCACAGTTTGTTGTGATCCACACAGTCAAAGGCTTTGGCATAGTCAATAAAGCAGAAATAGATGTTTTTCTAGCATTCTCTTGCTTTTTTTGATAATCAAGTGGATGTTGGCAATCTGATCTCTGGTTCCTCTGCCTTTTCTAAAACCAGCTTGAACATCTGGAAGTTCAGGGCTCACGTACTACTGAAGCCTGGCTTGGAGAATTTTGAGCATTACTTTACTAGCGTGTGAGATGAGTGCAATTGTGCGGTAGTTTGAACATTCTTTGGCATTGCCTTTCCTTGAGATTGGAATGAAAACTGACCTTTTCCAGTCCTGTGGCCTCTGATGAGTTTTCCAAATTTGCTGGCCTATTGAGTGCAGCACTTTCACAGCATCATCTTTTAGGATTCGAAATAGCACAACTGGGATTCTATCACCTCCACTAGCTTTGATGGTTAGCAAACCAAAATACTCTATGACTTTATCTATCCCCAGCCTAACAATGTCACAATGCCTGTAGAGTAACAATGTGAAAGATGGTACCTTGATTTTTTATTTTTTGCAATTACATAGGTGCGTCACTTATTAAATGGAACTATCTCTATAGTTGGGCTTCCCTGGTAGCTCAGCTGGTAAAGAATACACCTGCAATTCAGGAGACCATGATTAGATTCCTGGGTTGGGAAGATCCCCTGGATAAGGAATAGGCTACCCACTGCAGTATTCTTGGGCTTCTCTGGTGGATCAAATGGTAAAGAATCCGCCTGCAATTCGGGAGAACTGGGTTTGATGCCTGGGTTGAGAAGATCCCCTGGAGGAGGGCATGGCAACCCACTCCAGTATTCTTGCCTGGAGAATCCCCATGGACAGAGGAGCCTGGAGAGCCACAGTCAAGAGTTGGACATAACTGAGCGACACAGCACAACACATCTCTATAGATGTTTGAGATGTTTCCAATTTCTTTTTTTTAAAATTTATTTTATTGAAGTATAGTTGATTTACATTGTTGTGCTAATTTCTACTGTACAGTGAAGTGATTCAGTTTTGTATTATATATATATACACACACACACACACACTGTTTTGTTTGTTTTTGGCTGTACTGGGTCTTTATTGTAGCATATGGGCATTGTCTAGTTGTGGCCTCTCAGCTAGAGAAGGGGGCTTCTCTAGTTGCAGTGCTTGGGCTTAGCTTCCCTGTGGCATGTGGGTGGAATATCAGTTACCAGACCAGGGATGGAACCTGCGTCTCCTGCATTGGAAGGTGAAGTCTTAACCACTGGACCCCCAGGGAAGTCCCTATATTGTTTTTTTGTGTTCTTTTCAATTATGGTTTATTACAGAATGTTGAATATAGTCCCCGGTGCTGTGCAGTAGGACCTTGTTGTTTATCCGTTCTCCATATAAGAGTTTGTGCTAATCCCAAACTCCCAGTGATCCCTCTGTGGCCCCCAGCCCTTGGCAACCACAAGTCTGTTCTCTAAGTCTGTGGGCCTATTTCTGTTTCATAGATAAGTTCATTTGTGTCATATTTTAGATTCCACATATGTGATGGCATATGGGTACCTTGACTTGAAAACTCCATTTTCTTCCCCCAGACTCTTGCTTTCTACTGGTTTTCTCTGCACTAGTCAAGGAAGAGAATCAGTCTCCCCTCTCCCTCTCTCTCTCTCTTCTTTCTTATTCTTCCCTTCCTTTCTCCTCTAATAAGGATGTCATCATCATGTGTGGGCTAATGTCTATTACATATGAGAGTAGTGAAATTGATTTATCCTCCCAACAAATAGCGAGGTTTGGATCGACTCCAGCTAAACATTCAGCTGTGGGGATAGATGCCGGACCTGAACTGGATGGTTGAGAAGCACTTCATATTTGTCCCCAACATTAGAAAATGACACAGTAGCCCTAGAGCAGCCAGCCTTCCATCACTCTATTTCTCCATTCCTCCATCTTCTTGAAAGTCCTCCTCCAAACAACATTCTTGGGGCATCATGTGACATCCTAGAGACCCAGCAGTGAATGAGACAGAGGTTAGAGCTTGGAACACAGAGGGAGAAAGAACCTCAGGACATCACTGCACCAAGGTTATTCTAAAGTGTCAGGGAGGGACCATGCGGATGCACAGGAATATCTCCACGGGACCAAGGAAGGGGTGTGGCTATAAGATAAATATTGAGGGCTTCTTGGAAGAATCAGCATCTGAGCCAAGATTGAGGGTAGCAAGGCAACGTGGGGAAGGGAGATTTGACCAACGAAAAATATGGTGCATGTGCATCCAGAGCAAAGAGGCATTTAGCAGCTTTAAGGACCTGCATCTACAGTGATGCAAGAGAAACAGACATTCGAGAAGGGACAGAAAGAGATGAGGCTAGACCTAAAGAGCCTGGCTATTTAAAAGGTTTGGACCAGGACACAAGATCCTTGGTACATATAGTGGTGTTTTAGATTTTCCCTACACACAACTGTGGATTTGGCTCTAATAAGATGAATCTTATATCTGGAGATGATTGCCAACTGTGTGATAAGAAAGATATGTTGACAATAATAAAATGCATCATCAAGTCATGCCTTTGGGGGTGCTCATAATATTATGTGTGTAATTAAGCACATAATATTAAGAAATAAGGATTTACCAAACATATTTGTCAATTCAGCTTAATGTATTTTATGTACTTCTTCCATAACCAGATGATTGTTATCATGACAGCAAATTAATTTTATACATTAGTTAATAGCATCCATGCTTTATCATCCTATCATATTTGTTTCACTCCTTCAAAACATATTTATTGAGAATTTACTAAGTTCAAGGCAGTTTTCTAGGTGATAAAGACACAAAGATGAATAAGTCTTTCTCATAAGCTAATAAGTAAGCCATATCATAAACTAAGCTTCTGTAAAGAATTGACTGGGTAAAGAATGGAGAATAGAGGAATTTATGGCCTTTGCTGGGATGTGGGATGCTCAACAAAAGAGATATCCATGCTTTATCCTAAAGAGTGTTTTGGAATTTTCTGTGGGCAATGTTTGACTGGACAGCAAAGAGATAAAACCAGTCAATCCTTAAAGAAATCAACACTTAATATTCATTGGAAGGATTGATGCCAAAGCTGAAGCTCCAATACCTTGTCCATCTGATGCAAAGAGCTGACTCATTGGAAAAGCCCCTGATGCTGGGGAAGATTGGGGGCAGGAAGAAAGGGAGGTGACAGAGGATGAGACAATTGGATGGCATCACTGACTCAATGGACATGGGTCTGAGCAAACTCAGATAGTGAAGATAGTGAAGAACAGGGGAGTGTGGCATGCTATATTCCATGGGTTCACAGAGAGTCAGACGTGACTTAGTGACTGATCTTGCCTATGAGGAAACAAAGGCATTTTGATGCAAATAGCTGATTCACATAGAGTTTCAATGAATCTCACTAATTCAATTAAAATGATGTTGTAAATTATTAGGTTTATTCAGTTTTGTTCATCATCTCTTATTCTTCTAAGAACTTGGTTGTAACATCTGTGATGCAATCAGCAGGAAGGATGTGGTTAAGACCAGAACCTCTGGAATCACAAAGACCTGGGTTCTCATTTTCTGCTTAATCATCATAAGATCTTATATCAGTTGCTTAAAATTTCTGACCTTCATTCTTCTTTGTAATAGATCATGTAGCATATTAAAGGAAGTAATGTGTTGAGCTTGGGGTCAAGCACCGAGTAAGAGTTAAATAAATGTTAGTCATGTTTGATTAACATTATTACTATTATCTGTCATTTAACGCCTAATGAAACTTTGAATGAACCACAACACAGCAACTTTCTGGAGCTAATGTACCTTCTAGAAGCCCTCATACAGCCCTCTTCTCCTCTCTCTTCAGGAAGAATATGCCCATGTTGTAATAAATCACCAACACAAAGTGGGCACACATGGTCCCTCTTCTCCCCTTGGGTTTTCCTGCAATTATTGTGCTATTTTCCCTGGTGTTTCCTTTTTTGCTCTTCAGCTGAAAACTTCCTGATTGTGCAGTTTGCTTGCTCTTCCCAATCATTATCAAGCTATGCAAGCTTGCACCTGGGATCCCTTCTCAGCCTCCCTCCCGTTAGGTGCCTCCCCCAGCTCATTCTCTGGGAGACCAGATTGTGAGTACACACAAACACGTTCCTATCACTCATCTGGGTGGTCACGTGAAAACAAAGTTCTACAACCCTTTCATGCAGTGCATTTTCACTACTCACTTTCCCCCAGCTTTTTATAAATGCTTTATCAATAGTTGGGAGTTTCTCAGGTGGTGCAGTGGTAAAGAATCCACCTGCCAATGCAGGAGACCCAAGAGACACAGGTTCGATCCCTGGGTCAGGAAGATCCCCTGGAGTTGGAAACGGCAACCTACTCCAGTATTCTTACCTGGGAAATCCCTTGGACAGAGGAGCCTGTCAGGCCTCAGTCCATGAGGTTGCAAAGAGTCAGACACAACTATGCTACTGAGCACGCATGAGCACACACACATCAATAGCCTGGATCCTAAAAAGCAGGGATCTCCAACCTCCAGGATCTAATGCCTGATGATCTGAGGTGGAGCTGATGTAATAAGAATAGAAATAAATTGCACAATAAGTGTAATACCCTTGAATCATCCCAAAGCCATCCCCTTCCCTGTTCCTGGAAAAACTGTCTTCCATGAAACCAGTCCCCGGTACCAAAAAGGTTGAGGACCCCTGCTAACGAACATTCTTAAACTTGCCCTGCTCTTAATCTAGTGCCAAAAAAAAAAAAAAAAAAAAGTGAAAAAAATAAACCAAAAGAAAACTCAAAGAATGGGGAGGTGACAGGCACCCCACTGAAGCCCCTCTGAACTCTTTGTGGCTTTCTCTGCACTGGGCCTCCATGGTGCCCCGTAGGGACCTTCATCTCTGCGTGGTCCCACAGATGAGCTGCTGCACCCGCCCTGGTGCCCAGCCTGGAAACCTGGGCTTTCCTCTTGATCCCTTCCTCCTCCTCAACCATCACAGCCAGGTGGGTCCTGAGGATGCACCCTCACTGTGTCTCTCACAGCCAGCCACGTCTTCCCTTCACTGCCACCCCCTGTACCAACACACTGTGGGTGATGCCTTTAGATGATCCTCCTTTATTTTTTGGCCACGCCATGCAGCATATGGGATCTTAGTTACCTGGCCAGGGATGGAACCAGCACCCCCTGCATTGGAAGGGCAGAGTCTTAAGCACTGGACCCCCAGGGAAGTCCCAGCCTCCTTTTACTCTTCTCCAGTCTTTTTTTCTACTCAGCAATCAGGGATCTGTTACAAGGCAAATGTGATCTTGGTGGCCTCCACTTTGATGGGTTTCTATTGCTCTCACGATAGGATCAAGCTGCGACTCTGTACTTGGCTGAGAAAGCTCTTCTTAACCCACACGACCCTTCATCCCACTGCCAACTTTGTTATCTGTAGCTACTCCCCTACCCTCCCACCCCCACTTTTGCTCACTTTCTATCTACAATGTATCTGCTGGCTTAGAGTTTAAATATGGCTTCCTCTGGGAAGCTTTCCAGCCCAACTATGCTCTGCTCCGTGCCTGTTTATGAGCATCCGTGGCTTTCCAAACCCTGCCTCATGGCAAGTACCACACTCTGCTCTGTTGCAGCTGCCTATCTGACCAGCTGTCCCCCTTGCCGGGCTGTGCTCCCAGGGATGAGCCAGCCCAGTTCCCAGAACACAGTAGGTGCTCCATACAGATGTGGTGAATTCTTTCAGAATCCTTTTGAGGGGAAGAAAAAGCCAGTCGGGGTGAAACCAAAACCACCCAGGGGTGGGAATAGGAACCCCTCTCTGCACAGGAAGGGGATGGGTGAGCATTCTCCCCACCACCTGTCTCTCTCCCCACCCTCTCCTGATCAGATCCAGCCCTCACTTCTCTCAATTCCACAGTCAGCAGAAGGGCCTAAATTAGGATATTTTTCCAGAGATGAATTGAGTGAGCACGGACTGAGCTGACCCTGATAGAAATGCTTAAGGAGCTTTGCAGCAGGATTAAGCAGCTGCCTTTAATCTTGCTTCCTTCCAGGTGGTGGGAGCAGATTCCAGCTTGTGGACAGGGCTGGGCTGCAGCTTCTCTGAGTCGCAGGCTGTCTGGGCAGGCTGTGAACTGGGAAGGCAGGAGTTGGGAACAAGGAGAGCGAGCCTGAAAAGAGGGGACTGCTTCCATTTCAACACTGTGAGAACCTAGCTGAATCATCTTCTCTCTTCTCCTCCTTTATTTACAATTCAGAAAGCTTTCCTATTTCTAAATGCAAAGTGCTCTCATTAGTGGCTGGAAAATTCTACATTTGTGGGTTATGTAACCATCACAGCTAAACCCAGAGACACTGAAGCACAGAGGATTTATTCTGGATCACACTGAGTGAATCCGTCCAGAGAAACAGCAGAGGCTGGTCACCATCGTTGAGTGCATTTCAGATGCACTGATCCCAGATGATGGGCTGTTTTCCCTGGCGTCACATGGCGTGGCCTGGGGTACAGCATCTGTCCCTCCAGCCCCCAGGACCCCCCTAACAGTAGCCAGTTGCCCCCAAGATTACCTAGCAGGATCAGTTCTGAAAACCCCCGAAAAGAGAGAAATAAGTTTTACATCTGGGATGTGTCCCTTCTTGGATTCTCCATGTTTTAGAGACTTTGTTAATATGTATTAAAGGCAAAAGCAATTGACTTCTGGGCGCAATCCAAGAATTTCATTGGATATTAAAGCTGGAAAAGGAATTTGAAGAGTATTTACAAGTCATCAAGGACAGGTGAGGAACCTGAGTCTGAGAGTATGTCACATATGCTCAGTCGTGTCCGACTATTTGCAAGCCATGGACCCACCAGACTCCTCTATGCATGGAGTTTTCCAGGCAAGAATACTGGAGCACATTGCCACGCCCTCCTCCAGGGGATCTTCCCAACCCAGAGACTGAACCACGTCTCCTGCGTCTCCTGCGTCTCCTGCATTGGCACCTTTACTACTGCACCATCTGGGAATTACCCTCAAGACCTACAGTGCTCTATTGACTGAGCGGGCTTAGAATTAGGCACAGCTTGCTTTTTTCCAGGCCATATTAGAGGCTTTGGAGGCGGAGAGCAACCAAGGGCTGTGTCTTTGACAGGAGTCCTATTCCGGGCAAAATCAGAGCATGCATGCCCCACGCGAGCTCCTTGCAGCTTGAACACTTAGAGTTGAGTTTCTAAGCCAAGGGTCCATTCTTAACACAGCCTAAATCATAGCAAGCGCTCAATGAATATTAGTTGGATAAGTGTCAGTCTGTCTATTTTCATGGACTTCGAGTGGGTTTCGGAGTCTCTGGAACTTCCTACTATTTTACCTAACCCTCCCTGGTATTTTTTAACTGGGCATAGTGCCTATTACATTTCCAAATATTCCTTATTCAGGCTTCAGGCTGTGTGGGCATTTGGAAATTCAGGAGCACGTGAGGCTATGTCACCTAATTTTGATTCAGCTGGGTCTACTGTTTCAGGTTTTAATTTCAGCAGGTTAATTTCAGTAAGGTACGTCTCACCCTGAATTTCTCAGGCTTTCTTTGCATTCAGGTCCAGGGTCTTCAGAGTACTCTGTGTACTTGAAAACCTGCGTGAATTTCCCTGAAAGACCCCTGTGTGTCATTGTACTTGTATATTAATAATGTATCTGATTCATTACTATTGCACCCCAAGCATTACAAGCCTCAGGGTATAAACATGACATTTAAGACCAAGAATTATTTCACACAGAAAAGATCTGCTCAAAAGTAAAATCATCTTCAGGGATTTAGGGAGAGTGAGAATTTAATGGCTGGTGCTGATTTTATTTTTTAAACCAGTTGACCCTAGCACTCCATCTCTCAGTCTTTTCTTTCATTGGGAATAAGGACCCAGTTCAGCCTTATGGCCAGCTAGCCTCTCAGGGTGGCTGGGTGGTTCAGTAGTAGCTCTCCCACCAGACAAGCCAGCCTGGAATCTATGACTGCTCTGTCATCTCTCAGCCAATGACATAAAGACACTGGGAGGGCAATGTGAATACCCTGGGGATCCTGTGTTTTTCATGCACTTGGGCCTCTTCAAAGGTATAGATGATCCTATTTGCAAAGCAGAAATAGAGACAGAGAAATAGAGACAAAGACAAAGAATAAATACATGGATACAAGAGGAAGTGGAGGGTATGGAGGCTGGGATTGATACATACGTAATACTGATACTTGTATGAAATACATAATTAATAAGAAAATACTGTATAGCACAGGGAACTCTACTCGAGAGTCTGTGGTGACCCAGATGGGAAGGAAATCCAAAAAGGAAGGGCTGTATGTACACCTGTGGCTGATTCACTTTGTTGCAGAGCAGAAACTAACACAGCATTGTAAAGCAACTATGCTCTGATAAAAATTAATTTAAAAATACATTGGGAAATTTAGTAACACAATTGAATACTTCTGAATCAAATAAACAGATTTATTGCCTTAAGTATAAAAGTCTATTTTATATAAAAGTATGTAAGATATATTGCATTTAATAAACAGATTTATTGCCTCAAGTATAAAAGGAGAAGGCTGACCTGGAAGCAGGTGCTGAGCTTACGTGCTGATGGTCTGTTCCGCCCTGAGTCCCACTCCCCCTCTGGCCCGACTTCTCTGGGTTAACCTATTGTCCAGCCCTGGGGTCTCAGCCACACTGTTCCAGTGAACCATCACCGACCTGAGACTCCCCAGTGGCCCTGTACATCACTGGCTCACACTGAGTGACTTCTGGACCATTTTCTAACCTCCCAGGGCCTGGGAAGTAGATGGGGCTGGTGCCAGCTGCTGCTGCTGGGTTGGAATTGTACCACTTACTGTCTTTGCAAATAAGGAAGAATCCTGCTGATTGCTTCCTTCCAAAGAGCGTTTTCATCACTAGCACCACTGAAAGTGAGACGCTGGGGGCTGGTGGTCATCACACACATTAGTGGTTTTTTGCACCCAGCAGTCATCAGCTGAAGGAGCCTGAGAGCGACCATGACCTGAAATCTCCCTCCTCACTCACAAACCCACCTTCACGCCGCAGTGCATCCTTCACAATGATTTCCAGGGAATTAATTTAAAATGGCTTTCTACTATGCTGCCAGTGTTCCAGGTCTGCCTGATTTCCACCCAGACTCTCTCCTACCGACTTTAGCAAATGGGTAAAACACATTTAAATAAAAGGGAAGACCATTTTTCGAGGAGTTATAAAGATCTCTCTACCTAGTGACAAAGACTAAAATCTCCCCGGGTGCAAACGCGTCCTTCCTGGAGGAGAAGCCATATCACTCTGGGCTCCAAAGCCATACATTTGCATATTGATAGAATCCTTGGACTTGTGTAGCTGGGTTGGAATATTAGAAACCATCAAGCACAATTCAGTGCAGCCATTTGCCTCCTGGAAATTTGTGGGGAAGGTGATTATTTAATATCTAGTGAGGCAGAAATAGTCAATTTCCAAAGACACGCCACACTTTGATTCACCCATGAGAGACACCATTCATTCACTGGCTCATTCAGTCACTCAGCCAATAGTTATTGGATCCCTCCTGTGGCAGGCTTTGTCAGTAACCAGAGATGCTGGAAGGAAATGATAATAGTGTCAGATGCTCTAGCGCTTGTCTATACTGCTTATCTGCACTGACTGATTGTCTGTCTGTCTGTCTACTCAGCATCTTTGCAGGGTATAAGAGGATTTATAGGGGCCTCTCTCTGCCCCTTATTGATGACATCGTGAAACACAGAAAAGGCACCCAGTAAATATTTATGCTGATGGTTTTACTACATGAGTTCTGGGTCATGGAGTTTTAAGGTCAGAGAGCTGTCAAAACCAAAGGGATCTAGTAATAAGATCTCACCTTTTTGGTTTTGTTTTAAACTTTTATTGCGTATTGGTGTATAGCTGATTAACAATGTTGCGATAGTTTCAAGTGAGCAGCAAAGGGACTCAGTATACACGTCATCTTTTTTTAATGGACGAAGACACTGAGATTTGGAGGGCTTAGGTTACTTTCCAGAAGTCACAAAGCAAGTTATTGCTGGAGGTAAGATCAGACCCCACTCGTTGTCCTAAGCCCCTCTGGCTACTCTTTCTACTGCCTAAGTTCCTGATAAAAACCTATAAATCCAGCTAAAGGAGGCTGTAAGGGACCATCCAGTCCAAAAGTTATCAGCTTTGGCCACACGTTTAGAGTCACCTGGTGGAGCACGTCAAACCCTGAGGACTGGATTTCAAACCCTGCCACCCCAAGAAATTTTAATTTACTTGACTTGGGTCAGGTCTGGGCTGCTGAGTTTTCACAAGTCCTCGATGACTCAGATGTGTTGCTTTTAGGGGAAATTCCAATGGACCATTCACCCAGACATTCTACTGCTGTGTTCATTCATTCATGCCACATCTTTCCTTAAATATTAGTTTACCTAGAGAGAGGCATATAAAAAATCTCCCAAGCTGGGATTTCCCTGGTGGTCCAGTGGCTAAAACTCTCAGCTCCCAATGCAGGCAGCCTGGGTTCAATCCCTGGTCAGGGAACTAGATCCCACACCATGCAACTAAGACCTGGGCAACCAAATTAATGAATTCATATTTTAAAAAAAAGCTTACAAAATCTCCAAAGGGTCTGTGTCCAGTGTTAAGAAGCTTCTGCTAGCTTCCCAGCACACCACAGTCCTTTGCCATCCCTCGCCTCCTCCCTAAATGCCACTCCCAAGCAGGATTGGCCAGCCAGCCCCTCAAAGGCTTCTGGCTTCCAAGCCTCCTCCCAGGGGATCCAAGAGGGAGGCCTACCACTGTCTGCGGGAACCACACCGGCGCTCAGGGCCGTGACAGAGGCACCAGGGCCTCGTTTCCCATTATTTACTTTTAATTATCATTTTCCCCATGTGGCTCTGCCCTCCTGCGAGAGCGGAGGCCCCCTGTTAATGGGATTATGTGGTGGGGACGCTGGTCTGTGCGGTGTGTCTGAGTCTCCCGTCTCCGAGTCTCACCCAGATAATTGATTTCGGTCTGTTCCCTGACACTTGCCTTTACGGCACAGGGTGTTATTAGGGCCTTTGTTCCATTTTTGAGTGACAAAGCCTTTACAAGCCAGCCAAGCAAAAGCAATTGTTGCATCTCTCACTTTTCTTATTAACTAACAGAGAATTGCAGGCAGCTTGAAACCCGCTGAGAGAAATAATAACATAAGCGACTGCTTGGGAGCAAAGTGGATCCTTTCAACCACAACAGCCTGGCGGGATTAACAAGGCCCCCTCCCCCCCCACTCACCCGCAGGATCCTAGCTCCCTGTCTTCTGTCTTCCACCCGCTCTGCTTCCCCCATCACATCTCTATCTGCTTCTGGACCCTCTCCCACCACCCAAGTAGCACAGTAGTCTAGGGAGAACATTCCCCACCTGGATCCTGGCCCGCCCTGGCCTCAGCTCTCTGGGGAGTGGAATGACCCATTCCAATGATTCTTGCTTGATGGTGTTTAGGACTCTCTCTGCTTGCATTTATATACTTTTTAATTTAAAATATTTAATAGGAAAGATTTTAAACATGCAAAAGAGATAGAAAAGAGAGAAAATGAACAGAAGTGTATCTGCCACCCAGATTCACAAAAGCACATCACCTGTACAGGTGAGGTCTTCTGAGAACCATCCTCCGACCTCTCAGCCTCTCCTTCCCCACAGGATTCTGTACTATTTCAAATTTGAACCTTTTCATCCCAAACCTTCATTTATATGTCTACCATGTGTGCATGTCACCAAACAATATAAAATACTGTTGGCGTGTTTGTTTTTTTTTAATGTACACAAATGTTATCATAGCATGTTTATTCAACAATCTGAAATTCCAGGTGTGGTATACTTCTATTTGAAATGTTAGCTGAGGTTCCTTCATTTTTCCCAGCGAACACTTTATTTTTTAAAAAGCTTTCTATTTTATACTGGAGTATAGCCAGTTAACAATGTTGTGATAGTTTCAAGTAGATAGCAAAGGGACTCAGCCATATATATACATGTATCCATTCTCCCCTAAGCTCCCTTCCCATCCAGATTGCCACATAACATTGAACAGTGTTCCCCATGCTAAACAGTGGATTCTTGTTGGTTATACATTTTAAATACAGCAGTGTGGATCTTCCCTGGACACTCAGGGGTAAAGAATCCGTCTGCCAGCAGGCACTCTATTTCGTCGTGTGATACGTCACCGTGATGTGCTCAGCTGTTCCTTTGTTGGCACCTGTTTAGTTGCTTCCTTACCTTTGGCTGCGGCTGTGGCTGCCTTCCTGTCTGGGGTCACATCTCCCAGACTCCCACCCTGTCTTTCCTTAGGCACAAGCCCGCACATGAGAGCGCCCGGGTGGAGGCGCTGCTTCGTCAGAGGGTAACACCAATGTGTCTTGAGATGAATTTTCTCCTGAAAGTGTAAAAAAAGGATGCATTGGGAGTGTTGGTCCTATTTCACATACGAGGGCAGAGAAATGATGCCCCCTTTGCTTGGCCAGGTGGACGACAATACTGGGAAAGGAAACTATGCCCCCCTCCAACCCAAGTTCTCATTCTTGCTCCCCCACCTTTCAGGGCATTTTAGTTGAACAGAAGAATCACCATCCTACTAATGGAATTGGAGACTCATGCCTCCTTCTGTTTTCCTTGGTGACCAATTTCTGTCCTAAGCCATTGACAGGATCCACTGTCACAGACCTACTTCCTGGTGGCCCCCAGACAGTGGGAGACTTTCTGCTCAATTACCTGGACCTTCTTTGAGCCAATCAGCACTCTCTCCTCTGCTTCCCTGGAAACTTCAGCAAGTCAGGTGGGCACTCGGGCAAAAACTCAGGTTTTGCATTAAGAATCTGTCTTGAGTTTGGATTCTCAGACCTCAGTAATTTTGTGACTGCAACCAAATACTTAACTTCTCAAGCTCTGTTTCCTCATCTGCAAAAAAGAGAATAATCACGCTGACCTCACAGAGGAGTTGTGAGGATTGGGGAAGAAAAGCAAAAGCATAAGGTTTGGCTCAGGAAATAGGTGTGGCCTTAAATGTACATCTATTTTGTTTTAGTTTTTTTATTATTATTTTTTAAATTGTAGATAGCTGCTTTACAATGTTGTGTTAGCTTCTACTATACAGCAAAGTGAACCAGCTGCATGTATACATATATTCCCTCTATTTTGGATTTCCTTCCCATTTAGATGACGGCAGCACCCTGAGTGGTGTCCCTGTGTTATATACATGGTTCTCACTACTCATCGATTTTTACATACAGTAGTGTATATGTCAGTCCCGATCTCCCAGTTCATCCCACCTCCCTACCCCCTTGGTATCCACACATTTAGTTTCTACCTCTGTGTCTCTGTTTCTGCTTTGCAAATGTACATCTGGCTGGCAAGTAGAGTGGCCTGAGTGCCCTGCGGCGGGGAAGGGCTCACCCCTCCTTCCTCACCTCCCTTCCTTCAGTCTCCAGTTCCCATGGCTGTAGCACAAGCGGGTTACCCTGACCTCCTGGACTGAGCTCTGACAGTTTAGGGAGGAGACAGACCTCAGAGATCTTTCCTAGACCTGCCCCAAGGAGACCGACAGAACAAGCTTCTCTGTGGACAAGTCTCAGATTCGTGCATATGCAGCTTGCATGCGCGTGTGCGAAGTCGCTTCAGTTGTGTCTGACTCTTTGTGACCCCATGGATGGTATAGCCCTCCAGGCTCCTCTGTCCATGGGATTCTCTAGGCAAGAATACTGGAGTGGGTTGCCGTACCCTTCTCCAGGGGATCTTCGCAACCCAGGGATCAAACCTGTGTCTCTCATGTCTCTTGCATCGGCAGGCAGGTTCTCCACCACTAGCGCCACCCGGGAAGCCCACATATGAGGCTTATGTAGACCTTCTTCCTCACATTGTTGTAACTGTCTTTTGCGGAGGTGGAAGAACAGCTTCCTTGCTCTCTCAGTAAAAACTCAGTAATATGAAGACACGGCTGAGATCCCTTCGGAGGGGAGGGAGAGAGCTCAGATCCCACTGCCTGCCGGGTGCCCAGCTATGGTATTTTTATGTTGTTTTCTTCTCCACAATTCTCATTGTTTTCTCATGCAGTTGTCACCCCATTTAATTATCCCTTCTGTCTTTGTTTCTTCTCTAGCTCCCACCCCTCCTGATGCTTTTTCTTCTCACCCTCTCCTGGTGCTTTCTTCCCAGCACTCTCAGCTTCCTGGCACGGCCACAATTCACCCACCCTGTCCCCGAAGATTCTCATGCAGCCCCCTTGCATGAATGATTACTGGAAGGAATAGAATTGTTAAAAAAAACAACAATGTTTTCTGTGCACCACTGTGTAAAATGTATAATAATAAAGTGGAACGGCACTAAATGAATTATGGTTTTTAAAAAAAACAAATTACCAACCTGTCAAATACTATTAACGCTCAAATCAGTAGGAAGAATAAGAATATGTGCACAGAGGGAGCTTTTCTTCTTTTGTAAAGCAAATATCAGCCCCTCATAACAGCTGGTTTCAGTGTCTTGAATAAGTAAGTGATAAAGAAAAGGAAAGCAGGAATTCCAATGAATCGTTTCTCCTGGTGTCAAGGTAATGTGTATTTCTGTGTGGAGTTCATATGCATTTCTGAATTTGAGTGAAGGGCTCACTGCCTCTCCACTGGCTTAATGGTATCTCATTCCATAGGATAAGACAGATGGGAAAGGGGAAATTATGAAAAATAAAGTGGGGCTGGAGGTGGGCTTTCAATATTCAAGGACTGATGGGCTTCTCAAAATAGGCAAGTTTAAAAGGAAATACACAGGAAGATGCCTTGTCTTTGTGAATAGGCTAAAAAGCAATATCCATTTGGGCAGAGAGCAGAAATCTTGTTTTTAACGCTAAACTTCAGGAGACAAGGAAGCTGGGTCTTTAATCCAATAGGAGCCTGGCGTTCATAGAGGTACCTTAAAGTCAGTATCAGGAATGGGGCAGAACACATATTACTTGAGAGATTAGTGGCGCTGACAGTGATATTCACAAGGTGCTCCTGGACCATGCAAAGTCCTCATTGACCCTTAGTGGGATATCTTCTTCTCCAACGTTGGATAAGCGAAAACTTGGCCACTGGAGGTGGAGCAGAGTCCAAACATTCTCACCCTGGAGTCACTCACTTCTTCGAATTCATCTAAGTCTTCTGATTTTGTTCTTCAGAAGTGAAGGCATTAGTTGCGTATGAAATTAGAAATAGGAGAAACTATATTATAAATAGATTTAGCTCATCCAGTCCATGGGAAATGCATAGCACATCTCAACTGAATGAAGAGATTTGGTATGAACCACAGGGATGACCTGTGACAAGCATTCTAATCAGTGAGTGTCTGGCTTTCATTCTCTGTTGACTGTACATAATATTTCTTGCTTAACCTTAATGTACGAGAATATAGTCTTTAAAAGCAGCTTGGGAAACTTGAATACAAAATAATATATAAATATATAGCTTATTATTAATGTTATCATTGCTTCATTGAAAGGAGCGTTTTCTTATCATATTGATGTATTTATAAGATTTCTGTGTCTTTCTCAAATGGTCCTGGAGCACACTGATTAAATAAAAAAAACAACTTTGAGGGAGAGAAGTAACTGTGGTTATATTGTTTCAGCTGTAGCTAAATGGATTTCCACGTAACCCCAAACACAGAAGGATGTTCCTTTGACCCTAGTTTATGTTTAAAGTGTCCAAATATAAGAGTGTAAGTCCAGGAGACAGTGAGAGTAAGCGGGAGACTTCCCCATTTCTGTTTCTTCTTTGTGCTGTTCAAGGCTGTGTGTGATTATAGTGTTAGTTGCATTTAAGTGCTTTGTTTTCCCCTGGGTTACAAACATGGAAGGGAGGAGGGAGGAGAAGAGGACGGAGAGAATTGAAAAGAATCCTCAGAAGGCATTGTGAGCACATCCGCTGAGAAGTGAGTTATAAATGAATCTGAGAAAGAGACATTTAATTTCCTTCCACAGAAGCTGGAGGCTGAACAGAGGAACTTACTGAGCATAACTTTACTTACCAGGAGCAGCACATTTAAACCATCTTCAGTGCAGGGAAAAATAATTCAAGCCATTGGGTAATAATTACCCCCTTACGTATCTGCATAGTGCAGTCCCTTGAGCCCTACAATTTTTACACAATTCACTTCCACATGTATTTGTTGGGTGCCCACTAGGTTCCAGATTAGTGCTTGGCCTCAAAAGTTGAGACTCAAAGAAGTCACAGCTCCTTCTCTCAAAAGAACAGCATCCTGTGATATAAGATCTAGGCACAGAAGGTGCTGTGGCGAATTCTGTAATTGTGGGTAGCAGAAATCACCAGGGGAACATAGATGAATGAGCAGTGAATTCTGTCTGGACTGGCATTTCAATCAGCCCAGAATATGTATTTATGTAAGTATTCATTTATTCATTCAAATAGCCAATGATTTTTTTTTTTTTTGGCTTGCCTACACCGTGAGGGATATCACGCTTGTCAAAGGACACCATGAATGATACCCAATTATCAACTGCAGCAAGTCTAATGAAAAATGCATCTTCCTTAGGCTGGTCTTCCTCAGGAATGCCTTTCCTCAGCTGCTCATGGAACTGGAGAATAGTTGGAGTTCGAGTGAAAGAGATAGGAGGGTTTGCATTCTAGATGGAAGAAAGGGCGTGTGTGAAGCTCTGTTGTGGACGAACTCGGGTTACAGGCAGAGAAGGGAGGTCAGCACGGCTGCCTCTCTCAGAGCAAGGGGGATGTGGTGTGTGTGTGTGTGTTCACTTACTAGGGCTGCAGTAATAAAGTACCACAGACCGGGTGGTTTAGAACAACAGAAATTTGTTGTCTCTCTCTTCAGGAAGCTGGAAGTCTTGAGATCACAAGTCGGCAGGTTGGCTCCTTCTAAGGGCTGTTCCTGGTCTCTCTCCCAGTGTCTGGTGGCTTTCTGGACTTCTTTGGTTTTCCTTGGTTGTAGAAGCACCACGCTGATCTCTGCCTTTATCTTCAGGTGACATTCTCACTGTGAGCGTATCTGTCTTAATTGTCCCTTCTTATGACATCAATCAACTTAGATTAGGGGCCTGCGCTGCTCTGGTATGACCTCATCTTAACTAAACACATCTGCACAACCTTATTTCCAATAAGGACACATTCCAAGGTATTGGGAGGGAGGTCTTCAGTCTATGGACAAGATCAGCCCATAACGTGATGGAATGAGGCTGGAAGCAAGGCTGACTGACTCTTCATGACTTTGACTTTTTTTTGTTAGGAAGTAGGCTCTTTATCCTAAGATGTTGAGCAGAGGATGCCGTGGTCAAATTTGCATTTTGAAAGGGTACCCCTTCCTCTTCTTGAGGCGGATGCCCTATGTCAATCCCACCTCCATCCTCAAGAAGAGATGGGTGGGGGTGGACGCTGACTGAGGTGTTGTACAAATGCATAAGACCTAAGGTGGTTAGTGGTTCAGTCTCAGCAGTTCTTCTGAAGAGGATGTGTTCTAGTTCCAAATAGCAAGAGAGTTGGTTTCCAGAGCCTTTGTGATATGATATTTGTGGTTTCTGTCTCCCAGGAGCAGTGTGGGTGCAAACACAGGTGGACAGTTTTTGCACTTACAGTGCATGAGGTCATGACATTTCAACTATCAAACATGCATAAGAAGTCTGAGCATCTCTGTCTGTCTAATTTATGACAGAAGATGGCAGTGCTCACGGGCAGTGCATTCATTCCCTTGCTTATGCATGCATCTATCATTGTCTCTATTCATTCAACAAACATAGTTGAGTACCTACTGTGTACCAGGGTGAATACTATGTTGATTTCCTGGTACTCATTTCACCTTGAGTACCAGGGTGATGTCCACATGGTCCCTAATGTCTGCTTGGGATAGATAGAAAAGAAATATCAAACAAAACCAACAAACATACATCTATCTGTTGGATAGAAAGGTAAAATGTAAGCTGCTGTGATAGAAAATAAAAGGAGAGCCATGCAAGGAGATAAAAACAGTTTATCCTAAAGGAAACCAACCCTGAATATTCATTGGAAGGACTGATGCTGAAGCTGAAGTTCCAGTTCTTTGGCTACCTGATGCAAAGAGCTGACTCATTGGAAAAGACCCCAATGCTGGGAAAGATTGAGGGCAGGAGGAGAAGGGAATGGCAGAGGATGAGATAGTTAGATAGGATCACTGACTCAATGTACATGAATTTGAGCAAACTCTGGGAGACTGTAGAAGACAGAGGAGCCTGGCGGGGTGACAGTCCATGGGGTCTCAAAGAATTAGACACAACTTAGCGACTGAACAACAACAAAATACTTACAATAGACACTTTGGGTCTATATAGACAGAGAGTTTGGGAAATTAGCCAGACATGGCCATGCAAAGCATTGGGATGAAGCCTTCCTGGCAGTAGTGGGAAGGGATGATGGGGAGCCCTTGTGGACCGCACATGGTGAGATGACAAAGGATCCCTCTGTATTGTGGAGACAGGATTGTAAGGGCAAAGGGGAGAGGGGTGACATGGTTAGGTGGACTCAGATTCCATGCCCTCAGTTGAGAACAACCTGCCCATCATTTTGTCCCTAATGGCACCTTTTCGATGGCCTAGATTTTCCAGCAGGCCTCAGGGCTCATGTAGCAGGTAACACTCCCTGGAAAAGACATCCTTTGACGCACAGAGGAGAGCTCGCCTGAATTGCATTCATACCATAGCTTTTCAGGAAAAATTAGGCCTTAGATACTCTAAACCTAAATTAAAGAGAATGAATTCTACTTGACTGCTCTCAGGCCAGCCCCGTGTTCAGATTAACTCAGGGTTTATAGGAGCCTCTTAAATATTCATGAAAGCACAAAGGATCCCAAAGTTAATCTACATACTGAAGGTGGGGAACAGAGAGGTCTGACTTCCAAGTACATATATATGTGAAAAGCCAGTATTAGTCAATTCTCCGACACAGGAAGATTTGTCTGCATACAGATAGAGGAATAAAAAGAAAGAACTTTGTTCCCAAACCTCCTCAAACTCCCAAACCAGCCGTCCGAACAAGCTACACACACTCAAACGCAAGCATAAACACTCACAGCAAATCCTAGATGTGAGAGGAGGAAACAGCAGAGGTCATATGTATGCGAGATGCTTCCCTCTTTCACTCATCACTTCAGAGTAATTTCTTCACCTGCTAGCTCAATGTCAGACTCTACGAGACCAAATCCAGAAGGAGCAGCCAGGGGACTGAGCATGTGATGTTTGGTAAAGCAATCATTACAGAGAAAACTTGCTTCTAAGAAAAAAACATGATGCCCTGAGGAGAATTTGACCTGCATATTTGTTCCTTCATGGCAAAAACGAATCATGATTCTATAGACTCACTGGCAGTAAAGAATTGACTACAAGTTTTATTTTTAATCCCAATACAGGACAAATTCAGGCCTATGAATGGACTATGAAATAGTCTGTGACGATTAATCTTGATTTCACCCTGAGCTTGTAAAGGAGGTATTCTTGAGTAGGGAAGCCTGGAGCGAGATCTGATGTCAAAGTTCTGGATCCATTACTTACTAGTTCTGTGGCTTCCGATGAGTTACTAAGACTTTTCAAGCTCCAGCTTCCCTGCTTGTACAGCAAGGAAAGCACTAGAAAGTCAACCTTAGGCTTGAGGATCTATCGAGGGAAGGGTATGCCTGTGTGTACCTGGACATGTAAAGACACACACATGCACAGCACACACATGTGCACTTACATACATATGTGCATGCATGCACATAAGAGAACGGGCTTCTCTGCTGGCTCCATGCTAAAGAATCTACCTGCAATGCAGGAGACACAGGTTCAATCCCTGGGTTGGTAAGGTCTTCTGGAGACGGGAATGGAAACCCACTCCAGTATTCTTGCCTGGGAAATGCCATGGACAGAGGTGCCTGGTGGGCTACAGTCCAAGGAGTCCCAAAGAGTTGGACACGACAGCAACTAAACATCAACAACTTAGGAGAAGACTCTTTGAAGACTGATAAGGGCTATCCAAGAGATAAACCAACTTAAAAATATAATTTAGGTTGCTTTGTTATATTTGTTGTCACGAGGTTTCCCTTTTAGTAATTAAGGCTAATTTGCTGTTGTTCATAAGAGAAAAAATGTTAATGAAATAGCAGAATTATGACTATAGTTAATACTCATGAAGTTTTTCTCTATAATAGTAACTAGTCCAAAACATATTAAGCTCACAAAGTGTATCCTGTTGGCTGTATCTTGAACAGAAGTTTATAAATATAATATTATCCAGTATACTAGATTACACCTGACTGCATGTTTTCCTTAGATATCTTTCCTGGTTTGGGCATTTAAGAATTGGATATATGACCTAAAATACTTGCTTCCTTAATAGCAACCAAGAAAGATGGGGTTGATATTCATTATAGGTCACAAAATGTCTTTTATATTCTTTCTACGAGCTCAGTATTGTTCTCAACACAGCAGCAAATGGGATCTGCAAAGATTCCTGCCCTCATGGGGCTTACTAATCTGGAGAGAAAATGCATTATAAGAAGATAAGAGATTTCAGGGGATGGTAGGTACTTGTTCCTTGTTTTTAACTTAGACTTGTCACATCTTTTAGGGGCCTCCAAACTGGAGCCATTCCTCTGTTTTTAAGTTTAATGCACAAACCCTAACCATTCAGAATGGCAAATGAAAACTGCCAAATGTGTGTGTGTGTTATGTGTGCATTAAAGGCTATGACATAAACCATCCAGAGTGCTACTGGAGATTGAATTTAAGCTCCTTAATCTGAACAGTTGCGACATTCATAGTATACATAACTGACAAATGACATACTAAGAATGTGTTTTGTTAATGTTCAGTCACGAAGTCGTGTCCAACTCTTTGAGACCCCGTGGACTGCAGCACTCCAGGCTTCCCTGTCCTCCGCTATCTCATGGAGTTTGCTCAAACTCATGTCCACTGAGTCAGCGATGCCATCCAACCATCTCATCCTCTGCTGGCCCCTTCTGCTTGTGCTGTCAGTCTTTCCCAGCATCAGGGTCTCTTCCAATGAAAGACTTTTCCAGTGAGCCGGCTCTTCACATCCAATACTTTGGTATTGGAGCTTCAGCTTCAACATCAGTCCCTCCATTGAGTATTCAGGTTTGATTTCTTTAGGATTGAATGGTTTGATCTCCTTGCAGTTCAAGGGACTCTCAAGAGTCTTCCCCAGCATCACAATTTGAAAGCATTAATTCTTTGGTGCTCAGCCTTCTTTATGGTCCAACTCTCACATCCGTACATGACTACTGGTAAAACCATAGCTTTGACTATACAGACCTTTGTCAGCAAAGTGATGTCTCTGCTATTTAATGTGTTGTATAGGTTTGTCATAGTTTTCCTTCCAAGGAACAAATGTCTTTTAATTTCATGGCTGCAGTCATGTGTAAGCAGCTCTCACAGATCAAAAATAAAAAGCCAGACATCCAATAGAAATGTCAAAATGATTTAAACAGGCACTTCATAAAATGACTAATAATTTTGTAAAAGAACTTGACCTCACTAATCGTTAGGGAAATTTAAATAAAAACCACAATGATATATTACTGTGTAGCCATCAGAGTGGCTAAAATGAAAAGACTGACAATGTGCTGGTGAGGATGCAGAGAAACTTGGACCCTCTTGGGTTGCTAGGGAAGAGTCTAAGTAGGCAGAAACCCTTTGGCAAATTATTTAGAACATTCAGCTACAGAATCACATATTCTTCCCTGTGAAAACTCCCGAAGCATAGATATACACGGGCCCTCAACAGATATTTTACAACAATATTCAGAGTTATGATATTTGTTTTACCCTTTAACTGGAAGCCTCTGAAACATAAATAGTCTAATGAATATCTGAATTGGGATATATTCATTCAATAGAATGGTATAAACATGAAGACTGATGAACTGTATAGAACATGGAGGAAGACTGAGCAGAAGCAGCCAGACACAGAAATTTACCGCAAGGCGTCCTGTTATATACAGTGTGAAACATTTACATTACTTGTAGGTAGAAGTCAGGAAGGTGTTACCTTCGGAAAGCAGAGGAAGGGAGGGGTTGGGAGAGGGACTTCTGAAAAAGGGTGATGATCTAGTAATATTTCTTCAATCAGTGGTCATAAAGCAGCTCTATCCTCTGTGGGAATGCTGTCCACTCTGTATGTATTTATATTTTAATAAAAACATATCTTCACAGTGATCAGCATACTTACCACCTTGCATTTCCTGGTTCTTCCTCTATTTTCCAAGATTTCTCATGGAATTCTATCTCTATAAAATAGTTTGAAAGCTTCTCCAGAGCAGAGTTCTTGCTTTTTCTTTCTTTCTTTCTTTTTTTTTTTTTTTTTTGGTAAATCTCCCTTAAATCTTTTTGGACTGAAATAGTGAGTGAGTTAAAATGATTATTAAGGGAATTCTCATTTTTATATGCCAGAGAATAGCACAATGCCTGGAACTCAGGACGGAGATAATGAGCACTTGCTCTGTCAATGAAGGGTGGATCCACATTTCTAAATCGTGTTAACATGTCTTTTTAGTATCTACACTGGTATCTGAGGCTGGGAATTCAAGCTCATTTAAAATGATTTTCCAATAAGCATGACCTCCCCTGTACAGTTTTCATTTTATGAGTGTCTGGACTTTTATTGAGTCTCTGTAGAAGTCAGCTACCCATTAAGGATGCTTTATTTACTTTAAATATGTGAAAAATGGTTTCAGTCCTCAGGGGATTATTAATTACTGGTTTACTAATTACTCTGGAACAGTATTTTTTTTTTCTTAAAAAGAAGCCTAGGCAGTTGTTTGAATGAATTCTTATTTAAGTGAGTAATTAGTTAGGTCAAAATAATTGATTAAATTAAGAAATTCTTTAATAGACATTATTGAGGTGTCAGTTTGATTTTGCCACTGGTGATGTGTAACAAATTCATTGTGTGATTAGTAATAACCTGTCACTCCTGAGGGGATTCATTTTAAAACAAAAGGGAAGTCTCTTGTGAGACTTGTGGGGAACTCCAGTACATATAAGTTACAAAATATTTTGCATTTTGTCTTTAAACTTCACTGACAAAACTCAAAAGATACAGGCTATACAAGAAAGTGTGTATGTGTGTGTGTGTGAAAAACTTTGACCTGGGAGGCAATACATTTTTTTTTAAGATTTTATTTTTATTATTTGGATGTGTCAGTTCCTAGTTTCAGCACGCAGGCTTAGTTGCCTCTTGGTATCTGGGATCTTAGTTTTCCTGCCAGGAATCAAACCCATGTCCCCTGCAATGCAAGGCAGATTCTTAAGCACTGAACCACCAGAGAAGTCCTCAGGAATACTTTTTGAGCCATGTTGGTGTCAAGACCAGGGCAGGAGTGGGCCCTTTGTGTAATACATAAGCATTTCCACACAGGTTCTTGGGAAGTTCACCCCATCTTCAAGATCCTTTGAGAAGGTACTTCCTCTCTCATGCCTTCTCTAACCCTCACCTCTCAATTAAGTAGTTAGTGACTCTGTAAATTGAGTTTTTCTAACAGATGGTGCAAATCCTGAAACACTGTTCTCATCATAATGTAGATGTCCAATGATAGCCCTTAACCTGCTCCAGTAATTGTCTCTGTAATCCAGAAGTCAGCTATTAAAGAGTGAATCAACAATGCATGGATGAGTTAATATTTAGGAGAGTCACATTCAATTGGGTCCTTGCTAAGAGCCCTTTTGCTGTTTCCTGATTGATGTGGTTTTTCTAATGATGACACAGATCACTGGTAAGTAATGCTAATTCTTCTCCCACTTTGCTCAGGATGCTCCTTAATCATTCTTTGAGGGCCAACCTAGAATAAGACCAGCAAAGGATTTTTAAGCTCCTTAACTCCTGGATGCAGAAAGTTACTGTGCACCCAAGTCTATGTATAACTGTCGCGTGAGACCCGGCATCATTACCTGCTGTAAGGTAGGGCTCCATCCAGGGAGGGGTAATCACCAGCTCTACCTGGGCTCCAGGACTCCTGGTGTTAGGCACCCTGACGTTGGAACACATGTTCTAACTGGGGATGACTTGAACTGCCTGAGCTAGAAAGGGGTCGTGTATAATACCAGGTTTTATATTAAACAAAAATAAATTTTCTCCAACGCGAGTTTTCAGACAGGTTGTCCTAATATATTAACTTCTGTCTGTGTTTTGAATAGTCAATTTCACGGTGAAATGAGTTCTTAATAATATATTTACCACCTGGGAGAAATCTCCCAGCCATCTGGAAAGGAGAGGGGATTTAGTGCCTCCGAACGGAGATTGGATTTTTTTGCACAGTTATTTATTTATTTTTATATCAGGTAGCGGGAAAGATGACCTGGTTCCCGGCTGGCGGCTGCAGTGGGTGGGGAGGGCACCACGGAGGACCGTGCGCATGCTCAGTGCCCGCGGGTCCAGGAAGGCGGGCTCTGCCTCCTGTGTCAGGAGGCTAGCCTTTCAGGATGTCAAAAATCTTGAAGGAGGTCCTGGTGAGAAAGACGGAAATAGTAACATTTAGTGTCCGGTCTTTTTTGTATTCTGCATTCCTATGGGGCAGCAGAAGGTGAACAATCAGAGCAGCAGGCTGTATTCAAACCCTGACTCTCTGATTTATTAGTTGTGTTACAAGCTAATAAATTCCCCTGGGTTTCCTTTTCTGCATCTTTAAAATAGGCATAAGTATGTCTACCTTTCTGCATTGTTGTGGGGACTGGAGAAAGGGGAAGTGCTTAGTTCAATGGTTAATAAGAAAATGTGGACGGTGGGAAAGAAAGTTAAAAACATGATTGTCTGTATCTACATGCATACATACCTCAATGAAATATACAGACAAAAGGTATTGAAACTGGATGAATAAAAAGGAGAGGCTTAAGTTGTTTGTTTATTTTTAAAGATTGGTTTGCTTATAATTTTTATGCTTTATTTCCTTTTTTAAAGCCTACCTGTATATTCCAAGTAAAACCTGTTATTTGTGTAATGAATACATGCACACAAGCATACACAGGGAGGTTTAAGCTTTAAAAAGAATTTTCCAGAATTAAAAAGAAATCCATTATTCATTCATTCACCAAATATGGACTGAGCGCCTACTAGGTACAGATACTGTTCTAGGTGCTTTGCGTATGTCTAAGAATAAAACAAATATTCTGCTTTCTTTGACTTTAGATTCTCAAGGTGGAAACAATCAAGGGGTAAACAATCAACAGTAATGTAATGAGTAAATGAATCATGCTGTAAGTTTTAAGGTGATAGAGGATAGAAAAGAACCAGAGAAGGGTTAAGGACTGAAGTTTCAGGGCTAGAACAGGTTGTAGTTTTAACAAGGTTGTCAGGGTAGGCATCACTTACAAGACGACAGTAGAGCAATTATTTGGAGGAGATGAGGAAGTGAATCCTGTGGACATTAGGGGAGAGACTAATCCAGGTGAGGAGTTAGCAGGGGGCGAGAGCCCTGAGGAGCATGAGGAGCATGCAGGCTCTGTGAGGAGCAAGGTGGTCAGTGTCTGAAGCGAAGTGAGCCCAAAGATGCTGTGGGAGTGAAGGTAATAAAGATAACAGGAAACTAGGAAGGGAGAGAGTTACAGGTTATTATAAGGACATAGGCTTTTACAAGGAGAAAAGATGACAGCCACTGCTGGGTTCTGCACAGACCTTACATTTGAAAAGAATCATGCCTTTTTCAACTACCATGCTGAGACTAGACATGGCTGTTGAGAAATCATCAGTTTGGGGATACGTGTCCATGGTAGAGAACCAT
Organism: Dama dama; assembly: GCF_033118175.1. Taxonomy (NCBI): domain Eukaryota; kingdom Metazoa; phylum Chordata; class Mammalia; order Artiodactyla; family Cervidae; genus Dama; species Dama dama. The sequence continues at coordinate 16,002,467 of NC_083682.1, forward strand.
GATTTCCTGATGGAATGTGAGAATCTGGTCTGTGAGAGAAAGGAAGAAGCATGGAGGCAGGTATGATTGCAAGGCATTTAGCCTAGACCACTGGAAGGATGAACTTGCCATCAGTAGAGATGGTGAGGCTGTGAGGGGATCCTCTCTGGGAGGTCCAGTCAGGAGATTCGTTGAGAAGATGCTGAACGTAGTGTGTCTATTAGACATAGGTGAAGGTGAAGAGTCTGCAATTGCATATTCATTAACATAGTTCAGATTTGAACCAGAGACATAAGCTTGGACAGTTTTGGCATACAGATGTTATTTAAAGCCATGATTGCAAATGAGATCCCCAAGAAAGTAAACAGGAATGGAGAAAAGAGCTTTCAGTTGAGCCCTTTGAGCCTCAATATTAAGAAGACTATAGAGGAAAACCAAGATCATGGGTGCCATGTGAAGCAGGTGTATCACAGAGCGCAGGGTGATTAAATGCTGCTAATAGGTCTCATTAGATGAAGCTGAGAAGTGACGGCTAGATTTGGAGGGAGGGAGTTCAACACTCAGGTAGGTTCAGGTGAGAGCAAAAAAATAATTTAAGAGACAATATGAAGAGATGAATAGAAAACAGACTATTTTTGAGGCATTTTTTTCTGTGGAAGGAGCAAAGAAATGACCGCAGAAGCAAGGTCAAATAAGAAGCTTTTTTTTTTTTTTTTAAATGAACTGCACAACAACATGTTTATGTGTTGATGAAAATGATCCAGAAGGGAGAATAAAGACTACCTGTAGGAGAGAGTGTGGAGAATGGATGAATGATGTCTTTGAGTCCAATCCCAAAGAAAGGCAATGCCAAAGAATGCTCACACTACCGCACAATTGCACTCATCTCACACGCTAATAAAGTAAAGCTTAAAATTCTCCAAGCCAGACTTCAGCAATATGTGAACCATGAACTTCCAGATGTTCAAGCTGGTTTTAGAAAAGGCAGAGGAACTAGAGATCAATTGCCAACATCTGATGGATCGAAAAAGCAAGAGAGTTCTAGAAAAACATCTATTTCTGCTTTATTGACTATGCCAAACCTTTGACTGTGTGGATCACAATAAACTGTGAAAAATTCTGAAAGATAAGAATACCAGACCACCTGACCTGCCTCTTGAGAAATCTGTATGTAGGTCAGGAAGCAACAGTTAGAACAGGACATGGAACAGCAGTGTGGTTCCAAATAGGAAAAGGAGTATGTCAAAGCTGTATATTGTCACCCTGCTTATTTAACTTATATGCAGAGTACATCATGAGAAACACTGGGATGGAGGAAGCATAAGCTGGAATCAAGGTTGCTGGCAGAAATATCAATAACCTCAGATATGCAGATGATACAACCCTTCTGGCAGAGAAGAAGAACTAAAGAGCCTCTTGATGAAAGTGAAAGAGGAGAGTGAAAAAGTTGGCTTAAAGCTCAACATTCAGAAAACTAAGATCATGGCATCTGGTCCCATCACTTCATGGCAAATAGATGGGGAGACAGTGGAAACAGTGGCTGACTTTATTTTTCTGGGCTCCAAAATCACGGCAGATGGTGATTGCAGCCATGAAATTAAAAGATGCTTACTCCTTGGGAGGAAAGTTATGACCAACCTAGACAGCATATTGAAAAGCAGAGACATTACTTTGTCAACAAAGGTCCGTCTGGTCAAGGTTATGGTTTTTTCAGTGGTCATGTATGGATGTGAGAGTTGGACTATAAAGAAAGCTGAGTGCCGAAGAATTGATGCTTTTGAACTGTGGTGTTGGAGAAGACTCTTGAGAGTCCCTTGGACTGCAAGGAGATCCAACCAGTCCATCCTAAAGGAGATCGGTCCTGGGTGTTCATTGGAAGGACTGATGTTGAAGCTGAAACTCCAATACTTTGGCCTCCTGATGCAAAGAGCTGACTCATTTGAAAAGACCCTGATGCTGGGAAAGATTGAGGGCAGGAGGAGAAGGGGACGCAGAGGATGAGATGGTTGGATGGCATTATCAACTCGATGGACATGGGTTTGGGTGGACTCCGGGAGTTGGTGATGGACAGGGAGGCCTGGCGTGCTGCAGTTCATGGGGTCGCAAAAAGTTGGACACGACTGAGCGACTGAACTGAACTGAAGCCCTCTGTATTTGCAGGTTCCACATCCATGGATTCAACCAACAGCATATTGAAAATATTCAGCAAAAAGTCCAGAAAGTTCCAATAAGCAAAACCTGGATTTGTCCCACACTGGCAACAATTAACATTATATTTACAACTATTTATACAGTATTTACATTGTTTTAGGTGTTACAAATAATCTAAAGATTACTTAAAGTATATGGGAAGATGTGAATATGTTATATGAAAATGTTGCACCATTTTACAGAAGAGCCTTCAGCATCCTTGGATTTCAGTATCCATGGAGGGTGAGGGGTCCTGGAACCTGGCTGTCTTGGATACTGAAGGATGATTGTCCATTAGTTGGAGAGGGACTGGTGCTCACTGTGGGTGTGGATACTGGTAGGTGGATGAGAGGTGGTTGGTATAACAGATACTCTTCTGAAAAGTTTACATTCCTCAGTGATTTAGGAAGTGAGATCTTGAGAAAAATCTGAGGATAAAGAAGAGAGAACTTGTGAGATGATCTTCATAGGGAGCTGGACTCTGAATGAACCAGTGGAATGCTAAGGTTGTCCAGTAATCCAAGCCCTCTTGAGGCTTTTGATGATTAACTTATACTGAGGATATTCAATTTATGGTCAGTTAAATAAGTCAAGGACAAGTTTTTGAGACATTTTATGGGTCATGAGAGTCATGGGTCATTTTTCTTGGCTCTGGAGACACAAAATGAATAGGATGTAGTCCCTCCCCTCAAAGAACTCATAGTCCTGCAACAAGAGAGACTGAAATATGAAATCAATGACTCTAACAAACTGTGATAATTCTGTAATTGAGTTATACTCATTGATTTGGGAATTACTGCCAAGTGCTGTTGCCAAATATAGTGGCACAGCAAGCTGGCGGGGTAGTTCACATCAGAATCAGAATGTGATTCTGCATAAATACCTTCCTTTATTCAATAAACATTTATTAAGGGTCCAGCACTGTGTTAGGTGGTCATGCCACCATAACAAATAAGAATTTCTGCACTCAAAGAGCTTGCAAGCTAATGCAGTGATTTCCAATCTTAGCTACACATTAGAATCACCTGGGTGTTTTTAAAAACCCAGGTATCCAGACTGTGCTGCATAATAATAAGTCAAATATTTATAGTTCCCCAGCATTTCTAACATGCAGTCAAGGAAAAGGACTGTTGATCTCAGGGGAAAGGTGAAAGGGAACACAGAAAATGGAAATGCAGGTGTGAAAAATGCTGTAAGTTATGGAAGTACGTGGTACTAGGGGTCACCACCTCAGGAGCTGCGTAAAGAGTGAGTGAGTGTGAGTTTGTAAAGTGGAGGAGGGAAGGGCATTCCTGCTGAAGGGGCAGAAGTGGTGAAGCCCCCGGGATGAAGTAACAGGCCCCCTTCAGAAATCTGTGAGTGGCTCAGTAAGTTCAGAGCAAGGATGTGAAGTTGGAGAAAACGTGGCCAGAGAGGCTTAGTGACCAGTAGGCAGTTGAGCCATACTGGAAAGGGCAAGCTCCACATTTGTTGCAACTTTACTGTAGGGTCCCCATTCAAAGATGGCCGAGGAAGCCCATTGGTCATACAAAACTGGGGCCATTGAATATGTTGAGCAAAGGAGAACCATACTCCTTAGAGATTCTAGAAGGGTCAGAAGTTAGGAAACGGCACTTCACAGAGCTCTGGTGGCTAGGGTTCATCCCAAGCTGGGTTTGGGACAGGGACTGGTCAGATTCTGTCCACCAGTTGCATTGCTCAAACAGTCGGTGATCTTATCTTCGGAACACATGCATGGTCTATTTTGGAACATTAAGGATCTGAAGGAGTGGGTAGGAGAACACTTGGCCTCAGATCGCTTGTGTTGTGCATCAAGATTTAGGAGAGTTCATTCGTTTTGCAGTTGTAGTACAGTTCTGCAAGCTGTGTTTTCTGTTTCATTCCTCATGCTTTGCTGTGTTCAGAAAATACAGCATATAAGTAGGGCATGGAGAGTCAAGAGTCTGCCATAAAATAGTGTCAGCAAACCCACTGACCCCTGGAGGTACCCTAACATGAACACTGTATCTACTAGGCATGTTCCACACACCTGAGAGAAAGGGAAAATAATTTGCAGAGAACTTTTTGTTCAAACACACTGTAAAAGAAGCACATTGATCCCCTGTATCAACTGCTGAGTATAGAAATTTGCATATGTTTTTATGCCAACACTATTAAAATTAAAATCAATGTTTATAATTTTTCCAAATATATAGAAAAAAGAATGAATAACAAAACACACAAATATGTACTAACTACCCATTTTTCTGACATCATAGAATTTTTACCTCAGATCTCTTTGTTAGAAAAATAAAACATTACAGTCACACTGAATAACCCTGTTTATTCTACTTCAATTCCATTTTCCTAACTTCTTTTCTCTCTCCCCAGCAGTACCCATAATTACAAATTTAGGAAAATTTTTTCCTAATTGTAATGCACTCATGTGTGTAAATAAAATATTATGTTGTTCTCCATGATATTCAACTTTTATAAATAATCTTAATCTGATGGTATTCTTATAGTTATTTGTCTTGCCTATATGAATTTGTTTCTGAGATTTGATCTTTTTCTTTTTGATTAATATATACATATATAAGTAACCATATATATGATATGTGTGAAAATGTGTGAGTTACTCAGTTGTGTCTGACTCTTTGCAAACCCATATACTGCAGTCCACAGGCTCCTTTGTCCATGGAGTTCTCCAGGCAAGAATACTAGAGTGGGTAGCCATATCCTTCTCTAGGGGATCTTCCCAATGCAGGGATCGAACCCAAGCCTCCTGCCTTGCAGGTGGATTCTTTATCATCTGAGCCACAAGGGAAGCCCCAATACAACCTTATATATGAAATGTAAAACCATATACATGATATAAATGAAATACACATTTAATTCTTCTTAATTGCAATATAGTGCTCCACTTCATAGATATAACACTGTTTCAGCTCTGTTTTTTTTTTTCCAATTATCATGAATAATGCTGCAATAAATAATTGTGTACATACTCCTTGGGCACACGTAAAAGAGAATTACTGGGTATGGATAAGCATACCTTCAATATTTCTAGATATTGCCAAATTGCTTGATAAAATGATTTTACCAGTGTATCATTCTCCCTGGGATGTATGAGAGTAGGAAATTTTCCGAATGTATAGTGATATCTCAGTGGTGTTTTAACTTGTATTTTCCTGATTGCTACTGTTATTGAGTATCACTTAAAATACTTATTGACCATCTGATTTTCTTCTATCTGAACTATTCATTTTTCCTATTGCTTTTTTTCCCTTCATCGCATTTTGGATACTAATTCTTTTATATTTGTATGCATCGCAATTACAAAATGTCTTTCCCAGTCTGTGACTTGTATTACCACTTTACTTCTATTTGTGGTGGGGTGGGGTAGAAAAGGGTTTTTTGGTTTTGTTTTGACTAAGTAAAATTATATTTTCCTTTATGTGTATGTATGCATGTGTATTTGCATAAAAAATCATTTCCTACCAGATGCACATAAGAATACTTATATTTGTATTCTATCTTATATTTCTATTCTAAAAATGACAAGGCTGTGCTTTTCATATTTAGCTGTTTTATCTGTCTGCAATTGATTTTTGTATATGGTTGAGAAAAGGGCCCAGCACATTTATTGATTTCCCAAGAACCTGCAATGTCATTTCTTTCCCAAACCCAGTCTCCATATAATGTGGTCTGTTTGGGGCTTGTATCCTGTTTGGCTGGTCCACTTATTTATTCTTAGAACCCATACCACATTGTCTTAATTATTGCAGCTTTAAAATATGTCTTGCTATCTGAGAAATGAGTCTTCCCATCTTGCTTTTTGAATTCATCTTAGTTATTCCTGACCCTTTGTTCATCTTCCTAAAATTAACATCTAGTACTGTGTAAAACTCATGGGATTTAGACTGGCATTGTATGAAATGAAATTTGTGGAATAACTTGGTGTGAATTGACATATATATGATGTTGAGTCCCCACCCCACCCCCACCCCCCCCATGAACATACAATGTGCTTCCATTTCCTCAGGTCTCATTTTTTGGTTTCTGGTAAAATATTATTATTTTGCTGTAAGTCTCTTACATATGTTTTATACAGGAATTCCTACAAACCCTATTTTGTTGCCATTATAAATAGTGCCTCCCCTAATTAATTTTTTATGTGCATGCAGACTGTGTTTGAAAATTTAATTAATATTTCTATATTGATCCTAGATTCAGCAAGTTTTCCAAACTTGCATGTTAATCCTAATTAATCTTTTGATTTACTTGGATTTTCTTCACAGATAATCATATCATTAGAAAGCATTACAATGCACTTCATTCTCTTCTTTCCTAATTCTTAGAGTTTTAATCTCTTTGTATGGTCTGTCTGTGACTCTGACTTCCAGAGGTCCAGCCCATTCTGAAGTGGAGGGGTTTACTTGAGGTCATAGACACCCAGGGAGGAGGGGAGGTCACTAGAGGCTGGCTACTACACACAGGAAATGTCCATTATATATTAGAATCATGTTTCATGAATGAACAAAACATTTTTTCTCTCTATTCTTTATTTTCTCCTTTTGAAACAAAGTTTGCTGAGTATCATATAAACCTATTGTGTCCTTGAGTGGAAATTTGTTTATGGGTTCTAAATTTCAGATACAAAGTTGGTGTAACAATACAAAGTAGCTTGATTGTACATGTTTTTTCTTAATTTCATCCAAATTCCCTTTCTTAGTACAGACCTAGTTTTTATCTGTTGACTGGATTCTGGCTAAAGAGATAATTTTTTTTTCCTTTCATCTTTATTGTTTAAATTATGAAAGTATGATAACATTTATGAGAGACTTGGGAAATACAGAACAAAGTTATATATAATTCCACTATACATTACAATTATTTTTTTAAGTAGATAAATTAAGATTTTTCATTGGAGTTTCAATATCAAACTCTTAAAAATTAATAGAATAAATATACAGAGAAGTAGAAGGATAGAGTAGACTTGAAAAGCACTGTGACCAATTCAACAAAATTAAGATTTATACAATTTCCATACACCAGTAGGATATTAATTCTATTCAAGTTCCCATAAGCTAGGAGACACTGGAACATATCCAGGAACATAAAATATGGTGCAAAAACTAAATAATTTGATAGCTGTATACAAAGATAGGGAATCCCCCACATGGTCATAACAGTCAAATTGAGGTGTCCTTTATTGTTCTTATTAAATAGTTGATTCCTTTTCTTCTCCACTAATAAGGTGAAGCTATGGCCACTTGGAATCCTTGTCTACATGGAAGTCTCTTTCTTGATGTTGCGATAGTATCAGTGGTCATCTGGCCATCAGCTGCCTGAATGGCCCTGGGGAAGGTCACAGCAATATTGTCTGAGGAAACACTGATGCCTCATATCAGCCTCCCCTCCCATGTTTCTTGAAGAGTTCTGCTTCCCTCTGACCTTGGATAATAGTATTACCATGCATGATCACTTTCAAAATACTGTTAATAACTAACATTTAGGCCATCTTTACATTTTACAAAGTGCTCTTATATGTGGCATCGCCCTTGCTTCTCATCTGGGCTCTAGAAGGCATCACACTGGCCTTAAGTCACACCTGTAGAAACACCAGAATCAGAACTAGAACTCAGATCTTCTCCCTTGAGTCTCTGCTCTTTTAATTACATCATAACACACTGTGAAGTGCCAACACTGTTTTCTTATTCATAAATTAAAGTCTGTTATCTAAGTCACTTGACTTACTCTACTTTTCAATGTTACCAGGAAAGGGTATCTCTCAGGTAATTTCTTGCCAAATCGCTGACTTCTTGTACAAGCTGTTTCACTGTTTAGAAAACTTAAGCTTCCTCATCTATAAAATAACTGTACAATCACTTCTCCTAATAATAATTGTTACATGAAACTAAATGAACTCAATGTAGTTAAGATTTTTTTTTTTTTTTTTTCCTTTGGGATGGTAACTTTTTTTTTTTTTTTTTAATTTTTATTATTATTATTATTTTTTTTTTTTTCCAGTGGGTTTTGTCATACATTGATATGAATCAGCCATGGATTTACATGTATTCCCAATCCCGATCCCCCCTCCCACCTCCCTCTCCACCCGATTCCTCTGGGTCTTCCCAGTACACCAGGCCGGAGCACTTGTCTCGTGCATCCCACCTGGGCTGGTGATCTGTTTCACCATAGATAGTATACATGCTGTTCTTTTGAAATATCCCACCCTCACATTCTCCCACAAAGTTCAAAAGTCTGTTCTGTATTTCTGTGTCTCTTTTTCTGTTCTGCATATAGGGTTATCGTTATCACCTTTCTAAATTCCATATACATGTGTCAGTATGCTGTAATGTTCTTTATCTTTCTGGCTTACTTCACTCTGTATAATGGGCTCCAGCTTTTAAGCATAGTTATTTTGGCTTCCAATGGCATATTTCAAACAAAGCCCAGTGCTAGACAAATCGAGCGTGTAGAGGGAGCTGGAGACCTCTGATGGAGACCTCTGCCCAGGAAAGATCCTAAGTTAAGCAGTTTTTCCTAGTATGTTTTTTATTAGGTCGTTTTTTTGGTCCTTTAAGCACTATGGCACTTCCCTGAAAAATTCCCACTGACAAAAAATATTGCATAGGATTTCAGGAGCAATTGTAGATTAGCTAAAACTCATCTTTGGATGCCAGTGAAGACCTCTGATTTTGAGGCCTGTGGTCTGCTCTCAGGATGCTAAGTGAGGGTTGCAGTGACCTTTAACAGTAGGCTAACACCCTGAATCAGTTTTAATGGTTTGCTGATAATAGGGAAAACATAAAGATTGGAAATCATTCCTCTCGACAGGTAAAACACACTTTCACATTCAGAGTGGCAGCTTTGGGTATTTGGGGTAGCAACCAAACGGTCTGAAGTGAAGGATTTCTGCACAACTGATAATAGACAATGAATATTTATCTTCTCCATTCATTTAATTAAATCTGTACCCTCAAAGCTGTTGAAGGACATTAGCCCCTTGTCATTCAGTCACTAAGTCGTTTCTGACTCTTTGTGACCCCATGGACCTCAGTGCTCCAGGTTTCCCTGTCCTTTATCATCTCCTGAAGTTTGCTCGTGTTCATGGCCACTGAGTCAGTGATGCTATCTAACCACCTCATCCCCTGTCGCTCCCTTCTCCTTTTGCCTTCTGTCTTTCACAGCATCAGCCCCTTGTAGCCACAAGGAAAAGAAAGCTAGCACTATGTCCTTGCCTTCTCCACTTGGCTCCGAGGTTTCCAAGGCTGCTGGACACCAACAAGTAACCTTTCCTCCTTGACCTTGAGCAGCATTGCTGATTAGGGAGCCTCAGAGCAGAGAGGGTGATCGCATGGACTAGGTTTCCTTCCCTGGGTAGGGAAGTTCTGCTTGTCCTTCAAAGTAGGAGGTCACTGCTCTCAATTGGCTTAAAGAAAACTCAGAAACAAACAAGCAAAAAAAGGATTAGCTACAATTCCTTTGGGTAGGCAGCGGCTTCTCAGGAAAATGGTCTAATGAGGGGAACAGCAGCAATCAATGTTCAAACAGGGGTCAGCGGGGGTCGGGTCGCGCCATTGGATTTGGCTGGGATTGTTCAGTCGATAACTGACCTGGCAGGAAATGACTATAAACGAAGTGCACCATCTTTAATTTAGGTGTGGGCCGAGGAGAGGGCACTGACCCGTGGGATTTCTTGATTAGAACAAACGGCAGCGGGTTATTTCTCAGATGGCTTTCAACAGATACACCTACTGAGCTGAGTGGTGATCAGAGAGCCGTGCTCTCTGCCCCCCTGCTTGTCTGCCCATCTTTGCAGATTGCCATCTGCAACACGGCCATCTTGGTTCTGTTACTGAGTGAGCACCTGCCCATGCTCATGAGATAGCCACGAGTATCTGCATGTAAGCTGGGGTGTTCTTTGCTTCAATCTGAGGGGAACCACATTTTACTTGCTTTGCCAAGTCTCAAGCAGAGTATTTTGATTTCTGCTTTTATATCATTATTGATGTCAAATGGATCTAAATAAATGATTAAATGAAAGTAAAGCTACAGGACTTCCCATCTGGTTCAGTGGTTAAGAGTCCACCTGCCAATGTGCAGAGGACACGGGTTCGACCTCTGGTCCCGGAAGATTCCACATACCGTGGGGCAACTAAGCCACAATGCCTGAAGCCCAAGCCCTAGAGCCCGTGCTCTGCAACAAGGCAAGCCTCCGCAGTGAGAAGCCTGTGCACTGCAGCTAGAGAGTAGCCCCCATTCACTGTAACTACGGAAAACCCACCTGCAAAGCAGTGAAGACCAGCACAGCCAAAATAAGAAATAAATTTAAGAAAAAGAAAGTAAAGCTACAGCAGAGATCCTGATATCCAACATCTCTGGTTCTGTATAGCATTAGTATCCTCAGAGTCACAGATCTGTCCAATACTGGGCAGCAAAGAGGCTCAGAGTTCAAAAAAAAAAAAAAAAAAAAAAAAAGAGGCTCAGAGTATATGGAGTCCAGAACTTGCATTTCATAGACATAAAATTGGAACCCTAAGTGCTTACATGATGCGCTGGTCATAACTCAGTGCTCTTTCTAGTGAAAAAAAATATTATTATTTGTATTTTTTGGTTGATATTTCCATCCAACATGACTTTATCCTTTAATACACTTAAAGAATAGCAATTCTCTCCAGATTCAGAGGAGCGGGCTGGTGTTTCCTGTGATGATCACCCCAATTGCTTGTGTCCCCAGACTCCCTTGCTGAGTTGCACACTATTCATACCACAGCTGGAATACAAGCTCCAGGGTCTGGGGGGAACGTCGTTCTGAGTCTGGTGCCTGGTGCAGCGGGAGCTCACAGGCAGCCTTTGTGCTTTTGAGAAGCTCCCTCCTGTGCTTTGCAACACAGCTCAGCAGCCTTCTTCTGTGCCTCTTCTGTAGATGTGTCTCAGCTTCCCTGATGGCTCAGACAGGAAAGAATCTGCCTGGAATGCAGGAGAGCAAGGTTTAATTCCCGAGTCGGGAAGATCCCCTGGAGAAGGGAATGACAATCCACTCCAGTATTCTTGCCTGGGAAATCCCATGGACAGAGGAGCCTGGTGGGCTACAGTCCATGGGGTCACAAAGAGTCGGACATGACTGAGTGACTTCACATATCTCTAGGAGCAGCTTTTAGGACATATTGTCTCTGTTGTCTTACCAGGCGGTAAACTGCTTGAGGGCAGGAACTATCTCCAGTAGGAAACAGCCAAACATTAATAATTAAAAATAGCTGTCATCAAACGGTAGGTGGAAGAAGAGCCTGTTCATTGCTCAAAGCTCTGGTAACACGAAAGAGAAGCGATGAGTGGGACAGAGAATAAGAGGGAGAGAGAAGCAAGAGGGAGGACAAGAATCGTCATTTTGGTGGGAGTTCTAAGGAAGGGTTAGGTCAATTTCCTTTTCATCTTCTAAGTCGATTTGCCTATTGGAGCCTGGGTGCAGAGGCTCGCCAGGCTGGGATACGCTGGCTTTATCACCAGCTGCTGGACTGGCTGATAGAATTGTCCTTGATGTTCTGGAATAGAGAGAAAGGCAGACACCGACAGAGGGGTATGGGGACGGCCCCCCTGCGGAGCCCTGAGCTGTGTGCAGATGGCAGTCTGCTTGCTTTGAAGCCTCCCCCTTGGGAACTTCAAATAAGGAGAGGACAGACAGATCATCGACAGGAAATTAGTACCTGAGAGGGCTCAAACCTGCTCTCCCTGCCACCTTCATCTCCCGACTGCTCGCAGACGGCATTTACTCTCTGCACATACTGAGCATTTAACACAACAGAGGCTCGCATACCCTGGTTTTTCTAAAACAGAAAACCTTACATTTCAATGCTACCCATCTTGACTATTTCCTTTTCTTGCTCCACTTTGAATCCTTCCTTTCTCTAGGTTTTGGAAACTCCCCAGGGAAGAAATAGGAGGAGGAGAGCCAGGCTGGCAGAGTAAATCCACTGTCCTGCCCTATCCTGAGACGTTCATGAAATCAAATTCAGACAGAATGCCCTCTGGGGGTCAGAAGCAGGTCTTCTGCCTCTGCATGGACATAAACCCACATACCTCAGAATATTTGCTTGACTCAGTGGCTGAAGCAGAGAAGCTTATCTTGGGATATCCTGGGAAACAGATAGGATCTGCCTTCCCTGGTGGCTCAGATGGTAAAGAATCTGCCTGTGATGCAAGAGACCCAGATTTGATCCTTGAGTCAGGAAGATCCCTTGGAGAAGGGAATGGCTACCCACCCCATTATTCTTGCCAACCCATTATTCTTGAAAGCTTAGGAGCCACAATTCTAAACAGGTTGTGACTTCTGACCCATCTGTATTTTTCTGTCTTCAGAGGCTCTCAGAATCCTGTATAAGAGTGACTAGCTGAGAATCCCATGGACAGAAGAGCCTGGCGGGCTACAGTCCATGGGGTCACAAAGAGTCAGACACGACGGAGAGACTAACACGCCATCCACTCCTCCAACCAATCATCTACTCCCCACCCATTTATCTATTTCACCACCCACCCTTGCATCCATTCACTTGAACTTGCAGGCAGATAGTCCACTTTAAGTTGACCTACTTTATACCCAAAGCTATGATAGAGGCTGGCAATGAGGACAGGATAATATATGGCCTGTCCTTGTTCCCTGTGTATTAGGCACAGGGAAAGACCCAAAAGCAAAATACTACCGTATGCCACCCTCTTATGCTCTTGCCTTTAATTTGTGTTGGTTGGCCTGTCTGTCAAATTCCTCTTGAGGCCACCTTCCCTCCCCCACCACCACTGCCCCACACCATAGAGTACTGATTTCACACCACCCAGGTTGACCTATTCATCCTGGTGTGCCCAGCACTGCCCAGGAGTTCCTGGGTTTTAGCACTGAAAAATCTCATTTCCTAGGACATTCCTCAGTCTCAGGCAAATCAAATTGGCTGCTCAGCTTACTGCAGCCATCTCAGATTCTCTATGAGTGGTGCTCAAATTGTACCCAGTTCTCGCATCCAACCCCAACCAGGAGGCCTGGGCATCACCCCGGGACTTGTCAGAAATGCCAATTCTTGAGCTCTTCCCCTGACCCACTGAAGCAGAAACTGGGGGAGTCATAGCCTGTTACCCAACACAGAATCTGTGTTTTCACAAAGTCTCCAGATGATCCCAAGGCACAGGAAAGCTTAGGAGCCACGCTTCTAAACAGGTTGTGACTTCTGACCCATCTGTATTTTTCTGCCTTCAGAGGTTCTCAGAATCCTGCATGAGAGTGACTAGCTGATCTGATAAACTAACTATGGCCAGGTGGTCATGGTGATAGGATATTCCCTGAACTAATAATAATTAATAAAGAAGGAAATAAGCATGCAACTAAGGAAATTAGATATGATGACTGAAGAACACAGAAGCAGCAACAGGAAGCTGGGAAGCCACATCTGGCAGTCAAGGGATGTCTCCCCTTGAAAGGGCAATGTGCATGGGAGACCAAAGTCGAGCCAAGCCCTGGTGGGCCGCCTGGGAAAGTGTGTCCCTTTCTAGGTCATATTTTCACAGAGTTGGTTCTATAATGCTTTCGTAGAAAGCCTCTACAGTATTTGCCTGGCTGTATTTTAAGAAAGTGTTTGGAGTACTGTTGACTTTGTCTATATACAAAGCCAGTTCCAAGAACCATGCTGGGAGGCAGGAGTCAGAGAACCTGGCCTGTCATCTCAGCCCGGGCACTAAGGGACTTTGCACAAGCAATTTAGCTGTTCTGACTTGACTTCTTTCATCCACTAATAGGTGTAATAACTCTTTGCCCTTCCTCAAAGATATAATGAAGCAGATTCTTTTGAAAACCATGTCACTGCAAGTGGTTGTTTCTGCGATGGTTGATTTATATACTCCTAGGTTGTACATAATGATACACTTTGTGAACGAGTTACACACTCCCCTATTGAGTATAATTTTTTATGGAATTATGTAGAAATGGCAGTGGTAGAAATTAAACAGTAGAAGGATCTAGGGCAGATGCAAGTGAGCAAATCAGGAAAGTATCCCAGGTGCAGCAAGACCCTTTGTGATAAGGCTATTTTCTTAGGGTCACAAAGAAAGCGTTAATAATAATAGAAGATTCTCACCACTGAAGCCTCAGCATAGAATGGTGGTGGTGGTTTAGTCACTAAGTCGTATCCGACTCTTGTGACCCCATGGATAGTAGCCTGCCAGGGATTCTGCCCATGGGATTCTCCAGGAAAGAATACTGGAGTGGGTTGCCATTTCTTTCTCCAGGGGATCTTCCCAACCCAGGAATCGAACCCTGGTCTCCTGCTTTGCAGGCAGATTCTTTCCTGATTGAGCTATGAGGGAAGTCCCCCAAAACCCATGACGGTGGTGGTCTAGATATGTTTTCTAAAGTTGCTCCAGTGTATAAGGACTGGGTGGGTCCTAGCAGGTACAGAGAGGGTCTCTGACCTGTATTCCTGATGCCAGAGGTGACCAGAATACAGAAATACACAACACACACCACATCCTTCCCATAAGGAACTACCACTGAGTGAAAGGGTATGATAATAAAATACAAATTTAGAAAAAAAGATCATGCCTGCACTCATGGGCACTTAGAGGCACTGAAAACAAATATATGATTTATGTGGGAGGGAATTGCCACCTGTGGATGATGGGTGAGTGAGAGAAGGCTTTTCTGAGCAGGCAGCATTTGAGCTGAGATCTGTAAGAAGGGAGAAAACTGCTGTCCCCAAATCAGAAGGAGCTGTATTTTAGGCAGAGGGCCATCGAGGGTTCAGGTCTTGACGTGAGTGTGGGCTGACGATGTTGGGAAAACAGAGGGACCAGTGTGGTCTGAGCCCAGTGGGGGGGGGGGGGGGGCGGGTGGAGAGAGCTCAGGGAGGTGGAGACCACGGTCCTTGAAATTAGGGAGGGATTTCCCTGGTGGTCCAGTGGCTAAGACTCCGGAGCTCCCAATGCAGGGGGCCCAGGTTCCATCCCTGGTCAGGGAACTAGATCCCACATGCTGCAACTGAGGGTTCACATGCTGCAATTAAAAAAGATCTTGAGTGCTGCAACTAAAGATCCTACGTGCTGAAACTAAGACCCATGTAACCAAAAAAATAAATAATATACCTTTAAAAAAAAAAACAGTGATGGAAAGACATGGGAGGGTTTTAAGTAGAGTGAACGAACATTTAACATATTATCCAAATAGGATTGCTTTTGAAAGTGAGAGGAGGCACTCTTCCTAAGTACCTCTGGACAGTGGGTATCACGGGTAAATTGGGACTTAACATTCTCCCTAATTTTGAGCAATGTGGTGACATGATTTCTGTTTGCAAAAGATGGTTGCAGCTGCATGTTGAGAATCCATACTGGGAGAGTGAGAAGGGAATGCAAGCTCTGGGAGCCAAGGTGAGGCCTGTGGTTCTGAGGGGAGGCCCCAGTTAGCAACTGAGGCTCAGACAGTCACAGTGCTGGGCAGGGGATGCAGATGGCAGTTCTGGATCACCAGAACCAAGAGGCACCACGTGCACTTAGAAAGGGCAAATGTAGAGCAATTAAAATGAAGTGCTTCTTTACCCAGCAGGCAGTAATACCTGCAAACCTGTTACTCCAAGACAGAGTGCAGGCTGACAGCATGCAAAGAGGTTAAAAGAAAGTGCATGCAATGAGTTGCTAAGGGAAACTAGGTTATTTTGGAAACATCCATAACATTGAGATATTAATTTGAAGGAAAGAATGATGGCTTCTCCAAACCAACTTCAAAAGCAGTAGAGGACTGAAAATCTTCCGTTGTTATCCTGCTTGGCAGTGTTCATATTTTAAATTTGCCACTGCCTGCTTACAAGCTCAGATCCTCCTCATTCTAACAAACAAACAAACAAAAAAATAAACAAAATATAACAAAACCAAACATGAAACAAAAAGCAAATCTTTCACTTGGCACTGGCAATCTTCAAATGACCAAACCATTTTCTTTTTCCTTTGACTACGAAACCTCTTTAAGCAGCTGGTCTTCATAGTCTTGCCGTCTGTTATCACTTAAAAGGATGGCTTTGATTTTCCATCCTAACAACCCTATTGAAATATCTGTCTAAGCAGTGGTCCCCAACCTTTTTGGCACCGGGGACCGGTTTCATGGAAGACAGTTTTTCCACGGTGGGGGAGCAGGATGGTTTCAGGATGATTCAAGCATGTTACATTTATTGTATACTTTATTTCTATTATCATTTCATCACTTCCACCTCAGATCATCATCATTAGATCGCAAAGGCTGGGGCCCTCCTAGCTAGTCTAAAGGATTTTTATGTCAGTATCCCCTAAGATCAAATACAGTAGGGTCTCTGTTCATATTCCTTCTTTCCTATTTGCATCACTGGGAGATCTGTGGTCTTTACAGATCTGAGACCCTCACCTCCTCAATGAACTTTGACCTCCATGAGAATGGGAACTATGCCTTATTTTTCCTAGCATCTTTAGAAGCTAGCCTAGTGCCTGGCACATAACGGATGCTCAAAAACATTGTTTAATTCGTTTATGTATGAAGTGGTCTATGGGGTTCACTGCCAGATCCCCATGCCTGAGAGACTGTGGATGCCCAGTGAACATTTGTTGAGTGACTGAAAGAAGGACTTCTTGGGCTGATGAGAGAGTCAGAGCATATCCATTGCACACAATGGGGTGCAGCCCTGTGTTAAGCTAAAATCTTTTAAAATTAAGATTTCTTTCAAATTGTGCAGAGCAGCAGTCCCCAACCTTTTTTTGGCTCCAGGGACTGATTTCACAGAAGACAGTTCTTCCATGCACCGGGGGCGGTGGGGTTGATTTTGGATTATTAAACCCATTGCGTTTATCATGCACTTTACTTCTAAACTAATGCCGAAGTTGACAGGAGGTATAGGTCCAAGGCATGGAGTTTGGGGAAGCCTGGTGTAGAGGACTGACAATCTGGTGCTAACAGACAACACCCTTGGTATCTTGGATGCTTTCCCCATGTGTTTGTTAAAGGAGGCTCAGAGGTAAGACTGCCTCTTGTCCCTGAAAAAGGGTCTCCTTAGGGGCCATGTTCTGTTTTATCATCCCCTTCTCAACCGTATTTTTGTAAGGCCAACAATATCGAGTGAGAGGATAGCGCTATGTCCGAGACTTACCTTGTCTTCATGAGGAGCACACCTCCATGGGACCTTGATCCATCACTGACCAGTTTTGTGACTTGGACACATTACTTAAACTCTCTGTTCCTTAGTTTCATCATCTAAAAAGAGGGATAATAATATCACCCATTAGCTAGTACACCACAGTATGAATTTTTAGCTGAGATCTATGTATGTAATGGGCTCTGCACACACCTCGTATGCACTAAATGCTCAGCTGGCAGCCCTCAAGAGGATGGTGTTGCTGACCGTGGTACTAAAGATGGGCTCTGAGACATTCTGCATTTCCATTTTAGGAGTCCCCCACCTTTTTTCCTCTTTCTCTCTTTCTGAGACTTTAAAAAGTTATTCTCATTAGTAAGGACATTTTCCCCTCCTTTCTCACCTCCTCCCCCCAACTCCCCCTAACTCTGTAGGCTCCTAGGTAAGAAGAAACACATGTTTCTTGTCTGTGAGTAACTGAACGTCTATTCGAGTCCTCAGGGTGCTGGGAGAGCTTAGTCACCACTGGGGGTGAGGCGTCTATATTGGGCCACAGCTCGTATCTGTCGCCACTGTCAGTATCAAAAATAAATCTCTGAAGCAGCTGCGGGCTTCAGGGTTGAGGGTAGGACAAGCAGCAGCTGGAGAGTTTTCTCTGGGAGGAGATGTGTAGAGGGTCCCTCAGAGCCCCTCCCGTCTGGAAAGTCCCCAGGAGGACTCAGGGGACTTGGCGTGCACTGCGCTCCTAAGTCCCCTGGTCACACAGGCAGTGGGGACTCACAGCAAGTCCTAAGGGACAAAGATGCAGGTGGCGCAAGAGGAGACTCTGGGAGGCTGCCCTGTGCTCCCATCCCTCATGAGGAGTCACACAGAGTCCACTCTTCCCCGGATACATGCCTGCGAGGTGTCAGCCCAGGGAAGCCCAGCAGGGACTCAGAGCTCAGGGCTGTCCTGCGCAAAGAGTCCTGCTGCTGCTGCTAAGTCGCTTCAGTCATGTCCGACTCTGTGCGACCCCATAGACGGCAGCCCACCAGGCTCAGCCACCCCTGGGATTCTCCAGGCAAGAACACTGGAGTGGGTTGCCATTTTCTTCTCTAATGCATGAAAGTGAAAAGTGAAAGTGAAGTCGTTCAGTTGTGTCTGACTCTTAGCGACCCCATGGACTACAGCCCACCAGGCTCCTCTATCCATGGGATTTTCCAGGCAAGAGTACTGGAGTGGGTTGCCATTGCCTTCTCTGCACAAAGAGTCCAGGCACCAAAAACCAGCCTTATCAGTTAGCTGGTGATGGGGAGATTCTGAGAGCCAAGTTCTCAGACCAAGTTCCCAAGCCAAGGGCCGTCTTGCAATCAGGCCTCTCTAGGGACAGTGGTCTTGGGCCCTCTGTGTCCTCTCCTTTCTGCACCAAGGGGCAACCCTTCCCTAGAAAACACTGCTGTTCTTATATGCCGGCTCGGCCAGCCCTGCCAGGGAGGGGAGTTTATTGGGAGGGCTGCGGTCCAGGCAGGGCCTCTGGCTACTGAAGACCCCGCAGGAGCCACAGGGAGTTCCCAGTCTTCTGGCTCAGCCTCAGCACCTCCCAGCTGAACCCCCCGCCTCCAAAAAAAACACGCCCCTGTTCTCCATCAGGCCTGGATCTCTGCCTCAGACCACCCACCTCCTGACCTTACCTGCTCCTCCTCAGGTGGTGATGGGCCTACATCTTTTCCCTTATTTTCACACCCTTCATGGACACACCTCTCTTTCCCCTTATCTTCTTAGTTTCCTAGTTGCCAGCGACTCTGCTAATGCCAGTGGTAAGTGAGCTGATGTGGACTGGAAAAAAATCGCTGTGAAAAAGTCTGTTAGTCACTCAGTTGTGTCCGAGTCTTTGCAACCCCATGGACTGTAGCCCATCAGGCTCCTTTGTCCAGGGAGTTCTCCAGGCAAGAATACTGGAGTGGGTTGCCATGCCCTCCTCCAGAGGATCTTCTTGACCCAGGAACTGGACCCAGGTTTCCAGCATTGCAGGCAGATTACTCTGTGAGCCACCAGGGAAGCCCCAGCGCCCAGCATTGTGGTGCCCCTAACACACTGGCCGCCACCATCTGGCCTAGCAGTAGTTAGAGTTGAGCCCAGCTTGCCACAAGCTTTAGCGCTCTATCCACTGCTAATCAGCCCTTCCCCGAGGGTTCCACCTTAGCACTGGAGGAGCCCTTCAGCAACATGCCTGGCTCCCTGGCTTCCCAGGGGTACATTGATGCTGAGACTGAACGTGACTTTGGTGAAAGGGACAATGGGGTCAGAAAGAAGCCCCCTGCCAACTCCTAGAGATGTCCCTTCAGTTCCATGACAGTGCTAGAGAAGTTCTAAACATCAACACCAAATGTTAACAAACGGAGGACCACGCTATCCCATCCCCAGGTGCTTGAACCGCACTCAGATCACCCGGACCTGTGGCTTGATTGCACATTCTCCTTCTAAATTAAAACATCACCCCCAGCAATGGGGCAATAGGGCCGTGGACAGCCCCCCGAATCCTCCCCACCCTTCCAGCCTCTCTTCCCGTCTCATCCTGGCTTTAATTCTCAAGCCTCTCCCTCTCTGTCTCTTCCTCCTTCTGTGTCCTCTATCTATCTTTCCTTTCTTGATGAAAATTAAGAAAAAAACAACTTGATAGATTTTCCAATAACCTTCCAGAAAGTCTCACCGGGTTACATTTTGCTTTAATAGCATTTAAGCCAATCTGCCTGATGTTGCTGTAAAGGTCAATTAAATTCACCCTAAAAATTTCACTTCTGGCTCATTATACAATTGGAAAATGAATTAGAAGCACATGCTGCCCCTGAGGTTTCTGATATTTCACTAATGAATATGTCTTAGATGGGGGGGAAAAATAAAAGGTGGCATAGGCCACCCAGCTGCTCGCAGTGTTACTGGCCTGACTCAGATCACTGCCCCAGGCAGTGGCTCGAGACGAGTGGGCGCTGCTTAGTCCTGTCTCCACTCCACATTAGAGGTGCTCAGGCGTTGTCTGCAGGGCCCGAAGGGACCGTGTGCCCTTCTGTGTCCCCTCTGCACATCTGGAGCCCATTCTTAAACCCCAGGTTGGACATGCAGCTCTCCTTTCTCCCCACTGGCTGCCCTCAGTATGGGCTCAAGGACTACAAGTTCAGTTTAATATCAGCCTAAATAAAATATGGGGCTTCCCAGCTGGCTCAGTGGTAAAGAATCCGCCTGCCCAGCAGGAGATGCAGGTTCAACTCCTGGGTCAGAAAGATCCCCTGGAGAAGGAAATGGCAACCCACTTCAGTATTCTTGCCTGGGGAGTCCCATGGACAGAGGAACCTGGTGGGTTACATATAGCCCATGGAGTCGCAAAGAGTTGGACACAACTGAGTGACTAATCAACTTAGAAGCTCAATGTATAAGGAATTTGGCAGCAGCAGGAGGTGGGGGTGGGGTGGGGAGGGGATGGGGGCGGGGACATGCATTGCCAAACCACTGATAAATTGATCTAGGGGCTCTCGGATTCTGATAAAGTGGGGGGATGTGCCTGAGGGGCAGAGAACAGTGTATGGAGGAGAATAGTATGTATTTCTGGCTTCACTGGGGCAGAGGGTACAAGGAATACATGGTTAAAGTTGCCCCTGATTTAGAAAAGTCATTGTCTTTTTTTGTTTTCTTTGATGTGGACCACTTTTAAAGCCTTTACTGAATTTGTTACAATATTGCCTCTGTTTTATATTTTGGTCTTTTTGACTCTGAGGCATGTGGAATCTTAGCTCCCAGATCAGGAATTAAACCTGCAGCTCCTGCATTGGAAGGCGAAGTCTTAACCACTGGACCACCAGGGAAATCCCTAGGGGAGTCATTTCTAAATGACCTTCCCTAGCCCCCACACTAAAAAATAAGCCACCAGATAAGACAGTGCTTTCTAGTCCCTGAGGGGTCTTCAGGGAGCAGAGTGACCCTGGGAACCTTCTATTCAAGGGTCTTATGTTTCAGGTAGAAGGCTCATTTATTTGTTCATTCAGCATATTTATTGATGTATTAATTTCATAGACAGAACTAAGCTTGGGAGCCCGCACTCTGAACTGCACAGCCTCCTTATTATGGATTGAGGTTTCCTTTCTGAGAGTAAAGTTATTTTTAAAGGAAGTTTCCATATCTGAGTATCTAGTTTCAAAACAGGTCCTGACATCCGTATATTGCTCACATCAGGGCTTTAGACAAACAGCCAAGGCTGCAACTGATCCTCTCACAAGACACCGCACACTGGTTTTCTATTTCAGGGCAAGATGGCTCCAAATCCCGTAATGCAAGTTATCGGACGTTTGCCTTACGGTGTAGGTAAAAACCGAGCTGCATTAACTGAGATGTGTGGAGACAAGCTCTCAAGGCCTTCAGGGAGAAGGTGCTCAGCCTGTATGTCCCACAAATATCCAAAAAGGATTTTAGGTTTTCAAAGCTGGAAAGCACATTGAAGTCATGACATGGAATTTTCTTGCTAAGTGGGGAAACAGAGGTGGCTTTCCTCACGGAGTTAGTACATGAGCAAGCCGCCTGCCCCAGGGTCTCAGAACTCCCTCTTGTCTTGGCTTCTTCTGTTTGTAAATTCATGCTTCTCTTGTGAATGGCGCTCTGGGAGATGGAGGCTGCTCTAATGTGTGTCCAGGTGGCCCACCAGGCAGTGAGGAAAGGAGGGCGTGGACAAGCGGGGCTGCCTCTGAATCCCAGGCGGCTCTGTCCCTTCACTGACGTGGCTTCCTCCAGGCCTGCCTCTGCGAGACCCTCATTCATGTTGCTCCATGTTTCCATCTTCGTCTCCCAGGGCCTGGACCTTCTTGTCCTTTATCGAAAACCTATGTCACTCGATGCTCTCGGAGTCCTATTGATGCCATGGGACAGTGGGCTGAGCCTCTTCAGAGTGTCCCCAAGAAGGGACCATGGAAGTTAGCCAGCCATTGCCTCCCTACACTGACTCCCAGCCGCCCAGCCTTAGAGCTGCAGAAACAGGAACCCACGTGGAAACCAGGGCTGCAGGCTAATAATAGCACGAGGGGAGGGCTCCCCTTTCCTTCTCTCTGATCCCAGCCTGCAAACCACGGCCATGGAGACTCAGCCTTCCTAGCCGATTTCCACTATGAGAACAGGCCCCCTCCCTCTTCCTGTCCACCTTCTCTTCCCTAAAGAGCTCAGGCTGCCACTGGGGCTGGAACTGGTTTAAACTGGTTAAATGCGTGGAACTGGTTAAATTGAGGAAGAATTCTGATGCATCCTTAGCTGTTGATCCCAAGGGACGCAATATAATCACATTTCAGATAAACCAGTGCAGGGCCTGAGAGTGAAACTGATGAATCCGGGGTGACTGTAGAAAGGGGCACATGAGATCAGGATATTAGCACATATACATGGAGTCTAAAAAGTGGTACTGAGGAACCTACTTGGAGGGCAGGGATAGAGACGCAGACACAGAGAACAGATGCGTACACAGTGGGGGAAGGGGAGAGTGCGATGAATGGGAGTAGCATTGACGCACACAACTAACATGTGTAAAATAGATAGCTAATGGGACGTTGGGTTTCCCTAGTGCTCAATGCGGGAGATCTGGGTTCGATCCCTGGGTCAGGAAGATCCCCTGGAGAAGGGAATGGCTACCCACTCCTGTATTCTGGCCTGGAGCATGGAATTCTATGGATAAAGGGGCCTGACAGGCTATGGTCCATGGGATCGCAAAGAGTCAGACGTGACTGAGGCTCAAGAGGGAGGGGATGTGTGTTTACACACAGCTGATTCACGTTGTACGGCAGAAACCAGCACAACAGTGTAAAGCAACTGTCCTCCAATTTAAAAAAATCAAAAATAATTTTTAGAAAGGGGATGAAAGACATGGGTAAGAAGAGATGGAAGGGAAGTCATGGTGCAGGGTAAGATCAGCCAATCCCAGAATTACCCGGCATTCAAGACACAGAAGGACTGTATTCTTTGGAATGTCATGCATCCTTCTGCAAGTGCAAGCAGGTAGGGAAGAAAAGGAGGGAGAAAGGAAAGCAATTCAGTGAGAGACAAAGTACATCAATGAGGACAGAGCACATCAAGAGAAAAACCTCAGATTACTCCTCTGCCCAATGCAGGGCTTCTGGCCTGGTGTTTGGAGGGCATCTTTCCACTGCTGCTGCTGAGAGGGACAGGCAAGGTTGACCCGAGATCCTCTCTTTGGACTCACCAGTTTCAATTAAGACTGTAACAGAGGCTAATTATTACTTTAAACCTTCCTCCCAGACACACTCCCTCTTGCTCTGTACGGATTGCTTAATGGCCCCAGCACAAGGCTCTGAAACTCCAGAGGTTCCCTATTAATTCTTTGCCTCCAGCAGGGACCAGGGACTTCCAGAGTGTTGGGTTTCAAGGGAACATAGGCTCAGCAATTCTCTCTTTCTGTTTCACAGAAACAAAGACTTGCATTGGGAGAACATTCGATTTCGATTTTGATAGAGTTGGACCTTCCACTGCATCAAAAGGTTTCCCTCCACGCCGTCCCTGGCTGGGATTACCTGATTTTGAGCACACCTGCCGACAGGGAGCTTGTTACCTCCGGGTCCTTTGTTGGAGAGTTCTCGCAGTCAGAACATCTCTCCTAAGGCTGAGCTGACCTCTGCCTCTTGCTAATTTCCATTAGTCTCAGTTCTGCCTTGTTCTAAAGGTTTCTGGGTTTCAACAACCCAAGGTCATCTGATTCCAGCAGTACCTGCACTTGGGTCACAGGATTGCTGCTGCGTCTCGATGCCCTCTGCCCAGGGGATCTGCCACCTGGACTGCCCATCTGCCTTGGGCTCAAGGTGCTGAGGCTCTTCCTCTTGTCATCCCGCCTCTGCTGGACAGCCAGGGAGACAGACAGTATACACTTCATTTACTGTGCTTTGAGACATGCTCTGCCCTGAGACAGAGTGCACGTGCCCTGGAAGGCAGGCATTCATGTCTCCACTTTCCAATCATGCGGAGGCTCAGAAAACGTTACCTAGGTTACTCAAGGTCACGCAGCTGGTGCATAGCAGAAGCCAGTGTTCAAGCGACTCTCTGCTAGACTCCAAAGCATGTTTTCCTGCGTCACACTGGACAAAGATGTGGATTACATGGCTTACCAAGGAGGAACGTGCCTCTGAGTGTCCTGTAGACAGCCACTCAGGAAAATCCAGAATATGTTATGTTTATATAGACTAGCTTATAGGTTAGCAACCCGAGCTTTTCCAGAGATAGTCCTTATACTTTATTCAGCTAGCCTAACTCGTTCCTCCCGCTCTGCACTTGAGAGCTATTTAAAACAAACAATTAGAACAATGCCAGCAGAGCCTGAGTATACTCACACCCACCTGCTTGGCCTGGCCTAGGGAACTGACTCCCTCCTCCACACTCTCCGTGTTTCTACATGCATGCACATGTGTGCATGTGTACGTGTGCATGCACACACATGCACACACTTTTGTCTTTTCATCCTTTTTTTCTCTCGAGTCTTGTCCCAAATTTACCTGGGCAAAAGCAACACAGAACAAAAACATGAATGCCTTTTGGAGGTGAGGGCCAGTGATCCTCAGAATCATCAACAGACTGCAAGTGGGACTCAGGAACTGTCGGGCAAGTGAGTTTGACGTTGCGATGAGCGGGTGGAGTCTGCTTCTCATTGGGGGAGGGGGGCGCTGGGGACCCGGAGGCTGACACTAACCCAGAGAGCAGAGCATCAGAGACCTGGACCCACCTGTCTGCAGGTAGAGGGCACCTATTCTCCATGGATCTCCAAAGCCCAGAGGAATGAATGTTCAGAACCAATAACCCACCTTGCATTAATTCGGTATGTGTATGTGTGTTTTCCACCCACAAATCTGTGTGGACTAAAAATACCTGTGCAGTCCATGGGGCCGGAGACCACTGACAAAAGAATTTATATTTGCAGTCAGAAATGACTCTTGGATTACTTTTGAAAGAACCTGCCTTACATTTTATTTATTTATTTTTTTCCTCCTTACATTTTAAACAGGTTGGTGGATTCATCATTTAGGCTACTGCCAAGAGGCAGCTATTAAGCGATGTGGCAGGGAATGGCGTTTTTCTTAAAAGGTTAAAAAAAAGGCAGTTATTTTCATTAGTGCTGTGATTTTCCTGGTTTAGAAATAAAATCCATCTGAACTTGGGATCCTTTAGACAAACCAATATCTTTGGGAAAGTGGGTTAATAGGAAATGCGTGTGGAGGAGGCAGGTTGTCTTCCAGAATCTTCTGAAGTGAGCAGGGCACGGTGTGTGCAGATGCCAAGACAGAGAGCAGGACACCGGTGGGCGGAAAGAAGGGCCAGCCTCTCTCCTCCCAGGCCCCTGGGATAGGAGAGCCGAGGGTCAGAGGGAATCGCAGGAAGAGTTAGCAGTCTGCAAGCAAATTAACCAGCAGATTAACTTCTCAGATGCCCAGCTGGTTGTCCTCTCAAATCCTGCCGTCCTACCCGTTTGCCAGTTCCACTTTACAGCTGGACTGGGAAAGCAGGACTCAGCTTCAGTTCCTGGTCCTGCCAAAGAGCAGAGCTTGGGGGCTGGAGAGCGCAGAGCGGAAGCAAGAGCAGGAGGCCAGGCGGGCAGGGGGCGCATTTACGGCCAGGGCGTCAAAGAGGGGAAGAGCCCGCTGCATGTGTGCGTGGGTCCACTAGTGTGTGCATCGGTATCTGTTCTGTGTGTGTGTGCATCTGTGTCTGTGTGTCTCCGTAGGTGCAACTGTGTGTCTGTGTACATGTGTGTGCATGGGTGGGTGGGTGAGATGGGCAGGGAATAGGTGTGGTGGGTGAGGGCGTGTTGAGGGCACAGAAGCAAGATTTAGCACAAGCCCAGAGGCCACAGGATCCCACACCAGCAGATGGTGCTGTAGGTACAAGTTTGAAGGAGGTGATGCCTGAACTGCTAGAGACCTAGAGGGGAAGATAGCGTTGAACGCAGGGATTCAGGGACATCACACCCCACAGGCACAGAGAGCATGGAGCCTGAGGAAACCTTGAACACACCTAGCATCTCTGTTTCTCCACAAAGGAGCCTATGTGCTTTAACGCTGATTGAAGCCCCTGCACTAAGGGACCTCCTTCAGTTCCCTCCTCACCGGCCCTCCGTACCCATCACAGTGAGATGGGTATATATACCCATCTTATAGTCTGGGAGCAGCCAGGAGTGTGGGGTGCCCATGGTTTCACAGGGGAGGTGGTGGGGCTGCATTAACTGGGCTGCCTCTCTCCCACCCTTTCCCTCTAGTCCTTCTCTCTGCCAGGTTTTGTCAGAGCATCTCTCCCATCTCCTCATCCCTCCCCTCCGGGAAAGCCCTTCCTTACTTCCCAGGGGGACCTCACCCAGTTCTCTCCTTGGGGCCTCTGCCCGCAGTCTCTCCTACTACCACCTCATCTTGCCCGCGGCCAGAAGGTTAATCTTCCCCAAGTGCAGCTATGTGATTGTATCTGTGGCCCTGGCATCTCAGCCGTCTCCACTGCCAGCCCGCCTCAGCCTGGAGACGACACACCTTCTCCTCCTGCCGCCTCTTCACCTGCTCCTTCTAGAGCCAGGCCGAGCCCCTTCCCCTCCCTCCCCGGCACTGAGCTGTCAGCCTCTCTCTCCATCATTCTACGGTGTATGTTTAAATTCGTCCTTCTTCTGTTTCAATTCCAGATGCCCCAATCCCTTCAAATCTCCCCCTTCATGAGCCTCCTGCCCCATGAATCACCCGGCTGACCTGATCTCACAGCATCCACTCCCGGCTCTGACCTCCCTGGGCGCCCTGTTCTGTAACCTGCCCCCGCTTTCACATACTGCCTGTGGTTCCTTGCAGACCTCACCTCCCACCATGAAGGCGACTCACTTCCTGTTCCCACCACCACTCTACGTGGGAACTCGGTAGAGTCCTTGGATAGATCAACAAACGTTTACCTCTGTTTGCTTTTTCCTTAGCTAAGCTCCAATTTGAGGAGGTTGATGGAGATCTTTCCCCCAGCCCAGAAACAGGAGACAAGAGACCCCCGTCTTTTTCCACTGACATTTCCCTTCTGCCTTCAGTTTCCGCAGCTCCTAACTGAGGGCAGTGGTGGGCTCAGTCATCTGTTTTGTAACCCCTTTGTCTTGTCCCCTCAGGACTGACAAGTCTTCCCTGTCCGCCCTCTCCCATCAGGGGCAGCTGAGGGAGGAAGGGTAGGTTTCATCTCCTGGCTCAAACTCTTGCCCACTCTCCTCTCCTCTTCTCCAGCTCATGAGAACACCATTGTTTCAGAGGAAGACAGTCCCTTCCAGGCCCATGCCTCACTGTGTCATTCTAACAAGACTCTTCCTACCCTTCCTAGCTTGACCATTTTTCTCTTCCCCTTCCAGGGGCTGTGGACGTAAACCAGGACCCAGAAGCTCTGCAGCCTCTGACATCTGTTAATGCTCCTGAGCTTCCCCGAGAGCTGGCCTGTCCTTCCCTTGCTCCTCTTTTAAGCCAAATAAAATTTAACATTATTTCAGATGGCTTTAGTCGATGCCAGCTTTCAGGCTTCCAAATGCTATTTCTAAAAATTTATGTTCTCATTTTATTTTATTCTTAGTAAGATTATATAGACTTTTAGAAACAGAAGGAAACTTCAGTGATAATTTAGAAGACTTAATTATGGATCTCAAGTCAGCTGCCGTCGTCACATCTTTCTCTCCTGTCCCCGTCCTCCTCACCCAAGATAGTGCTCAGAATTCCTGTTGGGAAGAGGGTTAACTCCAGGGCCTTGCCTCGGCCATCCAGGTGGGAGCCTTCACTACAACGTTAGCATGGCCAGTTGCTTAATCCATCTTCCCTAAACCCAGGGGTCTTCATCCTTGCTAGAGCTCTAGATCAGCTGGCATTTGCTCATTACTGACCGTGTGCTGTGCAGAAATCACATTTGATTTATGCTCCTGTCTACAGTGTGTGTGTGTGTGTGTGTGTGTGTGAAGTTGCTTCAGTTGTGTCCGACTCTTTGTGACCCCATGGACTGTAGCCCACCAGACTCCTGTGTCCATGGGATTCTCCAGCAGGAATACTGGACTGAGTTGCCCTGCCTCCTCCAGGGACTCTTCCCGAGCCAGGGTAAACCTGTGTCTCTTACCTCTTCGGGTTCTTGACTACTAGCATCACTCGGCAGGGTAGATGCCAATCACACAAGATGGGAGAACTGAGACGTGAAAAGTGAAAGTAACTTGCCTAAAGGTCTGCAGCCTTCAAGAGGTGAGGCGAAGACATGAGCCTGGGAATTCTGACTACAGAGACTTGGCCTTTAGCAAGTCCATGCTGCTGAGCTCTGGCGAAGGCACAACCCAGAGGAGGGAAAATATTTCCTCAGTGAAAAAGAGAAGAAAGGGAGCGGGTGGGCTTTGGGTGTAAACGGAGCTGAGTTGAATCCTGGTTTTACCAATGACTTGTGTGATCTTGAGATTATCTTAGCTTTTCTGAGCCTGTTTTTTTTTTTTTTTTTAAATAGTAAACCAGGATAATGATGCTATTTCCAAAAAAAAAAAAAAAAAAACAACACATGAGCTGAAGTTCTCAGTGTGGAATGCCTGGCAGTGGTGCCCGGTGAAGACTAGGTATTCCCTGAGTGTCAGCTTCTTCCCTTTGAGTAGAAGTTCCAAAGTCCTCACTTTGTTGGTGGACCCACCTGTCCTGATTGGTGTGTCTCTGGAACTTAGCCCAGGATCTGACACCAGGCTGCGAGCCGGTGGGGCTCCTCTTTAAGCTGTGTCCCTTTGTAGCTTTGAGCAGGACCTCAGTCTCCCCTCCCCGTGGGGTACGAGGCACATTACCATTTCCAAGGTTCAAGGCCTTCTAGTTCCCTTGAACTTTCAAGGTGAGAACATGCTGATAGAAAGACACCAACTTGCAAAATTTAGAAGCTCATTCTCAGAGAGAAAATGATTGAAATAAAACCCTTTCAACCCACAGTATAGGTATGAGCATGAGAAATGACCTGTGGGTACTCCATATATATATATATATATAATATATATTAATTTTTTATTTTATATTGGAATATAGCCATTTAACAGCATTGTGATAGTTTCAGGCAGACAGAAAAGGGACTCAGCCATACATATTCTTGTATCCATTCTCCCCCAAACTCCCCTCCCATCCAGGCTGCCACATAACATTGTATTTTAAAGATATCTTTGAGCTCTCCCCCTCTACTGAATCCCATTCCCTCACAATGCTTTCTGGGAACTCATATCTGTGGTTTAAAAGTATCCCTGTTTCAGAACCACCTTGCTGGACCTGATAGAAGGTGCTGCGATGGGGCTATTTAAGAACCTGACCCTCCTAAACAGAAGATCCGCAAGCTGCCATCTACAGGGACCAGGCATAAGAAAGTCCATCAGAAGGCACTGTTATAAATGCTCTAAATCTGTAGCTAAAATAGAGTCAGATTATTATCTGCTGCTGCACATGCTAAAAGGTACCCAGAAAGCATCTGTGTGATCACGTGAGCTGATTTCCTCCTGTTTCCATCAGTGAGGACATTTGAGTCAACATACGTGTTCTCCTCCGTCTTGGCAGCTACGTTTGAAGTTCACTCTCTCTGTTTGCCCAGTCCAGGTGGTGCTGCCTGCATTTCCTCCCTTGTTCATTTTGACGGGTTAGTGTTCCTGTTTTCATTTTTAGCTTTTCCGCTTTCTATATATTTTAACATCACAAGCTGTCTCAGACCCTTTTTTCTAGGTAGGTGGAATATAAATCAAGAGTAAATAAATAAAGCTACTGAGGCAATGAGTGACTTCTGAGAATGGGGAGGTGTTGTAGGCAGGCAGACGCAGCAGGACTGGATAGCATTATAATGGGCTTTTATACTTTGATGCTAAAACTATAACTATTAGCTATGAAATATAGCTCATGCATTGTTGCCTCTTGTATGTTTATTAATTGATTTGTATAACCTGACATACAGAGTTTTTCAACACAAATCCTTTGCCTCTATGGGCTTGTTTTCTTGCAATTAATCTAAGGAGTAAGTAAGAGAGTGACAACTTTGCATCCTTGGTCTATTCCTTCTCTGGATCTCAGCCCACAGTGTTTTTGTCCTGGGTGGCATCCTGCTCTGGGTTCGCAGGGGAGCCTTTATCCTCTCTCTTCCTTTGCGTTTTCAACTCTTGGTCTCCTAGGTCCTTCCTTTCTCATCATGTACCTTGTCTTCCTCCTCTTGTTTCCCTGAAGCTTCTGCAGTTTCTCCCAATTAAAAATGAAGTGGCTCAGCCAATTTCAGTCCTAAAACTGGGAAAACCTGTCAGTGCCTTTAAGGGATTTCAAGTCTCTTTGTGAACACATCCTGTATACATCGCTAGAATTCCCTTGGCACGTTCACGAGCTTCATTCAGTCTTCCATGCCACTGGATTGTGTGCTAGTGCACCTAGGACCTCTTATTACCAAAGCTTTTCCCCACTGGGCACCCCTCTGCCAAATCCCAGACCCCCTTCAGCAAAAGGAGAGTATACTCAGCAGATCCAGTGCACATTATTCTCCAACAGGTGAGGACACAGAGCTTAGGCCCTTTAGTCCTCCTTTAAATTTTCCTGGGGCTCCACAGGATCTGGCTTTGGGTGGGAAGATTCAGAAAGTTTATAAAAAGGACAGATAGTACCAACACACTTAGGAATGACCATATTTGTCAATTTCTCAGTGTTCTTCCGTGTTTCCACCCGTCTTGATTACCTGAAGGGGCCAGTGACTGTCTCATGTATTGGCTGGTTCCACCAAGATCTATACCTCTCATTCCTCCTTTTCACAACAGCCATCCTATTCATATTATTGAATGGCCACTCACTGTGTTCTGGTTTTCTTTATCAAATTTTTATAAATTTGAAAATAACTCAGTAAGGTTGGCCTATCTATGGGCCTGTCAGCAGATGTCGTCAGAAGGATGGGGTGATGCATATAATGAGCACAGATATAATTGTAGTATTTCAGAGTATATCCAACCTGATGATTTGTATTCTCCCATCAGTGGATAGTGGCTCTATTGAAAGCCAGGACCATGAAGATCTTATTAATGAATTATGCTTGGATATTGGGCCAGATTTAAAGTGGGCAGCAGTGGCACTCAAAACTATAACAGAGTGCTTAGCATGATGTCTTGGTCGTTCAATGGGGAAATAATTAAGAGATAAAGCCCTTCTTGGTCTCACTCAGGCTCCCATGGTTTATATAGGTTGGGGAGGATGTAGCCCATCACCTCTCTTTCTGCACAAATGGTGTCAATCACTTCGACTGACAGTCCAGCAAGACAAAGAACGGGAGCCGTGAACCTGTGGCAGGTGGCATGCTTGGAGAATCATGTTTTTCATCCTGAGGTTCAGGGATTTCTTTTGAACTGATTTGTTTTCAGCATGACATTTAGCTTTCCAGTTACCATTATTAAAAGCAAAAAGGACCACGTCAACAGTAAAATAACAGTAAGTTGTTCTCCGTTAAATAAACATCACTAAGTATTATATAAAGAAAATTAAATCTAGAATTCTGTACAATTAATTGGCCGTTTCTTAATTGCAATATTAAAAAATTATAGGCCTTGATTTTGAGGGTTGTAGTTACATCTTACTTTGGTCCCCTGATGTGAAGAGCCAGCTCATTGGAAAAGATCCTGATGCTGGAAAAGATTGAGGGCAGGCGAAGGGGACAACAGAGGATGAGATGGTTAGAGAGCCTCACTGACTCAGTGAATATAAATTTGAGCAAACTCCAGGAGAGAGTGGACAGAGGAACCTGGTCTGCTGCAGAATGGGGTTGCAAAGAGTCAGACATGACTTAGCAATGGAACAAGAACAAGTTATGTCTTAACTACTTTGCTACTTCTTGAGTATTCTGTTTGTCGGGCAAATCTTTCTCCTTTCCTTCTAAAACTGCCTCTATTATAGTATAATACTCTAAACTAGTTTATATACATATAACAAACACTTAGGATCTTTTGGGCTTGGCTTATCAGAGTCCATCAAATGATTGGTTAAGGCCTTTATTTTGCCAGAGTTCTCCTTCTGAGCCAGGTAAAGGATTGATTCCCAGTCCCAGCTTGGATATTCCGTATCAGGAATAGGGCTGCAGAAATGTTGTGAATCGTGATTTGAGAAAACCTTGACATCTGTCATTTCTGCAGAGGATGAGCTCAGTGGGGCGAGAGCTGGCTTTCCTTCCCTGTGATATTTTAGGACCCTGGGGGGAAGCAGGAGAAAGACTTTGAACTCCAGCAGAATCCCCACCACATCCTGTGTTCTCCACTGGCCAACTGTGGGCTAAAAAAATTACCAAGAGCTTTCCCAGTGGCTCAGTGGTAGAGAAACCACCTGCCAATGCAGGAGACACCGGTTCTATCCGTGGGTCAGGAAGATCTCCTGGAGAAGGAAATGGAAACCCACTCTGGTATTCTTGCCTGGGAAATCCCAAGGACAGAGGAGCCTGGTGGTCTATAGTCCATGGGGTCACAAAAGAGTCAGATGTGACTTAGGGACTAAAACAAGAAAAATTACCAGACTTCCCTGAGGCTTTTTCACTATGCAGAGACTGGGATTTATACTCTCTCCTTTACAAGTTTTCTCCATCCACTCTTTCCATGTAACCAAAAACCTCGATTTCTTAGTCTCAGATGTTGGGCTTTCTAGAAACATTTTCTGTAAAGATAGTTTTCCTACACTTTAGAAGAAACAAAAAATTGAATATAACAGCTCATAGCATCTGTGAGTTCCTTGAGGGCAGAATCCATGTTTTGTCTATTGCTCTGTCTGGAGAGCCCAGCCAAGGACCTGATGTACAACACAGAAGCTCTGAATTGATTTTGGAGTAAATGAATCTATAATTATGCACAAACTCTCTTGTCCTGTGTCTCTCAGCCAAGCACTGTTGTGGTTGCTATTATAATAGAAGTAGAGAAAAAAAGTGAAAGTGTTAGTCACTCAGTCATGTCTGACTCTTTGCGACCCCATGGACTATAGCCTGCCAGGCTCCTCTGTCCATGGAATTCTCCAGGCAAGAATACTGGAGTGGGTAGACATTCCCTTCTTCAGGGGATCTTCCCGACCCAGGGATTGAGCCTGGGTATCCTACACTGCAGGCAGATTCTTTACCATCTGAGCCACCAGGGAAGCCCTGGAGTAAACAGTAATTCAGGGCAGGTTTTTGTAGGATGCGAAACACATGATGGATTTTAAGCTACAAGAAGGAAGAAGTATTTGTGTATAATTTCCTATTGACAGTGACCTGGGCGTAAACTCACACAATCAATTCTCATAATAAAGGCTTGGATAATGATGACACTGAAAATGATGATAAAATTCCCCCTATGTGGTCCCTGGTGGACATTGTCCCAGAGTTGGGACAAGGAAGGTCTCTCACCCACTTCTTTGCCCTTTTATTTATTATCTATTATTCCCCATAGTGAGAGGCTTTCTAAGGGCTGTTTTTCAGTTCATCCTCCTCTGAAGGCTGGAGAAGTGGCTTCCTGAGAGGTCTGGAGGCAGAGGCAGGAAGGCAGCTGATAGGTAGGGGCAGAGGAGCCCTGTGTGAAGAGAAAGTCAGGCCAAGGGATGACACTTGACAATTTTGTTTTGAACCTCTCTGTTATTTCCAGTAAAGCAATTTCCTTGACATTTTCCTGTGGCATTTGAAACGGGGGAGAAAGCAGGTTTTTTTCTTTATCATTTTTTTCCTTTTCTTCCTCTCCAGAGTGATTTATCTTGTCTTTTTCCAAAAGCCAACGCTCCCCAGTGTCTAGCAAATACTGTGAGTGTTGTACAAAGATGCACATCTGTGCCCCTCAATCAGTGTGGGGTTTGCGTGTGTATGGTATGTGTGTGCGTGCGTGTGTGTGTGTGTGTGCGCATGTGTGTAGACAGCAGCTGGGACTCATGAGACTGAGTACTGTCACATAAACCTCGTGACAAAGATCCCAGGCACTAAAGCAGCCACAGGGCACCTGGCCAGAGGCCCACTCAGGTACACCCCACTTACCTGCCTCCTCGTTGGGACCGCCTGGCCTGCAGATGACCCACAGCTTGTCTTGACGCTCTGGCTTGTCCTCAGGTGACAGGCCCTATTCACCTCCCAATGTGTGATCACAAAAAGACCAAGCAAAACAGAACAAGAAAAATCTGCTAAAGGAATAACCTGAGTCATTCCCAAACCAGAAGCAGGTCAAAACCTGTCACGAGGCATGTCAGGACATGGCCTGCTTTCGTCTTCTCTCCATGAGCTAGAGCCATGTTAAAGGGAAATGAGCAGGAGCACAGCCTCAGCAGGAGCTGAGGAAGGCCCACTTGTGTGTGAGACATCTCTAAGATGCTCTGTCTGTAGGATGAAAACCGCTATGGCTATGCCGGCGGGGTCATGTCGACGTGAAGAAACGACATGTAAAGTGTGAAGTGCTGATGGACGCAAAGCTCAGTGATGACTGATGCTCACCGCGCTCCCTGGGATCGCCTCACTCCCTGGTCTTCAGTGGGCTCTCTTCCGGAGAGTTCACAACCTGTGCATGTGTGCTCAGCTGTGTCTGACTCTCTCTGACCCCACGGACTGTAGCACTCCAGGCTCCTCTGTCCATGGGCTTTGCCAGGGCAAGAATACTGGAGTGGGTTGCCATTTCCTTCTTCATGAGATCTTCCCAACTCAGGGATTGAACCTGCATCTCTTGCATCTCCCGCACTGCAAGCAGATTCTTTACCACGGAGTCACTTGGGAAGCCCTGGGAGTCTTGTCCTGACTCCCCTGTTAACGATCTGTCCTGGTCAGCGCTGCCTGCCAGGACCCACATGGACCCTTGCCACCTGGCTCCTCTCCTTCAGCTTGGTCTGAGACTTGGAATGGACAGGCTATCTTCAAGTTCACCTCCACAAGGAATCTGGCTGGAATTCCTGACTTGCAAAAACTTTATAGGAATATTCTCAGATGCCGCTGTCTGAGTCCCAGAGAGACCTCAGCTGGTACCTGCTGGCCCCAAGAGGGCCCTTCATGCTTCCCTGGGGAGGCAGCAGCCTCATAGCAGAGATGAAATGCACCCATCTCAGGCATGCTTAAATCTCTGATGCATCTGCATTTTTTTTCTAGAAACGGTTACAGAATAAATGGAATTTATAATCAGAAACCATAAAATGTCTGATTTATTGCTCATCTTGATGACAATATTTAATAACTCGTGTATATTTTATCAAATCTTTTTAATGCTCTGTTGTGGAATTTTACTTAATGGGTAGATTCCATCCTCTGTATCAAACTATCTTCGGCACCAAAAGGGAAGAGCATCCTTTTAAGTTAAAGGTCCAGAGACGATGGGGAGAATGCCCACTCTTCCAGGTGGTCTGAGGAATCTCAGGTTATCAGACCAGAGCTAGTTGCTTCCTAAGTGGCAAGAATCTCATGACACTTGTGGTGAAAGAAAAGTCAGGGTTTCATCACCTACTTCCATTGTGGGAAATTCTATGTTTAGAGATTAATTCCTCTGAGCCTTAGAGTCATGTTCTTTTCAAGTGTTCCTTATTGAGATTCTTATATCCCCAGAAAGAAAAACTGCTATCACAGAGACTGGGAATTATGTAATAGCCAAATTGAAAGAAGCATCTTGTAGGAAGAAGATACGGGGGAGTGGCTAGAGATGGGGAGAGGGAGAGAGCTCAGGGGGAAGTAAGCAGAAAAGGGGGCTAGAGTGGAGTTGGCTTGCTTGGCAATTTTGCTTGGTGAGATAGACTTTGCCTACTTATTTCCTGCTCCTTTCTTCTGGATCCAGAGTCTCTTGAAAGAGAAAAATGTGCCTAATAATGAGGTCCCATTCTCTCTAAGGGAGCTCCAGTGTTATTTCCCCCAAACAAAAATTCTATCTTCCTGACCAGTATATAGCCCTCCCAGTCAAGGAGTCAATATGATGCCAACATAACCTTGCCATATAAAGAACTCATTCATGTTGCCAACAGTTGTAATAATATCTCTTCTTCCTCTCCTGCCCAGGAGCTTCTCCAGGAGCACACATGAAACTCAATTGCCGTAACTCGCAGTCTCCTTCAGTTTGAAGCAGTTGTGTGTCCTTCTGTCTTTCATGCCCTTATTAAACCTCAAGAGTATCCAGACCTCAGATTCCAAAGCATGACTTTGAACCTGGTCTGCCTCACCATTGTTTTTCACCAGTCACAGGTGGTACAGTCTTGGCAGGAATATCATAGAAGCAATGTTGCCACAGGTCAGGAAGCACGGGTCTCCTATGTCCCACTTGGAGATGCTAAACTTTGTTCCTTATCAAGTTGGTCCTTCCAGGGTTCTTCACTGTGTCAAAAACTTTACTGAAATCAACACGAAAAAGACCACACCTAAATCATCTAGACAACACACCCCACTCCCCAACTCCAGCCTTCAACACTCTTGCACTCAAACTGAAGTAGTCACTGAGGTTAATTCAGCTATAAATTTGCAAAACAGAGAGGTCCCTCCAGGTGGGAATGGGAACTCTTCTTACCTGCCAGCTTAGTACCCTAGTGATGTCTTAGGAGGACCTGACGGGTTTCGAACTCAAAATATATTCAATTTTGTTTTTCAAAAATATCTATTTGAAAAATATTTTTAATTTTTCATCCTCTGGATCATAGAGATGATTCTAGCTACTTAGAGTCTTATGGATAAATTCCTCCCAAAATCCTTGGCTCAAGGCATAGGTCTTCTCCTGCAGTCTTTTAAACAGATTGTCCCAAATTCCTTTCTTCTCTTTAGATTCCATATATAGTCTTCTTCATGTTTCAATGGTCTATGGCCTCAGAGTCTTAAAAAGCTGAAAGAATCATCTATGTTTAAAAAAGGCTTTTTCAGGATTTTTGTGTGTAGTGTTTGAGATTTTCATTTTTTGATTTTTTTTTTTCTTTAGTGTTTGGTTTTGTCACCTTCAAGAATTATGATAGAGGAGTGGAGCCACAGGGCCAGAAAGCTAGATGCTGGAGACACAGGAAAACCAGTGTCCTTATTTTTACTCTTCTTTCTCATCTTCCCGACCATGCACATGCATACACACATGCGCACACACACATTTATGCACACACATGCACACAGACATCTGGACAAATCTCTAAATCTCTGCTAGCCCAACAAACAAACCATAAAACTCTCATTAAGAGAATCAAGAGGACCAGCTCTGGGAGTGACCTTCCGCCCTTTTCTGAACCAGTGCTGAAGCCTGAACGAGGCTTCCAGATTCTTCCCAGCACCAGCTGTGGCCCCAGAACTCCCAGATATGCTCAGTTTGACAGTTGGCAGATCTAGGTCTGATGCTAAATTACCATCTACTTAGGCAGAGGGCTCAGGGGCAGATGATCACAGGCTAAAAACACCTCCAAGGTAACAATGCAAATGTGGGAAGAGGTTTATTGGTTTGCTCAGCAGGAGCTGGGACCAGGAGCAGTGGCCTGAAGCTGAGGAAGAGAAAGTTCAGGTGGGGGATTAGCAGAGAAGCTCCTCACACAGAACCTCCTGTTCTGGACTTTGGGGTCCAGTGCCAGGTGCCAGGGACTGAAGCATGGTAATCGGCGCCCACAAGGATTCCTACCAGATTCACTGGAACCTGGGTCACAGGGGCTGACCTGAAGCTTTCTGGTCATTATATGTATTCCTAGGGCGGCAGCCACACAAACCCCTTTGCCTCAGGCATTTAATTTCTTTTTATTTTATTTCTGTGTTTATTTATTTTTGGCTGTGCTGGGTCCTTGTTGCTGCATGGGCTTTTCTCTAGTTGCGATGCATTGGCTTCTCTTGGTGGTGGCTTCTCCTGATGTGTAACAAGGGCTCTAGGGTGCACAAGCCTCGGTAACTGTGGAGCGTGGGCTCAGGAGTTGAGGTTCCTAGGCTCTAGAGCACAGTGCAGAGTTGTGGGACACGGACGGGCTTAGTTGCTCCACAGCTTGTGGGGTCTTCCTGGATCAGGGATCAAATGGGCGTCCTCTGCATTGGCAGGTGGATTCTATACCACTGAGCCACCTGGGAAGCCCCAAGCATTTCATTTCTAACCTGGATGTTCAGGAGACAAAGTCCTCATGTTTGATCCTTTGTGTTGCTGAAAGATCAATTCTTTTCCTTCGGTCCCCAGAGTTAGGAGTGCGTAAGTGAAAGAGCTCAGCCTTGTCCAACCCCATGGACTGTAGCCCACCAGGCTCCTCTGTCCATGGGATTCTTCAGGCAGGAATACTGGAGTGGGTAGCCATTCCCTTCTCCAGGGGATTGTCCTGACCCAGGGATTGAACCTGGGTCTCTGACATTGCAGGTAGATTCTTTACCATCTGAACCACCAGGGAAGCTGTAGTCAAGTTTGAGAACTAACATCCAGCCCAGGGTGCTCATCCCGGTGTGCAGAGATGTAGGGCTCTGAGTCAGATTGGGTGGGTGGGAGGGGGGAATGATGTTTTTGGATGTTCAGAAGATAATAGAAGCAACAGGAAGAACATTCTGGTAATAACTCTTACTGATTAAAATATTACCTGACTGTGTTTTATCTCCTCAGTAAAAGTGTTAGGGGGAACAGAAGAGAAAAAATAAGGACTTGAATGTGAGACTTTATCTTTTGAAATCCAGAAAGCTTCACATCCAACAAATGAATGTGCCTGAGAGAACGTTTTGCCTGTAGAGAAATGGTAATGTTACATCACACTAGGCTATACATTAGGGTTCCTCAGAAAGACAGAACTAATAGGATGTACGTGTTCGTGTATATATACACTAGGATGCATATGTAAAGAGAGAGGGTTTTATTTCAAACGACTGGCTCACAGGATCATGGATGTAAGTTCAAAATAGGGCAAAACTCCAGGCAGAGTCGATGCTGCTGTTTGAGTGTGAAGGCTGTCTCCTGGCACAATCCCCTCTTCTTCCTGAAACACAGTCTTTTCCTCATAAAACCGTCAGCTGATTGCATGAAGCCCACCTATGTTACAGAGGGTAATCTGCTTTGCTCAAAGTCCACTGATTCTATTTCATCTGAAAGCGACCTCCAGAGAACCATACAGACTAACACTTGCCCAAATGTCTGGGTGCTGTGACTCAGCCAAGTTGATACACAATACTAACCGTCCCAGCACCATGGAGAAGTCACTTCCTAACACACATGCTTAATACATTCCTTCCCTCCTAAAGTGTCTCACACACAGTGGGTTTAGACTAAGCCTCGCATCAGTCAGGGAACCAAGGGGAAGGACAATTTACAAGTGACATGAAGGAGTTCATATCTGCAGAGTAGAAAACAAGGAGAGCAGATATTCTCTGAGGATTTGGGATGGGTGCTGAGGCAGGTGATTCTTAACCTCAGTACAGGCAGCCTTGAAGGCCATGTTGGAAAATGCAAGCTGGATGCAGTAAGAAACCGATAAGAGTTAAGACTACCTACTTCATTTTATTCTTTCTTGTTTTTCCTAAGAGAACACAGAAGTCAGAAACATTCAAGAAAATCATGAGTGATGAGTCAGGCTGCATCAAAGGCACTTAAGCCATGCTCCCTGGGATAGAAAACACGTGGTAAATCCTGATGCATGCCCCTCTGGAGGATGGGGAGCTGGAGGGGCTGGTCCTCGGTCCTGAGCTCAGGAAGCAGCCCAGGCTTCTCGTTTACTGTTTCCTGTCGGCCATGACCTACACATCAGCATGCAACCTTGTCACGCCAATGACAGCGCATCTCACGCAATTAAAAAGGAAAAGTCAAAACATTAATATCTCATGTTCAAAGGTCAGGATATCTCCACTCAGCTTTCCAAAGCTGGTGATAGAGGGCTTGGAGCCTTCCCATCATATAATCCAAGCAGAGGTCATAGGCCAACACGTCCTGTCTCAAGGTTTTTGCCCCATTGTAGCCAGACTGTTGGACTCTCAGAGAACTTGCAGTTATGGTCACGTTCACAGAGTCTGAGAACAGAGAAGAAACCAAGCTGCAGCCAGCATGCTCCCATCACTGTTCAGATGTGGGAACTGGAGGCTGGAGGGAAGTGGTTTTCTCCATGTTGCACACTAATTTGTGAAAGAATTAAGACTAGAACTCAGTTTTATGACCCCAGACAGGTGTGCACTCTCTTTGGCTTCTGTTTGAAAGCCAGCGTCTGCAACAGTAAAGCAGAAGGGTGGTAGGAGAAGATGATAAACCAATGCCAAAGAGAGGCCTGTATCCCTGCCTTTTCTTCCAAGGTGCTGAGCTGGGACAGATTGTCAGGGTAATTTAATATAAAAAATATATATAAAACTCATTTTCATAGCAAAAGAAGAGAAAAGACAGCCTCATATCTTTGTTGGTGGAAATGACCTGCTATCCATAGGCAGATGAAATAAAATGGGAGGAGTCTTGAAATGGCTGCCTGCATGTATGTTTGGGGGTGTTATATAGTATCTATAATTAATAGTACTTACCATTGATTGAATATTTAATATGAAACTGGAGCTATTCTAAGCCCCTAGTGGGAATCAATCTATTTAATTTTTTTTTTTTTTTTTGGCTGCACTGGGTCTTCATTGCTTTGGGCAAGCTTCTCTCTATGTGGCGAGCAGGGGCTATTCATTGATGCAGTAGGCAGGCTTCTCATTGCGGTGGCTTCTCTTGTTGCACGGGCTCTAGAACAGGCTCAGCAGTTGTGGCCCACAGGCTTAATTGCTCCAGCATGTGGGATCTTCCTGGACCAGGGATTGAACCCATGTCCCCTGCATTGGCAGCTGGATTCTTAACCACTGGGCCACCACCTAAACCTATTTGATCTCTACAATAATCCTGTGAGCTGGGTACTCCATGCCTCTGCTTTACAGATAAGGAAACTGGGTTGTTGGAAGTTATTCAGCGACAGGGTCACACAGCTAGAAAGTGTCAAAGCTGATATTTGTGGCTTTGGAGGCAGGACTCTCAGCTCCTACCCCGTGATGCCCATGAAGCTGTGGAGAGCTAGAGGAAATGCCACCTGTGAAAACATGACTTCCGCAGATTCCAGGTTCCTGGGTCTAGCACAGGCGAATACGGGAATCCTCATAAAATACCAGGGGCTCTAAGGAGGGACCACAGTATGGGAAATCTTGATGAGAGGATCGTGAAGGAAGAAGGTAAACAAGTCTGTCTTGAGCTTGTGATGGGATCACGCCCTTGAGAGACAGACGGACAAATCCTGGAGGAACTTTATCTCCAGTAGGATCCCAGGTCAAAGTACCCAAATACAGAGAAGGAACACTCATGTCCTTTTTCAGACCCTTACGCCGCTGCTGCTGCAAAGTTGCTGCTGTCGTATCCGCCTCTGTGCGACCCCATAGACGGCAGCCCACCAGGCTCCCCCGTCCCTGGGATTCTCCAGGCAAGAACACTGGAGTGGGTTGCCATTTCCTTCTCCAATGCATGAAAGTGAAAAGTGAAACTGAAGTCTCTCAGTCGTGTCTGACTCTTCGAGACCCCATGGACTGCAGCCTACCAGGTTCCTCTGCCCATGGGATTTTCCAGGCAAGAGTACTGGAGTGGGGTGCCATTGCCTTCTCCCTTCAGACTCTTATAATGACTGATAATTTTCAAGTGCCTCCAAGCTCCAGATCCTGTTCTCAGCCCTTCTGCATGTGTCACCTCATTCAAACTTTACAGCAAAGCTTGAGACAGGGCTCTAGCATCTCTGTTTTCCAGAGGAGGAAGCCGACCAGGCTCAGAAAGTTTCAGAAGCTTTATAAGCCAGGTCGTAGCTGTGTTGACTCGATCCTGAGCGTTACAGAGCTGGGCCAGAGCTCTGCCCTCCGTCACCTGAGCATAAAGGCTAGTTCTCAGGAGGGGACCAGGGTGGCTGGAGGTCTCGGTTTTGAGGAGTAAGTAGACCTGCAAAAAACTAACTGGCATCAACTTGCAGGAACATGGATGGACCTGGAAATATCTTGCTAAGTGAAGTAAGTCAGAATATGATGTCACTTATCTGTAGAATCTAAAATATGACACAAATAAACTTATTTACAGTCTACAGACTGTAGACTCACAGACATAGAAAACAAATATTGTTACCAAAGTGGGGAAGGGAGAGAAAGGGATGAATTAGGAGTTTGAGATTAACATATCCACATTACTCTATTTAAAATAGATAACCAACAAGGACCTACTGTATAGCACAGGGAGCCATACTCAATATATTTTGTTATAGCCTATAATGGATATGAATCTGAAAAAATATATACATATATATGGGCTTCCCAGGTGGCTCAGTGGTGAAGAATCCACCTGCCAATGCAGGAAACACAGGAGATGCAGATTCAAATCCTGGGTCAGGGAGATCCCCTGGAGGAGGAAACGGCAACCTGCTTCCCTGCTTCAGTATTCTTGCCTGGGAAACCCCATGGAAAGAGGAGTCTGGCAGGCTACAGTCTATGGAGTCACAAAGAGACACGACCAAGTGATTGAGTGTGCACATACGTATATATGTATAACTGAATCACTGTTGTACACCTGAAATTAACACAACATTGTAAATCAACTATACTTCAATGAAAGAAAGAAAAGCTGGGCACCGTATGGGTGATGGATGGGAACTAGATGTGTTGTGGTGACCATTTTACATTGTATACAGATATCAAATCATTGTATTATACACCTGAAATTAACATAATAGCATATGTCAATTAAACCTCAATTATAAGAAGAAAGCTGGTCACCACACCTTGCCTGGGAAGCCAGGCATATGGGATTCCTTGGTCCACCTTCTGGGGCACTCACCAGGCTCCCTGCCCTGTGTATACAGGGAGCAAACAGAACCCCTGTCCTCACAGAGCTTTCAGCCTGGCGGGATCCACTCACAAGAGGAGGCGACCAGCGTCCCCCATTAGGACCATCTTGGTGTGGCAGCCCCCCATCCCCTCAAACCTGAGCTTCTCACACTCTTCCAGGCGGGTGGGGGCCCCGTGGTGAGCCGGCTGACACATAAAAATGGCCTTCTGCATTTCTGCTGACACGTCTTCCATATCTGATGGAGTTAGATCTTCATTATGAAATTAGATGAGATTTCTGATGCACAGACTAATAGATAACAGCTCCCATTCTTCCTCTGAGCAGCGGCAGAAACAGCCAAGAACAGGGAGCGGGGGGCCGCAGCTGCCCCCGCCCATCCCATCCCATCTTCCTATCCACCTGTCATCATCCGCTAACATCGTTAGCTCACCGAGGGGACAGCAGCTCATTGTGTTATCCGCTCCCCCGCAACCAAAGGGCTTTGTGTACTGAGTCTGCGGCTAAGTCATGGAACAACTAGATACATTCTGCACAGGAAGCGGTGATGAAGATAGCCAGCAGCTGTCCTTCACTTTCCAGCAAGGTGGAGGGGATCTCTGGGGGGTCCCTGGGGCTG
Organism: Dama dama; assembly: GCF_033118175.1. Lineage (NCBI taxonomy): Eukaryota > Metazoa > Chordata > Mammalia > Artiodactyla > Cervidae > Dama > Dama dama. Next base: position 16,046,073 of record NC_083682.1, read on the forward strand.
GGGTTCCCTGGCACCACTCCTGAGGCTGCCTTCCCTTCTGTCCTCCCTGTGAGATCTCATACGCAGACTGCCCACTGTGTGCCAGGCTCTTCGTGTGCAATGTCCCGTTTAGTCCTCATGATAAACCTGTACGTGGGCACTGTTATTCCCAGCTCACAGCTTGGGAGCCTAAGGCTGAGGTGGTCAGGTGACGCCCAAGGCCAATGAGCTGGTCAAACTCACATCAGTTGAACTCCAAGGCCCCTGATTTTTCTATCATTTTGCTCTGAAGTCTTCACCTATCTTTTTATTTTTTTCTATTAAACTTTTAACTTTGTATTGGAGTGGAGCTGATCAGCAATGTTGTGGTAATTTCAGGTGACACCAAAGGGACTCAACCATACATATACATGTATCCACTCTCCTCTAAACTCCTTTCCCATCCAGACTGCCACATAACGTTGAGCAGAGTTCCCTGCGCTGTACAGAAGGTCCGAGTTGGTTAATTCACCCCAGTGTAACTCCCTGCCTTGCATTTGTCTCCACTTCTGCAGGTGGAGGACAGAGCCATCTCTCCTTGCAGCCCCACCTTTATCTCCCCAGCATTCTTCTGTTCAGGCCTCAGGGGACCGTTCCCCTTTGACCAGCTGGAAACCGAGCTTCTGATGTCCTTAGGGGATTGCTTTCTTCTTTGTATGAAAGACACAGCCTCGGCCCCCACTGACTTTGCAAACATTTCACAGCTAACATTTACGCTTTAATGCTGACACTTTTACCCTTCCTTCTGGGGTGAGCCACACAGTGGCCGAGTCTTGGGGGGCCCAGGGAAATTTTTCTTCATAGGCTAGTTGATCTATGGTTCCCACCTGATAACACAGAAGAATTTAGGTTGCGGTAACTAACACACAGGGAATGCTGGTGAGACATGGACCCTTTTTCCCAAGTGCCGAGGAGAACGGATCTTGCTTCTGATGTGTCGGCGGCTGTGTCTTCCTAGCAGGGCATGTTCACTGAGGCTTTCATCTACATGGGCTCCTGGTGTCAGGGTCTGTATTCCACGGCAGATAACAGAAGCCCAAGCTCACAGGTGTTACTGTGGAGCATGAAGTACAGAGATGGGCAGGCTGCTCATCATGAAGACCATCCACCTGATGGCATCAGCCCCTCAAGGGCCTCTCGTCTGTCCTCTCCGCAATCTTCAGTGTCAGACGCTTGTCCTCATGGTGGAAAGATGGTACCTCGGCCTCACCCTCACTTGAATTTCCAAGGAGGAAGAAGAAAAAGAAGTCAGAAGGGGGAAGACGTGTTGCCAGAATGAGGAAGCATCTCTAGGAAGTTACCACTCTTGGACCACTAGCCACGTCCTCACCATGGGCTGCCCCTCCGGTATAAGGAGAGATGGGAAAGGCGGTGCTTAGATAGGCCCGTGGTCCCCTAAACCAACTCGAGATACTGAGAGAGGAGGATGGGGAGGACACTTTGCTGGTGGATAACTTGCTGTGGCTGCCACTTTCCCGTCCCTCCTACTTGGACTTTTCTAGGGCAGGGAAGAAGCCATTAGAAGGAAATTCTTATGTTCGATCTGCCCTTAAAGGCAGAGGCCTCCATGGCCCCTCACACTTTCTGCTACAAGGTCGCTTTTTTTAAACTTTTCATTCATAATGGAATACAGCCTATTAACAACGTTGTGATGGCTTCAGGAGGACAGCAGAGGGACTCAGACATACATATATGTGTATACAGGCTTCCCAAGCGGCACGAGTGATAAAGAACCCATCTGCCAATGCAGGAGACATAAGAGACACAAGTTCGATCCCTGGGGCAGGAAGATGCCCTGGAGGAGGAGCTGGCAACCCATTCCAATATCCTTGCCTGAAGAATTCCCATGGACAGAGGAGCCTGGCGGGCTATAGCCCACAGGGTCACAAAGAGCCGGACACGACTGAGTGACTTAGCAGGCACATGATGGTGGAGGAGGGGCTGACCTTTCTTGCCTTTGGCCCCACACATTTTTTTCCTCTTGGTCTTCCCTGGTGGCTCAGTGGTATAGGATCTGCCTACAGTGTGGGAGATCTGGGTTCGATCCCTGGGTCAGGAAGATCCCCTGCAGGAAGGCATGACAACCCACTCCAGTATTCTTGCCTGGAGAATCCCATGGAAAGAGGAGAGGGCTGCAGTCCCTGGGGTCGCAGAGTCAGACATGACTAAGTAACACACACATTCTCCCCTGCAAGTCTCCCTTAACAGTGGCTCTGCTTCTTTTCTGCCAGACCATCAGTCCACCATCCACTGCTGCTTAAGAATTCTGTGTTGTTTTACTGTAATTTTTACCACCGGGGAGGAGTTATTGATATTATCTATTATATAAAGAATTTGTAAAGATAGGAGAGCAATTAAAATATGATAACAGTGGGTAAAATCATTCAGCTGGATCATGCCTCTACCCTTTTTTAGAAGCTCCAATGAGTCCACATTTCAAAAAAAAAAAATGGAACCCAAACTCTACCAAAGCATGTGGAGTACTTCAGCATCCCCTCCCACTATTCCTCAGACACAAACGATTCCTCACTTTTTCTTAAACAAGCCTTGATCTTTTAAATCTCCCTTTCTTCATTCTTTCTGTTGTTTGCTGCAAATAGACCCCTCTTCTCCAATTGGTGACATACTACCTACCTTACAAAGCCCAGCCCTTCTGCTAAGTATTCTCCAGGTCCTTTGAGCCTCAGGTCCAAAATTTCAGACTCACTAGATGATCACTATTGTAGCTCCCATCACACTGCTGGCAATTTGCTCACACATCTGTCTCCTCCACTAAGCTATGAGCCCCTGGAATGTGGGCACAGGCTCTTACACACCATTGCAGCCCCTGTGTCTAGGGCAGTGCTTGCTACATTGCAGTTGCTTATTTGTTGTTCAGTCACTCAGTCATGTCCAACTCTTTGCCATTCTACGGACTATAGCACACCAAGCTTCCCTGTCCTTCACTATCTCCCTGAGTTTGCTCAGATTCATGTCCATTGAGTTGATGATGTCATCCAATCATCTTATCCTCTTTCATCCCCTTCTCCTCCTGCTCTCAACCTTTCACAGCATCAGGGTCTTTTCCAATGAGCTGGTTCTTTGTTGCTTATTATGTCATTAGAATAACACCTTTGCAGCCACTTTGTATAAAGGAGGCACTGTTATTTCCAGCCCCATTTTATAGATGAGAAAATCGAGGCTGGAGAGTGTAACTTGTCACTTTTCTACACAAGTGATTGGAGTTTCTGGCTCCAGTGCCTGAACTTTGAGTCATGACTCAACACTGCTTCCGAATAGAATATTGTATGGAAGAATGAGTGAGACCATAGACATTGTCCAGCCTGTTTTGGAAAGGGATCACAGAATGCAGAGAAATGTGCAGCTCATCCCCTCCAACGTATGACTCACTTCTGACCCATCTGCCAGCCCAGCTTTCCTGCCTTCAGCAGTGAGCCTGGCACAGGTGCAGGCTGCCTGCCTGGGTTTAGGCCCAGCTTCAGCCCTTGAGGCCAAAGGCCACATTACAGCATCCTGGCCAGGCTCCTGAGTGGTGCCTGTTCTGTCTGTCTGTCTCTCCTCTGCCCATCCTTCTCTCTCTCTGCCCCCTGTCCCTTCTGCTTCCCTGTCACAGATGTAGAATCTGTGCAGCCATCTCTGATGCGTCTAAGCACAGGCACTCAGGAACAGTCTTGCTCCAGATCCTGCCTCCCATTTTCATATTTCCTGTGGCGTTTTGTAGAAATAGCAGAACAATTACTCATCCACAGGGGGTAAAGGGAGCAGGGTTTTATATAATCAAATGTTAAAGTGACAAAGTTTTCCAGCCATTGGGGGAGAGAGAGGGAGGGAAGGTGGCTTGGGGATGGTTGGGGGATGGAAGAGGAGCCTGGACCCCTTGTCCATGGTGCAAGCTCCAGCAGGAATCTGCTTCGTACCTATGATGCTGAAGGTGGATACAACCTGTGCTTTTGGTTCTGCCTCCCCTGCAGTGAGGCCCTGCATCACCTCCGGCTAGTGAGTCTGCCAAAGGCTGCTTGGAACTCCCTAGCTTCCAGAGGGACCATTTCAGAAGCCTTGATATTTTATATCCATCTCCTGCATCGACTGAGAAAGAGAGAGAGAGAAAAAAAAATAGTGGTTCATCTCCCAGCAGGAACATTCTTAGCCAGAGGAGGGACAGAGTCCAGAAACATCTGTCTGTAGCAAGCATGCTCGGAGTTTCCCGTAAACACACGTTTCCATGAAAACCGAACAAAGGAGGATGAGAGAAAGGCCAGACATGTCCCCACATTTAAATGAGCCCCACGGCCTCGTTCCTTTCCACACAGGGCAGGGTCGGGGGAGAGGGTGCTGGCTGCTGTTTGCACCCAGACCCGCAGCTGGCTGTCCCCGCCAAGGGCCTCCTTCCCACCACACGCACCGCTGCACATGGACAGGCTCTCCGGCCATTTGTTCTCTGATGTGCGCTAAGTGAAACATAATTACCCACTTTGTCACATCGCATGTGACTTTGACGGCCCAGTGTGTGGGCTTTAAAAAAATACATTAGAAGGTCTTCAAAGGGAACCAGTGCTCCTTTGGGGATGGTTTTTGGGATTTCGATGGGAGCTGGTGCCTCCGGGAGCAGCAGCTGCTTCTGGCCACCTGCCCTCACCACTGCGCATCCCCTACAGGAAGGTGGGAAGGCAGGCAAAGAGGGAGGTTGTGGGGCAAGGGGGAGGGGGACATCCAGAGGGCTTTAGCAAAGAAGACAGGAAAGGAGGCAAAGGCACATGAGAGGCCAGAGCACGCTTGAGTCCCTTCTTTTGCGGGATGAATTGTTTCCAAAAGCAAGGCTGGCCCCTGCAGGCACCCTCTCCCTCTGCCTTGGGAAACATCCTACTTAAGCACGTGTTTAGTCTCTTTTCCAGATTCCTCGTACCCCACATCTCGTTTTTCTTGCTCACAAGACTCCTTCCCAGAAGGGCCAAGCTCCTCCCTCTCCAGCAGCACTCGCCTCCCTCTCCCAGGACCCTCCCCCCTGACCCAGTTCCCTTTTCTAAAGGAAGGCTCTGGGTCTTCTGAGATAGTGCCCTCATGTGCAAGTGGGCACACACACACACACACACACACACACACACACACTCCTGACCCTCAGAACCAGCACTTCTTTGTGGAGACACACTCACTATACACCCTGGAAACAGAGCTTCCGCAACACAATTTGAGCCCATCAATGCTGCGAGGGCTCAGGCTGTGAGTGTCTTTAAATGGGAAGCCTGCTCGTTACTGCAATTAATTGGCATTGCTGCACTAATCGGAAGGCAGCCTGCCTGTAATGAGCGTGGCAGCAGCCTACTGCGTGCAGCGGGAAGGCAGAGGTGGGCTTGGAGCCCTGGGCAGTGTTTACAGCAGACGATACAGGAAATCCATAAGCATTCTCAGCTTTTGTAAAGCAAGGTTGCACTATTGGGTTTATATTAGCAATTTTCAATCATCTTTTATTAGTGCTCCATTGATCTTCTGTCCATTTCCTTAATGTATTAAAGCATAACAATCTGCAGAACATCCTCCCCTGGTCAGCTGACTACATAAAAGCATCACCACCCAACCGCTTATTCAGAAGCTCTGAGTCCCTCATGCAAACCCCCTTTGGATGGGAACAGACATGTGCTGAATGAAATGAAGTTTCTCTGAAGTGAAGTGGACAGAGAGGTCCATACTGATCCTGCATGTCTCTGGTGGGACGCCTTCCAGCCAGGGAATGGCAGGTCTGGGGGCACTTGCAGGAATCGCTCATACAGCCTTTCCCTCTAGTCTCATTCTAGGCAAGCAACTCATGGAGTTAATGGTGCAAATGAGTTCCAGCTCCAATCTGGCCTAATTGTATAAAGACTCATCTGGGCAAGTTCTGTAGGTTTGTCTTTCCTCACCTATAAAAGGACGACGTTGACCTGGATGACTTCTATGGGTTTTTTCAACAATAAATTGAATTGGTTTAATAAAAAAACAAAGACCTTCCTGACAATAGGCTTATCTTCTTATAGGGAAGATCATATGTATTTATATGCATTTAAAATGAAAGGCAATATGTTTTATATTCTGGAGAAGATTCTTCTCCAGGGGATCTTCCTGACCCAGGGATCAAACCCAGGTCTTCTGCATTGCAGGCAGACTCCCTGTTGTCTGAGCCACCCAGGGAAGTCTTATATACTGGAGAAGATACAAAATATTGACATAAAAGGAATCCAGAAAAGGGAGACATTTCTTAGTGAGATGACCCGGGAGGACTGCCTGGAGGAGGCATCATTCGAAATGCATCTTGAGGAGTGAGAACTTAGTCAGGGGAAATGGAGCTGAGGGTGGGACCTTCCCTGTGATGGTGACATTGCACTCCTGGGAAGAGAGGAAGGGGAGTCTAGAAGGTAAGGTGCTTTGAATTCCAAAGACTGAGACCATTTCAAGACGTAGGAGAGTATTTCTGGGGGCCACATGCTGCCAGGAAATCAGCAAGGCTGACTGCTGTGTCCTGAACAAACACAGCCCCAGACAACAAGCTCCGGTCCTCCCATGGGACCCTGCCTGGGCTGCCAGTGGTCACCTGTGAAACGCCTACCATGTTCTTCATGGGGGAGATGCATTTGTGCTCCCCAAGCCTGTGGTGTCTGTAAGTCCCGCTCACTGTTCTGTGGACAACACATGCTGCTTTTCCAGACACTGAGAGGTTACACAACGGGAGATGAATGGCGGGCTGCTCCTCTGCTCAGACACCCTGCACTGGCTTCCTATTCTCGCTGTGCCGCTGGGCCCACTTCTGCACAAGGTTCTGATGCTCATACATCTGCTCCTGAGTTGTAGGAGTCCTCCCATCCCTCATGAGTTATCTCCCTTATCCTGCCAAAGTGCCCCCAACCCTCCCTCTGAGCTGGGGTGTAGGGGATATTCCACAAGGAAAGAGGCTGGGTCCTTGCCTTCATTAAACTGCAGGTGAGTTAATTAACCTGCAAATAAGTCTCTCAAACTCCTTATCCAGCAGAACCACTGCCTCCATTTGACAGATGAACCAACCAAGGCTTATGTGTGTGTAGGAACCTTCCCTGGCTTCCCTGGTGGCTTAGATGGTAAAGAAACTGCCTGCAATGCAGGAGATCTAGGTTTGAACCCTAGGTCAGGAAGATCTCCTGGAGAAGGGAATGGCTACCCACTCCAGTATTCTTGCCTGGAGAATCCCATGGACAGAGGAGCCTGGCAGGCTGCAGTGTGTGCAAAGAGTCAGGCCCAACTCAGAGACTAACACTTTCACTTGAGTCTTGAATTTGGAGTCAGAGGATTGGATGTGAGCCTGGATCTTCCTTATTCTACCCTTATCCTTTACACACATGAGCCTTGGTTGGCTCACCTGTTCAACGCGGGCAGTGGTTCTGCTGGACAAGGAGTTTGTGAGAGAATCAGATTACATGACAAAAGAGAATTTGTTTTGTAAATCCAACATTTTGATTTCTATTATGATTGTTTCAACTGTGCGGAGAGAGATAATCTTTATCATTTTAATAAGTTCATCAACCATTCCACAAAAGAAGTTAATACATCTGATTTTAAATTATGTGTACATATTACATAGCTGCTCTCAGACAGTTTGCAACTCCTTTTATGGTCAGGCAATCCTAGCTGATTTGTAACTTAAGTCAGGTATTCAGAGCTTTCCTCCATGCATTGTCTTCCAAATACAGAATTCCTCCAGTGATCCTAGGGGTCATTTGCCTGCATGGCTACTGTGAAGAGTCACCACATCTTGCTCTCTGGGTGGCCGCACTCACATGCCAGAAGGAACTGAAGGGTGTTGGATGTGAGAGTTGGACTATAAAGAAAGCTGAGTGCTGAAGAATCGATGCTTTTGAGCTGTGGTGTTGGAGAAGACTCTTGAGAGTCTCTTGGACTGCAAGGAGATCAAACCAGTCCGTCCTAAAGGAAATCAGTCCTGAATATTCATTGAAAGGACTGATGCTGAAGCTGAAACTCCAATACTTTGGCCACCTAATGTGAAAAACTGACTCATTGGAAAAGACCCTGATGTTGGGAAAGATTGAAGGCAGGAGGAGAAGGGGATGACAGACGATGAAATGGTTGGATGGCATCACTGATTAGATGGACATGAGTTTGAGCAAGCTCCGGGAGTTGGATATAGGCAGGGAAGCCTGGCATGCTGCAGTCCATGGGGTCACAAAGAGTCAGACACGACTGAGCAACTGAATTGAACGGAACTGAAGGGTGTTGGGTGTCCATGCTCAGTCTGTCCTTCTCTTAAGGAGTGATCATGTTGTGGACAGATCTCATAGAGCAGCGGTTCCCAACCTTTTTGGCAGCCGGGACTGGTTTCATGGAAGACAGTTTTTCCATGGATCAGAGGTGTTGGGGGGATGCTTTTGGGATGATTCAAGCACATTGCATTTATTGCATACTTTATTCTAATATAATGCCACCACTGATCTGACAGCAGTTATCAGTCCTTGGCCTGGAGGTTGGAGACCCCTGCTGTGGAGGGTGCCTGGTCCTTATCCTGGACTGTCAGTGGCTCTCAGGCCAGCCCACACCCTCAAAGAGCAAGAGCATCCTTCCCCTGACAGGGCTTCACAGCAAGCCCCCACCTGCCTGAGCCTGTAGGGTCGGCACTTTGCTTCTGAGCAGAAGGAAGTTTCTCGCCTATCCCCGCTGCTCCTTCCCTGGGAACAGTCTTCCCTGCCCTTTCTCTCCTCTAGGGCAGAGCTCCAGCATCATTTTTAGAACTTTGCATCACTTCGCATTATTGATCCCTATCTTGGAGGATTCCTCCTCGGCTGAAAGGATACAGGGAGGCAGAAAAGGCCTAGAACATCATAGAAAGACATGTTTGCTGGAAACTGAGGATGTGGTCCATTGATCTTGGTTATTCGCAAGGGGTTCTATGGGGTTAGGTGTTTAAAGTATGCTCTTGTGCATCAATTGCTTTGGGGGCATGACTGTTCAGATGAAGGCTGTTTGAATTGCATCCCTGCTGGTCTAAAGTATATTTAAAAGTGTGAACATTGGAGGAGGAGAGGGAGCCAGAAGCCCACTCATGCAGATATAGAGACTTACATGACTCAGTTTCCTTCTCCAAAAAGAGGACAATGATGTGGTTGCTTTCTGGCAGGTTAGCTAGCATGTGGGTGCTGTACTAATTAATGTCATATGGAATTGCAAAGCATGCAAACTTTAGAAGCACCCTGGTGCAGTACAATTCTTGGTGCATGAGTCAGCCTGTGTATGCCAGTATTTATTCATATAAATATGAGTGAAGGAATAACAGAAAGTTGGCAGCAGAGAGCAGAATACGTGTGCACACAGAGCAAGACCAATTCAAGGCTGAGTGAAAGCAAAGTGGAAGTGTTAGTCACTCAGCAGTGTCCGATTCTTTGTGACCCCATGGACTATAGCCTGCCAGGCTCCTCTGTCCATGAATTTCCCAGGCAAGAATACTGGAGTGGGTTGCCATTCCCTTCTCCAAGGGATCTTCCCCACCCAGGGATCGAACCCTCCGCTCCTACATTGTAGGCAGATTTTTTACCATCTGAACCACCAGGGAAGCCCTTAAGGCTGAGTAAAGGAGTCTAAATAGATTGTCATCCTCATAAAATTAACATAGTTCTCCTGATGAAAAGCCAATGCAATATTTAGGGTGATTTGGGCTGCAAGTAATTGAACACTTAGTAATGGAAACTTAGAAAATCAGGACTTCAAAGAAGCCTAGAGATGGGGTGACCAAAAGTTCAGTAATAGCATTTGGGATTTAGGATGTCACAGCTGGCCTCCATCATGCTTGAGACGTGGGGTCATCATTCCATGAGTGGGAAGCAGCTGCTTTTCTCCAGCCCTCACACCATCACCTGGCTGTGATCAGAGACAGGAGCAGGGACTTCCCTGGTGGTCCAGTGGCAAAGATCCCATACTCACAATGTGGGGGGGGGGGGAACCCTGGTTCAAATCCTGGTCAGGGACCTAAATCCCACATGCTGCAATGAAGTTCAAAGATCCCACATGCTACAACAAAGACCTGGCACAGCTAAATAAAATTTTTAAAAATTTAAAGAGTCAGTTCAGTCGCTCAATCATGTCTGACTCTTTGTGACCCCATGTACTGTAACACACCAGGCCTCCCTGTCCATGACCAACTCCCAGAGTTTACTCAAGCTCAAGTCCATCAAGTCAGTGATGCCATCCAACCATCTCACCCTCTGTCATCTCCTTCTCCTCCTGTCTTCAATCTTTCCCAGCCTCAGTATCTTTTCAAATGAGTCAGTTCTTATACATAGTGAAGGTCTTTAAAAAAAAAAAGGCAGGAGCAGAGGGAGGTGGACAAGTGCACACACATCTTTTGATGAGGGCAGGACACTCAGCCCATCTATTGGGCATGTGATATGGTCAACCATGGGTATAAGAAGGTGACTAGCTGGCATTTTTAGCCTCTGTTATGAGAGCATAGAAAGGAAGGGAGGGGAGAAAAAGGATTTTATAAAGCTGTCAGCACCTGGTGTCTTTGTGAGCAATGGGCTTGTAGATAAAGATCTGCGATTTGCTGGGGAATGTTCGCTCTGTGAACACCTGAGATGACTGTGCAGCCTCCCTCTAGCTGCCGGCAATATGCCTGTCTAACGAGCTTCTCTGCGGTGCCGCCTCCCTGCATGTGTGGGCTGCAGAGCATTGGCCTCACACACGTGGATCCTCCCCAGCATCAGACCCTCCTGGACGTGCATATGGCGCCTATGGTATAGACTGGGTTCCTCTGGTGTCCCCCTCCCATGACACAGACAGTGTATGAATGAGGGTTGTGGGACACCCACCTGCTCTGCAGTCTTGTGGGCTGACTAACCATGCAAACCTGGATATGGTACAATATGTGTATTTGTGTTTATCACTTCAGTCATGTCTGATTCTTTGTGACCCCATGGACCGTAGCCCACCAGGCTCCTCTGTCCATGGGATTCTCCAGGCAAGAATACTGGAGTGGGTTGCCAGGCCTTTCTCCGGGAAAATCTTTCCAACTCAGGGACTGAACCCTGGTCTCCTGCCTTGCAAGCAGATCCTTTACTGTCTGAAACACCAGGAAAGCAGTACGTGGATGGTGGCCCTGAAAGCCAGTATGAAGCCCTGCTTGGGCTTGACAAAAATGGGAATGTTCTATTGAAAGCCCCGGGCAGAAGGCCTAATGAGATGTTAGTCAGATGTTCGGGGACACTGTCTACCCAGGGGCTTCCATCTGCTTATACCCCTGTCTTCCAAACCAGGGTCTGACTGTGTTTGTTGATCACCAACTGGCCGCCCTCCCTCGCCTCTCCCGGAGTCGCCGACCAGTTGCTGAACTTCCCCCCCATCAGACCGGAGCAGCTGATGGACCTTGCTCCTGCTCCTCACTCTTTCCCGATGCATTTTTCATCATTAAAGGGAAAATGTCATTTCGGTGACAGATATTAGTGTGATTGGTGTCAGGAATGAATCTTCCTTTCTCTGTCAGCCTTGCTTCACACAATGCTAAGACAATGTTCCGTTAAAAGGCCACTTCCATTTCCAGCTCAGGCAGCATGCGAGAAGGGCAGGCTTTGGCTGTGATGGATGGCCTCGCTCAGGGCTGGAGCTGGGCCAGGGAGCACAGCAAGAGGCTGACCCTTCCAGCACCAGGACAGCCCGAGGGCTCTGGGAAACCCACGACTTGTTTCTGCCTGTATTCCACGGGGGATGTGGTCTGATGAAGTGGGCACCTTCCGCTCTACTTGGCAACCAAGTCTTTGGGATGAATTCCCCATCATCAGCGACGTATAGTGTGATATAATCCAAACCCTTATATTGAAAAGCCAACCTAGCAATGAAAAGTTCCGTTTTCTTTCAGCAAAATGTAGGCCGACCTCTATATGTCCTCCTAGGTGCAGATCTGAGCCTGGAATGAGCGAGTGATAGTGATACCTCCCTGCGCGTGTGTGCTCAGTCACGTCTGGCTCTTTGAGACCCCATGGACTGCAGCCTGCCAGGCTCCCCTGTCCATGGGATTTCCAGCAAGAATACTGGAGCGGGTTGTCATCTTCTCCTCCAGATCCCCAGGGATCGAACCCACATCTCCTGCATTGGCAGGCGAATTCTTTACCACTGCGTCACGTGGGAAGCCCGGTTACCTCCACAGCACACCTCATATGACGCCCTGCGTACAGCAAACTTTCAGAACTCATTTAGAATTCAATTTCCTCAAGCCGAAATAAAGAAAATAGTGCCCCGGCTTTCCCTCTCCCCAGCTGAGCTGCTCATTCAATTTGGTGGTTGTTTATTGAACTCACGGTCAGGGCCACACACTTTGCTCAGCTCTGAGAAGGTACAAAGATGAACAAGAAGTGTTACCTGGCTTCAGAGAGCTTCCAGCCTTCCAGGTGAGATCAGATGAATAGGCAGTCAATTATAATACAAATATATATAAATATATATTAAACTCAATATTTTGAATTATTTCTCAATGATATGCATACAAATGTATCCTACAACTGTTTGATTTTAACCAGTGAAGGAGAGGGATGGGGGACTCAGTAAAAGTAATATTTTATAAAGAAAATTAAATTTTAACTGGTCCCTGAGTATAGGGCTTTCCTGTTGGCTCAGATGGTAAAGAAGATCCCCTGGAGGAGGAAATGGAAACCCACTCCAGTACTCTTGCCTGGAGAACTCCATGGATGGAGGAACCTTGTGAGCTACAGTACTTAGCATGTCTAAGAATCAGACACGACTGAGTGACTAACCCACTGAAGTTTGAATGGGATTTAGAAATCAGCATGGAAAAGTAGGGACCCTGTAGACCTGTAGACGAGAAGTCTAAGCAAATGCTTAGACTTGGAAATACAGAGAGGCTGAAGACCCCCAGGGTGGCGAATAAAGCTTGTGGATGGGGCCTCAACAGAGACCAGACCGAGCCTAGTCAGTTAGGCTGACATAATTCTAAGAGCCTTGATTACTCAGACTCGGGAATTTGCTATATGTAAAAGCAGGGAAGCCACTGAATTTTCCTGAACTGAGCTATGCTTCAGAAAGATAAAACTGGCTTCTGTGTATGAAATTGTTTATATCAGGAGTTATCTCCTTTATCTGATCCAAATCTTATTAAAATATTTTATAATACCTTTATTTCTATGAACATTAAATTCATAGAAAAAATAAGCTACCTATATACCTACTTGAAAAAATGACCTATTTAATGTCCTAGGTGGATCTATATGATACATAAACAGAAAATGACTAATAATCAAGTTAGTGTAAGATAAATCTTTTTTTTTTTAATGTAGACCATTTTTAAAGTATTGAATTTGTGACAATATTGTTTCTGTTGTATGTTCTGGCTTTTTGCGTATGTGGGATCTTAGCTCCTTGACCAGGGATTGAAAACACAACCCTTACATTGGAAGGTGAAGTCTTAACCACTGGACCCCCAGGGAAGTCCCTAAAATAATCTTTAGGCACAATGACGTCATACGATGTGATGAAATGCGGAAGATTGTGTCCGTACAGAGAGTCTGCGTGAACCTACTGGCTACTGTCCACAGTGACACGGGGCTAGGGAACCGGCAACTCTAATACAATGAGCTTTACCATTGGTCACGTGATCTTTCAAACTAGTGACAATTCTTGGTGATGAGCTGAACACATCAAAGCACAATCTTCCCTCAGCTGACAGGTAGTTGCATTCCTAAAGGATTAGTGACTGCTAAAGCCTTGTAAAAATATTCTGTGCTGATAAATCAAATAGAGTTCATTTTAGGCTACTCACTTAAATGTGAGGCGGGCATCTGACAACAGTGACAATGTCCCATGCATGGCTGAATGTCTAGCCTCTCTGGTCCCCATGCAAGGGAAGCTGACGTGTCTCTGTAATTACAGTGGCAATCAACATCCCCCCAGGAGTCTATCCTGCCCCTGTAAGGAAACAGTGGTTTAGGGAAAGGCAGAGTTGGAGGCAGAGAGATGAGTTAAGGTTTAATTAAAATAGTGGAGAAAAGAAACAAGGGGAGACTTCGTGGTTGCAGTGGAGCCCGGAAAGGAGGAAAAACATAGGAGACATCCCTACACAAGTGAGATAAGGGATGTCGGTGGTGAGGTTTCAAGCTCTATGCAAATATTGCTGCTATTAGAGTTGAATGTCGTTATGTTCACTTCCAGAAAGGAAATCTGAAGCCCTGAAAAGATGCAGTGACTTTTCCAAAGACATAGAACAGGTCAGGAATTGCATTAGACACCAAATGCCTCTGACCTACATTTCTTTGTAATTACTAATGCAAAGGAGCTTCTACTCAGCGTGGAGAATTTTAAGCAGAGAACTAGAGCAGAGCCAGTACAAAGATGGAAACAAGTTCTGGAAATTGTCGAATTCCAAGTGCTCTATTTAGCATCTCGGTATTTCATAGAATGCCTAGAAAACTCCAGGATTCCAAACACAGATCAAGATTCTCCAATCCATCCACTTCCGTGTTTGCTTAGGCCTCTAAATATTCATTAGTAACATTTGAGACAAAGGGAAGAGATAATTACAAGGAGAGGTTTTTCAAGATAGTAAAGGTTAACAGGATTCTTGGCATTTGTGGCCTGTCAATTTCCATGTAATTATGCTCAATTCCCAGAATTCTGAGTCAGTTGTACCTGTTAATGCTTAAAGATGATATCCTTGGAAAATAATTTATAAGATCGTTTTTCACAATTTTTAAGTTCAAACCAAGCACCCTGGCTAATAGATGATTATTAACGTCCTTCTTGGGTGGAGAGTGGTAGGAGGTCATAATGTGGATGTTGGGATTAGAGTGGAATTTTTTATGACAGCATGATAAGCTGGCTTTCCCAAGAGCAGAATGAGTGCCCTGAAAATATTTATATAACCTGATATGCAAATGTGTCCTATTTTGGTTTGATAAATAACAAGAACTTGGGAAGGGTGCCCCAACTCCCCACTGCCTCTTGGAAGAAAGAAAAAGGTCAGAGAGGTGCCTGTGTATGGAGCAGTACAACCACCTGGCCTCATGAACAGATACTGAGATGCTAGATTCTAGGTGTTCTTACACATTTATTCATTCAATCATCCTTCTTACACTGACATGTGATTTAATCTGTTACCCTGTTCTGTGCTAAAAATAGGGTAATCATGACTAAGACACTGTCCCTTCCTTCTTCTGTTCCCCTGTCATCTTGCACTTGCTCTTTATAATGTGCATGACACTTGTGATTCATTGATTATTAGTACAGTTACTTCTAGCATTTGCCTGTAGCCCTGGGGTCTGGACAGAGGTTATGACCATTCCTGTTGTATCATATCTTCGGCACTGGTACTCACCTGTTGAATCAGTGTGAGAAGACTGTACTCATTGCCCCTGTGGATCAGGAACAAGCTTTCCAACTAATTTCCTTGAAACTCTATCTGGGAGAAACTTTCCTAGAGTGCTTCTGGTCTTGGGTTTGCCCTGTCCTTGAAATTCTGGGGTCCTGTGCATGTGATTCAGCTGTGTCTTCAGGAAAGGAAAGTGCCTAATAGAGATTCTCAAATGAAGTTATAGGTAGAAACCTCCTGGTGGAGCAAATTGTGCAGAGAGTGAGCTCAGCACACAGGTCTGTGTATTACCTATTGTTTTGGACTATGGCTGTCATAGTGCTCTTTCCCAAGAAAGAAAAACAAAGAATGATGTGAGAAATCAATTGCCCTTCGTCATCCCTTGGAAAGTAGGCTGACACAGGGAAGCAACAGGGTGGAGGAGAAAGACCAGGGGACCAGGAGTCTAAAGACACATGCTGCGATCCACATCTTCTGGTTACTAGCAGTTGAGCTGGACTAGAAAGAGGGAGTCAGGAGAGGTGAGCAAGTGGCCCAAGTACCTGGGAGTTGATGTTCAAGGAGACAGTGGTTCAGGGTGGAGCAGGTTTCCCATAGCTAAGAGCGGAAATCAGGAATTGGACGTGAAGGAAATAGCCGAATAGCAGAAGGTAAGAACTGAAGGCAGTCCATCTAATTCTCCCTGAAGGGTGAAGGGGGCTTTTCCCCTGCTTGCGGGGGTCACCGTTCACACAAATTACACACACCTTTTCTTGCAGCATTTCAAAATGGTTCATCCTAAGTGTACACAACTGTTGTAGAATGGGCTGCTATAAGATAGTGTATAGGGAGAAAGATGATCATATTTCCATTATCCCCAGCAACGTGGACAACAAAACTATTGTGACATTGCAAAGGTCACCCCAGATCATATCAATTCAGATGTCCTCCTTACCCATTTTGGACAATGGCCATTTTGCATGGGAATCACACTTCAAAGGTTAGAGATATACATCAGACACCCCTAACCTAATAAACCAGAGTGGGTCTGTCACCCATTAATTTATCCAAACTTCCCTTTATCCTATTTAGATATTATTTTCTGCCTGTTTAACCTTTTATACAGACAGGCTTGTTTTTATCCTTAAACTGCCATCTTTCAATTTCTTGGAATTATTATTTCTAGCTAGAGATTGGTCATTATATGTGAGTACGCCCTGTTCGTACACTTCATGAATACCAAATAGTCATCTTCTTAACATTCCTTCACTTGGAAGTCCCTGCCCTGCCAGAAAATAATTTTAATTTTGATTCCCCCAGCTATACTTAAGGCCAATAAATATTTATCAAAAACCTAATATGTGCCAGACTTCAAGGATATAAGAGGATAAGAGGGTAAGAATTTAAACTCTTACAAGTGTTATGAATGTTAGAAGATGCCAATGCAGTGGGCATTTACCTGATTGAATGGAATAGGTATGGTCTTTATGAGGGAGTAAGAATGTAGTAGGATGAATAGAATTTAGCCTAAAAATGTGGGGACAGTATTGGTGACAGAAAGTCAGTATGTGCAAAGGCCCCACGTTGAGAAAGAGAAACCTTTGAGGGATGAAAATAGTCATCAATTAAAATAAACAGTGGCATGGCTCTATAAAGGAAGAGGTACCAGGAGAAAAAAGTGAAAGCAAACGAGGCCACATCGTGAAGGCTCAGAAACCACAGAAAGCATTCGGGGCTTTATTAAAAATTACTGCGTGGAGCCACTAAAGACTGAAGTGGGAGAGGAGTGACGTGGTCAGGTTTTCAGGAAAACTTGATTTGAAAGTGGAGCTTGAAATAGACCTGGTAAGAGCTGACGGAAGAACTCCCTGGAAGAGGGAGTCTCATCATTCCAAGGAAGGAAATGAGAAGAGATGACGGCTCAGGCAGGTAAGTGGGGGTTTGGAAAGGACTGGACACTGAAGGTTTTGCTGAAGGACCCGAAAGAGAAAGGAATTGCAGAAACACATGGGAGCGGGCAGTGGTAAGAACCAGGGAAATTAAGAGTGGGTCCTGATTCCTCACCAAGAGGCTGGGCACATGAAATTCCTGGATGCTTTGTGAGGTATAACAATAAGTACTATGATTAACATTTGAAGAAATTATACACAGCAATTTTGAGTAAATAAAATGCTTCTTTGTTTCTATTTCCAATATTCTTCTAAGAGCTTTCATAAAATGTTACTCCCAACATTTCTTTTTGGAAAAAATCCTGATACCTGTTAACAATATACTATCATACTCCAAAAATGTGCTTTAAGTCCCCTAACTCAGGAGCCACTAGCCATGACTGTTCCCAGCGTTGTTTTCCTGGTTACCGACGTGGAGTCTGTGCCACATGCCAGCTCCTTCTCCAGGTACTATACATCTGTCATCTCATTTAGCCTCTCATAGCAAGTATTTGGAGTAGGACATATTCCTATTTAACAAGAGGAGAAAACTGAGGCTCTGAGAGGGAGCTTGGACTAAAAGTGAGAGCCATTAGCCTCAGCATCCATACTCCATCTACTGCTCATCACTGCTCCTATCCTACTGCCTAGAGTCCAGGGTCAAAAAGCATCAAAGATCAAGGCATTTTCCATGATCTTTACTCAAATATGTGATACTGCATTTCACCCACTTCTCTGCACACTTGCATAAAACTTTGTGGATTATTTATAGCTCATTATGTCAACTGAAGGTTTACTTACTTAAGGGGACCTAATGTTTTTTGCAGATGTGGGACAGTTCTCTATGAATCCCCTTCAGCAGATTGTTGATAGAAATACTACATTTGGTTTGTCCCAGAAACTCTCCCCTGGAGAATCTGGTACCTGTGCTTCTCCAGATAGAAACATGTCAATCTGGTCCTTGATTTCCATCTTAGCTTTAAGCTCAATGTTCTACTTTTGAAGAAAAAAAGATAGTATCCTCATTAACTGCTTTCTCTTTAAGGCATCTTTGATCCTGACATCTTGTGGACATTCCCGTGAAAGCTTAGGTGAATTATTTTCTTGTGTTGCCCATGTTCCCATGTCCGCTTACGGCATTTTCCCTGCTCTCCCTCCCCACGATCGGGGCTACCTGAACCACATCAAAGTCCATTCTCCTAGGCTACTCCCAGGTGACTGACTGCCTCATTACCTATGGCACCTCTTGTAGCTTTCTGGTATCCTAGGTGAAGAAAGCTTACATAGGTTTCAGGGTAAATTTTTCCTTTCTAGGAGGGAAGGCCCACATCAGCTCCCAGGTTGTGAGGATGTGAGGTTATATCTATTGCTTCCATTGCTTTGTCTTAAAAGACCCTGAACTTCCAAAGGCAAGTGCACAAGGAGAGATGGACACGGGGAAAGCCAGGGAGATGCATAAACATGCAGAAATGTGTTCTATTATTTTTTTGAATTTATAAGGTTCAATAAAATAAAGCATAAAGATGCAGTGAAAACAGAGGATTTGTTTTCCAACTGAAGACATTGTGAGGGTCTCTAGTCTAACCTGATGATAACTAAAGTAAGGGAGCAAAAAGGAACTGGGTGGTTTGTGCATTAGTTAGAAATACAAAGAAACATGGCTTTTCCAGGCAGCACACATGTAAAGCCTTTCACGAGCGAACAGTTGAGAATACATTTGGTCCTCTTAAAAATGTGTAGCATGCCTTCTCACCTGCCCACCTGCCCTCAGCTCTGACCTGTATTCTTCCTCCCTAAATCCATCTCACACCACATCCCTCTCTCCAGCACTAGGCCTCCCCAGGCCCTGCAAGGCAGACAGTGAGCCTTTATATGTCTAACTCAGGGACTTACACCCTCAGAAACATCAGGGTGAGATAATTTAGTCTCAACCAGCTCCCACTTGAGGAAAGTTAACTTAGCTTCAACACTAACCCACCTGATGAGGTGTTTACCTTTAATCCACGTTTCACTAATAAACTGAAAGCAATGAGTATGTGTGTGTATGTGAAATGCTGTGAATATGCTAAAATCATAGCAAAATACCATTCCAGAGGTTTTGCTGTGATAACATTTATAATAAAAAATATTGATTGATTTCAGGGATAGCAAAGATCAGTCCTACCCAATTACACTCTCACTGCCCCTTCTAAAGCTGTGTGACTCAGGGATTATTTCGCAGCTCTTGGTCTTTTGTATACAACTGCCACTATAAAACGTTCTTTATGACACATTCAATTATACACACACACACACACACATATATATATACTTGCTGTGCTTACTTGCTCAGTCATATCTGACTCTGTGACTCCCCACCAGGCACCTCTGTCCCTGGGATTCTCCAGGGAAGAATACTGGAGTGGGTTGCCATGCCCTCCTCCCAACTCAGGGATCGAACCCAGGTCTCCCACATTGCAGGCAGATTCTTTACTGTCTGAGCCACCAATGTATATATATATACATATATATATATATATATATATACACACACACACACACATTCACACACACAGTAATTGCTATGTATCTTACTTAAATGGCCTCTCTTAACAAACTCAAGGAAATACTGAGGCAAAAACACTGCAGAATGAGTGTAAAATATGAAGTGTAAAAGAAAAAATTCACCAGCAGAAAGGAAAGAGAGAAATTCAAAATGAAAAGAAGACAGTGGAGAGAAGCAGATGCAGAGATAAGGACACACAATGAAGCCCTTACTGAAGAGATGGCGAAAATGGGCCCCCAGAAAGCCCAAAGACACAGGGTATAAAACTTACTGGTCCAGTTGACCTCTAAAGCCCTTCCAAGCATGATATTGTAATCTTCCAGTCTTAGAAGGAGGCTGAACTCTCCTCTTTATGGCTGGATGCCTAGCACACACTATGATCCAGACAGCCGTGTCCCAGCTAGGCTGTAGGGGGAGAGTCCCAAACGGGCAATTAATTTAGATTTAATAGGACAGTTACTGTAAGTTTAAATAAATGCCAGTTAAATATTAACAGCCTATTTATTGAAGATTAACATTGCTGGTTGCATTGTGGGATTTTCTTTTCCTTAAAGAAACCCTTTATCGGAAGACTTTTAATCATCCTGGCTCTTCCATTGCCTGCCTTAGATCCAGTGTAGCTCATTAATTACTTTGCACCACCGTTTTCTAAGTTTTGAAATGGACACCTTGGAGAGTGGGAACAATGGAAGGACAGGGTGAGGAGGGCAATTTCTCAATAATAGGAACCGATGAGCAAATAGGAAGGATAAACTCATTTCGAGAAGAGTGTTGAGAAGCAATAAAACCAAAGACTGAGAGTTGTAAGGGGACTGTGCATGCTAAGTCGCTTTAGTTACGTTTGATACTGCAGCCCTATGGACCATAGCCCGCCAGGCTCCTCTGTCCATGGGTTTCCCCAGGCAAGAATACTGGAGTGGGTTGTCATGCCCTTCTCCAGGGGGTCTTCCAAACACAGGGATTGAACCCGCATCTCTTATGTCTCCTGCATTGGCAGGTGGGTTCTCTACCATCTGAGCACCTGGGAAGCCCTTGAAAGGGAACTATGAGGTTGTTTAATTCCAACTCCTCACTTAGAAGGAAACTAGAAGTGATTTGGGCAACTCCATACAGCCTGTGAGTGACAGACTGGTGGGCAAATGCTTTACCCTTGACCCCAGCCTTCTACGAGCTATCACCCAACTGTTGCTGTTTAGTAGCTAAGTTGTGTCCTACTCTTTGCGAGCCCATGCCAGCATGCCAGGCTCCCCGTCTTTCACTATCTCCCAGAATTTGCTCAAACTCATGTCCATTGAGTCAATGATACCATCCATTTTCTTACTGTAGAACAGTGCTTTCAGCTTTCAAAAGTTCATTAGCCCACTTGGATGTGTTGGTTGGCACTAGATCTTCTCAAAGACCTACATTTCATGGAGATGTTGGTTTTTCTGAAAACAAAGAAGCTAAAAAACAAATGAACAAACGTGGGACTTGTTTAATGTTGGCCGGAGTTAAGACTTGGATCCAGATACTCTGGTTTACAAAATGGTGTTTACAAAATGCCATGTCCGGTAAGAAGTACAATTGAATCCATATGTTATCGAGCAAATTCTTGTCTCATTACAGCTTTTATCTTCTGCAGTTGCTCCTGGCTGGGGAGAAAATGCAAAAAATGCAGACAAAAGTTTAAAGAGAGACTTGAAGGTAACTGATTAGGGAGAAAGGCATCAGGGCAGGGCTAGGCAAGCCAAGTTCCTCTAAGGGTACATTTGGGGTTGAAGCTCCAAGTTTGGGGTTGGCTGGTGACCATCCAAAGGCTCTTTCTCTGAGAGAGCTGCTTGTGACCCTGGTTGGGCTGCATCATGCAAAGCTTGGAACTGGAGTCTGTGTGTGTGTGCAGGCAGGTGAGTGCAGGTCACCCCTGCTTACTTCCACAAGGCTAGGAGGCACTGCGGTGCTCAGTCATGGGGAGTGGCAGCAATGAGGCCGATGCTACATGGTATTAATAACATCTATTGACTAATGTAAATCTAGACCCTAGAGTGGGTAGGGGGCTTTGGGCTCCACTCCCAGGCCCACAGGAGCAAAGAGGACCCCAGGCTCCACGCAGGTGTTAAGAGGCACTACCCATCTGCTGCTCGGAGGAGGTATTCTGCCTTTTTCTCAGGCTGTTTCCTCTCCTGGTATATGTGGGAGCCTAAACAGACGAAGGTACCCAGGCTGCCACACAAAGAAGCAGCCCCATCCCCTTTCTCAAGCTTCAGGCTGCTTCCCATGGGCCCAGATCCTGTGTGTTTCCCAAGACCTTGGGGTGGGAACAGGAAGGTCACCCATTTCCTGCCCTGGTTTGAAGCTCAGCGACTGCCCTTTCTGACCATATCTCAGCGTGAAGTTTCTGCCCTGCTCCCGCGACGACACCCTCAGGATAGGCCCAGGGACGGTTCCCCGACACTGAGATGGCGGCTCCTGGGTTCTCAGGATGAATGTCCCACCGAGGTCCCTCTGAAGGAGGGGAGCACACCCGCGGCTCCCTTTCAGTCCCTCCACGGGAGGCCCGCAGCTGCCAGGCCCTCTGCTACCCCCTGTCCATCAGACCCTCATGGCATCCTCACACCACCCCTCCATGGTAGGTACTGTTCTGAGCACTATTTCGCAAATGGAGTTATTCCCACAAGGTCACACAGTTAGTGATGGAGACGAAGTTTGACTTCTGGTCTGTCTGAGTCCAAAACCGCTGATCATTCTTAATCGATAAATATGTACTGAATGAATCAATGAACGCAGAAACACAGGATGAAGAAGCAGTTAGGGCTTTCCAATCAGACAGAGTACTTCAGACGTCCCCACCCTAGTCTGAGGGAGCACAGTCTGAATATAAAAGGCAACTTGGGCCCAACCTCCTTCCAGTCTCTGGTTGTGCACATTCTGGTGAATCTGTAACTGGATTTCGGCTCACGCCACCTGCACACTCAGCTCCTTCTCACTATGAAGCCCCAGTTCCGTCTCCTGATCTTCCCGATTCTGTGAGAACCTTCTAGCATGTATGTTCTTCCACCTCCCCACAGGGCTTATCACCAGCATATCTGCTGTCTTGTAAAGTTCTTCCTTTCATATCTGTCTCCCCTGCTGGACAGTGTCCTTAATGAGGGTTAGACACAGGATGGTTTTTCGCTCATGTCTCTCTCGCCCACAGCTGAAATCCACCACCTAGTGCATCGTTGGCATTTACTGTGCACTGAAAACGCGGTTTGTCAGGTAGATGAATGTTTTCCCTACAATTTTAAAGTCCTTGAGAGTGCTCCACCACCTCTGATGCCACTTAGTTTTGTTTTTTTAAAGATTTTTTTTAATGTGGACCATTTTTCAAGTCTTTATCTAACTTGTTACAATATTGTTTCTGTTTTGAGTATTGATTTTTTGGCCACGAGTCATGTGAGATCTTAGCTCCCCAACCCCGGGCACTGGAAGGTGGTCTTCATCACTGAGCCACATCCCAACTCATTCTTGGCAATAAGACTGTTCTCAGGGGCTTCCAGGGATATGAATGCAAAAAGAACCATGGACAAACCCGGCAGCACTCAACTGTAGGCAAATTGAGGGCAGGGTGATGTCTTTCATCTTGTATCTCTAACTTTCTGCTCCATAGGAAGAGCTCAAAGTCTACTTGGTTACCTTCAGCGTTTCCTGGCTACAATGAATTCAGTTGAATAATCGGACACTCAGAAGTATCGATACTGGGCAATAACACTTCTGTGGTTCTCTCTTGCACAGATGTAGCAGCCATGGGAGATATTTTGTCATTTGGTTCTTAAGCAGTGTCCTTACCTGCCAGGTACGGCCAAGAGAACAGGGCAGTGGCCAGTAGCGCTGAGTTCTAGTCTTGATTTGCCAGGGGTTAACTTTATTCCCATGATAATGGGTCCTCTCTGCAGGCTTCACTGCCCCCCTCCTTATGGAATGAGTGTATTACATGTCTTTCAAGGTGCCCTCTGACCCTACCACTCTCTCATGCTGTGACCCCAGGGTCTTATGATGACCCCAAATGTAGAAAAGGAGAGATGGTTCCTCTCAGGACTCCTGACTCTAGTGCTGTTCCCCTCTGGGTATCTGGAGTTTGCTTTGACGTCACTTTGATTTTGCTCATTTGCCTGGCTCTTCTTTCCTTTTCTGTCTGCCTATTACTCTGCTGACAGCCTCTCCTCTTGATGTAACTTACAAAGTTTCATGGCTCTCAAAGTCCAGGAGCAGCCTCACCTTTGGCCTTGTTCCCTTCCTTCTCAGTTCTCTCCATTAATGACCACTTTCTTTTCCTCTGATGCTTCTTCCTCTTCTTCAGGCTGCTCTTTGGCTCTTCCCTCTGGAATCCTCACACACCAGACTCTAGCCCAGATGACCGATGATTTTTTGATCCTCTGCAGGACAGAATAGCACGTATTCTTCTAGAGCCCAGCCCTTCCCCGCTCCCCTAGAGCTATCACTGATCCAGATGGACCCTGCTCCTCCTGATTAAACGTCCGATGTCCATTTGGTGCCACCCTGTTCTCTGTAACCACCCTGCAAGCAGCATCTTCTCGCCTGAGCTCCTATTTGGAATCTCCACCAGGAGAGGGGGGCCTTTCGCCTTTTTAGAGAAGGCAGCAGCAGCACTGGCATGTCTCAGGCTAGAGCTCTTCTTTCGGTCTCTTGTGTGTATGCAGAATTCACTGCTCTTCAACCAACCCCAGCTTGCTGTAGGTAACACAGGGAAAACCAAAAACAGCCGATTTCCCTTCCATTGGCAAGTGTTCCCTTCTCCATCCCTTCTTAAGTGTGGAGATGCTGCCACTGCTAGGAGTCTTCGTCTCCCCCACATCCTCACCTGCCTGTCAGCCCTCCAGTCCACACGGCAAGCTCCTCCGTGGCCCCCCCTTTGCAGTTGCAAGATTATTAAAGGGAATATGATTGTTTTCTTTCATTCAGACTGTTTGTGTGAGTGTGTATGTATGCGCCTGAGAGCTTGAAAGGCATTGTCCTATAGATATTTTTATAACCTGCAGCAATTACAGCTGTCAGCACAGAGACAAGCTGTGACAAGTTGATTTATGTGTACAGTATATGTGTATGCAGGAGGGAAGAGGGGGGTGCAGAGAGAGATGGGGCGGGGGGCATGGCGGGGGAGAAGGTAGAGGTGGGCGCTCGTTAGGAATCCTCTTTCCAGGAGGTAGAAAGGAAGTTGTTTCTATAAAGAACACAAATAATGAAATTGCTCTGACTGTCATTCCTTTTTCATTAACTCGGATATGCTGGGAAAAAAATAAAATAAATCCAGCAGTTTTTATGAAGCAAGAGACAGGATATAAGATAAGCCACTAAGTGTTGGTTATATTTAGGGATTAGGAGATGAGACGGGAGCTGACATATGATTTTGATCTTCATCTATTCAAACCGCTTCAATCATGAGTTTCAATAAAATGGATTCTGCCTTGTTAATTGTGCTGGCATCTCTGACCTCTCATCGCTTTCTCAACTTCCATTTTTGAATGAAGTTTGGATCCCTGGGTCCACGAAGCCGCTATGAGGTTGCCAGTGGCTTTTCTTTGTCCACCCGGATCTCTGCTGGGTTTCCTGTCAGCCAGGCCAGGAGGCTGCAGCTCACCACTGTCCCTTCCCCAGCCAGACACAAAGACAGTGTGTCTATCTTAGACCAAGTGCCCGCAGACTGGTATAAGCCGAACATCCTACAGAGCCTGTGAGAAGAGTTCTTTTTCTGCCTGGCTATAATAATGAAGCAGTGGCAGGCAAAATATATTAATAAACCATCTTCCACCTTAAATGGATTTCTAAGTATTTTACCGTAGAGTTAATCATGTCTGTAGGCCCCTCGGGAAGGCTGGTTGTTGTCATTACCCACATTCCGAGATGCAAAAACTAATGCTCATTTGTACCTACCTGGGAATTAGATACAAGAGCCAGGATGAGAATTTATCATGAAAGGAGTCATGCCTGCCATTCTCAAGCCTGGAGGGAAATGACTCCAAACCCCAGAAAGAGTCCCTCTCCCTTCTCCACTGCTGTGCTTGTTTCTACTTGAGGTGCTAAGACCTGTTTACCAAGAGGAATTGGAGGGGTGGATACAGTGGCGGTGGATGGTCAGAGGTAACTCCTTGGCCCCTATGGAAGAACCCCAAATTCAGCAGACTGAGGTCAGCCATCATGATCTCACACCTAACATCTGCTATCATATAACATTTGAGCTTGGGGAAACAGGCGATTTCCTATTTCCCTGAGATTTCCCACTGCAAATATCGAGACAAAATAGGGTCTGGCAAGAATGGACTAGTGCTGAAATCAGTTAATTCTCTTCTTCTTTCAAAAACATAAACAAAATCTCCTGCTCCCCATAGACATCATTTTTGGTTTTCCTGAGAGCAAAGTCATCCTTTGTGGTCACAAGTTGACAATTGATTTTTCTTTTTTTGGTGTTATATATCAAATGGCCCCACCAGCTAAAAGTAGCAGATGGATTTCCCTGAGAATTTAATATTGGAAAAGTCAGCAGAGGAAACGAGGGGGAAATGGGCCTAATGATGGATTAAGTTCAATCTTTAGTGTGCGTTGCTCGACTTTACCTGGTAGTACATTTTCTAGGGGCTTCCCAGGTGACTAAGTGGATGAAGAATCCACCTGCAATCCTGCAGTGTAGGAGACCCGGGGTCCATCCCTGGGTTGGGGTCTCCTGGAGGAGGGCATGACCAACCCACTCCAGTATTCTAGCCTGGAGAATCCTGTGGACAGAGGAGCCTGGAGGGCTACAGTCCATGGGGTCGCAGAGAGTCAGACATGACTGAAGCGACTGAGCGTGCATGCATGCACACTTCCTGGTTACCTGTTAAAAGAGGAAGCCATACCTTCTCAGTCTTTCTTTGTTACCTTGTTTGGCCTCCACATCTGCACACGCACCTCCATCCCTTCCAACCCAGGGCAGTTGTGGGCACAGGGTATGAGTGAAATGCTTGTGCATCATTCACACACGTGTTATCTACACGTACCTGGGATGATCCGTTGAAAGATAAACGGACTTAATGGCACCAGGACCATTATATGACAGTGATTTAGTTGGAATAATTCAGCTTCTTTTTGGTGGTGGCTGGATGACTTTGGGAGGAACACATTTTTTTGTTGTTATTGTTGCTTTTTAACAGTTGTTTAAAAAAAAAAAAAATAGCTTCCTGGTTGGATTTGGGAGAAAGTCCAGGGGAAAATCAAAGCCACACTGCCTCTTCTCTTTCCCCAGGGAGAATCTGGGTCAGTGCAGGGAGCTCAGACAGGAGTCCCCAAGCAGAGAACCATGTTGGTGTTAGCATGCGGGGTGGGCTCTGTGCAGCTGGGGGCTCCCCCCACGCTCAGGAGCCTGGCCCAGGAGGGAAGGAGCCAAATTCCATCAGGGCTGAAGTGAGAGGAAACATACGAAGGTGGGCACACAGCAGCCAGAGAGGAGACGTGACAGGAACTGAGGCCAGTGCAGCCTTCCCCTGACTTTCAAGAATTTGAGAAACATACCTCTTAAGAGGAAACCGGCTCTGCAAGAGTGTGAAGCCCTGGACACTTGGGAATCTTCGGTATCAGTAATGCTAGGGGCTCACACTCATTCATCTGAAGTGAGCACTCTGCAGGGCCAGCATCTTTTCATGTCGACAGAACAAGAATAGAGAATGTAAGTCAGTGTCGGAACTTGACCAACATTTTGATGTGGTTTTGCCAGATATGCACGCTAAGAGGCTTCTGTGATTTTGCATTGGTTTTATATACGGAAGATCTCTATAATGATATTTGAAGGCGCTTTTTTGGGGGGGGGGTTGGTGGGGTGGGCGTTGACTGTTGAATAATAAATGGAATTATTCTAAAACATCCTCCCAACACTTTACATTTACTCTAAACGCTAATGAATTAATCTGATAATTTTAAACGTGCACACGTGCATGCTTCAGGGTTTTCCTTTCCTAGTTAATTAGTTTGTGACCCTTATTAAGATGTCTCGGGCTTATTAAGACCGCGTGGTAACTTTGCCTTTCTTCTTAATTTGGAAATGACAGCTCCTCAAGGGGGGAAATGGTTAAACTCCTCGCCCTGGCTCGTGCACGGCCGCAGCGCGGCGCGGCGGGGGTTAAGGTGGGCGCCCGCGCCCCGCGCCCCGCGCCCGCCGCCCGCCGGGATGCGCGCGGTCCGCCGGCTCGCTCGGCGCCGGCACCGCGGAGAGCGGCGGTCAGTGATGGAGCTGCTGCCATGACAACCCCGGCGGTCGGGGCCCGCGCGCGTCGGGGCTGCTCCCGGGAGGCCGGCGGCGCGGAGGCCGGGGGCGGCCGCTGAGCGTGGCGTCCGCACGGCTCCGGGGCCGGCAGCGCCTCGCCTTGCCCAGCGAGCGAGCGAGCGAGCGAGCGAGGGGCCGCCGCCGCGGAGACCGCCCAGCCTAGACCGGCCGCATCGCGGCGGCTGCAGCGCGCATTTGGGCTCGGAGGAAGTTGACCGAGGCGGCTGCGGCAGCAACCCCCGTCCGGCTCGCGCGAAGCCCGGCGTAGCCTCCCTCTCCTGCTGGCTCACTCCTGCGCCTCCTGCGTGCTCCACTTTTCGGCTCTGCTATTGTTACAGACTGTTTTCTGCTGGCCAGCCTTCTCCCGAAACTTACAAAGAAAGTGTTGGACCTGCCCTTGTTGGAACTGAGGAATTCAGATCATCTCTGGGTGGCCGGATCCAACCCACCCCCTGTCCCCTTCTGGTACCAAAGTGCTTACTCCTCTCCCAAGTGCCATGCCTGAACTGTTAACGCGAGGAAGGGGCTCCTGAGACGTGCCCGCACCTTCGCACCTGTCTGGCGCTTCTCCTCTCTCGGCCACCTTCTCGGCCAAGCAGCACCGGGGCAGCCCCCTTTGGATGTCCTCCGTGGAAACCGCTTCTCCGAGGCTGGAGCGCTGAGGCTCGATTTGGGGAGGAACACCCGACTTGGAGGAGTCTGCGCGCTTTTTCTCCAGCCCGCGCCTCCGGGTCCCCGTGCTCGCTCCCCACCCCACCCACTTCCCGTGCGCGCCCGGGGGGCGTGTGCCGAGCCGCCGCCGGAGTTCTGGGAAGTTGTGGCTGTCGAGGATGGGGGTCTGTGGGTCCCTGTTCCTGCCCTGGAAGTGCCTCGTGGTCGTGTCTCTCAGGCTGCTGTTCCTTGTACCCACAGGAGTGCCCGTGCGCAGCGGAGATGCCACCTTCCCCAAGGCGATGGACAACGTGACGGTCCGGCAGGGGGAGAGCGCCACCCTGAGGTAGGGAGCCGCCATCCCTCTCTGAATCGACTGATTTGTGGCGGGGACGTGGGGGGAGAGCGCTAGGGGTGCAGGTGTGTCCTGTGGAGCTGCTGCGGGGAGGCTTCGCTGCTTCGCTGGGCTGCCCTGTTCATGGCTGAGCTGGGTGTTCCGCCCGGAAAGGTGTTGGTCATGGGGAAACGTTCAGCGGTTCCAGAGATGAGCTGTTTCCCAAACCTGGCCTCCTTGGCTCAGGACTTGGTAAGCAGGAGGGGCGCTGGGCCAGGGGCTCTCTGATATGGAGGCCAGTGTCCAGAGCGCTGTCTGTTGCCCGAAGCTGGTGGCGTGGTGATTGGGGGCCTGGCTGGGGCTCCACGTGAGCAGTCTTCTCTGAAGTTAATGAGTCCCAGAGGTCGGGTCTGGCTTCCTGTGAATGCCATCACTCTGCCCATGCCATGGGAAGTTGCCAGCCAGCTCCCAGACTCTGGTCGCGCGGCTGTTTTGCCCTGGGTCTGACTGTGTCTGGGCTTTCCTGGGGCACCTTCGTGCCTCGAGCTGGTGACCAGAGGGACATGCTTTCTCTATCTGAACATGGCCCTGAGATCGAAGCCATGGAGATAAGTCTGATTTCTCCTTGGAAATATCACTTACTCTGTCAGTGGTGCTATCCTCCACAGCAGTGTGTGCAAAGCTCATCTACCCAACGGAAAGGGGATTTTATTGTTGAGCTGGGTCCTGGTGGACTTCTGGGGTTCAGGCTGATAGGAGGTGGAGGAGGAAGAGAAGAAGAATCTTGGCTATGTTTTGTGTAAGGTAGGATGAGCCTGTCTCCCATTCTACCCTGCCTCCTGAAATGCTAACGCCAATTTCCAGTGTCTACAAACCATACCACACACAGGAGGGCCACACAGAATATCAGTGATTGTAAGCGGGGATCTTACGCTCTGGAATTTGATGAGAGTCCGCAGGAGGTAGAAGTTAAGAAGGTTTGTGGAAAGAATGATGTGCTTGCTTAAATAAAGTTTCCCAGACTGGGCCACCGCTGAGCTGACTGCATGGCAGTGTGGCAGAATTCCCATTCTCTGTACATGAAGATTCTTGGAGAGACAGCCTTGGTGCTGGTAGCCACGGTTTTACCCCTTCTGCAACTGTCCTTCTAAGGTTTATGGATGATGCATGAGGCCATACCCATGGGATAGAAAATGTTGAGGAAGGGGCACAGGTTACAGAGCTGACTTGTCAGGACGTTGCTAGAGGAGGGGTGTGATTTAAGGGCCTGTCGAAGCCTGCAGACACCCATGCTCCTTTGTCTCTGGCAAGCTAACACCCATGCCCCCAAGGATTGGTAGGTTTTCTTTGGTTCTGGGATCCACCTCTCCCACGGAACCCTGAGTTAGGGACAATTTTGAGCAAAGGTTAAAGATTTGTCTGCCTCATACCTGAAATAGCTGTGTGTCTGCTTTGTAAAGGATTTCATGGACGCTTCAGATACGTCCTGATCTCAGGCTGTTTAGAAAGAAACATAAAAGCAAGCCTCTGAAGCAATATAGTGAATGGCATGTAGTGTCCTCGGCGTATGCCCTTGGTCTCCAACCCTTGGCTGCAAAGTGTAGCCCCCAGGAGATAAGATGGAGACAGTCGTACCGGAGAACACTGTAGACATGAATGGAATGGTACTTTCAAGAAGGTGGAAGGTAGTCAGCTCTGTAGACATTAGGAGCTAAAGAAGCAAGACCAAGGGGTCTTGCAGACAGTAGCTCCCATAGTATAGGAACAGTGAGGGGATATGGGTGGGCTTGGTGTAGTCTTCAGCAGGCAGCCCCCAGGCTCAGGAGAATCTGGACCCTGCCAGCATAGGCTCGGCCTGGAGCCAGGCCTGGATAGGAGCAGCTCCTCTTAAAAATCGCATGATCGTGTACCTGCTGGCTTCTCTCTCTTTGTCTTCACTACCATGCCTCTTGCTGGCTTTCTCTGGGCCTCTCTGTCCATCTCTCTCTCGCTCTCACATTTGTTTGCATTTTGATGTGTGTTTAGGCTCACTGGTCTTGACTGGTTGTAGATGGAAGAAGTGGGATACCGTGGGGCTTCCACAGCCCAGCTCTGGCGCGGAGGCCCCCCTGGAACCCCCCTGACACTTAGGCAGCCCCTGGGGCTGACTGTCTTCCCACCACGCAGCAGAGAGACCCTCCCAGTGGAGGGAGCCCTCCAGGGCGGGGGTTAGAGGAGCGGGGATCTGCCTGACGCCAGCCCACTGGCCGCGGGCCTGAGTGGGGGTGTGAGCTGGGTTGAAGGGGGACAGGGGTGCTCGAGTCTCCGTAGGATGGGCGTGGTCCTCCTTAGGCCCTCCCTCACTGGACGAGGTAGGGCCGCCATGATGGGGTGCACTTCTGTGGAGGGGCAGCCCTTAAACCCTCAAACATGGGCTTAGCCTCTTGTGATTCTCTGTGCAGAGAAGCAAGTAGGAAATCTCAGATTTTGTTTGCACAGAAATTGCTAGATTTGCACATAACCTGATTCCAGGTTGCAACACTGTAGTGGTTCTGGGCTCTGGGTTATTTCCCTTTGGGTTTTATTGTGTGTGTGTTGGTCTCTTCTTTCTTTTGTCCTCCTCCCCTTCCCTCCTTCCTTCTTTCCTCCCTTCCTTATTTCTTGATTCAATATGTCACCAAGCTACCCAGACCCCAGTCAGGCTGGTCCTGACCACCCCAGCTCTGCCAGGGGAGCGACCCTCCCCAAGTCACCGTGGGTGACCATGAGGTTCACGCTTGTAGTTTTCTCCTCAACCAGCAGAGGACTTTTTGCTCTAATTTCTTTTTATTCTGCTTTGTTCTCACCAGTTTCGTTTTTTTGAGGATCTTTTGCAGTCCCCATAGAATACATGCTTCAGCAGCAGATTCTAATGTGAGGGAACTTTTGAGGAGGTTTTATTTCCTCCAACTAGCTCTAATGATCCTTGTGGAAGAACCAGGAAACCTTTCACCTAGTATGGCATCTACAGGCTGAATAGAATTACAATTTGCAATCTCTCACTCCTTCTGCCCTCTTGCCAATAGTCTATGTGCGTATTTTTACAAAAGAGTGAGGTTTCGTACAATAGACTGTGCAATAATAATAACATGAACCTGAGTTTCTTGGTTGCTCACTATGTCCTAAGGAGTATTCTAAGTGTTTTATACACTGTGTCACCTATCACCAAATTCATAACATAAACATTTAACCCTAATGCCACCCCTCTGATTGTAGGTTCCATGATCATCCCCATTTTACAGATGCTAAAACTGAGGCTTGAAGAGTTTATATCATTTAATTAAGGGTGCACAGCTAGGAGATTTGGAAGCCAGATTATGTGGCAGTAGTAATAATGTTAAATAGATGCATACATGTGTGCCTGCTAAGTCGCTTCAGTCATGTCCAACTCTCTGCGACTCTGAACCATAGCCTGCCAGGCTCTTCTTTCTGTGGGATTCTCCAGGCAAGAATACTGGAGTGGGTTGCCATTTCCTACTCCAAACTAAATGCATAGTACTATCAGTTACTGGTCAGTTACTCGCAATGAATCCTCACAACAACTCTCTGAAATAGATGTAATAATCGATTACATCTCAAATTACAAGCCCACAGTCTCCATTTTGGGCTTCCCAGGTGGCAGTGCTAGTTGTAAAGAATCTGCTAATACAGGAGACGTAAGAAACATGTGTTTGATTCCTGAGTCAGGAAGAGCTCCTGGAGGTGGGCAAGGCAGCCCACTCCAGTATTCTTGCCTGGAGAATTCCATGGATAGAGGAGCCTGGTTGGCTACAGTCCATGGGGTCACAAAGAGTCAGACACGACTGAAGTGACTTTAGCACACACGCATGCATCTCCATTTTATCGATGAGGACGCTGAGATGCAGAGAGGGGAATTTACCTAAGATCACACCTTAGTGAGTGGCCCAGCTGGAATGCTGAGTCCTTGCCTTTGCGGGACCATCTTTACCCAGCGCGTCAGGTGCTCTCCTGATGACTCTGCTCGAGGGCTCGGTGTCTCCCCACTCATTTTCTCTCTTGCCCTGTCTTGCGGTGTCGTTCATCACCCTTTTCCCTCTCCTTGTGGTTGGGGAGCAGCGAGCTCTTGGAAGCAGGGATCCTGTTTGTTGTGCCCAGAGCGCCGTGTGCTCCCAGATGTCTACTGAACAGATGAGATGACTAAAAATGAAACAAGACAAAACAAAACATCCCCCAGTCTCCATACAACTGTGGTTCAGCCAAGATGTGTGGAATGGTCCTTACTTGAAGGGCATGAGCTGGGTGTTGGGTGTGGAAAGGCTTGGGGCTGAGGCTTCTCACCCCAGGACCTTGGGTCCAACTCACAAGGCTGGGCTGTGGTCGCAGAGGTTGAAGAGGTCATCAACCATGGAGGACGTTGTGTCCATTAATGAGTGGGTGGGTGGTCTGCCTGTGGTCAGAGCACTGTACCCTCCTCCCAATGGACATGACTGTGCTGCTCTGATGGGAGCAGGGGAGCCCGAGATATCAGCTGTGTGGCTCTCGGTAATTAGACCATCACTGAATGTCACCATGTCACTTGACAACTTTGATGAATGTGTGTCATGTTTTCATAGAATCCCCAAATGAGGCAACTGGTGAAGTCAGTTGTCTCTTTGGGTGAGATCTGGTAAGTGGGTATCAGAGCTGAACTATATTTTCTTTCATGTCCCTAGACTCGAGGCTTTGACAATGTGGGATGTTGCTTTTTTATTAAAAAAAAAAAAAAATGAGTTAGGAATAAAAAGTCTGAGAAATTTACAAGACGGAAGTGGAGTTTCATATAGCAGTTTCAGGGGATAGTGGAGAACAATGTGGTTTCCATACTCGAGGAACCCTGCGGGGCCTCTTCCGCTGCTGGAGGCTGCAGCGTGTTACTCAGGTTTGGAAAGCCTGTAACATTTCATTCTCGAAGCTGATGGGTCCTCTGTTAGTCTCTCCAGCTACTGCATGGCCTCTTGAAGCCAGAATTATGACAGCTTCAGGTTTCTGTCCCTAGTTCCTAGTGCATGACTTGGACCAGGGTTTTTGCTAATAAAGCCTGACTTCCTTCCCTCGCTTCTTTCTGTTTCTTGAACACAGAAAGATTCCTCTTGCTAGAGAGCCTTCCCACGTGTGGCTCCCTTTGTGGTCGTGCCCCTCTTTCAGCTCTTCCTACTGCGGCAGCTCGTCATCATTTTGGCCTCAGCTTAGATGGAATCCCCTCCCTCTAGCCTGACACCCAGATAAAAGTGATTCCCTAGCACTTCCACCAGGCTTGGGCTGGCATGTCATCCTGGATTATTTTCAGAGCAGTTTTTCCATTCGTTTGTCTGGTTATGTGCTCAGGGGTCTGTCTTCCCCAGCTGGGTTGTAACTTCCTTGAGGATCGGTGTCTTCTCTGTCTTTTCCTGTCTTATCCTGTGCAGTATCTGTGAGATGCTAGGTGCTCAGGGATGTAGCTCTTGCATGAGTGGAGGAAATCATGAAGGTCTGAGATCATCATCTCCTCCTGGCCTTTTCTGCCCTTTGTCCTCAGTTGTCCAGCGTTGTCCTTGGCCTGGGTGTGTTCCTGGATCGGTGTCATTTCTGTCTGAGCCGTGCTGTGTTGGGCTTGAGGATGCCCTTGAGGAGGGCACGGCTACACATAAGTAATTGAACTGGTGTCCTTCTGTCCCGATCACAGATGGTCTGTGTCAATTGTCTGCTATTTCACAACCGCGCCCACGACACATGCTATCCTTCTGCCAGGTCACTTTCCTGCCCAGTCCTTAAGCTTTTGAAGAGCTGCTATTCTCTGAGAATGTACTCACCCCCAGACAGATCTCAGGGAAATGAGCATTTTCAAGATAAAGAGGGGCACAGAAAGGCACCTCTCCGCCCATCCTTCTTTCTGTCTGTTTGGAGTCTGCTGTCAGTGGGTGTCTGGCCGTGTAACAATTGATTCATTGCTTTTGAGTTAACTCCTGCAGAATAGCAATGCCACATGGGAAGCGGGTGCTGCCCTGACCCCTCCCAGGATGGACCGCTGTGCACCTACTTCGCCAGGCATCCTGCCGGGGGACCGAGGCTCAGAAGAGCCTGGACAGATGGGGCTGTGGAGGGAGGCTCCTGGAAGCACACTCAGCCTGTTAAGGAGCCAAAAACTAAAATGGGAAAGCTGAAAACCCAGCCAAATGCTGGACAGAAGGAAAAGGACATGTGAGTTCACAGGAGAACCCGAAGAAGGTACAGAGGGACAGCCTGGTTCTCAGGGACTCCTCACCTATAAGATTAGGTGGTTTGTAGAAATGCTTCTCTTTTCTTCTGAGAAAGAATGGCAGAGACCTGGGAGTGCAGCCATCTAGTTTTCCAGATAGTGAGACTGGTGACCATCAGCTCGCCCAAGGAGGGCTTCCTGCAGAGTGAGGAGGAGCTGACCCCCAGCGCACACTGGATCACACACTGTGAGCCCTTGCTTACCTGTGTGCCCGAGACAAAGTCACCTTATCCTATGAAGTGCACAGGCCTCACACCACCCAGGATGCCTCCGACAGACCTGGCCAGCATTTACCACCTAGCGCTCTCCTAACTGCTTCTCCCCTTGGCCACTAAAGTCAGCATTCTTAGCCTCTATCAGCTCTGCCTGCGACTCTTTGGGACGATGTGTCAGGCAGGCGCTAAGCACCTACCAGTAGAGATGTACTGAACACTCAGAGCTGCCCCACCAGGCAGATCCTGTTATTATTCCAGTTTTACATGTCAGGAAAGCGAAGGGCTGGAAGGCGGAGCGAGCCGTTCCCCAGCCATTTCCACACGGTCGGATGGAGACAGTGCCTGGGACTTGGGACTGGTGTTGTCTGACTTCTAGGCTCCTTCTCTTTTTGTAACAAAGGACTTTCCTCATTCTGTTCCTTTTCTTCATCGTCAGTTTCGTTTCCTCCCAGAAACCAAGTGAATTTTCTGTTCTTCCTTGTCCTGAGCACAAGAACCACCTTTCTGAAAGTGTTTTAGGAATTGGGTACTGGGGGTGTACAGTTTGGTGTGGTCTGTGGCATGATGGCGTGTGTAGGGTTTGGTGTGATCTGTGACATGATGGCTTGTGTAAGGTTTGGTGTGATCTGTGGCATGATGGAGTGTGTAGGGTTTGGTGTGATCTGTGACATGATGGCGTGTGTAGGGTTTGGTGTGATCTGTGACATGATGGCGTGTGTAAGGTTTGGTGTGGTCTGTGACCTGATGGAGTGTGTAAGGTTTGGTGTGATCTGTGACATGATGGAGTGTGTAGGGTTTGGTGTGATCTGTGACATGATGGCGTGTGTAGGGTTTGGTGTGATCTGTGACATGATGGCGTGTGTAAGGTTTGGTGTGGTCTGTGACCTGATGGAGTGTGTAAGGTTTGGTGTGATCTGTGACATGATGGAGTGTGTAGGGTTTGGTGTGATCTGTGACATGATGGCGTGTGTAGGGTTTGGTGTGGTCTGTGGCATCATGGGATTGTGTAAGGTTTGGTGTGGTCTGTGACATGATGGAGTGTGTAAGGTTTGGTGAGATCTGTGACATGATGGCGTGTATAGGGTTTGGTGTGATCTGTGGTATGATGGAGTGTGTAAGGTTTGGTGTGGTCTGTGACATGATGGTGTGTGTAGGGTTTGGTGTGGTCTGTGGCTTCATGGGAGTGTGTAAGGTTTGGTGTGACCTGGAGGCACAAGGAATGACCCAGCTGGCCTCTAGAGGTCCCTTCTCATCAGAGAATCATAGAATCGCCATAGATTGTTCAGAGTAAGAATTTTATTCCAGGTTCTTCCACCAGCCTTCTGCTTCAGATGTCAGCAATCTTGGACTCTGTCACAGAGAGTTCACACTGAACACATTTCGATGGAAACACGGATCTGTGAGGACTCCACAAGCCAGTCTATCTGGATGCCCGGGCAGTGAGTGGGAGGTGAATAGCTGACAGCTCGACCTATTAATGTCCTTCTTTGTTGTACTAGAAATAGGGCCATTGGCATCTCTCCTGGGGAAACTTGAAAAAATTTTAAGTAATGTGGACATCATATTTCTTTAAGTTCAGAGTCTCCACTGAAGGGTAAAATGTAACATTATTCTTGCATTCTTTGAGATTATTTTGCTTCTTCAGGAGCAGGTTGATGGAATCCTGCTATAATAAATAAATAATATCATTAACATCTTTTAAATGGTCAAGTAATAGTATTTTTAGGAAAGGAAGAATTAGTTGGGGTTAAGATGCAATTTCAAATCACAGGTGGGAACCAAAGGCAGGGAGGAAACAGTAGGAATGTTTAAGGGGAGTGCAATTGAAGGAGACAAAGCTCTTCACGAGACAAGATCTTTCTGATTCGATTCCTGCAGGAGTGGTGGGCCAGAGAGAAAATGGCCTGGGAGACAGGATTCCGCTAACTGACTTTCTCTGTGTCATCTTGGGCAGGTTGTACAAATTCTTCTGTTTAAGGAAGACAGCCACTCCCTACCTCAAAGGATTGTTTTGGGTTAAAACGAAATAATGTATACAAAGTTTAGTCTAGAATTATAGCTCTCTTTCCATGTGTGTGTGTGTGTGTGTGTGTGTGTGTGTGTAAGCATATAAGTATGTTAATGTATGTGTATACATAATAGTAACACATGTAGCAATTTTCATTAAAACCTATTGCAGGTTAAACACTCCTGTGCCCACACTTTGATGGATGAGCTATGACTGGCTTCTGGAAGATCTATGAGGAGAAGAATGCCTCTTCATCCAGCTCTAATTATACTTCTCTGGATGTTTCTCCTACACATCTGCTTAGATCCTAGGAATCTTCTGTTCACATACTTTCTTAAACTATTTTATATCAGAGATGGAGTGAGGAGAAAGGTCTTTATTTTTCATCACAGATTCTTGGATAGCAAGTTATGACAGTTCATGGCTCTCAAGATGAATTTCCTACCAAAAAAAGAAAATTATGCTAAAGGATCTTTGGAGCCTAGTTCAGTTCGGTTCAGTTGCTCAGTCATGTCTTACTCTGCAACCCCATGGACTGTAGCACACCAGGCCACCCTGTCCATTACCAACTCCTGGAGTTTACTCAAACTCATGGCCATTGAGTCGGTGATGCCATCCAACCATCTCATCCTCTGTTATCCCCTTCTCCTGCCTTCAATCTTTCCCAGAATCAGGGGCTTTTCCAATGAGTCAGTTCTTTGCATCAGGTGGCCAAAGTATTGGAGCTTCATCTCCAGCATCAGTCCTTCCAATGAATATTCAGGACTGATTTCCTTTAGGATGGACTGGTTGGATCTCCTTTCTGTCTGACCTATGTGGAACAGGTTACCTGGCACAAATAGTGGGGTCAGGAGTTGATGTACAGATTTAGGATTTGTAGACCTTTTTACCATGGAAGACTGATTCTCCCATGACAGGTCCATTGGAGTCAGCTGGCAAAGCAGGGTAGGGGTGACACTGAAGTGGGGCGGAGAGGTTAAGCTCTTTCAGCTTTGAAGCCCTGAGATTGCATTTCCCCTCATCCTCACCTCTTCACTGAGAGGCCATCTCAGGACCCCCGTATCAATGGTGAATATAGAAAAGGGTCTCTGCATTTGGTAGTTTTTCTCTGGTACAGTTCTGGGATAAGACCAGTGTGCCTGGCCTGAGAAACTGATCTTGAAAGTGTTAGTCACTCGGTTGTGTCCGACTCTTTGCGGCCCCATAGACTGTAGCCTGCTGGGCTCCTCTTTCCATGGGATTTCCCAGGCAAGAACACTGGAGTTGATTGCCATTCCCTTCTCCAGGGGATCTTCCTGACCCAGGGATCGAACCTGGGTCTCCTGCATTGCAGGCAGATTCTTTATTGCCTGAGCCACAGGGAAGCCCATAGAAACTGATGTTAGAATTTACTAAAGGAACCACAGAAAACATCCTTCTTGCTGCAACCCTGTGCCACAGGGCTCAAAGTAGTTTAAATTATAGATAGCAGTCTGAGTTGTTCATGATCTGTTTCCCCCAAATCTCATTGATTCATGTGGTTGAGTTATTTGGGTTGATTTGGGTGTATTTGGCCAACTTGCTCCCTTGTCAGTGTGAGATGTTTTGGCTTAGAAAGCTTTAGAGAGGTTAGATTTGTCTTGTACTATGTACATATGAATTAATCTTACCATCTTGCTGATGGATTTTTAAAAATAATAGAATTTTTAATGAAAGCAGCAGCAACCATGAGACTGATGGAAAATGACAAAACTGACATCAACCTTCAGATAAAGCTTTGTTGGCCCCACAGAGGAAAGTGAGATATGTTTGTGAAATAATTTCTTGATCTTCTCTGGCTTTCAAACAGGCTGTAATGTAGTAGATGAGTGGAAAAATGCTCTTGCACTCAGAATAATCATCTTTGGACAAATTTACTTATCAGGAAAGCTCAATCCAAAACAATTCTAACTGGTCAGAACCCATGAGGAAGAAAGTAAGAAAGAGAATATATGCAAAATATTTTTAATTGGGTTCAGCAGTCATACATGAAAACTGGAAAAAAATAGTACTTTGGTGTCATGAATTAAATTGCGCCACACCCTCCCAGCCAAAGATTCTGTTGAAGTCCTCACATCCGGAACTTCAGAATGTGACCTGCTTTGGAAGCAGTTATAAAGAAGAGTTCGCACTGGAGTCCAGTGGGACCACAATGCAGTCCAGCTGGTGTCCTGATGGAAGATGACCTGTGAAGACATGGTAGACACACAGGGCGCTAACTATGTGATGATGAAGACAGACTGGAGCCATGGGGCTGCAAGCCAAGGAATGCCAGAGGTTGCCTGGAAGCAGCAGAGCTCAGAAGGGGCAGGGAGGGATTCTGTCCAATGGGTTTCATAGGGAGCGTTTCCACAGCACCTTGGTTTCAGACTTCTGGCCTCCTGAACTGTGAGATGTGCGTTTCTGTTGTTGCAAGCTGTGCAGGTTGTAACGCACTGTTATAACAGCCCCAGAAACTGATACACGTGGGCATTATACAGAGATGTCTTAAACAAATAATCACGTATGATGCTCATGGTATGACTGTTCCTCTCCCAGTCATCAGGTCCCAGCCTCCATCACACACGTCTAGGAGGCTGACCCAGGATAGTGATGCAGTTAGAATTGATTACTCCTTTTTCTTAATGGACCATCAGGACAAGATCACTTCTCAGTGATCTTAGCCACCTCAGAAGTCATAGATGTCCCAGACTATGTATCATTTTTCAGATTCTAGTCACCGTACGGTTCTGTCTATCCAATAATCTGACCTGGTTGCCAGCCTCTCTCTAATCTCCCGAATCTTTTTATCATCCTCTGGTCTTTATGATCTGTCATCAGGGATATCCTCACATCCCCAGTCTCTTCTCTGAACGTTCCCCCTCATCTGAAACTTGGCTGTTTCCTGTCTGATATCCGCTCCTAGAGTCAGATCATAGGCTTCCTTGGTGGCTCAGATGGTAAAGAATCTGCCTTTAATACAGGAGACCTGGGTTTGATCCCTGGGTCAGGAAGATCCTCTGGAGAAGGGAATGACAACCCACTCCAGTATTCTTGCCTGGGAAACCCATGGACAGAGGAGCCTGGCAGGCTGTGGTTGACAGGGTCGCAAAGAGTCAAACACAACTGAACGACTAACACTGTTCAGAGTCAGATCAGTGGTGGTTGTTTTTTTTTTTTTCCCATGTCCTTGTTTCCATGAGGTCTGAGATTTGAAGAGATGTTCTCCTTGCTATTCCTCATGGCTTATGGATATTTCTTTTCCCATCTCTCAGAATCCCATTACACTGTAGCACAGGCTGTGTACCCTCAGCCTGTTTCTTGCTGCCGCGTCTGCTGTCTGGCCTGACCAGTCTTCCTCACTCTGGAGCTCCAGGCTGTCCACCCAAGTGTTAATCCGTGCATCAACTTCCATGACTCAGATGTTTCAAAGGCTCTGCCCCAAGTGGTGTATTCGACCAGCCCCGTGTGACTCATTGCCAGCCACCAACAACTTCATCTTCCTTCAGTCTGCCCCATCTTGGGCACAGACCCCACCATTCACCTAAGAGATATGATGTTTTTTTCTTGTTCTCCTATGTGACATCTAGTCTATCAGTAAATCCTGTGTCTTTACAAGACACATCCTGAGTTAGATCACTTTCTTCATCTGGAACATGACCGCCCTAGCGAAAGCCACTCTCAGCTCTCTTCAGGACCATTCCAGGGGCATCTCATCTGGTCTTCCTGCCTCTATGTCTGTTCTCCCAGAGTCCATTCTTACCTAGGAGGCCAAGGTATCATTTCAGAACATAAATGAAACCTTGTCCCTCTGTTTAAAGTCCTGTAGTGGCTTCCAGTTATATTGAGAATGAAATACGTGTGAAAGACTGCATTTCCTGGTGTGTGCTTATCCCTCTATCCTCCCTGCCCCGCTCACCAACCTTCCTTGTTGTTCCTGCTCCAGTCTCCCATTCTCGGAGAGGACCTTCCTGACCACGCTATATGAAATAGTTATACCCCAGCCCTCATATCCCTGCATCCCCCTATCTAACTTCAACTTTCTCTATAGCCCTAAACACTTAGGAAGTTCTGTTATTTATTTATCTGATAGTTATTTATTGCCTCTTCCACTAAAATGTGAGATCCCCAAGGCCATTGGTTTTATTACTCTCATTTATAGTGGCTAAATTACCGCCTGGAACATGGCATAGATCAAGGAGTATTTTTCGAGTGAGTGAGAACTTTATTAGGAATCGTGGTAAGCTGCTAATAGTGAGAAGTATTTATCTTTTATTGGAAAGAGGTGACTCAGGAGTAACTCTTTCTTGGCCTAGGTTTGGGGCTTTTACACAGAGCT
Organism: Dama dama; assembly: GCF_033118175.1. Taxonomy (NCBI): domain Eukaryota; kingdom Metazoa; phylum Chordata; class Mammalia; order Artiodactyla; family Cervidae; genus Dama; species Dama dama. Next base: position 16,087,925 of record NC_083682.1, read on the forward strand.
CAGAGTGGGTGTCTGGGACTCAGCCTTGTTTTCTAGACCGCAGGTGGGTCAGGCCTTGCGGATGGAGTCGGGGGTAGCGTGACACACTTCCTAAAGTCTGCACACCCAGAATCAAGAGGACCTTTACAATTCCAGCTTCACAAGAGATTTTATAGAAAATCTAATAAACACTTGAAAATCGGGATTGGTTTCTAGCTGAAAGCCTATGAACTTGGGGTGGGGAGGAGGGAAGGAAGTGGCAGTCAGGCAGAAAGCAGCCTGTGAGCCTGAAAGTTAACACATTGTTCAATGTCCATTATTTTGTCTGACACTTTCCTGAAGAAGAGAATTGTACCGTGAGGCTGTGGGGCATGTGGATGGAGTGCAGAGTCTGGGGCCAGACCGCTCTCTGGGTTCCAGTCCCGGTTCTACCCCACTTCGCAGCTGTGTGACCTTCGGCACGTTGATCCACCTCCCTGGGCCCCAGTTTTGTCATCGTTGAAGGGAACTGATCACAGGGACGCTGAGCCCGAGTGAAGCGTGGGGCATGGTGAGCAGTGTCCAATACTCAGGAAGTGTTAGCGTTGTTTGGCTGGGGAAGGATGGAGCGCGGAGTCTCCGCTGTGGGCCCAGCACGCTCATGTGTCCTGTGACCCCAGGGGCGCTGCCGAGAGCCACGTGGAACAAGAATTGGGGCGCCGGGGCCCAGGCTGGTGCAGATCTGCCATTTCAGGGGCATCTTTATAGTGGAGGATTTTGAAGAGTCTTGGCAAATTTTGTCATTTTGGGAATGTGAGCGGTGGTTTGGGGCTAAGGTGACCTGAGTTTTAGTCGTGGCTCTGTCACAACCCACCATGAGATGCTGCTGAGAAAATCAGTGTATCCACACCTGCCCCTTTCCCATGTGGGGAATGGGTACAGATCCTTTCTGCTCCGTTCAGTTTCTTATAGCTGAGGAAGAGATTCTTAGCTGTTGACAAATATCTAAGTTGTAGAGACTGATATCTTTTTAAAAGGAATTTTTATTGGAGTGTAGTTGCTTCCCTGGTGGCTCAGATGGTAAGGAATCTGCCAGCAATGCGGGAGACCTGGGTTCAATCCCTGGATTGGGAAGATCCCCTGGAGAAGGGAATGTCTGCCCACTCCAGTATTCTGGCCTGGGAAATTCCATGGACAGAGGAACCTGGTGGGCTGCAGTCAATAGCATTGCAAAGAGTTGGACATGACTAAGTGACTAAGCACAGCACAGCACATAGATATATACTATGTATATTAATATCTAATATTATATATATATAGTATCTATATGTATATATATATAAAGTTTTTTACCCACCTTCTGCCACAAAGCTTGACTGTGTTTCCCAGCCTCTTTTGAGTTTAGCTGTGGCCAGATGACAGAATTCTACCCAAAGGTGAGCAAAAGTGATGTTGGATTGGCCCCTAAAAAGCTCCCATGTGAAATACTTCAAACTGTTTCGCCTTGCACCATCTGGATGTTGGTGCCCAAAATTACCTTGGGAACCGTGGCCTATTTGGCAGATGGTTCATGAGCCAAGTGATCGAATGTTCTCATAGAGAGGGCTTCAGCCCCCGCCCTTCCAGCTGACCCAGAACCTCACTCCTTAGATTAGTGCATGAAGGAAAAACGCACTAAAATATACTTCCTTTGTGATAAGCTCCTGTGATTCTGGAGTTCATTTGTTACAGTAGCTAGCATTACTGTCTCTAATTCAGTAGGTCTGTTATAAGTCATGTTTTCTGATTTCAGCAGCATAGAAATACATGAATCTATTTTTTTAATCCAAACTTAAGCACTTATTAAAATTTCTTGGCCAGGCTTTTGGTGGTTTTTGCCTGTGTCTGAAAGGAGGGACTATGGCCTTTTCAAACTGAAGCTGCAGATGTTTGATTTCCCTTTGCTTGAGTCTTTACATCGCTGAACCAAGTCACAGGTCTGCTTTACTCTACAAGTTTGTGAAAACCAGTGACAAAGAAGAGTTCTACCTTGAAGTAAATTAGCACATGTCTGTAATGGCTGCGGTTGGAGACAAGCTGTAATTAGTGGAAATACCTTTTAGATGACAAATTGCTCATTAATGGCTGGAGGTGTCTTATTTAGAGTAATCTTTTGTGCTGGAGATCTCGTAACATTCAGTGTTTTAATTGACACACAAAAGAGACAGATGGGATGGTTTTTAGGCTTGTTCTTTAAAATGTTGAAGAGGAAGGAGAGAATTGCTGTCAGAGGGCAGATTTTAAAAGAGCAGCTGGGTGGTGGGGCCATCACCTGTGGCTCTGGGGACTGGGACAAGGGAAGAGAGAAACACGTTGTGTGGGCAGGTCTGCAGCAAACAGAGGCCGAGCAGAGAGATCGCGGGTGTGAAATGGTTCCCCTCCAGGATTTTGCGGTCCGGAGGCAGGATCCTTTCGCTTTCATTGTTGTTTTCAGGATGATAAACAGTGGCTGGCACAGGATAGGAGCTTCCTGTTGTTTAGTCACTAAGTCCTGTCCAACTCTTTGCAACCCCATGGACAGTACCCTGCCAGGCTCCTCTGCCCATGGGATTTCGCAGGCAAGAATACTGGTGTGGATTACCATTTTCTTTTCCAGGGAATCTGCCCACTCCAGGGATTGAACCCGCATCTCCTGCATAGAAGGCAGATTCTTTACCACTGTGCCACTAGGCGCTTCCTGAATCTGTACTGTATCCATGTGTCACTTGGGCACCACTTACTGTGCCTCTCTTGTGGGCCAGGCATTGTTCTAGGTCCCAGTCCCTCTCTCCCCCCAGGGGAGGAGAACAGGAGCTACAGGTTATACAGTGTGAAGGAGAATAATCTTCTCCCAGCCTGCAACTTGCACCAACCACTTAGCTATAGGTGCTCTTCTTCCAGCCTGACGCATTCACTAGGACTCCTGTTTGGAGAGACAGACCTGCACTAATGCAACTTCTACTTGGTGCTCTTTGAGCAGTGCACAACCTGCACAACTGTACCAGACGGACATCAGCTGTCAGCACGGAAATAAGTAGACAAACAATATGCTGTGTGGTGAAAAGCTAAATATGGGTGGGGTGCAGGGGCAGAGGCATTTGCAGGGTGGTCCAGGGCCTAATAGTGGGGACAGCTCTATGGGGATCAGCAGGAAACACATTATAGGCAGAGGAATCGGCAAGTTTCATGATCTTGTATAAGAAGTGCAGGGTGAGAAGGAGGCAGTCTCAAAACTGAAGGCGTGAGAAAAGGCGGATTTAGGATGTTGAGTGTCTTCGGGGAAATAGAATAACATCAGAATGAAGGAGCACATGATGAAAGCATCTTCAACTTTAGGAGATGAGAAAATAAATAAAAATCCCACCTGAACAAATCCAGCCCCTGTGTCGATGTTACTTCCCATGTGAAGTTTCCTGGTGGAGACTGTCCAGCCTCTCACAGCGTCGTGGTTGTGTAGCAGCTGGTACTTGCTGTCTGGATCCCACCTCACACATGTCTAGTCATGTGGGTCTCGTGTTTTTTAACTGGAATGCCATCTTTCTTGGGTTCCTTATTCTTTGTCATCTTCATTTATCACATACAAAAAGTATAAACATTTAAAATCTGCCCAGTATCTGATCTGACTTCTTACCTGTTGCCATTTCCAGGATATTACATCATGAAATTAAGCCGGCGTTTTACGACCGTGTGCGAATGTGTGTATGTATAGCAGACACATATTTGGAATTAATGGACTTGTAGAAATCAGAGATGGATTAGGCCTAATGAGCTGTTGAGAAGAATTATTTAGCACATATTTCATATCTCTGTTCAGTAATCAAGCCTACACACTGAGTATGCTAAGAAGGTGAGGTCTTTACATCTCTTCTCTCCTTGGATCATCTCCGTGTGTGCCTGAGAATTTAACATCGGACCTCTGGAGCATTTTGTACCAACTTTATTAACCATCCAGTCTGACATTTCCCTGCCCTTAGGGTGATCTTGGTATTGAAAAAATAGTTGCTTAGCTTGTTACCGTTTGTATGGAAAATAACTGTTGCCTGGCTCCAGGGAGCCCCCGGGGCTGCTGGACTGGCTCCGACCAGGTGGCAAGAGTCATCAGAGGCCAGGTCCTGCCCCCTCCCCAGACGCCCCCTAGTCTGTAGGACAGACAGGCCTGACCTTCGAGTGTGCTGGTTGGAAGACTTGGAGAATTAGCCTAGATGAGAGGTTTAGAAATATAATGTTTTGAATTTGTACCCAAAACAGATGATTTCTCTACTGCCTTCTGTTTTCACCTAAGGTATGTTAGAGCCGGTGCCTGACTGTCCAGTTGGACCAAATGCACTTGGCTGAGGCTCACTCTGTTTATACTGTCCCTTCAAGCCTACATTTTCAACAGACCTTCAAAATCCTATTCACAACAAAATCCTATTCACAGCCTATTCAGGTTTTCCTGACTAACAAAAAGGAAAGCATTATGAAAGGTGGGCCCCTTGATAGTGTGGAATTTGACCCCGAGAAGGGCTGACTGTTTGAAGCTGTAACAGAGACATGAAATTATAGGACTTAAAGGAGATGGGTCGACACAGGTCAATTTCTGATAGTCAGATGCCTGCCCTGTGGGTTTTCTTTATAGCCTGGTTAGGTATAATACATAAATGCAGAACCTAAACATAGAGGCTTCTCAATTCTTGTCCGTCTGCATAAAACATGCTCATTGAGAATATGTTCTGTAGTGGAGAAAAGATGGAATCCATAGAGGTTTTTGTAAATCAACTATACTTCAATAAAAAACATTGAAAATGAGCGAAAAAGAAAGTTGGGCAAAAATGGGGAAACCAAATGGAAAGCAAAATGAAAATTACAAATGGGTAAAAGAAGATGGACTCAGAGTTGGGTAGCTTTGAGCTGGAACTCAGCTTGATCTCGGAAACTGTTAAACCTCTCTGAGCCTTTATGTTTCTTATTTGTGGAATGGGGCTTAAATAATACCAGGAAAGTGGAGAGTAGGTGCTAATTTGAAACACACTGGTGGGAGATTTTTCTGAGATAGGACCTTTGAGTGAGAACTGACCAAGTGAAGGGAGTGTGTGTATGTAGACGTGGGGAGGATGTTCCCGACAGAAACACGGCCCATACCCATGTGCGCAGTGGGGGCATCCTTGACTCCAGCAGACAGAGGAGAGGAGGGCGGAGCCAAGATCTTAGCCGCGGTGATCTCAGGGTCCACAGCGACCACTTCCCATTTTGGCCTTAGTGTTTTGGAAGCCACTGGAGCAGTTTGATCATTTTGGTTGCTGCATATTAATGCATTTTTCTAACTTCATTTTATGATTATTTTCATGTCCCAACCTTGTTCAACTGTAAGGCCAAGCCCGTGTATGACATGTATCCTGTGTCAGGGACTGGCCAGACCCCATACCAGGCTTAGTGAGCTCCCCAGCCCCTAAATCACCTGAGCCCCTTGTCATATCAGCTCTTTTTCCTGTGTCTCTTTCTCTGGTTAGACTCACAATGATTCACAAAGTAAGAAGCCGCTTCCAGCTGTTACACTGTGAGGATGTCCTTGATGGATCAAGAATTCCTCCAAGTTCAAGGCCACTGGTTTCTTGGGTGAATAAACAGTGTGTCGTCACTAGATTTTCATTCTCATTTATGATCAAAGCCTTGGCCACCTCACCAGGCCCCTGTTGCTCATGGTCTTATGATGGTTGAAGTTGATGAAATGTCCTGGAAGAATGATTTGTGATAAATGCTTCAGCAGAGAGGCCATAAATCCACTTTTCTTATTTTATTATTTTAATTGAAAATTTTTTTCACTAATTTGAAAAAAGAGATAATTATTGTTCATTTTGCTTTGTAATTATTACCTAGGTTGATGCTGGGTTGTTGATTAACTCTATAGTGTGCACTGACGGTGTTTTTGGTCTGTATTTCACAATAATGCTGCTGAGTTGCCGATAAAATATTAATTAAACATGTTCTTGTTTTTATCTTTTTACATATAGTTCCTATCAGAAATATATTTTTAAATATTCCATTAATTCTATGAGTGCTAACTTGCTTCAGTCATGCCTGACTCTTTGCAACTCTGTAGCCCTCCAGGCCCACCTGTCCATGGGATACTCCAGGCAAGAATACTGGACTGGATTGCCATGCCCTCCCCAGGGGAATCTTCCTGACCTAGGGATCAAACTTGAGTCTCATAAATCTCCTGCACTGGCAGGCAGATTCTTTACTACTCACGGCACGTAGAAAGTATCTTTAATTCTATAATTTCTAATAATTCCATAATTTGTTCTTTATTTTCTATTAATTGTTTTAAATGGTAGATTATATTATATATTTAAAAAGTATATTTTATTGGCCACGCCACATGGCATGGGGGATCTTAATTCTCTGACCAGGGATTGAACCTGTGCCCCTTGCATTGGAAACTCAGAGTCTTTACCACTGGACTGACAGGAAAGTCCCTTTAAGTTCTTTTCTACTAGAAAGTGGGGATCGGGAACATCCCCTGGAGAAGGGATAGGCTACCCACTCCAGTATTCTTGCCTGGAGAATACCATGGACAGAGGAGCTGGCGGGCTACCGTCCATGGGGTTGCGAAGAGTCGGACACAACCAAGCGACTAGGTACAGCACAGACAGTGGGGGTGGGTCATGGATCAAGCAGGTGGGTGTGATGAAGGATGCATCACTCCTTGACCTGAGATTGGTCCTCCTTCCTCCATATTCATTTTGGGGTCTGCTAGCCCCTCACAGCCCCTCACAATGGGCTTGGTTTATGACAGGCCCTTAGTAACAGTTTGATGAACTGTTTACTTGAGTAGCACAATATTTTATGAATTCTGGGAGCCAAACATGGATTATTTTCTTTTTTATTATGAAACATTTTATACATCAAGTGCAGGTATCATATCTGTGTTTTAAAAACATGACCAATTTGTTCGCTTATGTGCCTTCCCCTGATTCTTTCAAAAGCTGTCAAACCTCTTATGTTCCCACTATTTTATACCTTGTCTCTGAGGAGCTGACCACAGCCCTGAACTTTTAGATCGTTTCATTCCATTTTTTAAAGGTTTACCAAGTCTGTAAATATCCTTAAACAGTATATCGTTTTGGATACAGTTTTGTTTTTTTCTTTACGTAAAAATAAATTTTATTTATTATCCTGCAAGTGTTTTTCATTTAAACATTAGGTATTTTTTAATAATTTGAAATTAATATCATCTGAATGTGCATAAAGGCAGACCTCTAAGTCATTTCAGATAATTAACTGGTCTGTAATTCATCAATCAAAAATGGTTCAAAGCCCTGGAATGTGAGTGTGTGCACACAAATGCCTGCAAAAAATAATAAGCAGCGGAAGGCCTTTCTACCAGCATGATGATGCTCATAAAGCTTCAGGGTCAGGGAATTATAAGTGACTTTGATTTTCTTCTTGTGTTTTCTGTATTTATTAAATTAAAGAAATTAAATTTTGGTTTTCCAAAATTGGAAAAAGGTCGACGTTATAAAATCGAATAAAAGTGAAAATAGCCTACCCTTTGAGCCCATGATGCTCCATCTGGGTCTTAGGGCTTTTTGCACACATACTATATTGTGTGGGGGGTTTTGGTGGGCCCCGTGTGGTCTACCAGGATGAATAGGGCATGGTGCCTTTTGTCAACAAGGCTCCAGCCTCACCAGAACCAGGGCATGGGAAGAGTTGGAGTAGGACCCCACCGCTGGTCTGGGAGCCAGCTGTGACAGTGGGGCACAAAAGGGGACTTGGGATGTCAGGGAGGAGGCTGGAGGGGGCTGCCGGTGGCTGGGCAGTGAGGCCGGAGCATGACTCTGCCTGGAGCAGCAGCGGCAGGTCACTCGCTGAAGCTGGCCCTTGCCTGGAGGGGATCTGGGCTTTCTGGGCTGGTTGGTCTGTTCCCCACAGCTGTGACTTGGCCCATTTCACATCTGAGTCAAGGTCTGGGGTCTGTCCAGACACAAACTAAGCAGTGGATGCTGTGCGTGGCCAGGTCACCTTTGATTTTACACAGCAGATATTGTTTGTCTGCCGGCCATGTGCCAGGCAGAATTCCAGCCACTGTGGAATCTGCTAGCTGACAAGACAGTCCCTGCCCTCATGGAGCTTCCTTCTTGGAGAAGGAGACAAACAGAAACAAGATCCAGTAAGTGGTCTACATACAAACAATCCACTCTGAGAGCGCATTTGTTACGACCAATTTGTCGTTAAGTCCAACACAGTTAGCCTAGGTGGAGGGACCCAACTAACACGATTGACTGTATAGTGCTGCACTCTAATAGGTTTATAATACTTTTCACAGAAATAATACGTAAAAAAACAAAGACAAAATAAAGCATTTTAAATCTTACAGTACCTTGAAAAATACACTAGTGCATACAACAGCAGGCATACAGGGTCTGGCCTCCAGTGAACAGACAAGAAGAGTTACTGACTGGAGAAGGGAAGGAGATGGGAGATGGTAGAGCTGAAGGGTCATCGGCAATAGGAGATGGTAGGCAGGCTGCAGTTTCACCCACATCTGACAGCGATGGAATGCATGTTCATGTCTTTGAAAGTTTGCAACTTGAAGGTTTGTATGTAGGAGACCTACTGTCCATACAAAATCTGGACTCTATCAATATTAGCTGGTGCTGCAGGCTGCGGAGAAGATGGAGTGTGGGGAGCTTGGGAAGGGGTGAAAGCCACAATTTCAAGTGAGATGTCAGACAAGGCCTGTGGGGTTACTCTTCACGTACCTGTATATTTTAAATGGTCAACGAAAACACATTATATTGACATCAGAAGAAACACATTAGGACAAAAGTGAAAGACACCATTTAAGGCAGTGCATACTTTTCTCAGCCTTTGCGGAAAGGCTGTTGTGCACGTGTATCAGAAATACATCCGAGTGTCTAACATTCTCTGCAGCCACAATGCTGATACTCACTTGTCAGCCATGCTCTTCTTCCTTTGTCTTAATTGCTGCTGCCAGGAAGAATAAAAAATGGAAGAGCTTTGTCCGGCTTCATCACGGGAAACCTGTCTCTGATCAGCACATGAGGAGTAATGAGATGGTGCTGATGATGGGATTATTCAGGACTTCACTAGCGTGCATGTCTCATCGGTGGGCGGGTACTGCAGAGAACTGGCTGGAGATGCACAGCTGTCCTCAGGAAGCTTTCTGGAAGCTTCTGAGGCTGGTCGGGGCTGGTGCAGACCCAGGGTGGTCCAGTCCATCCTCAGGGTAGCATTTAACCCAGGGGCCTTTAGAACCACTTTGCATGGGGCAGTTTAACTGCTGGGACGCCTTCCAGCCTCTTGAAAGCAATGGCAGGGGAATAAAACAAGAGTTGTAAATAGATAAACCAACCAGCAGATAAAGGCGTTAATAACTGGATAGGGGAGCAGCACCCGAGCTGTGAGCACCCGCCAGATCAAGAAATGTCAGCTTTCCTCTCGGCTTCTCCTCCACGGCGCCAACTGTCAGTAATTTAACTAACATTTTGTAAATAAATGTGGCACTCGGACAGCTGTCAGCGCGCCTGCTATAAACACTCCTTTTGTCAGTGAGAGCTGGCAGCGCTACGCTGTTTCTCTGTGACTTTAGCGGCCACTGCCAGTTGGCTCCCCGGCCTTGGACTGACTGTCAGGGGGGCTCGGGGAGGCCTGTGAGCCCATGTCCCCCTGTCCCTGTGGCCCCATAGCTTCTGGTAGGCGCAGCACTTCCGGGTGTGTTACCGACCAGGGTTCTTGGCCTGACCCAATCAATAGGAGTTGACCAGAGGCCCGACAGGAAATGCAGGCTAAGCTTTATTGGGGCGTCTGCTACAGCAGAGGGGAGCGAGAGCAAACAACAGGTTCTCCGCCTGCTGCCTGAGGTGAGGTGAGCTTGTTCCACATATGGGGTGAGGGTAGGGGTGGGTCCAGGAATTGGTCGGGCTGGAGGGGTAGCCTAGGTGGTCTGCCCACTCCGCTGGTGGAATTGAGTGCAGGGGGCAGATGCAGTGCCCTGCTTTTGCTCCTGACACTCTGCTTTTGCTTCAGGCTACTCAGAAGTGGCAGTTGGGTTTTTTGGTCTCTTTGTATCTTTTGGATACAGAATTTGCCCCAACTGTGCACCGTCCATGGGGTCGCAAAGAGTCAGGGACGACTGAGTGCCTGAGCATGCATGCACTCGCATGCACACGTTGTTTTTAGCCCCATATAGCTTCTTTGCATTTTGTAGCTTGGGGAGAGGTGTGTCCAGGTACATGCATTGCAGCCAAGGATCCCAGGTCCCAGCCTGTCTCAATTGTACTGGTATGATTGGGGAGGCCTTGCTCCTTCCTGCTTGTCCTACATCCCAGGTTAAAAACCCAGACTGTAGTTTTCCAAACACCTCAGTGTTTCAGGTAGGGTTTCCAGGTCCCTGATCCTTTGGTTTCCCCCAGTGGCTTTGCTCTTGTTAAAGAAGAGACATTTATTTATCTAGGCCCAAGATACCGAACTTGCTGTTTTCCGCTCTGGCTGCCCGATGATTATTTAATGTTATGCAGACAGATTCCTCCTCCAGAGCATAAGACAAATGGTTCAGAACTGTGCGTGGATTCATCCAGGTCTCATCACTGATCTTTATTAAATAGTTAGCGCTTCTCTGTGCTTTTCCGCCCAGCTTCAGGATTCTTAATCTGCGCCCAAGCAAAAGCAGAGGGAGAGGAGGGATCTGTCTTAATAGGAAAGTGCCATAGGCAGTAAGTACATGGGGGTTATTGTAATCTAGGTGATGGAGCTCCGTGAGAATGAGGATGGACTGGGTGATTAAGTAGGCAGAGATGTGTTTAGTAATAATAAAATTTCTAGCAAACATTCGTGAAGTCTTGCTGTTTTTTGGTCCTGCTCTGTCCACCTGCTATACATAGTACCTCACTTAACACTCACAGCTGTGTGTCCATCCCCGTTTTACAAAATGAGGGTCAGGAGTGCAGACGCTTCTGGAAGCTGCTCAAGGCCTAATGCCTAAAGCCTGGAGGAAAGGGTTTGATCGCCAACCATTGATTCCTGGTGCTCCTGACAACTGCCTTAGGCTTCTGCAATTGTAGGTTCCGTGTGTGCTGGGTATGGAGTCACCAGTTTTAAAGAAGTTGTGTGTGTGCGTGCCTGCATGTTAAATCACTTCAGTTGTTTCTGACTCTTTGCGACCCCATGGACTGTAGCCCACCAGGCTCCTCTGTCTATGGGATTCTCCAGGCAAGAATACTGGAGTAGGTTGTCATGCCCTCCTCCAGGGCATCTTGCCAACCCAGGGATGGAACCTGCAGCTCTTATGTCTTCTGCAGACGGGTTCTTTACCGCTAGTGCTACCTGGGAGACCCTTAAAGAAGTTAGGACACCGTAAAATAAACCCCACTCTAAAACCAAGGAACTAGCTTTGATCTTTTTCCAATGAAGGGGAAGGCTTTTTATAGTATTGGGGAGACCCATGAGGGACATTATTCCCTAGAGTAGGGGTCCACAAACCTCTGGGATCTAATGCCTGATGATCTGAGGTGGAGCTGATGTAATAATAATAGAAATAAATTGCACTATCAATGCAATATGTTTGAGTCACCTTGAAATCATCCCCCCACCCACAGCCCAGAGCAAAATTGTCTTCCGTGAAACCAGTCCCTGGTGCCAAAAAGTAGAGGAGCTGCTGCTCCAGAGGATATTATAGTTAATATAGAGAGAACATAGAGGAATGATTATGAGGATGGACTCGGGTGTCAGCTGGGAAATTTACTTAACCTCTCTGGCAACACAAGAATAGTAATTAATAGAAACTACCTTGTAGGGATGTCGTAAGGATTAAATAAAATAGTCCATATAAAGTATTTAGCAGTACCTGGTGCAGAATAAACATTCATTCTCTCATTGAAATATTTATTACACGCATGTGGTGTGGATTCTGCAGTGACTAGGAGACATAAATGTTGTTGGAGCTTCTGTTCTCTTGAGGAAACCAACAGACAGATCTATACAAACATATGAGCCCCCAGGAAGTGCTGTGATCCGGGCCACCTGAGTGGCTACTGTAGGTTGGTGGGTTAGTGACAGTCTCTTGAGAGGAAGTGACATTTGAGCTGAGATCCAATGGGGACCCAGTGGTGTGGGAATGGACCCCTCCAGGCATGGAGGATGGGCTTCATGTGCTGGAGGAAGAGAAAAGAGATCCTTGTGTCTGGAGCAGAGTGGACAGTGGGGAGGGATGCAGGATGAGGTGGGAGGGGTCAGATGGGCAAGGCTCTGAAAGTTAGGTACTGGATTTCTGTCTCATTTCATTAAGTGACAGCATGCTATGGGGACATTTTCTTTTATTCTTAAGATTTTTTTAATGTGGGCCATTTTTAAAAAGTCTTTACTGGATTCTTTTTACAATATTGCTTCTGTTTTATGTTTTGTTTTTTGGCTGCAAGGCATGTAGGGTCTTAATTCCCCGACTAGGGATCGAACCTGCACTTCCTGCATTGGAAGATGAAGTCTCCCAATGGACCACTCGACCTCCAGGGAAGTCTCTGCTGTGGGAGCACTTTAAATAGAGCCGTGGCATGGCCTCAGTTACAACAAGATGGTGCTGGCAGCCATTTGGGGGTTGGTCTATTAGGCTGAGTATTGGAAACTCTGATACCTGTAGAGGTTATGAGAAATCCAGGTGAGAGCTGGCAGCAGGTTTGACAGTGGGGAGGCATTAAGATTGAGAGATGCTACGAATATGTTTGATGGTTAAGCAGACTAGGCTGATGGAGTTAGTTTAAGGGTGTGACTGACTATGATACTTCTACTCTGTGTTACTTTAAAATAACAGAACACTGTGGTTTTATTGGACTTTCATTATTGTGGTGTTTCCATGATGAATTACTTACATTTTGAGATACACCCAGAAAATGATTTGCCATATCACTGCTTTGAATCAAACATGGATGTTCTGATTTAGAAAGCATCGCCCCACCTCCCCTACTTAAAACCCATTCAGGGGCACCTATTTTTGGGTTTTACTCCCTTTCTCTACTTTACTTATGAAATTGAGATTCTTTTTTTTTAATTTTTAATTTAATTGGAGGCTAATTACTTTACAATATTGTGGTAGTTTTGCAATACATTTACATGAATCAGCCATGGATGTACATGTGTTCCCCATCCTGACCCTCCCTCCCACCTTCCTCCCCATCTCATCTCTCAGGGTCATCCCAGTGAAATATTTTCACGAAAGTCATTTGGTGATTTGGTGCCTTAAGTCCATATCCAAATTTCCTGATAGTTATTTTGGAATTGGAGTGGTATGTGTATGTGTGGGTATGCTGACCACAGATAAGGGAAATAGGAAGAGGATGCATGCAAGCTAAGTCACTTCAGTTATGTCCAACTCTTTGCAACCGCATGGACTGTAGCCTACCAGGCTCCTCTGTCCATGACATTCTCTAGGCAAGAATATTGGAGTGGGCTGCCATGCCCTCCTCCAGGGGATCTTCCTGACACAGGGGTTGAACCCATCTTTCTTCTGTCTCCTGCATTGGCAAGTGGATTCTTTACTAGTAGCACCACCCAGGAAGCCCAAGAAGAGGATACGACAGGGATTTGGTGAGGAGGGGAAGGAAGGGGAAGAATTCCCTGTCCGAATTCGTCAAATTCCCTCCACAGCCCTCCTGTTTACTCCCAGGGTCAGACTTATTTTCTGTGGACCTGATTTAGTCTTCCATAGAATAATAGAGTTTACTTAGGGTCTCTTTCTTGAGTCTTCTTACCTGTAGAGTTTTAGTCCAGGAGGACAGAGGAGACTCAGTCCTGGATGCAAGCCCTGTTTCCTGTAGAACAAAGAACAAAGGGTGTGCAGAGGAAGGCTGTGACAAGCTCACTTTTTAATAAAATACTGGCATTCACTGTCATTAATTCTGATATTTTGTTCTTATGTGGAATCAGTGTTAAAGTACCAGAATGATAATTTTGCTCAGGTATTGCAATAACTAGGAAAGGTAAAAAGAGAAGAATCAAGGAAATTGTAGCTATACTTATATAGAGAGAGCAGATTCTTAAATATCTCATTAACTCCTAAAAGTATCAATATAAAAATTGGTGTTCAGAATGAAGAACCCGAGACATCAACACTTTAAAATATATTAAATTACATTCAGCCTACTCGGTCTCCGGAGGCATTGAAGAGAGTCATATATTTCCAGCAATTTGTCATCAAAGTCGGTTAAAATTAAGGTGATCATTTCAGCGCATATAGAATTAAACTTCAGTTTGTCTCAACATTCATTTATATGATACATTGCACTCCTCTACATGATACCAGCAAACTGAGGTATTGCTGGAAAATGCATGTTTTTAATCTCTTTTAGGTTTGAGTATCTTTTAAGCAAGTTGTTCCCTTGAGTGTCTTTTTCTCAAGCCTCAGATATGCTAAGTGGTGGATTATCAAACCACTGGCCAGAAGGAGCTAGTTCTCCAGATCAGTCATTGCTGAAAAAGAGACCCTACCTGTTATGTATCAGTATTGGAACCAAGGAGCACGTAGATCTTACGCAGAGTTAACACCAGCATTTGTCAGTCATTTTCCATGTACCAGTTAGAGTTCTGGTGTTTACATCTATCTCATGACAATCTATACAATAGACTCTACTATTATTACCGCTCCGTAGTTAAGTGGTAGTTAAGGGGCTTCCCTGGTGGCTGAGTGGTAAAGAATCCGAGATGCGGGTTCGATCCCTGGGTTGGAAGATCCCCTGGAGAAGGAGATGACAACCCACTCCAGTATTCATGCCTGGAGAATCCCGTGGACAGAGGAGCCTGGTGGGCTACAGTCCATGGGATTGCAAGAGAGTGGGCACAAGTTAGTGACCACACAACAACAATAGGTAAGGAAATGGAAGCTTGGAGAAGTTAAATAACGTAACCCCCCCGCCCCAGTGATCATTTCCTTTACAGTTCCAGAGGAGGTTCTTGTCTTAGGTCATAAGGAGAGCATCCATCCTACTGTTTTAACTCTCTAGGTTTCAGCTGTGAAAATGAAGAAAGGCAGGGACAGGTATGGTGAGTGCCCGTCTGTGACTGTATCTAGTGTCTCTGCTGTTATTCCTGCAGAAACAGAAGCTCTGCACTTTCACTTAGGACTGAAGTCAGCAGTTTATGTGTGTGTGTTTTTTTAATACTATCTTAGCAATTAATTATTCCTTTTAATAAATGCAGTGAAAAAGAATCATTATTGGGCTACTCCTTTAATTGAATTAATAATTTATTATGGCTATTAATGTTTTTTTCATTTTCTGTGTATTATTTCTTGTTCTATTAGACAGATATGACAAGGAGAAAGGGTGTGAAGTTCTCTGGGTATCCATGGGTGGAGTCTTCTGAAAGGCACAGGCTGACAGTGGTCTGTGTTCCATGAGTGCGTGCAGTAGGTAGCTTGTGTAAGTTGCGCTGAGATCTTCTCGTCACTGCAAACATGATTGAGGTCTTCTGGGTAGTTTCTTGGACAGAGGTGAATGAAATCACAAAGTCATTCATGGATACTGCAGACTTCTTCATCTGAAAGCGACTTCTTAATCAGGTCCATTCCCATTTTTCTAGTTGTCGACTGACCTAGGCAAGGGGATGCTTTGTACTTAATAGCATGATAATCTGGTTCTAACTGTAGAAATAAATCATAATTTCTTTATATCCAGCATTCCATTTAGAGAGATGGCCCCTGTGTTGGAGTTATAATAAAGGGTGAGAGGTGTGGATTAAGGTTATTTTCTAGGGGGTATTCAGCAAAATGTCTCAATGGGCAGAGGAAAGCTGAAAAATTCTTTTGGGTTGTGCATAGCCTGTCCTCTGTACTTGACCCTTCTTGTCTAAGATTGTGTGCTGTGTTATTCTTAGTCTGTCAGTCTTGTCGAACTCTTTGCGACCCCATGGACTGTAGCCTGCCAGGCTCCTCTGTCCATGGAGTTCTCCAGGCAAGAATACTGAAATGGGTTGCCATGCCCTCCTCCAGGGGATCTTCCCAACCCAGGGATTGAACCCAGGTTTCCTGCTTTGCAGGTGGATTCTCCACCATCTGAGCCACCAGGGAATAATCAAAATTAGGCTCTTCATTATGTCTCAGTGAAGATAGGCATCTAGCTATCAGTTTAGCTGATACACATGATTCCTTCCTTCATTTATTCACTTACCTAACACTCACTGAGGGCTTACTGTGTGCTAGCATTCATCCAGGTGGTGGGAGTACACAGGTGATCAAGATAGACAGCCAGAAAGTCCTCACCTTCATGAAGGCTCACATCTTAGCATCTTCATGGGAAAAGTAGATGATAAGCACAGAATTAAACAAGGGCTGAGAAGAAGAGGAGCCAGTGATGTGATGGGAAATAAGTGGGTCAGGGTGGCCTGGAGTGGACTCTGATGGTGGAAGTCATTGAAGTGAGCCTTGAGAGGTGGGAAGGAGTTGGCCAGGCAGAGAACCTGGAAGGAAGGATGGAATTCTAATGAGGAGCAAATAAGTACAGAGCTTGTGTGTCTGTACTTGTGTGTCTTCTTTTGGGGAAGACAGAAGATGTCACTGTGGCCAAGCACAGTGATAAGAGTGACGGTGCAGTAAGAGAGGCCAGGCAACCAGGCAGGCACCGGCCCCCACCCTGCCCTGCCGCTCAGGGAGGAGCCTCTGCATTTTCTTTGGGTGCAATGGAAAGAAGTAGAGGTGCTAAACCAAAAAAATGGCTCAGCCATGTGTCTATTTCTGAAACACCCTGACTGCTCTACATTTAATGCAAAGTGGGAGGGAGCAAGAATAAATCATCACTGTGGAGGCTCTGTGGTCATGCCAACGAGAGGGGGAGGTGGCGGCTTGGCCCAAGGAGGTGGCAGTGAATGTAGAGAAGGGAGATATGGAAATATGTGTTTCGGAGGAGAGCTGTAAGACACTATGCTGGAATTTGCGATGAGAGAATAGAAGGAATCAAGGATGACTTCCAGCTGCTTGACTGGAGCACTTGATGGATTGTGATTCTTTTACTAAAGTGGACAAGATGAGAAGACGTAGGTGCGGGGAGGAGAGGAGGAAGTGAGAGGGCCATCTGAGGTTTGCTCAGTGCAAGATTTAGGATCAAGAGGAGTTTTCAAGTGAATTTACGACCGTGGAACATGCGAAAAAAGATGAGAGTTGTGGATATAAATTTGGGAGAGATCAACTTCTATTTGTTGTTAAAAACTTGAAGCTGGATAAAAGCATCAAAATAAGGAGAGGTTGTCTCTGGAGTGAAGGATCAAGGATTAGAGCCTGAGCGAGGAAGAGGAAAGAAAACATACAGAGTCAGCAGTCAGTCAAGCAGGGAGAAAACGAGGAGAGTGTGGAATCAAAAGGACAGGAGCAGAAAATGTTCTATTAGGGAGTTACCAACCTTGTGGGATGCTGCCTCAACCGGGAGTCTGAAAAACGGAAAATGGACACATCCATAGGGTTGTGTAATACGGAAGGACAAATCTGACTCCATACTGGATCTTTCCCTTTTAAACTTTGCATTCGGTTGCCTTTGCTACAGATTAATCACTAAAAGAATGTTGCCTAGAGCCTGTAATATGCAAGGTAGCCCATTCCCAAAGCTTGACCTTTAAGGGGATTAACACTTTTCCATTCATTGAGAGATAAAAGTTATAGAACAGAGAATAAATTGTCTTGTTTGAGGTTTATAGGAACACTGTGACCAGACCTACATGGACAGCTGCAAGAACAAGGGATTTTGACACCAAGGAGTTTGCGACAACCAACCTTACCACCTCCCCTCTTAGTATAAAAGGAGCCTGAATTCTCACTTGTGGAAGATAGTTCTTTGGGACATTAGAACACCATCTTCTGAATAAACTTGCTGGTTTCCATATAAACTCGCTCTTTCTTGCACCAACAACTCATCTCTCTGGCCTGTCCTGTGGCAATTAGAAGGAGCTTGAGGACTCTGTAGCGATTAAATGAGATGAAGGCTTGGTGATGGTGGCAATAGGGATTTCAGGTGAGCAGTAGGTCAGGAGTGCACAAACAGATGGTGATAATTGGAGAAGTAAATCAAATAAAAGTTATTGTGTTCGTGTGTATGTGTTCAGACATGCTAACAAGAGTTTAATTGCCTGCAGGTGAGGAAGTTATAGCAGAGATGGGGTAATTGCGATGCAGGAGGGCAGAGGTGAGAGGCAGAGTGTAAGTAGAGGGCAGGCCTTTGAGGGAAGTTAGGGTGCACCCTCAGTGTGACAATACTTCTGGTACTGGCTTCCTAATTTCCTCTCTCAGAATCTCCACCCCTGTTCTTCTCTTTAGATTCTTTCTTTCTTTCTTTTTAGCTGAGCTGGGTCTCTATTGCTGAGCACGGGCTTTCTCTACTTACGGCCAGCAGAGACTCCTCGAGTTGTGGTGCGCGGGCTTCTCGTTGTGGTGGCTTCTCTCGTTTTGGCACACGGGCTCTCGAGCACAGGCTCAGTAGCTGTGGAGAACGGGCTTAGTTGCCCTGCGGCATGTGGACTCTGCCCAGAGGAGGGGTTGAACCCACACCCCGCCCCCCTGCATTGACAGGTGGATTCTTAACCCCTGGACCACCAGGGAAGTCCTCACATTCTTATAAACAACTTAGCTGGGACAATTTCACTACATGTTTTTACCGATTTGCCAATGAGATAGTTGAGAGTATGAGCAATTTAACATACGAAGTGGATTTTCAAGATTCCTGTTTTACTCCCTTGAATGGATGATGCAATGTTTTGTGGACATAGGGGTAACTTAAGACAGTAGGAGGGTTGGGTACCACATTGCAGTTGGATGGATGTGACTTGGTGATGTAGACGTGTGAGGATAGTAGAATCTTCCATCTGTGTCTGTGGATGTGCTCCCTGTGGATGTGAAGGGCTGAGGAAGGGATTTGGAAGCATCTTTGGATTTTGATATCTGTATAGGTCCTGGAACCAGTGTCCCGTGGGTACCAAGTTTGATTCAAGGAGAGCCACCGTGGGCTCCTTCATTACTGTTGAGATTTTTACCTGTATCTTCCCTTCTCGTTTGAATAGTTTGTTGTACGAATCTGAGCTGGACCAAAAGAAGTCTATTTTAAACTGTGTGTAGAACATCTTACTTCAGAAAACTTTCCTCCCTGATTTTAACTTCATTGATCCCAACTTAAGATGGACAAGTTTGAAGAGATCTGATATGTCTTATATTCAGTCTCCAAGGTGAAACCCTCACCGGACACTGATTGATTATGGTTTCTTTGTTTCAGTTTTGACCTAATGAAAAGTGTCATCTGCAGCTCCTGTGCAGTTTTATTATTATATAATCTAATATAATGTAACATAACATAGCACTGTATAATATAATGGATTAGCAATGCGATATTGTAGGCTATTCCCAGGAATGGTTGATTGTGGAAGAAAGGGTATGGGGAATGCTTGTTGGAGATTAAACAAGTAAAAACATTAATTGGTGTAATTTACTGGATAAATTTACTGGATGGGGGCCTGCGTTTACTTGGTTGTCCCAAGTGTTTTCCGGATAATACCAAGTATACATGTGAGCAGATTTCCATACTTAGTGTATACACTGTTATCTACCATTCCATTTATTGGGGAGCATCTTACAGACATAGTTCACTAACTTGAGTCTCAGATGTTTACAGACACTTTTATCCCAAATGATTGTCCCAAAGCTTTCAGCAATGTTTCCTTATTTTATCTCTTTAAATAAGTCTTTGTGATTCTTAGAGACAGGATGCCTTCTTTCTGATCCTGGGTAAGTTTCCTGGAATATTTGAGTGCCTCACGCCAAACACAGGTTCAATCACTCTTTGTACCCAACAAATAATATTAATGAGTGTGAAAAAGAGATTTGATGCTGAATCTTGCATGTTATCCTAGTGTTGCTGCATCCTTGAAGCATGAAAATTATTTAGATAAATTGACTAGCCTTATTTTGATGACATAATCAGTTTATGAGTTGGCACAGTGATTTTTTTAAAGATGGCATTTATGAATATGGATGCAAGTTACCAAAATATTTTATCAAGGTGAACCCATCCCATCAAATACATTAAAATTTTATTTTTCATTGATTCTATTGACCAGAAAGATAAGGTCACATGATGGAATGAACACAGCATGTGGATGGGTTCAAGAGTATAGGGGAAGGATACCCTAGAGCAGGGGTCCCCAACCTTTTTGGCCCCAGGGACCAGTTTCTTGGAAGACAATTTTTTCCACAGTCCGGGTGGGGGGAGGGAGGTTTGGGGATGATTCAAGCACATTACATTTATTGTGCATATTATCTCTATTATGATTACATCAGTTCCACCTCAGATCATCAGGCATTAGATCTCAGAGTTTGGAGACCCCTGCCCTAGAGGCTAAAGAGAGGAGAGACACATTTGACAGTTTCTCGCACATCATATTTGTATTTGCATATTTTTTAAAGGGCAGTCACTCATACATCTGTCGATCTGATTCCACTCATGGTCTGGCATTTTTCCGGTTTTTATGTGTGGGCAGAGCAGCGTCCGCTTGGCCCAGAGCTGGGGCTGCATCTCTGACCACTCCTCTCTTTTCGACCCCGGCTCCTTTGAGGATTCAGAAGAGCTATGGAAAAGAGCCCAGGGGTAGGGATTCAGGTCCTGTCTCTAACCAGTTGGGACCTGGGTTTCGAATCCAAGCCTGCCTGAACCCTGGGCCCCTGCTCATTTTCACTAAACCATTCTGGGTCCCCAAGCTGGACATGGGCTAGTGGCTTCCTGCATCCATGTGGTGCTTTCCAGGCTGTGAAGCGTCTCCTCGGAGTCTCTTTACTTCTCTCTCTCCCCTGAGACTCTTAGCACCTGGAGAACAGCGAGTGCATGTCTGATCTCTGCATCTCCAGAGCGCGGCAGGGCTCCTGGCCCCCAGCATTGTGGGACAGAGGCAGGTTCAGGCATGTCAGACTCCATTTCACCCCAGCCACAAGTCTGAGAGGTGTCAGGAGGACTGGGATAAAGCTTGGCAAGCACCTAACACGGCTCAACAAATGCAGGTTCCTACTGTTAGTATTGGGGAGCTGGTCTTATTCACGCAGAGTGATCAAAACAAAATAAAAAAAAAACCCGCATCATCGATTAGAGCTCTCAACTCACTTCTTGTGTTTCCACTCAACCCCGTTGCCCTTCAACCTCAGTGACATGTAGGTCTATTCAAACCGGCAGGTGTTGGCTGCATGCGAATCACGTTAAGGATCACACTGATAGTTCCTGAGCATCATCCCATTGTATGTAGCTGATTTTCCTTCCTTGTTTCCTTTTCCCGGCATCTTCTCTTCCCTTCTGCACACATTTATCAATGATCTGTTTTATGCCAGCGTTTTATTGTTTGCTGGAGATGAAAAAAAGAGGAGTAAAGAAACCTGTAATTTTATAGGAAAATGGGCACTTTAAAAACTAACCATAATGTAAATGGGAAGTGAGAGAGCAGAGGCACATACAAACTGCTTGGCAGGAAGGGAAGGGAGGGTTGATTAGTGTATAACTATTACTAGCTGCTGTAATAAACAACTTCCAAATCTAGTGAGCTAGCAGGGTGCAAATTAATTTCTTCCTCTTGCAGTGTCCACTGCAGGTGACATGGGTCCCCTGGGTGACCTCTTCCAGGTGATGACTCAGGGACCTGGGCTCTTTCCATCGAGTGACTCATTTATGTTGGCTCCCTCACTTCCTTGCAGGTGGACACAGGAGAGTGGAGAGGGAATTAGGCATCCCTCTTGGGTCCAGGCCTAAAAGTGGAGCCCAGAACTATAGCATGTCCCCACTTTGATGCAAAGGGACTGGAAAAAGGCATTCTGGCTCTGGGCCCGGGAGGAAAGTGATCGTGGTTTGGTAGACACATAACCGTGTCTGTGCAAAGGGAATGTTGTTTCCATTGAGAGCAAAAGCAGGAGTCTGGAGTCTTGGAAAGACTCCATGGGGCCGTGTTTGCCCCAGCTCTTGAGGGATGTGCAGGCTTCAGCCATGAGAGAGGGTGGCTGGGCATCCCGGGCAGAGACTTACAGGAACTGGGCCCGTGCCTTCACCACTTTGACACAGTTGGGGGTGGGGTCCTCAGGGGAAGGGGCCTTTCAGGAGCATCCTTGAGTCTTCTTCCTGAACCTTCTTGCCACCATCCCACCTCGTGGTGGGTATTTACCAGTTTGGTTACCCAGCATCCAGACTCCTTTCCTGTTGGAAAGTCTCTGTGGTGTGTGTTGTAGACCAGCCATGGGTCTGTCTCCCCTCTGGACACCCGCTCCTATACTTGCCCTGCTCACTCCCTGGCACCTTAGGTGTGGACACATGATCTAGGCTCATCATAGCCAAAACCGTGTCTGAGATGTCAACTCTGGGCTGTGACACCGAGGAGCAGGGTAGCTAGGTGCCAGAAGATCTCCAGAGTGGGCAGGCAGGGGGATGGCTAAGGACTCTGCATCGTTGCGAACGCTTCCGGTGCATCTGATGGATGCTGCAGTGTGAGAATCACCGGGAATCACCACTTTACCCCTCTCTCCCTGCTGAGTTCACCCTCAGCGTTTCTGATTGAGTAGGCCTGGGGATGGGGCTGGGAATTTGCATCCGTGACAAGTTCCCAGATGCTGCTGGGTGCTGCTGGTTCAGGGACCACACGTGGAGAGACTGTGCTACCTCATTACCTCAAAAACGTAAAGAATAGGAAAGAGAGGGAGGAGGGACATAAATGCATAGACTCTCATCCAGGGTGGTCCAGGGAGGCCAGTGAGGGGCCTGCGGGCTGCAGCTGGGCTGCCTCTCCTGTTTCCCTCTGCCCTCTGAGCTCAGGCCTCTTGTCTCTGCCCCATCCCTTCCCATCACATCGGCCTCCTTAGCAGGGCTAAAACCATTGGGAAATGCAAGTTTCTGTCTTTCTTTTTCTCTGCAGATGCCAGTTCTGTCATTAGAAATGTCTTGCCAAATTAGATCACAAATAAGCCAAGAATATCCTTCAAAATGCAGATAATCAAAAGCACAGCATCAGAAGCTGATCATTCGATCACACATCCATGGTGACGGCCCATAGCTGCTCCCTTTACTGCCTGGCAAGACATTCTAATTCTGACTCACATTTTAATTTTTTCTAAAAGGGAAAAAAAAAATTACCTCTTAGATGGATATTCCTTAAAGAAGATTCTTTCTTGGAGGAACTTTATAAAAATCATATTTGAGCATTACTTGTATGTGAAAATTGAGCTCATCCTGCTCATAAACTTTTCTGAAACAAGTTTTCTTACCCCCCTCCCCCCAGCTTTTTTGTGAAAGCTTAGAAAAGGCCTGGCGATTTTCAAACGTGTGTGACAGTGATATGCTTTTGGTAGCAGATAAATGCGCCTGTCTGGGATGAAGACAATTTGCCTGGAAAATATGAAGGGCTATATATCCAGAATTACTAGGCACCCAGTAAAATTCTCCATTTGTTAAGAAAAAAAAAATATATATATATATTGCCTGACACGGACTTGAGGTAGTTGAGTCTGTATTGTGCCTTATTAATCCTTTGTTCATCTTGCGTTTGACACGGGAGGAAGGGGCTGCTGGTGAGAGGTGAATTCTTAATAAACTGTATTTGGGTCACCAAATAACCTGTGTTGCAGGCTGAGCGCTTGGGCAGTTCTCTGGTCCTTGCAGGAGAGGTTGGGAGTGCACCTGGTGATTTGAACTTCCACATCCCATCCTTGCCCTAGCTTTGCTTCCACTCAAGGAGTGATGCTATCAGCTTGTAATCTCAGCATTTTGCCCTTGAAATAAAATCCCGCCTGCTGCTCTTAATATCCAGTAGCTCACTCCTCACTAATTCGAAATGGGTCCCCGTGGGTTGGCATCCCCTCCATCTGAATTGCATCATGCACTTCATCTCCTCCTGTTTAAGATGAGCATGAGCGTGCTTACCGAGCTTAAGAGTTGGAAGCTGCTCGGGGATAGGTATTTGCAGTGTCATGAATTATTTATGTAAGCAAATGTATACAGAGTGTTTATGTGTTGGGGTGTATGCCTGATCAAGTCAAAGGGGTGTCGTGGAAATGCATCATTCCACAGCATCACCATGTTGACACATGTAGCGTGTAGAATCAAAACACTGTTACTGGGAGAGAATGGGATTAGCTGAGTTTGGAGTCATTTGGCTCTCATGATGCAGGACTAAGTACATGCGTTTTATCACCCCCCCTGTTGTGTAAGGATGAAGCCCAGCCTGCGTCTATTTGGGCTGCATGCCTGGAGTTTTGAACTAAACACAGTCCCATTGGTGTGTTGCAGGATTTTATTGTTTTTGTTTGGTTTTCTCCTATCTCCAAGTACAAATCCAGGAAGACAGCAGGATATGTTTTCTAGGTTTTCCTTATAGAGAGACTCACAAAATAGTATAAATTGAGTCTGATTTTTAAATACATGTGCAAGACAAAGTCTCTTTTTGCCCTATTTCCTCAGCATCTCCTGTCTCACAGGTACACAACACGGGCACACAGCCGGAGGTCTGCTGTGACACTTACCGATGCATTCAGGTGTTTAATTTGAAGCAGTGCCGGAAGCCAGAACCTGAGTATCCTCACAAATCTGGGCATATCCAGCCCGGAGCTCACTTAGAACCCTTCATTCCACCAGGCCTGGTTGGGGGCAGCTTCTTGACCTCCTGGGCATCCTCAGCTGTCCTTTCTGGTCCATTGGCAATTAAAGTGAAGTTAGAGAATCTAGAATGAGGCCTTAAACTCGTGTAAGCAGGTATTGCTCTTTACACACAGTAAGAGCTGAAAGCCCAAGAGGAAAAGGTTAAATGGGTATTCCAAGTTTTTTGCCTCAATATTTCCAAAATAATTTGAGGAATTAACCTCAGAGGGAATTATCAGCCGCCAATGTTTGTCAAAAACAAAAGGCAAATAAGGTCCATTACCTGGTTAATCGCCCCTGAGAGGTAGCCTCTGAATCATGCAGTGACCTCCTGATACCCTCTTGGAGTCCCACACGGAAGGGTAAATGTAATCGCTAGCTGTGATGCGTCCACCCTGAAATCTCCGGGAGACAGAAGTATTAAAATGAATAGATGGCGTCTGGCAGATCCCTCGCTGCCAGCGATAAGCAATCTTGCCTATTAAGTGTCTCCCAGTGCAGGCAGACACTTACATTCCAGGCACGGCCACCGGCGTGGCGTGGGGTGATGGATGGAATGTATCTGTACTTTGTATACAGCTAATGAACTGGGGATGCTTGCTTAAAAGGAAGACGGATAGAACCCAGAAGTCACAGCCAGACTCTGGCCAGAAGGAGAATGAGAAAGCTGTCCAGGGAATCGGGCTAGAGGGGAGACAAATCAGATGGAAGGAGGTTATAAACAGGCCTGGGAGGCTGGGGCTTGCCGGCAGCGTGAGAGATCTCAGGAAGCGGGGTGAAACGAGGAAACGGACCACTGATGGATGCTGCACAGATTTCCATCCTCAGCAGACTTGGGCTGGGCAGCCGTATGTGCTTTTTAGAAGGGAATCTTCTTTCTGAATCCTAGAAACAGTTGCCTGAAAAAAGATGTGAAAAATCGTACCAAGTCCCTTGTTTTATTTTTTATTTATTTTTATTATTTATTTAAGTAAACCACCCTTTATTTTTTTTCTGAGACTTTAAACTTTTTATTTTATTAAAAAAATTTTTTTCCATTTATTTTTATTAGTTGGAGGCTACTTACTTTACAATATTATAGTGGTTTTTGCCATACATTGACGTGAATCAGCCATGGGTTTACATGTATTCCCCATCCCGATACCCCCCTCCCACCTCCCTCTCCACCCGATCCCTCTGGGTCTTCCCAGTGCACCAGGCCCGAGCACTTGTCTCATATAGCTGATTAGCAGCGCTGTGATAGTTTTGGGTGAACAGTCAAGGGACTCAGCCATGCATACACGTGTATCCATTCTTCCCCCAACACTCCCCGTATCCAGGCTGCCATATAACGTTAGAGCAGAGTTCCCTGTGCCCTGTAGGAGGTCCTGGTCGGTCATCCATTTTACATATAGAAGTGTGTACATGTCCATCCCAAGCTCCCTAACTGTCTCTCCCCCTCGGCCTCCTTCCCACCGCAACCGTAAGTTCATTCTCTAAGTCGGTGAATCTGTTTCTGTTTTGTAAGTAGGTTCATTTTTGTATCACTTCTTTTTAGATTTCACTTATGAGGGATGTCGTATGATATTTCTCCTTCTCTGACTTGTTTCAGCCAGTATAGCGATCTCTAGGGCCATCCGTGTTGCAAATGCCAAGGCCCATATTTTAGATCGAAAGCCCCTAGCTAAAATAAATTGTATCAAAAGTCAAATGGGCAGATTTCCTCACCTTTGTTGTTTCTAAAATGAAGGGGAAAATGTTTACTACTGTTGTTTAAAAGAAGGAAGAGAAGAAGAAAGGGAGAAAAGGACTTATGCTCATGATGAAAACTTAAACGTTATTTTAAGAATTAGGGAAAGTTTGCTTAGAGAGGTCTTTTTCCTCCTTTTCAGAGGAGTCTGTAAGTTTGCATGTATTCTCACATTAATTTCTACCCAATATGATGAATACATTATGAATTGTACATAATGAAATATGTTAACACGTATTGATCTGTGGTTTCTTTCATTTACAAACAGGATTTTGGCTGTATGCATCTGCCAGCGTGAATAAATTAGTCTTACTTCTTTTACCTTGATGAACAATATATGCTATTTTCTAAGATGCCATACTGTATTTCACTAGCTCCTTATAAATACACATTCAAGTTGTTTCTCTTTCCTCTGCTCTGCCAAACAAGGCCACTGCGAGCATCTGGGTGGATACATGTGTCTATATAAGGAAAACTTCTAGATATGGATTTTCTGAGATCAATGGTATGCAAATTAAAAGTTTAAGAAATATTGTAAAATTGCAAAAAGAGAGGTTGTTGTAATGTGCAATCCCACTGACTATATATGAAAGTTTCCAGAAAATATAGCTTTTTACATTCACCAGACTGGTAGGTGACAAATGGCTAATTTATATTTCTTTAACTATAAAGTTAAGTGTCTTTTCATAGCGTCACTGGGCATTTTTATTTCATTATCTTTGCTTGTTTATATTGTTTGCCTACTTATCTGTTTTTTCATCTTTTTAATATTGATTTGCAAGAGTACATAATATGTTAAGGTAATTTGATAATTGTCATGTATATTATAAATTACCATTTGGTTGTTTGCAGTCTTATTTTATCAGATATATTTTTCTACATAAATGACTTTATTTCTACGTAGTCAAAAAACTTTGCCTTTATGACTTCTGAGTTCATGGGATCTTTTCCTTCCCCTCCTGAAGATATTGAACCACATGAATTATAGTAGTTTCCTAATGGTCTTTACGAGTTTAATTTTATATTTAAATTGTTGATCCATCTGAAATCTATCTTATATCAGGAGGGGGGTCAAGCTTTCCTTTTATAAATGGGCTCTTAGCCCATTTATAAATTAATCATTTATTAATTAATCTGTCTCCTCCTCAGATTGGAATTGCCATCTCAATTGTCTAAAAATGACTGTATGTGTCTGGGACAAATCCTGGACTCTCTTTTATTTCACTGAGTTGCCAGACTGTTGCTGGGCAGTTCTACGCTGCATTGTTCTTGTAGAGGAAACTCTGTTCATGGCTTCTCTGCTGCCTCTGGACTCCATGTACAGTGCCGCCTTTCTTTGCTTTTTTTATTTTTTTTTTCTTTCTTTGCTTTTTTATTCGATGCTCTCCCATGATTTCCTCCCATACCTGACACTGGTGAGCCGGGTGCTCAGACCTGATTCTATTTTCCATCCTCACCGCACACATGAAGCGTGGGATAATGTCACGGTCCACTGGAGGAACTTTCTTTGCCCTGTGGGCCCGATCTCTATCTTCATGGTCCGTAGGCTCTGCGTTCCTGTCTTCAGCACTGCGTCTGTCCACCTTCACTGGATCCCTGCACCTGGCAGAGAGCCTGGCAAATAGAAGCTCTCAGGAAGTGGTTGGGGAGGGAAGAAAAGCTAAAGGGAGAGGGGAGATAGAAGCCGGGATGCTCCAAGGATGCTCCAAGCATTTGGGATGCATGTAACATCTGTGCGATGCTGGGACGCCAAGGGCTCTCCTTGATTCTGGTGTGGTGGTCTTGTTCGAGTGTATTAGCACCCTGGACCGTGTGCCCTCACAGCCCGATCCATCCAGTTACCCACATGGGGGGATGCTGGCGTACCCCTAAATCACATGGGCTTTGACAGCAGTCAGATCTGAATGTGACTAATGGCCAGACCACGTATTAATTAGTTATTGGTTTAATTTACCTTGTTAAGTCTCAGTTTTCCTCCTTAGATTAATAGTGAGTTTGAAATGGGAGAGTGTATTTAAAGCCCTTGACACAGAGTCTGGTATGAAATGAGCGTCTGATGAATGTTAACCTCTATGAGTAGGATTTCTGTTTTATTTTTTTTAATTTTTGCTTTTATTTCCTCCAGCACTCTTTATTAAAGCCAACAAACAATTCTTGTAAAAACAACATATCGAAATTAACATTCCTATGAGTGTGTTCTCAAGGATTTCTGTTATTTTATTAATATTATTATTATCTTACTATTAATAAGTGGCAAGATGATAAATGCAATTTGGTCTCTGGCCTTAAGGCTATAGGTGCTGCACTGGGCAAGATATAATATCACTTCCCTTTAACCTCATCCCTTTCTTTGCGTAGTTAGGTCCTGTTGTTGTGTTAGATGTTCAGTCGTGCCGACTCTGTGACCCCATGGACTGTAGCCCTCCCGGCTCCTCTGTTCACGGGATTCTCCAGGCAAGAATACTGGAGTGGGTTGCCATTCCCATCTCCAGGGGATTTTCCAGACCCAGGGATCGAACCCAGGTCTCCTGCATTGCAGGCAGATTCTTTACAGTCTGGGCCACCAAGGAAGCCAACAATTACAATTAGGTTGCTCAAATAAGACTTTTGTTTTTCTTTACATTTTTAAAATGATCTCATAATTTTAGAAGGATAAATGCTGGTAACCTGCCTAGAAAATATGTGGCAAAAAGAGCAGGGAGACTGATTTGCCCTAGCAGATATCAGAAAATGCTATTGTTGTTGTTCAGTCCCTAAATCATGTCCGACTATTTGTGACCCCATGGACTGCAGCACGCCAGGCTTCCTTGTCCTTCACTATATCCTGGAGTTTGCTCAAACTCATGTCCAGATTAAAAGGAACTTAGAATCTGGTCAAGTCCTGAGTCTGCTTGGCCAGTGGATAACTCTTCCCTGAGCTTAGGTTTAGTTTAAAAATCTGTCAAAGGGCAGGGAATAATGGCACCTGTCTTATCAGGATATTGTTAAGTAAAATCTTCTGTGTGAATGGTTTGGCATAGAGGCAGTCCCATAAATATAGGCTGTTATTTCTCTTCAAAGCCAAATTAAAAAACTTTTACTCTGCCAACTCTCCCCTCCAATCTTCCAAGACCTGGCCTCTCTCTTTCCTCTCTGTCCTCTTGGAAGGCATGGTATTGCTGGCCATGCATTAGAACTCTTCCTATACACACTCTGTTCCCTCCTGTCCATCTAAGATGAGAAACGCCTTGAAGTCAGGGGTCCTATCTTGTGTTCCCTGTGACACTCTGAACATTGCAGTTGCTCCATATATATATATAATTTTTAATGGACTGAATCATTTTGCTGCTACCCAGGCTTTTTCTCTATCACAATATCCTGCAGATTAGGTAAAGATAGCCTATTTTCCACTGTGGTAATGGCCCAGCAGCTAGGCCCTGATTTTGAGCTCTTAATATGGTACCAGGAAAATCACTAGCTTTGAAAGAAATAAGATCTGAGGGTGAATAAAAAGGCATTTGATGAGGCTCTCAGTGTAACAGTATGTCTGGCTCATCTTTTTTCCTTAGCCTTTGAAATAGACAATGGCCTGGAGCCTTCTCGGCAGATGGACCATGTTTGTGCCTTAGCCACTTAACAGCCATTAGCCTAATTCCATACACTGCAGCCAAATTAAATGATAAGTAAGAGCCTATGAAAAGCTGGTTTGGAGACAGCGTTACTGCCTTTCACTCATCGGCCTCCTCTGAAGCAGATGCTCCCTCTCTACCCCGTTAACCTAGTCCAGGAATAAGGAGCCTTCCACGTGGAAACCAGGAGAGACCT
Source organism: Dama dama (assembly GCF_033118175.1). Classification (NCBI taxonomy): domain Eukaryota; kingdom Metazoa; phylum Chordata; class Mammalia; order Artiodactyla; family Cervidae; genus Dama; species Dama dama. Next base: position 16,118,051 of record NC_083682.1, read on the forward strand.
GGAGAGAGCTGTCTGGACTCTGGAGAGTGGGGATGGGCCCAATGGTCAGAGTCCAGCTTCCTCCCATGCCTGCCTTCTACATGCCACCTACCAGGAAGACAAGGACTTCAACCCAGAGGCGCGAGGTTATGTCTGCTTTGATGGATCAGAAGTTGCTCAGCTACAGAACCTGGACAAGCTCAGAACCAAGGAAGCAGCATCCCTGTTTTACTCCTAACAAGTCTGATTCGCCTTTGTTGCCTCCATGTTCTTTTTTTTTTAGATTTTTTATTTTATACTGGAGTATAGCTGATTAACAATGTCATGATAGCTTCAGGTGAGGTGGACAACAGAAGGACTCAAATACATGTATCCATTCTCCCCCAAATTCCCCTCTCATCTAGACTCCACATATCATTGAGCAGAATTCCCTTTGCTCTAGAGTAGGTCCTTGTTCGTTATTCATTTTAAATATAGCAGTGTGGACATGTCCATCCCAAACTATCCCTTCCCCCGTCCTTCCCCTCTGACAATCACAAACTCATTCTCTAAGTCTGTGAGTCTGTTTATGTTTTGTAGATAAGTTCATTTGTATCATTTCTTCTTAGATTCCACATATAAGGGATGTCATATGACATTTCTCTTTCTCTGTTACCTCCCTTTTCTTGCATTTATGTCCTTGTTTATAAATTCCTCCTCCAGGAATGCCTCCCTGCTAACCTACTCTATTCAAGGACCAGCCTAAATGTCCCTGCCCCTGTGCAAATGTGTCAGACTCTCCACCTTACTCTCTATTGCTACTGACCCAGCACATCCTCCTCTGAGCGCCCACACTCTGAATCTCATCATAATTTTAATGGTACTTTCCACCTTCCCACTTGTATTATGAATTATTTGTATGTGTGTCTTCCTTCTAACATCTAGGTTCTTTGAAAGCATCTTTCTACTTCCTACAAGTTTAACTTGGCTTGTAGTTTATCTGTGAGCATACATATCGGTATGCACAAATACACTAAATATTTTTTTTAAACCAAATGCATGCAAACTCACAGACATTTTAATGGTATCCCCCAACACCTGCCCCATAGTGAACCTAAATCCTTTCTGTATATAGGCAAACAAGTGTCTGTATTTGTGAAGCATCTCCATCAGCTGTCACTGCTCATTATCTGGTTGTCAAGGATTAGATTCAGTTATCTTCTAGAAAGCGTGGCTGCATTTTTCAACTCAGATTTTGGCAGAACACAAAAGCAGTGAACTCAGTTTTCATTAAAAAAGAGGACATCCCTTATTCTACTGCGAAGATCCTTATTGCAAGTTACACTCCATCCTTAGGCCCACCTGTTCACAGGTGTGGTGCCTCTGACTGCAACTTGGTACTTCACCGCTGTTCTCTCTCCTTACCTTTGCTGAAGATCCCCCAGGGTAAAGGGAAGAAGGACAAAGTTGTTGTGTTTCTGCTAAGTGAGATGGCATGTAATTCTAAAGTCCCTGATCCTAGTAACTCACGCCAACTTGTTTGGGGTCGGTTTTATCTTGGAATGGGGAACACATGTAAATCCATGGCTGATTCATGTCAATGTATGGCAAAAACCAGTACAATATTGTAAAGTAATTAGCCTCCAACTAATAAAAATAAATGGGAAAAAAAAAAAAAAAAACAAAGGCAGAACATAGTCCATCGTTATGGCTCCCAGACAGAGTTCAGATTCCTGTTCAGGTTCCTCCAGCTACTGGCAAGGAAGAGCCTGAGGTGGAGAAGTCAGATCCTGGCTGGTTTCAGGCATCAGGAAGACCGGATGGTCTGTTGTCCTGGCAACATTTCTTTGATGTTGCAATAAACGTGGAAGATGAGGTGCTAAGCTGTCCAAAAATAGAGGCATAATATATCCTGTTTTTCTCCATTTTTTTTGTAAGATATTTTCACCCCATATCTTAGGAGTAAAAATTGAGATAGTTTTTCCTGGTTGTGGCGGGGAGGTGGTGGATGTGATAGCCAGGGCATTTAGAACGGTAGAAGTCAAGTCTGTGTGGCGTGAGTGTGAGTGTGTGCGAGTGTGTGTGCACTTAGGACTGAAAACAGACTCTGCAGACCACTGCATCTACCCAGGGGCATGAAGTACAGGGAAGTGTGTATTAAAATCATGTTAAATTTTGGGGAAAGTGGATAGTTCTGCCTCCTAACCCAAAGGAAAGCACTTTCTCTAGGTAAGTGATTCCATTGACTTGGAGGCTCTGTGTGGTTGGTTTTCTGTGGTGTTGCTAGTCCGGTCTGCCTTCCCTGGTAGCTCAGTTGGTAAAGAATCGCCTGCAATGCAGGAGACCCCGGTTCGATCCCTGGGTCGGGAAGATCTGCTGGAGAAGACATAGCCCACCGACTCCAGTATTCTTGGACTTCTCTTGTGGTTCAGATGGTAAAGAATCTGCCCACAATGCGGGAGACCTGGGTTCGATCCCTGGGTTGGAAAGATCCCCTGGAGAAGGGAAAGGCAACCCACTTCAGTATTCTGGCCTGGAGAATTCCATGGACTGTATAGTCCATGGGGTCGCAAAGAGTCGGACACGACTGAGTGACTTTCACTTTCACTGGTCTGGTCGGCACTAGGTCTGATTGAGGCTCAGTGCTGGACAAACTACAAAATGGCCCCAGGAGTCTGGACTTAATGTAAAATAGTCAATTCTGTAGCAGTTCAGATTTTAATGAAAAAGGAGAAGGAGGAAAGAATAGGAAGAACAGAAAACTGCTGATAGGCTAAAAATAGCTGGATAAACTGAGAAAAGAAAAGATAGAGGGATCCCAGGTGAGAACGAGGAGGAGGGTAAGCGAGTGGTGTACCCTGAAGAGAAGCAAGCCCTGTGTGGGGCGTCTGGTTCGCCACAGCGCTCTTGAGAGGGGACACGTTCAGGGCATGCTTTGCTCTCTGGAGCCGTCAGGGCCTCTGGTGCTCTCCATCCATCTGTCAGGCCAGAGAAGTGAGTTCCTTTTATTTAAAGACTTGTAATTAAATTAGTCAAATAGAGGGATGCAGCAGCATCTTCCGGCAGCACTCTCAGGGCTGAGATGCTGTCAGAGCTGTGGTTTAAGATAGGATCTCCTTTCCCTAAGACAGCCCCTTGAAGGATGCTTCCTGGCACCAAAGGGAGCCTGGAACTCAGAGGTCAGCAGTTTGGGGAACGGGAGTGACACAGGCGTTGCAAACAGCACAGGGGACTTCTCTCCGTGAATGAGGAGCCCCGGTAGACTCATGGGGGGCGGGAAGGGCAGGACCATCCTGCTGTCCTCTGACCCCTGCTGAGGCTCCGCAGCACCCCGGCCTGGGTGGAATCCCGAGCTGTGCTGGGAGGAGGTGGCCCCACCGTTCCTGTGTGCTTCGTGAGGTTCACTTCGGCCAGCGGTGGCTTGCTCAGGGCTCGGGTGCTGCGGCAGGACGGTGCGGGCCCTTCCATCAGGACCTCCCACACCTGCTCGCCCGATAGAAATAATTTCTCCCTGTCGTGCCTGAAACTGTGTGCGTGCTCAGTCAGCTTTTCTAGAGTAAATGGCATGGTTTTTTTTTAACAAATCATTGTATGTTTGTTGCGGGACGTTTTAGGAAACACTGATAAGAAAACAGACACACACATGCTTATACAATTAAAACTGTCTGTAATTTATCCTCCACAGTTCATCACCGTTAAATAGTCATGTGTATGCCTTCAGTCTTTATGCAGTTATATATCTAATTATAATGTTCATATATAAAAATTAATCTCCACCTTACACAACCTTTTGTTACATATAGAGTATGTATATATTATATAACATATATGTATTGATACATGTTTTACATATATGCATAGTATATAATATATAACATGTAATATATGCAATAAGATATATAACATCTGTTATATACAATATGTACATGTATTATACATAATACACATTAAAACTATATATTATGTGTATGTTATATATAATATGTATAAAATAATATGTATAATATACAATATATTTTATATCATATATAGCATATATTTATATGCATAATATAGAATTATACATATATTTTATATTTACAATATAATATATAACATACTTCTGTGTTATTGAATATTTTATAAATTTTATTGCTGCTGCTACTGCTAAGCCACTTCAGTCGTGTCTGACTCTGTACGACCCCACAGACGGAAGCCCACCAGGCTCCCCCATCCCTGGGATTCTCTGGGCAAGAATACTGGAGTGGGTTGCCATTTCCTTCTCCCTATAAATTATATTTCATGGCTACAAAAATCCTGTTTTATGAATGGATCATCGTTTATTTAACTAATAATCCTTATGGTTGGACAGTTAGGTTATTTCCTGTGGTTTTGCTGTTGTAAATACCATTCAGAGGAACATCTTTGCTTTGGAGTCTGTTCACAACCAGAGTTCTTTCCAGGATGCATTCTTCCAAGTGGAGTTGTAGCAGAGAGTATGCAGACCCCCAGAACTTTTGGTGTCTGCTGTCAGGCTGCCCATGGGGGTGTTGCTAGCAGAAGGACCTGCTAGCGGAAGGACCCCTCATGCCCACATCTTCACTCGCTCCCCACCCCATCAGTGCTTGTGGACCGCCGTCCTCATTTTGTTGCCACTGTTAGTTTTTTAGGTAGACATGCCAGGTTTCAGATTGCATTTCTTTTCATAGTAATGAGTTTGCACTTTTCTCCCCTTATTGATCGAAGTGCTGATCTTTTTGCCTACTTACCCGCACAGGTAGATCCTGGCTTGGCTCCTGACTGGAGCTATAGCAACCATTAGGATTTCCCTCTCCTTGGTGAGAGGTCAGGTAGCAAGGATGCCGCATGTGTTCAAGAAAATATTTTAAAATATAATATGAAAAATTAGAGAGGCAGATTACAAACTGAGGGCAATTCTCCTAGTTCTCAGGAAGGCAACGGCTCAAAAGACACATGAATAATAAAACGAACAGATTGTCTGGGAAATCCACTCATTAGCTTGTCTGGGAAATCCACTCATTAGATCATCCGCTCATTAGATGATCAAGAAAAGCATGCCCTCCCATCCTCCCAGCGGAGCCTGCATTCATTGAGCTACCATGACTTCAGGACAGTGGTTTTGTGCTAGTGTGCCCACCAGAGACACATCTTCCCCTAACTCACTGGGACCAGAACATCGCTCTCCTAAATATACAGTTCATGCTTTAGCTTTTAAAAATAACGGCAGAAGATGACCGGAGCAGCCCTTGGTGACGTCTAAACATCCTGGGGCAAGTCAGCTTGTTCGTAAGATAGCTCTGTCCTTGTCTTGCTGAATTATTTACAAAACCTGTAGGGCAGGGGCTGTGTGAAGGCATTTCCTGTCTGAACACCGGGCTCCAGAACGCTCAGGGCCTGGTGGGGAAGCCAGTGTCTCATACCTGGAGTCGGGGAGTCTGCCATTGATTTTCTCCAGAACAGACCTCTCTGCAAATGCCACAAACCTGCATTAGCTAGCCCTCCAGAGACCTGCCCAGAGGCAGGCAGAGAGTGCAGGGGAACCCCAAGTGCTGGTTTCACCTCTGCCGTGGATGGTTGCTTCTTTTCACTTCCATGTCTGTGGTGGGGAGAAGACACATGCTGCCACATCTCAGCCTGAACGGTGACCCCAGAGCCTCTGAAAGTCCTGGCTGTTAAAGATACACTTACATCCATCTGCATTAAAAAGGCATTTGGGAGTGGGGGGAGGGAGATGGGAAAAGATGATGGACTTGATGTTTGAATTGATTTCTTCTCAACAGTGGTGCTTTCAGCGGGCTTTCTCAGATAATTTAAGATACTCTATCATTACTTTGGGTCTCTGGCCAGATTTTTCACTTTTGCCATGTGGGGAGGACCTTAGGAGGAGGAAATCTGGAGAAGCCTCCTGGCCTTCAGGCACCACCGAGCACAGCTTGCTCTTAACATCTGTGTCCCTGTGGTTGGGCCACAGTGCAGAGGAGGCTCCATTCAGGGTGGTCCTTCCAGCCCAGGAACCGTGCTCTCTCTTCACGTTCATAAGCTTCCCTCGCATTCCTTTAAAACTTGCATTTCTCTCCTAGTATCTTTCCTTTAACTGAGGGAAAGTAAGCACAAGTACCTGGCCTTCCCCCTTCTCAGCAAGGTCAGCCCACACCTGTGTGGGGCTCAGAATTGAATCCCAGGGTCTGCAGCTAACTAGCTCTGTATCATTAATCTTATCCCCTAACTCTTCAAAAGGATGGATGGGCGCACTTTTATTCCTCAAGCATTGATTTTGCACTGTCTACTTTAGCCTAGACAGCATACTAAAAAGTAGAGACATTACTTTGCCAACAAAGGTCCGTATAGTCAAAGCTATGGTTTTTCTAGTAGTCATGTATGGGTGTGAGAGTTGAACCATAAAGAAAGCTGAGTGGCGAAGAATTGGTGCTTTTGAACTGTGGTGTTAGATAAGAGTCTTGAGAGTCTCTTGGACTCCAAGGAGATCAAACCAGTCAATCATAAAGGAAATCAACTGTGAATATTCATTGGAAGGACTGATGCTGAAGCTGAAACTCCAATACTTTGGCCACCTGATGCCAGGAACTGACTCACTGGAAAGACCCTGATGCTGGGAAAGATGGAAGGCAGGAACAGAAGGGGATGACAGAGGATGAGATGGTTGGATGGCATCATTGACTCAATGGACATGAGTTTGGGTAGGCTCCAGGAGATGGTGAAGGGCAAGGAGGCCTGGTGTGCTGCAGTCCATGGAGTCCCAAAGAGTCGGACACGACTGAGCGACTGAACAACAATAACTTTATGCCCTTTGTGTGTTAGTCACTCAGTCATGTTGGACTCCTTGGGACCCCATGAACTGTAGCCTGCCAAACTCCTCTGTCCATGGGATTCTCCAGGCAAGAATACTGGAGTGGGTTGCCTTTCCCTTCTCCAGAGGATCTTCCTGACCCAGGGCTTGAACCCAGGTATCCTGCATTGCAGGCAGATTAGTTACTTTCTGAGCCACCAGGGAAGCCCTGTAAATTATCTCATTTAATCTTGGTCATCTTTCTTATGTTAAGTAGGGAATAGCATCACTAATTTACATACTGTGTAACTAAGGTTTGCAGAGGTCTATGGTCACAGTAGCTACAAGGTGTCCATGTAGGAGTTAAACAAATACCAGTTTTTCTTTTGGCACAGCTCTTATTTTCTTTTCAAGGTACTGTGGTTGCATTATTTCACAGGGCTGTTTTGAGGAGTAGATGATTGTAATATATATGAAGATAAAAGAAAACAGTCTGGCCATTGTTGGGGACTGTTTTTATTGCATCTGTATTCTAGTTGCCTGTCTGTTATGAAAAGGCAAGTTTTCAGAGACTCTGGCTTTGAAGGAAAGCAATAAGAGAAATAAGGGGAAGGGGAGTTGGAGTTTCTTTTTTCATCCCAGGAGACCAGTTCCACTCTGGCCTCATTCCACAGGTCCACTTGTCAAACTGGACCTTTGGCTACAACCCTTCTCTGACTACAGAGGGCTGGCCTCTCCTGGCTGGGCTCAGCTTCCCTTTAGCTTATGATCACTTATGTTAAAATCACTCTGAATTATCTTATTACATCATTGCAGTGTTCAGACCCTCAGACCCTGGGCACTACTTCTTACTCTTGAATTCTTTTTATTTATTGTTGAAACCACCCAAAGAAGAGTAGGGATAATAAATGTAAGAGTATTTTGATGGCCATCCCACTTATCTTAAATACCCACCCTTTCTATTCTTCTGCCACTCTGGAACATTTTGAAATATGGAAGATTATTTTATCATCTCATCCTCTTTTCTTAATCGGAAATCGGAGGGTATGAAACTTTAATATTAATGTAGTTTTTTAGAGACAGACTTTTTCCAGAGGATGATGTAGAAGATGAATGATGGAGGGATAGACAGGTTGAGATGCACACACACATAGACACACACACACTGAGACACACAGACACACAGAGACACACAGACACACACACACACACTCTCCCGTAGCTTCATGTAAAGTGTTTAAAGATCTTGGAAATTTTGCTCCAGGAATGGAAGCAGGAGAAGCCTCAGGCTTCATGGTTGATTGCTTTTCTGATTGGTGCCATAAAAAAAATGCATTAGAGGGAATGTTTGATTTAAAGAGCGCCTAGATGCCGACACCACCTCTGTTTGTTTTCCTTCCTTTAGCAGAAACCTTGTAAAATTTTTATGAAGCATTAATGGATCTGAGATTTTCTCAAGCAAATTTTATGAGGTGAGCTTAATCCCACACATCCGACCCAATTTGGCAGTCTTTAGAGACACAGAACATAAAAAGCACTTGGAAAGCATCCTGGGAGCCTCAGTGCTGCAGGGAAAGGAGCATTGGGCAGGGGACCCGCCTTTGCTTGCCCACAGCAACTTTGATGGGTAGTTCCTGGGTGGTAAGAGCAGCAACCATTCAGGATGGAAATGAGCCTTCCTGGCCACAAAGATTACCCACAGGTAAGCCCGCACTCCAGGTATTTGACCTGACTTCATTATTTAGCACTGACTGCAACAACTCCCCCATATACCTCTTTTCATCAAGGAGAAGAATCACATTAGAAAAAACAAAATGTATTTGTATCAAGAACTTCTGCAACGTCAACCTGAAATCAATGGCTTTGATCTCAGAGACACGCACAAACACGCGCACACACAAACACACATAAAGACAGCTCACCCTCCACCCTGATTTGTTTTCTGTATCAGAAACAAAAGAGCTTTGAAGATGATAAGTTAAATTTGGATGAGTGAGGTTCTGTTCTGTAATGTGAATTCAAGCACCTCAGCGTGTATTCATAGGCGCATGGAGGGAAGCCCCGGAACTTGCCTGCTTACATTTCTTTTGTCCTGCTCTAGGGAATTCTTGTCATTTACTGTGGACATTCAGTCAGATTTATGTTGCTGGGAGAATAGCATCTTCTGGAGGACTAACAGAAACCCTCAATGCAAAGCCATGTGACTGCCCTACAAAGACACGTTATCCTGCCCGAGTCTCCTGGACGCTGACGGGGGACTCGAGACCCCTGGGCCAGAGACTAAGGCTGTCGTGATTCTTGGCACAGTGAGCAGCTTGCCCTTCAAGTTCCCATCAATCCCGTTTGTTTTTTAAGTCCTTGGAGGGCGATGTGTGTGGCCCAAGTGGGTATACAGGCAGTTTGCTTGACTTTGGGAGAGGGGTGGGGGAACAAAGTGGTGTTGACAGGTATGTAGTGAGGGCCTTGCAGGAGCAGCACTATCACCTGCCATCCTGATAAACTTTTCAGAAGGTTCCAGGGAGTATCAATCAAACTGTGGTCAGGGCCATCGGACGTGACGGCAGATGGGTAGTCAGTTGAATTAAGATCTTGACAGCAGTTTAGGAGAGTTGTGCGGGGTCATTTGCCTTGTCAAGAAGGCTCTGTGGGTGGCTTTACTTTTTACTAGTTTTATTTTTATCTGTCTGTCTTTTGTTTTTGGCTGTGCTGGTTCTTCGTTGCTGCACGTGGACTTTCTCTAGTTGTGGCGAGCGTGGACTCCTCTCTAGTTGCAGTGCACAAGCTCCTTGTTGTGGTGGCTTCTCTTGTTGGGGAGCTCGGGCTCTGGGGCTTCAGGAGCTCTGGCTCCTGGGCTCTAGAGCATGGGCTCAGTAGTTGTGGCACCCAGGTTAAGCTACCTCATGACAGATGGGATCTTCCCAGACCAGTGATCGAGCCCTTGTTCCCTGCATTGGCAGGCAGATTTTCAACCACTGGACTCCCAGGGAAGTCCTCCACTGGTGGCTTTAAAAGACAAGCAGGTGACTTGTGTTGCTTCTTCCCTGTCCGTCCCAGGAGGGCCTGGGGTGTCCCCTCCCAGGTACCTGGGTTTCTGCTCCCCACCTCCAAAAAATTGGTATGTCATATACAGCAGCTGTAACTTCACCTTTTCCAGTGATCACCTGTCTGCACCTAGGCCTTTCATCTGGAAGAGTCAGGTGTAAGAGCATGGTGGACATCATTATAAAAGTTACAAAGATGCACTGTGTCCCCATGATAACCCGTGTGAGCCATGGTGGAGGGATTCAGGCAAGAGAGTATGGAGCCATGTGGCCATTTTCCTTTTGATCCTGGACCTTGTCAGTCCAACAGGAGAACCAGGAGGTTGACCAGAATCGAGTTTGAATCCTCTAGATTCCCTTTGGTCAGGCTACTGCCAGAGGATGGACCAACCCGCTGGCCTGGGCTTGCTGGTCCAGGAAGGAGAGATGCCATGCTCAGGAATGGTCAGAGCACCATCTTGAATTCTCAGGAAGGCCTTGTATAAACCCTCATTCATTTCATCCTGCTCATTATCCGATAAATGGCTGATGATATCTTTCCTGGAAGAGCCACAGTCTATTGTCAGGAACTGTGAGGGTCTGGGAGTTTTAACTTTCACGCTAACAGCAAAGCTAGCCACAAGCTCATGGGTGCTGATGGGAAACATGAGACCCCCTGGGGCAGAGGCAGAGGACTTAATTCTTCCACCACAGCATGTACACAAGCCTCCCACTCACACCAGCTTCACATGCTTCCCAAGTCCACAACTGTGACACAGAGCAGCCAGCCAGGGTGTTGTGCATCCAGGGTTTTGCATCACAGCTATGTAACCCCAAGCTCAGGGAATCTGGGTCTCTTGCTCCAAAAGCAAACCTCCCTAACATATTCCTAGGAGGGAAACCTTGTCTTTATTATACTGGACAGCAAAGAATATATTTACTCTGCTCTGGAGGAAGGTACTAGCTCTGTCTTCCAAGGTTATTCACTCTGCAAACATCTGTGAAAAGACTTTCGGGGCCTCTGTTTGTAAAGATGTGCAGAAATGCAAGTGGCCTTGACAGTTTTCTTTTTTCCTGAAAACTTGTAAAAGGACTAAAGCCAGAGGCACTGGGCAGGTGACTGTTGAAGTGCTAGTCTTGATTTGAGAACATCCTTTCATTCAATGGCTGGTTACTAGGATGTTGTAGGCTCTAGAAGAGGCACAGAATCTATCATAAATAGCTTGCATGTGTGCATGCTCAGTCACGTCTGACTCTGCAACCCTATGGCCTGTTGCCCACCAGGCTCCTCTGTCCATGGGATTCTCCAGGTAAGAATACTGGAGTGGGCTGCCATTCCCTTCTCCAGGGGATCTTCCCGACCCAGGGATCAGACCCGCATCTCCTGTGTCTCCTGCATTGCAGGCAGATTCTTTACCCACTGAGGCATCTGGGAAGCCCAATAGATAGCATAGCTCTGTTTTTTTTTTTCCCATGGTAGAGCTTCTGCAGGCAAAATAACAATGGTGACAGCTATACTTTCACAGGACGAATTATGTCCCAGGCCTTTTGTAAGTATTGTACATTTTAGTCATTTTTAAATGACACTTTGAGATGGAAACTACTATTATTATTCCTCTGTGTACAGATGAGAAAGCTGAGACACTGAGATGGAGTCAGGATTCAAACCAGGCGGTGTCTTGAGTCTGGGTGTCTGATCACTTGGTCTTCTGCTCCTTCTGGTGGAGTTGTCACATGCTATCATGAATTGTGATTTATGGCTCGTTTAGGAGGAGCTTCTGGGCCAGACTGAAGGGCATCCCAGAGGAAGTGACCTGGAAGAGCATGGCTGGAGGATGATTAGGTACTAACCAGGGGGAGGTGGGAGGAGAGATTTTCCAGCAGGGAAACTGCATGTGCAAAAGCATTGGCGGTGAGCTGAGATGGTTCATGATAATAACATTTTCTTTGATGGGTCAATTACTCTAAAGTACAGGTTTCTTTAGAATGAGTCAGGTTGATGAGATTTCCCCTAGAATTCTAACTCACAGCTCTTTGTTTTATATGTATTTCTAACTAAAGTTATCCATGCATTTATTTTATTTTTAGGGAAGCTTTATTTTATTTTTTAAAACCTTTTATTTTATACTTAAGTATAGTTGATTGAGGGGCTTCCTTGGTGGCTCAGTGGTAAAGAACCCAACTGCCAATGTAGGAGACGTGGGTTCCAACCATGGGTCAGGAAGATCCCCTGGAGGAGGGAATGGCAACCCACTCTAGTATTCCTGCCTGGAGAATTCCATGGACAGAGGAGCCTGGCGGGCTACAGTCCATGGGGTCGCAAAGAGTCAGACACGATTGAGTGAATAAGCAACAACAACAATAGTTAATTGACAATGTTGTGGTAGTTTCAGATGTACAGTGAAGTGATTCAGTTATACATATACATGTATCTATTCTTCTTCAAATTCTTTTCCCATTTAGATTGTTATATATTAATAATATTGAACAGAGTTCCCTGTGCCATACATTTATTGTTGAGATGGCCTAGGAGCCTTTAAAATGTCAGCAAAATAAGCCATGACATGGTGGAAATGACAAACAAAATCCACCCTTATCTGAGTTTATTTTGATTTATGAAGGACTCATAATTATTTTGGGATTTCCCTGGTGGCTCAGACAGTAAAGAATCCACCTGCAGTGCAGGAGATGTGGGTTCAGTCCCTGGTTCAGGAATATTCTCTGGAGGAGGAAATGTCTACCCACTCCAGTATTCTTGCCTGGAGAATTCCATAGACAGAGGAGCCTGGTAGGCTGCAGTCCATGGCGTCGCAAAGAATCAGAAACGACTGGGTGATTAACACTTTCACACTTTCATAATTATTTAGTGAGCAGAGAAATTAAGGTCAGCCACACATGGGGTTATGGGAGAGAAGAGAACTGTCCAAAGCCCAGAAGACTGGGCATTACTAGCTTCTTTGGTGGCCTCTCTTCCCGTGACCATTGGTAGACCTTACATTGCTGTCCACTTCCTGGTGCACTGTTGGGCTCCCCAAGGTGTAGCACTAGCTGGATACTCTGGTCTTCCGCACCCTAACATTCCCTGTGATCTTTCATCCTTTTCCCAGCCAGCAGCCCCAGGTGGCGAGTGCCCTGTGATCTGACAACTCTGAATAATTGATCCCCCACACACAGAAGTCAGGTTTAGGTCCTGTGGTTCAGCACGATGCTATACTCTTGTTGACCTTAACCTTCAGAGGCGCTCGGGCATTACAGAGAGATCAATAAAACTTCCCCTGGCCGGGCTGAGCGGACAGGAGCCTGACAGAGAGTGATGACCAGGGGGAGAGGGAAGGGAAGGTTGTGCTGCAACCTGGGGAACCGGAGAAGGGAGAGGGCGGGAGGCGGTGATGGGAAGGGGTGGGTCCAGGGGGAGAGACAGGGAGAGAGAATTTTTAGGTTCCACGAAATGAGTAATAAAGTGATGGGGAAAGGGGTTTGGCAAAGAGTGAAGACAGTTGAAAGGATATAGGAACACAAGGACAGTGCAGGAAGGATAGGAGATTTATTTATTTATTTTTTTAAATTGGAGTATAATTGCTTTACAACGTTGTGTTAATTTCAATGGGAATCAGCTCATGTGTGTACATATATTCCGTCCTTCTTGAGCCTCCCTTCCTTCTCCAGCAGATCTTCCTGACCCAGAGATTGAACCCAGGTCTCCCGCATTGCAGGCAGACTCTTTACCATCAAAATCATCAGCGAGTGAGGGAAATAAAATAAGCTCATGACACAGAAGTGAGGTAACTGCTTGCCATTGGGAGAGGGGAAGGGCCTTAATGCTTGACTGTCAACTCTGCTACAAGGGCATCTGATACTATTCAGTTTCATTATCTGACATTAATTATATTATTACATAGTATATGATATGCTGCAGTTATTTATTAATTGTTATTTAGTTTAATTATCTAGGTAGAATTATAATCCTCACCTTAAATGTGTAGAAATGTAAGCTTAGAAAGGTTGGACGTCCTGCATAAGCCAGTTGATAAATGCCAGAGCTGGAATATGCACTCGCTTTCTCCCGACCCCTAAGACCATGTGTTCCCTTTACCATCTCAGGCTGCCACCCACCTAGTGAAGCTTCAGAGTGATTTATTCATCCGGAGTCATTGGAGAAATATTTAGTGAACTGTTAGCTCATTAAAAGTGAGCTGTCTGATTTTTTAAAAAACCTACCTTGTCTATAACATCGTATATACTGCATAAAGTATGCTAAAATATTTGTAGAAAGAAGGAGGAGATGGAGGGAGGCAGGGAGGAGGTGAAGGATGTAGGGAGGAAAGAAGGGAGGAAGGGAAGGAATTGTGCTTGAGCTGAATCTAAAAGAATAAATTATATTTTTCTGGGGATGATGGTGGGAGGAAGAGTTATTTGAGGCTGAGTAACATCCTCAAAAGGACGGGGTGTGTGTTTATGTGATAAAAGAATGACAAGTAATTCTTTCTAGTTAGACTCTAGAGGGAAGAGAATAGTGGAAAGTGAGGCTGCTAAAACAGAACCGGGACTTGTGTTCGTTCATTCATTCAACGAAAATCTACAGAGTGACTGCTATGGAGGGCATTGCTAAAGAGGCTTAGGACTTGACAGTGAATGAAAACACCTGATCTATGGATTTTATCTTCTAGTGAAGAGAAGCAGGGGGTACACATGATACATAAATAAATTATACAGAATGTGAGAGGTACTAAATGCTTAGGGGTGGAAAATGTTAGTTGCTCAGTTGTGTCCGACTCTTTGCGAACCATGGACTGTCAAAAATCTCACCAGGGTCCCTGGTCCGTGGGATTTCCCAGGCAAGATTACCAGAGTGGGTTGCCATTTCCTTCTCAAGGGAAACTTCCCAACCCAGGGATCAAACCTGGGTCTCCTGCATCACAGGCAGATGCTTTACCGTTTGAGCCACAAGGGAAGCCTCCTGGGTGGGGTGGTGGGCGGGGGGAGGAAGCAGCAAACAGGACCAGCCCCGACAGTGCATTGAAGGTGAGTTATTAGGAAGGTGAGATTTGACTGGTCTCTTGTGTCGGGGATGAATTCCAGGCAGCGAGAGCAGGCTGCCTGAGGACTCGAGGGCAGAAGGCCAGGGTGGCGAGGGTGTCTGTGGTGGGCTGGGTGAGGCTGGAGGTGGGAGAAGGACCAGGAGTCCAGAGCATGTCAAGCCTTGAGGGAAACAGGAGCACTGGCCGGTTTGACGCAGAGGAGTGATGTGTCTGGAAAGGGATAGTCTGGCCGCTGCGTGGGGGCAGGTGTGGGGTTACTCAGGGAGGTGTTACAGTGGCTTGAGCAGCCGACGGGTGTAAGGAAGGTGGCTCCAATGGGCTCTGCTACCCATGACCAGATTCTGGGTGTGCTTAGAAGGGAGAGCTGGTAAGATTTTTCTGATGGGTTAGACGCAGAGTGTGAGAGAAACATGGGGGTCAGAGGTAACTCTGGGCTTTTTTTTTGTTCAAGTTTCCAATATCCAGAGTGGAAATATTGTGGACGACTTGAGTTTGTTGGCAAGGCTTTGGAGCTATTTTGTGCAGGATGCTTTGACGATTAGACATCCAAGTGGAGATGTCAAGTGGGCAGATGAATATAAAGAGGCTGGGCCCTAGGGAGAGGACCTGGCAGGAGGCTTCCAGTGCGCAGTCATAAGCACGTAATTTCATAAAACCATGAAATGAGGAGAGGCAGCCAGAGAGAGGAGAGAGGTCCACACATCACGGATGGGCTCATCTGCCGTGCCGGTGGCTTGAAAGTTTATTTTGGATCGATGGGGAGCTATTGATATTTTTTGAGATTAGGAGTCACAGAATCTCAGCAGGGCTTGTTTCCTTGGCGCTTTTGTTTGCCTGTTTTATACAGATGCTGCTCTGGTGGTCCCATGGGGATGCCCCGGGGAGGGGCAGCGGCGAGCTTGTGCAGTAGCCTCGTGTCCTGCAGCAGGCCAGGACAGGGTGAGGATGGAGGGGCAAGATAAAGGGGAGGAGGGAAAAGGTGGCAAAACCAATTTTCCCTTCCACCCAGTTCAAAACAGAAATCACCAGATCAATAGAATAGAAAACATAATTTAAGCCTAAAAAAGGATTTTATGTGTTCTCTCTCTCTCTCTTAACTGCTTGAGGCATGGCTGTGGTTTCTAATGCTTTGCTTCCTGGGGGCATAGCTGACAGCAGCCGGAAAGGAAAAGAGAGTTTTCAATGTCTCAGAAAATTTCTGTCTGAACCAAGGAGCATGAGAAGCTTGCACTTTCCATTAACTCTTTCGCACGTTCAGAGAAAACTTGTGAGACAGAGAGAGCTGAGTCCATCCTGATAGAAAGATGGGATTGCTATATCCCCGAGGTCTCACCTTGTATGGGAATAGATGAGAAAGAACACAGTGTGGTATCTAGCCTTGTACATAGCACATGCTAGCTGCTATTTGACCACGAAGAATGCTTTATGGTTCAAAATCACATGTTAAAGTTTTTATTATTGGAGTATAATTGATTTACAATGTGGTGTTAGTTTCTGCTGAATAGCAACATGAATCAGCTGTCAGTATACATATATGTGCTCCTTGAGCCTCCTCCCCACTCCCCCCTCCGCCCCATCCACCCCTCTAGGTCACCGCAGAGCACTGAGTTGAGCTCCCTGGTACGTATATACAATGGAATGTTACTCAACCAATAAAAAGGAACAGAATTGAGTCATTTGTATTGATGTGGACGTACCTAGAGTCTGTCATACAGAGTGACGTAAGTCAGAAAGAGAAATACAAATATGCTATATTAATACATATCTGTGATGATCTAGATGAAATCTAGAATCTGTAAACCTATTTGTAGGGCAGGAATAGAGACACAGACATAAAAGCACTTTTGTATACCTTATCACAATGAAGAATCACAGTGATCCTTTGGCATAAATAAGGAAGGTTTCCCTCTTTTACTGAGAGCAGAGAAAGTTGGTCCTAACTAGGTGAAGTGACTTACTTGCATCACAGAGATACAGAACCAGGAACCGACCCAGTTTGCAAAGCTGAGATCTGCTTTTCCAGAGCATGTGCTGCCCACAGAGGGGTCATGACACTGAGTACACTGGGCCTGGTGTTTAAAGCATGCTCAGGCTAGAGGGTGCATGATCCTCTCCCCTCAGCTCCATACTTGACAACTGTTTCTTGAAAATACAACACTGAAGTGTGGCTGGTCATTGCCATCGTCCACAAATGGGCCTGCAAAGGCAAGCTGCAAGCCTACAACGGGGTTAAACATGGCCCTCATGTTGGTCAAATAGCAGTTGCCAGCTGTCAGGTCCAAGGGTAGGAATTATATTGTGTTCTTATCCACACATGTCTCCTCATCTGGTTACATCTGCGTCTTCTCCATGCTGTGCATTATGCTGCCAGGTCTCATGTAGTGAGAGAATAGTGGCCTTTCCAACTGGAATTTTTTTGCTGTTTTTTTTTGTTTTGTTTTTTGCTCAGACAAGTCCCACTCTTTTGCAATGCCATGGACTGTTGTTACCCATCAGCCTCCTCCGATCTTTAATAGGGCATGGGGGTGGAATTCCTTTTTCATTGTCCTAAATCACACATGTGCATGTGCGTTGTGTCTGACTTCAGTTGTGTCTGACTCTTTGTGACACTGTGGACCACAGCCCACCAGGCTCCTCTGTCCATGGGATTCTCCAGGCAGGAATACTGAAGTGAGTTGCCATGCCCTTCTCCAGGGGATCTTCCCAACGCAGGGATCGAACCCACATCTCTTTTGTCTCCTCCATTGGTAGGTGGATTCTTTACCACTATCGCCACCTGGGAAGCCCAAATCACATGTATCCTCCCCCAGAGGCATTTTGAATAGAGCATTTAAGTGATGGAACACAAGCAGCCTTCCACCCCCTCGATTCTCTGGATGAGGATTTCAGCTGCTTCCCTGACTGTCTCTCCACTGCTCTTTGTGCCTGTTGAAGACCAGTGATGTTGGAGACCCACCTGATGGATTCGTTTGTCAGCAAGCAAGGAGACTCCACCTCTGTCCCTGCAACATTGTGATCAAACACAGTTAATTATAGGGCAAAGGCAGTACAGCGGCAGGGCTTTTAAAAATCAATTAGCATGCAATTCAAGATTAAAAACAGAAGAGGACTAATTCTGTTTTCCGTTTGGGTGGTAGGCCGCTTAAGGAATAGCAGGACAAAGGCCAAAGTCTTTACAGGAGAATTTCATCAGAAGTGGAGTAAGTAGCCAGGTGTCTTTGTTGGGTTCCCTGAGAGGGCTCAGTGGTTGAAGGCAGGCTTCATTCCCCAGGACCTTTCAAGGCTTTTGTCTTCCTAACCTCAATTCCCCTCCATTCTTTTAGCTCTACTCTGTATGAGTTATGTGTACTTGTTCATATTTTTTTTTGTCCCTGTAATTATTCAAAACTATGTCTTCTTGACCTGTACCATTTGCCCATCAGCTCTAGAGAGCAGGGTCCTTTAATCTGCTGACTTTGGAAGCTGGGGAGGGGCAGGGTACATCTTCCATGCCTTTTACTATGGATTAGAGCCCCATAATGAATGTCAGGGGTTCATTGTTTGGGGTTTGGTGGCAAAGGATGTGAAGAGAAGTACTTTAGACACTGGCCGATCTATGCCTTTGAAGTCCCCCTATTATGTCTGGTTTCAAGCGCTACACAGAATGGACACTCTTTACATTTTGAAAATGATAACCTATTCTAGACTGAAATTTCTCTCTAACCCCAGGATCCTCTCTCCTCTCTCCCCTTTCTGTGTTTTCATTTTAGTATAAGGAGAGAATGGAGGAGGAAATGGCTACTCACTCCAGTATTCTTGCCTGGAGAATCCCATGGACAGGAACCTCGCAGGCTACATCTATGGGGTTGCAAAGAATCAGATACAATGGTCTCAGCACACATGAGAAAAATGATAATTCATATATGAAGGCTATGAAAGTAATGGAGGTAGAGACTTCACCCACACCTTATCACAACTAGATCCTACTTGTGGTCCTGAGTCCAGGTCGGGAAAGACTGTTAAAGTGTTACCAAATGCACATTTGTGTGCCTAACACCGAGAGGCAAAACAAACCAAAATGTTGGAGTTTGGAGCAAAGAAAGGCTTATTGCAGGGTCCTTCAAGGAGAGGAGTGGCATGTATCCCCCAAACCCCTGGAGGGTTTCAGCAAAGCATCTTTCAAGGCCTTGTGAGGGAGCGGTGTGGTTAGTTGTTGCAAACTTCTTGGTGTTGGAATCTTTTGTTTTTGCAGCCATCCACATAGGTAAACCTCCAACGAGAAAAATGTCCTTTTCTATTCTGCAACTTTTTATCTCTATGTGAATGGGAAAGTGTTATCCCCTTAAAGGCCAGAGTCTTGAGAATGAGCTATCCCTTTGTTTCAGGCTATGCGTGGGTGATAAGTCGCTTTGGTTGTGTCCGACTCTTTGTGACCCTATGGACTGTTTAGCCCACCAGGCTCCTGTGTCCATGGGATTCTGTAGGCAAAAATACTGGAGTGGGTTGCCAAGCCATTCTCCAGGGGATCTTCCAGACCCAGGGATCGAACCTGCTTCTCTTTTGTCTCCCTGCATTAGCAGATGAATTCTTTACCGCTAGTGCCACCTGGGGAGCAACATTCTTTCACAAAAAGTGCAGAGCCAGCAGGACTAAGCACCTGAAAAGAAACAGATCTATTGCAGAGTCAGATTTCTTCTTCCCTGTCACAGAAAGACGTTCACCATGGCTCTGGTTTTCTTGTGTTTCTCTTTAGCTCTGCTCATATCGGTCATGAGATTCGATTGTGTGTTTCCTGTCTGCTTCCATGTTCTAGCTGCCAGTGAGCTTGGAGTGAAGTTCATGTCCTCTGGGCCTCTCTCCAATTCTGCACAGAGTAAACTCTGACTCCACACAGACCTTCCAGTTCTCTCACCCCGGTTGTCATTCACCTGTCATGCCTGAGGTCATCATCGCGTTTCTGTGGACTTTATCCTTCCCCCGCTGGGCTGCTTGATTCCTACCTGTCTGCTCCCAGTTCCCAAGACTCCTGGGTGGAGGCAGCAGCTGTTTACACAAGAACACTTTTGTGGTCCCTGATTTTGGGAGTCAGCAATGTTTCACCCTTGCATCTTGTTCCACCACAACTGGTGTTCCACTTTCTCCTCCTGGCCTCTTACCTTGTTATCCATCCCTAACCCACTCATGAGTCTTTTATATTGTTCTTATTGATGTATAATGGACACAACATCATGTTCATTCTAGGTGTACAACTTAGTGCTTCCATATATGTATATATTGCTAAATAATCACCAGGGTAAGCCCAGTGAACACTGGTCACCAAACATAGTTACACATTTTTTTTTTCTTGCTGTGAGAACTTTTAAGATCTGCTCTCTTAGCATCTTTCAAATATGCAAAATAGTGTTCTTAACTATCGTCACCAAGCCACAGGTTACCTTGTCCTCTCATTATTCTTCATTATTTACATACAGATGCCGGGTGGCTGAGGGCTGAGCAAATCTCATTCCTCAGTACACAGCACACTTTCATTCCTGAAAAGGGGTTGGTTGACCCCTGAAAAACACTTCCTTATTTTCCCTGCATCTCCAGTTTCACTCCTGTTCTCCTTTTCCCAGAGTGTTCCCCATATGAATGTGTTCCATAAATCTCATTAAATGTGCATGAATGTGCATGAAGCATGATGTATACTGCATGTGCATGTCACTGATGGATCCATTCCTCTGATTCTTCAGGGCTCTTTCCAACTTCCTTGTATCCCACACAGTTCCCCCTTAGAGGCACCCCCTTACACACACTCTGCTTCCTATTGCTTCTAGGAAGCAGAACTGGTGATGGCATGGCCGGGTGACGGGACTCCACATGCTGACTTGTAGTAAGAGCCACCATACTGCATTTCCATGAGGCATTACACGTCTACACTCCTCGGTACACTGTGAGCTCCCATCTGCCACATCCTCACCTCACTTACTCTGATCTGCTTCCTGATTCCTGTTTTTGTATATCGTGCTCATGGGCACAGAGATAGCTCATCATTACTTTCTTTTGTAATTCTCAGTCTACTGCTGAGTGGGGGCCTCTCTTCACGGACTTGTTTGCTTTATGGCTTTTTCTTTGGTATAAGGCAGAGATTCTTTTGCTTATTTTGTTTAATTTTGCTGCCTTTTTCTTAGAGATCTGTAAGCATTTTTTTGTTATTCCGGATATTAATTTCTTGAGCTTTAGATGTTAAGAAAAATATATGTGTGTGTGTGTGTGTGTGTGTGTGTGTGTGTGTGTGTGTGTGTGTGTGTTAGTTGCTCAGTTGCATCCGACTCTGCGACCCCATGGACTGTAGCCGGCCAGGCTCCTCTGTCCGTGGAATTTCCCAGGCAAGAGTACTGGAGTAGGCAGCCATTCCCTTCTCCAGGGGATCTTCCTGACCCAGGGATCAAACCTGGGTCTCCTGCAATATGTATGTGTATATATATATGTGTGTGTGTGTGTGTTACTTTTGTCATTGGTGCCTTATATGATGATTAAGAGTATAAAGAGTGTATATGCTGTAACCCAACTGCCTAGGTTCAAATCCTAACTAAGTGGCCTTAGTGATGCTCCTCAGTTTTCTGTCTATAAAATGGGCACACTAAGGTTACCATCTTTATTGGGCTTTGGGATTAAATGATTTTAAATTTGTAAAGAAAAAAATTCTGTGTGTGTATTTTTCCAATGAAAGCGAATAGATTTTGTTCTTGGCTTTATACTGTTCCCATTTAGGTAATTAATGTGAGGCCCACCTTAACATAATATAACCTTGATGTAACGAAAGGTAAGGATCTAGCTTTGTTTTTCCCCGTGTTGTGAACCAGTTTTCTTTCTCGGATCATCTACTAAACAGTCAGTCATCCTGTTGCTTTGTGGCGCTCCTGTTACTGTGCTGAGTTCCTGCATGTACTCGGTTCTTTTCCCGAGCTCTCTCGCCTGTTGTTCTCGTCTCTTGTTCTCGGCTTGTACCCTCACCACCCGGGGGGATGTTTTTCCTCTTCCTCTGCGTTCTTCCTCCTGGATCCCTGCTGTGCTGACGGTGCATGTGGCACACATCTCGTGGTTTCCATAAGATTCTCAGAAGCTCTTCTGGACCAGAACACTCTTACCATATTTTCTTCCTCCGTTGTTAGACTGTAAACCTCTAGGAACCACAACACTGGTGCATCTTTTGTTCTTGTGGAAATTTCCAGGCATAGTATCAGGGACAGTCAATTAAGATATTTTTAAGGATTAAAAATAAGCACCACTTACCAATTTCACCATATCATTCTAAATGAAAGAATGTCTAATGATTTTCATGCACTGGTGAGTGAATTGTGAGTCGGCTTTGTCATTCTGAGTTTGTCTGTTTGAGGCACAGAGTCCTTTTTAAAATCAACCCTTTCAGAGAGGCCTAAGCCATTGTGTACTCTCTAAGCTGAACTGATTCAAAACAATAAATAATTTGACAGATACACGTATAGCAAACAAATTAATGTGGAATAAATGCTGTGTATTTACCAGTCTGCTGGGTCATCAGGACCTGAGAAGAACATTAAGTTCATTAAAATGGACTCCAGGTTTCCTAGAGGGCTGTCCTGGCCAGCTTACCTCTCCCTTCTGTTCCTGTATATAATAGGTCAGTAGGATGGAAGTGGTAAAGAACCCACCTGCCAATGCAGGAGACACTGGAGACTCGGGTTTGATCCCTGGGTCA
The DNA here is from genome assembly GCF_033118175.1 of Dama dama. Taxonomy (NCBI): domain Eukaryota; kingdom Metazoa; phylum Chordata; class Mammalia; order Artiodactyla; family Cervidae; genus Dama; species Dama dama. The sequence continues at coordinate 16,140,554 of NC_083682.1, forward strand.
GGAAGATCCCCTGGAGAAGGAAATGGTAACCCACTCCAGTATTCTTGCCTGGGAAATCCCATGGACAGAGGAGCCTGGTGGGCTGCAGTCCACGGGGTCACAAGAGTCAGACACGACTGTGCTTCTGAGCATGTATGCACTGTCATCAGGAAAGGGGAAAAGTTCCGCCCAGAATTTCCTGTCATTTATCATGGAGAGCTTTGCGGAGTTCTCTGTGCGGGATGGGAGATGAGATACGCTAGACCAGCGACCTCATAGCTGCTTCGTCAGAGCCCCACGCTGCCAGCCCCAACAGCTAGGCGTCTTCAGGGGGCCCTGGTCTGTGTCCACAGGGTCTTGTTACCTTTGCAAAAATAATTAAGTGGCCTTAATGTATTTAGAGCGTATCATTGGTGCAGTTTAATTGCTCATCTTTTTCATTTTTGTAATTTTGGAGAATTTTGAATGCGTATATTGGCTTTTGATATAATGGCATAAAGTCAAAGCAGCGAGAGCAGGGCCGTGGGTGGTGGGCTTGGACGTGGAAACGGGTGAGTGGCGGCAATGAGTTGTTCTGATCCTTATTGTTCCTTTCCTGTCTCCACTGCCTGTCAACCTGGTGGGAGGGAGTCTGGTCTGCTGGGCAGCCGTCAGTCAGCTCTTGCCTAGAAGCTGCCATTTGCACCTCATAGTTTTCAGTGTTCTCTTCGCATTCAGAAGAGAAATCATCTGATACATTCAGTTTTCTAAATTCTTCCTTTCTTGTTCCTGGTTTCTGGCTCTATGAGATGGGCACACAGGTAACTCGGAAGGATGCGGCGGAATCATCCGCTTTGCTCCAGCCCCTCCTGGCTGAGGGGTAACTGCATTCACAACTCATGGATCCAATTACTAGTGTAAATAACCAAGTCCATATGCACTCTGCAGCTCCAGGGTCTGCAGTTTGAGGGCATACTCTCAGAATTCAAAGTCTTCCCCATGCCTCTGTTTCTAATTTACAGCGGAAAACAAGCCAATGTAGGGAGTAGTAAAAAAAAAAAAAAAAAATTCTGGCAAAGATGCCCATGTGCTAACACAGCTCCCGTTTCCCTGACTCTGCTCCCTCTGAGCTCAAGCACGTTAAATTTCCCACAACTGTTACCTAAATGAAGAGCAGCAGGAGTGATACACCTCGGATGAGGCTATGAGTGTGTGGGTAGCACATGGCCGCTAATCTCTGCTGACATTTACTTCCACTCCTGAGCAGGGGGTGACCAGCCCCGCCGGTCCTCCTGCAGAAGATAAATGTCAGCCCCATCCGTAGGATGCTTTCTATGCATGCATGCATATTGGAAATCAAACCTATTTGGCATATAACACACGGAGGCCCGGGTGCCCAGCCCTCAGAAGCACATTGATTGTTCTTGGCCATCCCTCTCACCACCATGTTTGATAGACCTGGAGAACAGCGGATGAGTTTGCTGCATGTTTAATGGAAGAACAAAAAAGCCGACTAAGCTTAACAGTTTCCGCCTCTTGTGCCTTCAGGGCCAAGCTTTATCTCCCCATGTGTTGTGCTTTTCCAGGAGCATCTGCTTGTCCTCTTGTGAAGGCAGTGAGCTGGTGCGTGTCCAGCAAGGGCTTTCTGTTCCTGTCCAGTAGTTCTGTGTGTTTTGATTGCCCTCAGAGTGGGTCCTACCCATCACTCAGGGGCAGCCTGCTTGCTTCTTCAGCCCTGGGCAGGGGAAGTCATAGCATTCTTGAGCAGTTGCTTCCTTCGCATAAAGGAAAAAGGGGTTAGGGTTTTAAGGTCCGACAAGTTCATTAATGAGCTTACTCTTAAAAAAAAAAAAAAGAAAACACTCTTATTGGAGTATAGTTGATTTACAATGTTGTGTTAGTTTCAGGTTTATAGCAACATGAATCTGTTATGTATACACACAGAGATCCACTCTTTTTAAATTCTTTTCTCCTATAGATCATTACAGAGTATTGAGTAGAGCTCCCTGTGCTATATAGTTGGTCCTTTTTAGTTACCTATTTTATACATAGTAGTGTGTATATGTCAATCTTGATCTCCCAGTTAATACCCACCCCCACTCTTTCCTCTTGGTAACCGCAAGGTTGTCTTCTAGGTCAGTGGCTCTATTTCTGTTTTGCAAATAAGTTCGTTTGTATCCCGTTTTTTATTCCACATGTAAGTGATGTCGTATGACATGTTTACTTTTAACCTTGAATATCTAAAGCCATTTAGATATGGCTTTAGTGTTCATATGAACACACAGTGTTCATATGAGATGTAAATGGCTGATATAAATATTATCCAGTAAGGGCTGGCATCATAAAATAGTCACACATAGGAGATTTTGTTTCTTTTGGCTTCATCACATAAAAATATGGTGTCCCATGGAGATCTGAAGCGCAAACCTTGGTCACTCAATGCAATGTGAGTTGCTTTCAAGAAAGAAAACGGAGAGAGTGGCAGCCAATCTCCATTCTCGAGGCGTGATTAACATTGCAGCATAATGTGGCCTCTGATAGGCAAGAACAGCACCAAATAATTTTTGGAGAAAATCAATCACGAGCCAAAGAGAAGAGAAAGTTTCCCAGAATGGTTGCAGAGTCAGGAGGGTGTGTGCTGGAGGGAGCTGGGCCGATACCCAGGGGCTCTGGGTGCTCAGGAGGAAAGCAGGGGTGTGTGGAGTCAGGCTTCCATGTACCTTCTGGAATGTTAAGAATGAGAATGCAAGTCATTTCTGCAGCTGAGATAAAAAGTCTGCTTAGAAAGTAAAGCAGAATTTATACTTTGGAATAGAAGGTGTGACCTTGGAAGAAGCAGTTGTGGAGGCGGGATTACTTGGAACAAAATAGTAATACTTTGAGTCCAGAGAACTCCAGGATGTTAGTCATTTGGGTATTTTGTTATCACATATCTTGCTTCAAAACAGAAAGAGCTTCCCAGGTGGCGCAGTTTTAAAGAATCTGCCTGCTAGTGCAGGAGATGTAAGAGTTGTGGGTTCGATCCCTGAGTCAGGAAGATACCCTGGAGGAGGAAATGGCAACCCACTCCAGTATTCTTGCCTGGAAAATTCCATGAGGAGTCTGGAAGGCTATAGTCCAAGAGGTTGAAAAGAATCAGACATGACTGACCACAGCACACACACGCCTTCAAAACAGTGATAGACTCACAGAATGTTTGCAGTGGGGAGGGTTTTAGAACCTCTGCCCAGTGATATTCAAATAAGTTTGGTCAGAGAATCTGTTCTTATGAACCGATCTTATCTAATATTAAACAGTGAAAGCTAACAAACAAAATCAGAAGAGAAAAAGCATAGTAGCCCTGTGGCGGCTAACGGGCAGGTGCAGTTCGAGGCCTTCCTTCTTCACCTTACCCCGTCCTGGAGGCCACCCCCACCCCCAACAGAACCCCAGGGATTTGTGGAACAGGTCTGGAACCCTGTTGTTTCTGGTATTCGTTCCTCAACCAGCCTCACATGTACTCTTATCAGAATAGGCTTCCTTAGGTTATTAAGTTTTCAGAAGCTGCTTATATAACCAGTGCCCGGAGAATGGCAGTGCACATTGGTGCGTGGAAGGCAGTGTGGGATCCTTCGCTTCTGAGGTGCATTCATGCATGTTTGACCTAGTTTCTCACCTGGATCCTTGAGTGTATCCGTACCTGACTCAGAAACCCTTTCATCAGAAACACCTATTAACATCTGGGGCAGAGAAGTGGCTTGGAATGCAGTTTAGGAAACACGCCTCTTGTCAGGGTTCTGGTCTAATTCCGTCATTTTTCAAATGGGGGCTCTGAGGCTCAGAGAGATGGTGACATGCTGGGATGACACATTGGAACATAGTTAGGAAGCATGTGTAGAACTCATGGATCTGTGAAGTTAAGGCGCTTTCCAGATATTCTTTCGTTTTTAATATTTCCTCATGTCTCTAGAAAGGTTGGGGGCTTTCCCGGTGGCTCAGCAGTGAAGAATTCACATGCAGTGCAGAAGATGCAGGAAATGTGGATTTGATCCCGGGGTCAGGAAGATCCTCTGGAGGAGGAAATGGCAACCCACTCCAGTATTCTTGCCTGGAGAATCCCATGGACATGGGAGCCTGGCAGGCTGCAGTCTATGGGGTCGCAAAGAGTCAGAGACGACACGTGGCAGGTTGCAGTCCTGTTCTGTTTTGTCCAGGCTGCACCCTGAAACACAGAAAGTCAAGATTTCCCAGCTGGACTTGACTACGAGACTCCCTACTGTGCCCCGGTTTACTTACTGGGTACTCAATCAGTCAATCTCCCTGATGAAGAACAGAGGTAAGGCCACCCATTTCTTAGATTTCAGGACATGCTAAGACTGAGATTTCAACTGAAGCAGATGTGCAATGGCATCATTAGCAAGTGGCATGGTAATTTCTTAAGGTTTAAAGAAACCAGGGGTCATTGCCAACCCTCTGCAGTGATCTAGGTGTTTTGTTCTGTTGGCATAAGGAAACTGGACAAATCTCAGGCCAAAGTAAAGGGCAGCCCACAAGAATTATGGAGGTGCGATGAAAGGGAGCTACAGAACCCTCTCAACTGCCCCGTTTAATTAGGATTTGATCGGGCAGGCTCTGTGGCCATTAATTCATTATCTGGTAATCCAATAAGGAGTGATTGTTTGAGAGACACTGGCCTCGTTATTAACTCAAAAGAGGCCAGAAAGCAGCAGGCACTAAGATGTCATTCTTTCTACCCAGAAAACGGTGTGACATTGAAAGATATTTGACATTCATTTTTGACAGTGCTTTTACTTTCAGACTTTATGGCTCAAACATTCAAAAGTCTGTGGATATGATAATGGAGCTGGTGACATCTAATTACTAATGGCAATTAGTGATAATAGCCCTTCGTGAATATGGAGGGCCATTCTGAACAAGGAGCTCACTGCTCTTTGCCCATGTTAATTAATAAAGACAAGCACGTAGGACCAGAAAGGCAACTTTCTGACTTTACTGCTGCTGAGTAAACTGAGTCATATTTGAGCTTCGTCTCACTAATTAGTTGCTTATTAGAAACCACACAGACTATAGTTTTAAAGTTAATTGTAGAGGAAAAAGGATCAGAGAGAAGAAAGTAGAAGCAATGGATGTCAGGAAGAAATTTAGTATTATTAGAATATATGGATGCCTTGGTTCCTTCTATTCACGTATTTTTGAAATAAGAGTTGGTCATTTGTAAGGGCTTCGCTGAAAGCTCAGTTGGTAAAGAATCTGCCTGCAATGTGGGAGACCTGGGTTTGATCCCTGGGTTGGGGAGATCCCCTGGAGAAGGGAAAGGCTACCCACTCCAGTATTCTGGCCTGGAGAATTCCATGGGCTGTATAGTCCATTGGATTGCAAAGAATCGAACAGGACTGAATGACTTTCACTTTCACTGGATTGGCAGCCAGACCTTATCCGGTAGATAACCTGTTGGCAAAGTGATGTCTTACATGTGTGTCCAGAGCAGGATGAATTTATTAACTTCCTGTAGAGCCCTCAAGATGCTGGGTTCTCCTGTGAAGTCAAATTCAACCTGAGTGGTGGTGCTTTATTGGCCCTGGTAGATGTAACCAACGTCTGTTTGCCAGACTCCTATTTGAAAATGTAAATTTTAATTAAAAGTAGGAAACTGAATTGCCTGATCTCTATTGATTTCCTCTAACCTCCCCCAAATTATCTAATGATGACTTACTTATATAATATCAAACAAAGTATCATCTTTAAAAATGAATTTACCATAAGATCCAGCAGACCCACTCCTAGGCGCAGATCTGGAAAAGACAAAGCTCTAATTTGAAAAGATATGTGTACCCCAGTGTTCATACCAATACTGTTTACAATAGCCAAGACATGGAAGCAGGTGAAATATCCATTGATAGATGAATGGATAAGGAGGCTGTGATACATATACACAATGGAGTGCTACTCAGTCATAAAAAAGGATGAAATAATGCCATTTGCAGCAACATGGATGGATCTAGAGATTCTGATAGTAAGACAAATATCATATGATGTCACTTACATGTGGAACTTAAAAAAAAAGTACAAATAAACTTATTTACAAAACAGAAACAGACTCACATATATAAAAAGAAAACTTACAGTTACCAAAGGGGAAAGGGAGTGGAGGAGGGATAAACTTGGAGGACGGGATTAGTAGACACAAACTACTATATGTAGAATAGATAAACAACAAGGATTTTCTTTATAGCACAGGAAACTGTATTCAGTATCTTGTAATAGTGTATAGTGGAAAAGAATTAAAAAGCACACACATATATATGTATATATATTTTATGTATATATACATATATATATTTATGTATTTATATACAGCTTCACAAGTGGTTCAGTGGTAAAGAACCCACTTGCTGGTGCAAGAGATATAAGAGACTTGGGTTTGATCCCTGGGTCAGGAAGTGCCCCTAGAGGAAGAAATGGCAACCTACTTGAGTATTCTTGTGTAGAAAATCCCATGGACAGAGGAGCCTGGCAGGCTACAGTCCATGGGGATGCAAAGAGTTGGACATGATTGAGCACACATGCACATATATTTGTACACACCTGAATAGCATTACTGTATACTTGAAATTAACACAATATTTTAAATCAACTATACTTCAATGGAAAATGTTTTAGAAATAAAATTAGAAAGGAATAATTACTCAAATTTTACAGTGTTCCATATAGAAATGAAGTGACTTCTCACTGTACTCTCAAAAACAAATGGGAGACCACACCATCGTTTTATATATTCTTTTAATTCCCAAATAGTTAATGAAGGACCTCCTAGGTGCCAAGCACTGTGCTGAGCCCCTGATTTATTAACAGAAAAAGCTTTGATTGTGGCCCTTAAGACACTCAGTTCAGTGATAGAAAAGAAGATAAACCAATATAATCCAGTGTGATAAATCCTACAACAGAAGCATGAGCAAGCTGTGGCCAGCTCGGGGGCAGAGTAGAGCAGGAGTAGACCTTGCAAGTAGCCCGATGTGTGTTCAAGGGCTAGAGTCTAAATCAGAATTGTTGTCACTAGTAAGATTAATACTTGTTCTACAAACCTCTTCCTGCCTGTTACTTAAAGTGGATTTCACAGCTCTCCAATTTGGAAGGGTAGTGAGCATGTGTGTGTGTATACAAGTGTATGTGTGTATGTGTTTACAGTAATTTAAAATCTCCTGATTATTTTACAACCTCACTAATCCCTATTGGGATCTATTTGTTTTGACGTAGGGAGGGAAGTGAGATTTGGCATGTAGGGCATTCAGTAAATATGATTTCAGATGTAATACTAAGGTGGACTGTGTCCTGAACAATTCGGGCAGTTTAGTGATGCTCTGTATCTTTCTGCACCATATTTTTTAAGGCTACCTGTTGAGGCCCAAGGAAGAGAAGAATAAAGTTGTTTCAGGTTGCATAGGTGTTAAGTAGGCACAGTGTTTCCACCTGGGAAGCTTGAGTGTGTCTCTGATGGACCAGGAACTCTCTGGAAGCCCCCTGCAGTCCCTCTGTTGCTCTCTCCAATCACAGGTTGGAGAGGTCTTGATGAATCTCTCTGCAGGCATTTCTTCCTCCACCGAGGAGTGATTCATTGGCATGAAGCTGTTTGAGCAATTACAATAAAACACTTTTATGGAAATGTTCTGCCTTCTCTGTGTTTCTGGCACCTCTGCAGTGTCTCTGTGGCAAGAGAAGGCCAGAGCCAACACATAGCATCCTTGTTTCTTCTCTCTTGTTAGAATATTCAGTATTTTATGCTGGGATAGGGTTTGGAAATTGTTCTAGCTCATTTCAGATCACCTTATATGTGCCCAAGGGTTTTGGAAAAGGGAGGATATAAACACCCAAAACCACAACTTGAAGTTGGGTCTGAGACTGCCCATCCAACTCGAGGGCCAAGAAGAGGATGAGACAGGACTGTGGATGAGTGGCACGGGGCAGCAACAGCAGCCTTACCAGGCAAAGGAGGGTTTCTGTCCTCCTTTTTGTCATTTATATGAAGGAACTCGCCCTGATTATCACTGAGTCACCTGGAAAGCCAAAGAGTCCTCTTGCCAATGCAGGAGACCTGGATTCGATTCCTCAGTCAGAAAGATCCCCTGGAGAAGGAAATGGCTACCTACTCCAGTATTTTCCCTGGAGAATCCCTTGGACAGAGAAGCCTGGTGGGCTGCAGTCCATGGGGTCTCAAAGAGTTGGACACGACGACGGAGTCAGCAGGCATGCACGCAGGCGCTTGCCCTGATTGGAGAAGAGTTTGCGATGCTCACCAGTGAGGGGTTCTTTGTTAACAGAAGGCATAGAGAGTGAAAGTGTAAAGAGGAGGAAGGAGCACAGACAAAGATAAAAGGAACCAGAGGAAGGAGAGGGAGAGGAGGAAGGGGAAGGGGCAGGGGGAGGGGGAGGAACAGATGGGGGAAGGGGTTAGATATAACTGCTTCTCAGATTGCAGGAGCAGCTGGGGCCATGCAAGGGGATCTGCCCAGAGGAGAGGGTCCTCCCAGAAGGGACACTCTCCTGTGGAAAGCAGAGTGTCTGCTTCTCTTAATATGTACCCTTCAAAGCTAGCCACACTGGGGATGTGTACAATGAAAGGAAGGGAGGGTGGAAAAAAGAGGGAAATTATTATACTTCTTACATAGATGACTTTAAAAAGCAATGATTTGGGTCCTTTTATTCATTACACATCATAAAGGACCCAGACCGTGTTGCCCATGGCTTTAGAATCTAGGGCCCTATTAAAAACCTTTTCTTGTTAGTTACTCAGTGCTTTGGAAACTAAGAAAAAAAGCCAATTTAATCAAGGCAAGATTTAATACAAAGAAAGGACCTGATCTTGCCTTTCTGCAGAAAAACTTTCAAGATCAAATGGCTTATGATGTGTATTTACCTAAAGAATCCCTGTGGAATCGGAGGTTGAGGGGAGGGGGTTCTTTCATTAGCATGTAGGGCTCACCCAAATTTTGTTTTTCTTTTTGCTTCCACACTGAGTCCTGACTGTCTCCTTACTGATTCAGAGAAAAATAATGTTTTTTTCCAGTAATTCTTGGAAGAAAACTCATGCCCTAAGCTGGAGATGAAAACAAACCTACTAATATCTGAAGGTGGGGAAAGGTTGGTTTATCTTGACCCCAGTAGACCCTTCTCTGAATGACTGATAGTGTATCTCCACTCTCTGGATGACTGTGGTTGAACTGAGAGGAGATGCTGGAGCTGGGGAGTCAGAGATGGGTGGTTATCAGGATTATGTTCAGTGCTTAAATAGCATCAAGCCCCTGGTCTTACAGCTTTGTCAGTCTTTGCCTCAGTGGGTAAAGAATCCAGCTGCCAGTGCAGGAGACGTGAGAGACGTGGGTTCCATCCTTAGAGTAGGAATGGTAACTCACTCCAGTGTTCTTGCCTGGAGAATCCCATGGACAGAGGAGCCTGGTGGGCAACCTTCCATGGGGTCGCAAAGAGTCAGACACGACTGAAGTGAGTGAGCACACATCCAGCTGAAATGAGTGTTTCTGATTGTTGGTGAGGAGAGAGCTTCTGCTCCGCACTCTCGGGGACCCAGGCTGACAAGTCTCTGTTGCCATGAACTTGTGACATTTAAGGTCAGCCTTTCAGCCAAACTCAGAGGAGGCACATAGAGAACTACACATTAGAGGTTCTCAAGGGTCATGATATTACAAGTCTTTTTTCCCCCACATTTCTTTAGCTAAAGTGCAGTCACTGATTGCAGAGCCTGAGGAAAGGAGTCTAGCCTAATGCCAAGAAAAAAATGGGAAATGTATTTTGGTGTGTAGTAGCTGGTCATCGTAGCTACAGTATTTTAACCAAATATCCATCGTCACCCTCATTCACGTATTGAGAACACACAGCCCCAATCCAGCTATTGCACCCAACTCAAAGTCCAAGCTCACTTGGTCGTATTTACTCCCTCTCTTCATGACTAGACACAGCTTTCCATGAAGAAGTGACCCGTGACCTGTGGACCTGAGTTTGAGGAAACTCTGGGAGACAGTGAAGGACAGGGGAGCCTGGTGTGCTGCAGTCCATGGGGTCGCAAAGAGTTGGACAGGACTTAGCGACTGAACAACAGTGACAAGAGTGATAAAGGTTGCTGCCTTTTAATATAGCATCTTTTTTAATGGCTTGCAGGAGAGGATCCTCACAATGGACATCTAGGGGTTTTAGAATTTGGAAAGGAGGGGAATTGGAGATACAGAGCAGTTACTGATCTGTGGTGGTAGTGATACGCAAGTCCAGGCGCTTGGAGACACTCCATTCTCAGATTCTGTTCCCTGGAGGAATTTCTTGGTCTTGCATCCTGGGAATCTCACCCCACTGGGTGGTTCTTCTTTGGGCCATGTTCTCTGTGACTGCGTCTGTAGTGAACACTGTGGAGCATCTCCTTGGGGCTGAGGGGTTTACGTAGCTTCTTTCCTGTTAGGACGTGTTGGGGAGCTTGGCAGCTGTTTTATACTCGTGGGCTCTTTCAGAGCAGACCCAGGGTTTCTTTGGCTACATGATTGCTTCAGAAGCGCTGTAAATATTGCTGTTTGTTTTCAGGCAGACCCATTTGCCACATGAAAAAATATCAAAGGCATAACAATATCACTTTCAAGCCAATCCTCTTTCCTTCCTTCTGTGCCCCCCTGCTCCTCTCTCTCAACTGAATGTGGTTACCTTAGGGTCACTCTAGAGTCTCCCTCTCATTCCAATATCTACTTGAAACTGGTATGTTCTTTCCTGAGCTGGTCTCTTTCTTGTAATCATTGGTGAAAACAGGGAGGAGTGATGAATACACACAGATATTTTGGCATTTTCAATCCATTTCTATATAGCATCAGCTCAGCAGGCAGTGAGCTTGCCTTTGAAGTTATCCTGAGTGACAATTGTACCAAACGTCCTGCTATTGCAAAATGGGGTTCCCCAGCCTTCTTGCCCCCTCTCTCTGTTTCATTGACAACCACAGCCCAGCTTCAAGGTGGTGCTTCTGGTTGTAGAGTGTGGGAGGCTCTACATTTTGGGATCACTCAGGGATGCTGCATAGGAGCTGTTGCCATTTAATATGTGACTTCCACGTTTGCAGAGCTTCCTAGGTGGTTCTAGTAGTAAAGAACCCACCTTCCAATGCAGGTTAGATGTAAGAGACCCGGGTTTGATGCCAGGGTTGGGAGATCCCCTGGAGAAGGGAGTGGCAACCCACTCCAGCATTCTTGCATGGAGAATCCCATGGACCTAGGAGTCTTGCAGGCTCCTGGCAGTTACTCAAGTTAGCCCTCAAAGTACCCAGTAACCACTTAATAAGCACAGGATAAATGAATCACTATTCTTGGTTATTTCTCCTCGGAGTCAGGGACCTTTGAAATCTGACCCTGTTTTGGACTGAACAATGGTGAATCTCTTTGAGTCTGATTTTTGTCTGAATTGAAAAGATCTCTCAGGAAACCTACACTCTTTTCCAAAGAACCCCATCTGGTCTATTGGAAACTGTTTCAAAGTTGAAACATCAACCCTGACAGGTCCTTTGGCCACTAAAGATGTAGCCTTCAAGGACATGTCTGTGCTGGCTGTTAACATAAAATAGCATAGCAAAAATCGGATGAAAGTCGTCTGCTGTGATGGATTTGGCATCCTTCTTAAACACACCTGCTTTTAAATATACTTCTCACAGAAGCTTGGTTTTACTTTTCCCAGATTTTAAGTCATATTCCAGACTACAGAAAGAATAATAAAGGGCTTGTTTTGTTCCTTTCCATTTCTATACTTGTTTATAGTGTTTGCTTCTTTTCCCCTCCATTCGCTTTATTTTTTTTCAGTTGATTAAACTTGTTTCCAACATTATTGATGTATTATTGACAAATAAAATTGTAAGGCATTTAAACTGTGCAGTGTGATTATTTGACATGCATATACATTGTGCTTTCAAACTGTGGTGTCGGAGAAGACTCTTGAGAGTCCCTTGGACTGCAAGGAGATCCAACCAGTCAGTCTTAAAGGAAATCAGTCCTGACTACTCTTTGGAAGGACTGATGCTGAAGCTGAAGCTCTGCTACTTTGGCCATCTGATGCAAACATCTGACTCATTGGAAAAGATCCTGATGCTGGGAAAGATTGAGGGCGGAAGGAGAAGAGGGTGACAGAGGATGAAATGGTTAGATGGCATCACCGATTCAATGGACATGAACTTGGGGAAACTCCGGGAGGTGGTGAGGGACAGGGAAGCCTGGTGTGCTACAGTTCATGGGGTCACAAAGAATTAGACACGACTTGGCGACTGAAAAATAACAACAACAGAAAAATACATTAAGAAAGGATTCTCCCTATTAAGTTACTTAACATATCCATCATCTCACACATTTGCCTTAATTTTTTAATGAGGACGGTTAAGTTCTACTCTTGCTGCAAATTTCAATTAAACAACAGTGTTTTCAACGTGTAAGTTGGTCACCAACTTACACATTAGGCTGTCAGACTTTATTTATCTTGTACCTCGAACGCTTATTTCTTTTTCCAAATTCTCCCTATTTCTCCCACCATCCCTCCACACCGCTCCCCCACTCAGCCCCTGGCAAAAATTTTTGATTCTATGTTTCTGTGAGATTTTTTTGGTTGGAGACCTGGGTTCGATCCCTGGGTTGGGAAGATCCCCTGATGAAGGGAAAGGCTACCCACTCCAGTATTCTGGCCTGGAGAATTCCATGGATGATATAGTGATTGACCTTCACTTTCATTTCTTTTTTAGATTTCACATCTAGGTCATGCCATATGGTACATGTTTTTCTCTGTGTGACTTATTTCACTTAACATAATGCCTTCCAAGTTCACCCATGTTGTCACTAATGACAGGATTTCACTTCTTTTTGAAGGTTGAATATATATATATATATATATATGAATATATAAGTAATGGAATAACATATATAAAATTATGTATAAAATGGGCTTCCCTGGTGGCTCAGATGGTGAAGAATCTGTGTGCAATGCGGGAGACCTGGGTTCAGTTCCTTGGTTGGGAAGATCCCCTGGAGGAGGGCATGGCAACCCACTCTAGTATTCTTGCCTGGAGCATCCCCATGGACAGAGGAGCCTCATCCATGGGGTTGCAAAGAGTGGGATACATACATACATACATACATATATATATATATATATATATATATATATATAATATATAAATATACATATATTTATATGTAGTGAAATATCATATATTAAATTATATATAAATTATGTTAAAATATATTAAAATGTATATATATACACAGAACTATATATGTATATATATAGGGTTAACCTATATACATATATATATATAGGGTTAACCAAAAAGTTCATTTTCTATAACATCATATGGAAAAATCAAAGCAAACTTTTTGGTTAACCCTATGCATATATTTTTCACATAGTCTTAATCCATTCAACCGTCGACAGACACTTAGGCTGTTTCTGTTACAGGAGGCAAGTTCCTGCCCCCAGTGCGTAGTGAGGCCAAACAAATGTAAACATCAGAGTTTAAATCAGAGGAAAGTTTATTGCAGCGCTCTGCAGAGAGGAGTTACTTGTGCCCTAAGAAACCCAACTCCCTGAATGTTTTCAGCAAAGCATCTTGAAAGACAAGGTGAGGAAGGCCTGTGGTTGCTTGCTGCAAACTTCTTCATAGGGGAATCCTTTGTTCTTATAGCAGAGGTCAGTTCATGAGGTTCCTGTAAACCTCCAACAAAACAAATGTTATTCTCTGTTCTTCTCTATGTTTTTTTTTTCTTTTATCTCTTTATGAATGGAAAAGTCTTAAAGGGCAGAGCTCTGGGAGTGGGCTTTCCTGTATATTTCAGGCTGCAGGCAATGTTCTTTTACAAAAGGTGCAGAGTCAGCATGACTAAGCACAGGTACAGAGCGCAAGCGTTACAGTAAAAGGAACAGATCCAATATGGAATCAGATTTGTTCTTCCCTGTTACATTTTCATGCCTGGACTGTTGAAACTAATGCTTGAATGGACATGGGAATACAGGTGTCTTTTCCAGATAATGATTTCCTTTGGATATGTACTCAGAAGTGGGATTGACATAGTAGCTGTCTGGTTCCTCTGCCTTGGAATCAGGCATCAAATTGCCAACATCCCTTGGATCATTGAGAAAACAAGAGAGTTCCAGAAAAACATCTACTTCTGTTTTATTGACTATGCCAAAGCGTTTGACTGTGTGGATCATAATAAACTGTGGCAAATTCTTCGAGATGGGAATACCAGACCACTTTACCTGCCTCCTGATAAATCTGTATGTAGGTCAAGAAGCACCAGTTAGAACTGGACATAGAACAACAGACTGGTTTGAAATTGGTAAAGGAGTACATCAAAGCTGTATATTGTCACCCTGCTTATTTAACTTATATGCAGAGTGCATCATTTGAATTGCTGGGCTGGATGAAGCACAAGCTGGAATCAAGATTGCTGGGAGAAATATCAATGACCTCAGGTATGCAGATGACACCACCCTTATGGCAGAAAGTGAAGAAGAACTAAAGAGCTTCTTGATGAAAGTGAAAGAGGAGAGTGAAAAAGTTTCAACATTCAGAAAACTAAGATCATGGCATCCGGTCCCATCACTTCATGGCAAATAGATGGGGAAACAATGGAAACAGTGACAGACGTTATTTTTGGGGGCTCCAAAATCACTGCAGGTGGTGACTGCAGTCATGAAATTAAAAGACGCTTGCTCCTTGGCAGAAAAACTAGACAGTGTATTAAAAAGCAGAGACATTACTTTGCTGACAAAGGTCCATATAGTCAAAGCTGTGGTTTTTCCAGTAGTCGTGTATGTATGTGAGAGTTGGATGTAAAGAAAGCTGAGCACTGAAGAACTGATGCTTTTGAACTGTGTTGTTGGAGAAGACTCTTGAGAGTCCCTTGGACTTCAAGGAGATCCAACCAGTCAACCCTAGTCTGAATGTTCATTGGAAGGACTGATGTTGAAGCTGAAGCTAAAATACGTTAGCTGCCTGATGCGAAGAACTGACTCATTGGAAAAGACCCTTATGCTGGGAAAGATTGAAGGCGGGAGGAGAAGGGGACGACAGAGGATGAGATGGTTGGATGGCATCACTGACTCAATGGGCATGAGTGTGAGTAAGCTCCAGGAGTTGGTGATGGACAGGGAAACCTGGCATGCTGCAGTCCATGAGGTTTCAAAGAGTCGGACACAACTGAGCAACTGAACTGGACTGGATAGTCGCTCTTTTTTCAGTTTCTTCAGGAACCTCTATGCTGTTTTCTACAGTGATTGTACCAGTTTATATCCCACCAAGAGTGCACAGGTGTTCCTTTTTCTGCATATCCTCCTCAGCATTTGCCATCTCTCATTTTTTGATAGGGCTTCCCTGGTGGCTCAGACAGTAAAGAATCTGTCTGCAATGCAGAAGACCCTTGTTCAATCTGTGGGTGGGGAAGATCCCCTGGAGAAGGAAATGGTTACCCACTCTAGTATTCTTGCCTGGAGAATTCCATGGACAGAAGAGCCTGGTGGGCTATAGTCCATGGGGTTGCAAAGAGTTGGCCACAACTGAGCACGTCAGCATCAGGTGTGAGGTGGTATCTCATTGTGATTTTGATTTGTATTTTTCTGATGCTTAGTAATGCTAAGCACCTTTTTATGTGCCTGTTGGCCAACTGTATGTCTTCTTTGGAAAAAAAAATGTCTGTTCTAGTCCTTTGCCCGGGTCTTAATTTGATTATTATTTTTTCGGTTTGAATTGTATATATTTTGTCTTGTACAGTTTTTGTATTAATCTCTTATCAGATGCATGGCTTGCAAATACTTTCTCAATTCCATAGGTTACTTTTTTATTTTGTTAAGAGTTTCTTTTGCTGTGTGCCAGTTGTTTTAGTTTGATATCATCTCACTTGTTTATTTGTACTTTTTTGCCTTTGTTTTTGGTGTCAGATCTAAAAACTCATTGCCTAGACGAATGTCAGGAGTTTACTTTCTATGTTTTATTCTAGGGCGTTTACACTTTTTAGGTGTGTGTTCAAGTCTTTAATCCATTTTAAGTTGATTTTTTGTATGATGTAAGATTGGGTCCAGTGTTATTCTTTTGCAAGCTGATTCATTAAACATTTGTTGTGTCATGAAGTATATGGGACACATATGTACATAACTTCCCCAGAGTGAGACTTTTCCTAACCATCATAAAATAACAATTCCTTCCACTGGGCACTTTCTGTCCTTCACTTATGTTTTAATGTGTTATTTAACATATTAGCTGGGGCTCCCTTGGTGTCTCAACGGTAAAGAATCTGCCTGCCAAAGCAGGAGCGTGGGTTTGATCTCTGGGTCTGGACGATTCCCTGGTGAATGAAATGTCAATCCGTGCCATTATTCTTGCCTCAGAAATCCAATGGATGGAGAAGCCTAGTGGGCTACTGTCTGTGTGGTCTCAAGGAATTAGATATGACTTAGCGACTAAACAACGACAATTAACATGTTATCTATCTGCATGTTACTTCTTTGATTTTGCTCATCTTCCTCATCTAGAATTAAAACTCCATGAAGTCCAGGACTTTTTACTGCTTGTGTTTATAGCTGTCTCCCTGTTGCCTAGAACAGTGTCTGACTGTAAAAGGGGTTCAGTAAGTATTCATTGATTAATAAATGATTCTTATTTGTTGCTTAAAAAAAAACCTTAAATGCTCGTAAACAGAAATCTGCTAGTAAGCACATACTGAGATAATTAATAAGGCAAAAATGACTATATTAACTACCTTTAAAAGTTGCAGTGTTTAACGTAAATCAAGGAGAAATAAGGGAGAACAAACTTTTGCTAAAGCACTATTATGGCATATGAACCTCACTTACATTATTTTATTTATTTTAATCCATAGAGTAATATTGGAGAATAAGTGGCTGATCTCCCATTTTATAGATGAGGAAACCGATGCTCCAAAAGGCAGAGTCATTTGTTCAAAGTTACAGCTGGTAGAGTCAAGATATTACTACACTCTACTTAGCTTTTTTTTTTCTTAATCTTCAACAGTGATTTACAAAATTCTTTCTATCCACCCATAGAAATAAGCATATTCTAATTATAATGCTGTATAGATAAGCGCTCACACATGTGTGTATGCACACACACACTCACATAGACAATCAGAAGTGTTTACTTTATATATGAATCTCGCTAACGTACTTCTAATTTATCTATTCTGTTCTGTTCTATTCTGTCCTTCTACTCTATTCTATTCCATTCCATCCCATTCCCTGTTTTTTTCTTTTTCATCCTATCCTGTTTTATCCTGTTTCTTAATTTGATTTTGACCTATTAAAGTGTTTTTGCAGCAAAACCTATGGGTTGCAAAACAGAATTTAAAAATACTTACTCTTGTTAGTATTGAGAGACTGGAGCCCTAGACCACACGCTGAGGAACAGGAAAGACTTTATTGAGGAGGTGACCTTTGAGCTATGCCTTGAATGATGGGTTGGATATAAGGAAACTATTACGATACAAATTTCACCCATTCAAGCAATAGAATACTTATATAATTTAGGCTTCTATCAAATCATCCAGATGCTTGACATTTTATGGCAAGGCTGAAAAATCAAGGTACTCTGATGTCTTGCTTTATTCACTTGGATACTCAATCCATCAGGCGCTGGTTGCTATACTTAGGGAGTAATTACTGAGCACTAGTTGCATGTCAGGCAGTGAGTTCAGCACTGGAAACCTGTAGACATCTCCAGAGTGATGTCTGCCCTTAAGGAGAGTATGTTCACATCTCACTTTCCTCAGGCTGACCTGGCAGTGGGCGCTTTGCACTGGGCATATCCAGCTCTAGTCCACTGTCCCCAGTGAGCTGGTGTTCGTCAGGTTTGGCTTTATGCTGGGCAATTCTGGGGATATGGCATTGTCCTTTCCTTTCTTCCATCTTGAAATGGGATTCTGAGTTAAAATGGAGCTATTCCTTGTGGCCTGATGACATATTGATTGGTGATGGCTTTTCTTTGTGAAAGCATTTCATGTGAATGATGCTTCCAGACATCGCGAGGTAGGGTTATGGGTTTTGTCACCACCTTTTTTGCCTGAGATCAGATTTTTATCCCCCCCAAGTCAGAAAAATGAAAGTTGACTCATCCATTTAAATCAGGGATTCTCTAGAGAAGTTGATGTATGGTCCCATGGGCAGTGCCTTCATTTTAACAGTTTTTAGGGTCTGATGAATTGATTGGCAGTAGAGGCAGTTAGACAGCTGGTCTTTGGCAAAAAGTGCTCCGACAAGGAGGCTTCTAGCAAAAGTCCTCTATTTTAAGTAGGCTTTCGATATCTAAATCATTGCACCAAAAACATTAATATATTTCCTTATTTTAAGCCTATTTTAATGAACTCGCATTGTTTTGGAATGGATAAATAAACAGAGATATAGAAACATGAAATAAAATAAAAAGAGGCACCATCTTCCTGACCCTGTTAACTCAGACATAGTGGGGCTGGAATATTCTATAGCATTTTTTTGTTGGTTTTAGTGGATGCAGTGGTGTTCATTGGTATTAGGCTCAGTCACTGAGATATGTTACAGGATAAGATGCTGGTTTCCTTTTACAATATTCTGGGCTAAAGTCCTTTGAAATTAGTTCTGTGTTATATGCTTCGTGTTATTCCCAGCATGGTATCTTACAAAGCGTAGCTGCTCAAAAACATGCTAACTGACAAATTGATATCAACCCATATATCAATACGGCAATTTGTAATTTATAAACACTTTCATATAAATTTTACCATTTGATTTTTAAAAACTCAACAGCCATGTATTTAGTGGTTTGTTTTTATCAAGTCTTAACAATGTACTGAACTTACACTTCCTAGAATGAAATTGCAGTATGAAATTACAGTAGTTCTGCATGGTAAAAAGAAATTGATTCTTGGCAATTATTTGCCTAACTTGTAGGATCAGAAAAGTGCTAGTGCACTAAGTATTAGTCTAATAACTTTGGACTTTCAGTATGTTTTGCAGAGGAAATAGAGAGCATCAGTTTATCTGATAGGGTATTTCAATGAAAATTAGTTAAGAGAGATACTAATGTGTATTAGTCAGCTTTGGCTAAGTTATGCTGCAATAACAAATGTCCCCAACATGTCAGTGGCTTACAACAACAATGATGGCTTACAACTCTGTGTACATTCTCTATCTTCCTACTGATACAGATTATGCATAGGCAGATGGGGTAGATGTATATGTATATATTTATATGTATTCACAAACACTGCTCCATCCTCCCCTCTCTTTCTCTGCCCCCACCCCCATCCATTTATTTCTTTAATTCCTGGATCACAATTTGAAGGAGTAGGTTTAACTGGGACATGCAATATGACTCCAGAGAGAAAGAGTGACAGAAACACATGATGGCTCTTAAAGCTTTCATTGCATAGTGACACAAGAGATTTCTATTCCCATTGCATTGGCCAAAGCAAGTCGGATGGCTGGGCTGAGGTCAGTGTCAGAGGTGAACTATATGACCCTTTCCTACAGAGAAGCTGAAGATACTTGGAACAATATAGCCGTTACTCCCTGCTGTTAGTATGTGTAGATAGAATGGTGATTTAGATCCTCATATTAATTTAGATCCTTATAAGTAACCATATGTTCAACAAAATATGTCTTATTCACTACATTGTATAGACAAAAAAACCCTAAGGCTATTTTTTAAAACAATTTTAAGTCTTATAGCTGGTAAATGGCAAATTCTAAATTTGAACTGAAATCTGAATCTGACTAACTTCCTAACCTAAATCTAAATCTGATGCTCTTCGTGGCCTTACTGCATATGTGAATGTCTGTAACTGGAACAAACAGAATGTTTCAGCTATAGTATACTCTAGAATGTGGGTTTAAATTTCTATTTATTTGTTTCATACTTTTTTAAGGTGACCAATATTTGACCAATGCATTCTTTCTGTCAGTGGATATACTCAATTATTGTAGATTCTTTTTGTTAAGGTTGTAAGTTTTGGTGCATGAGAGTATTTGTGTGTGTGTGTGTGTGTGTGTGTGTGTGTGTGTAATAAAATCAGGTCCCTTCAATCCTCTGCAGGACCTTGACAAAAGATTCTTACAGACCCTGCTAAAACTGCTGAGTTTCAAATCAGGAATTAGTTCTGATTCTGTTGATGTAAACCTGAAAAGAGAGGAGAAATAGAATCCACCTTCCTGTGTTATTAAGATTTCAGATATACAGTTTTGATAAAAGCTTGCAAGTACAAAATTTGCTATCAAGCCTAATGTAGCATGGAGGATTTTGTCTGAGCTAGCAAAGGATCACCTTTTCATCTCCTATGAGGCAGAGACTGAGCTCTATAAACTATTTTCCACATGCACGCTTTACTCAAAAGGAAGAAAAAGAATATTTTGTTGTGAATCTTTGTCTGATTTTAGAATGTGTGGGGGTGCATCCTAGACCTAGTTACCTGATAGATCACATTCTATAGGTGTGACATGTGTGTGTGTGTGAGAGAGAGAGAGAGAGAGAGAGAGAGAGAGAGTTGCTCAGTTGTGTCCGACTCTTTGAGACCCCATGGACTGTAGCCTGCCAGGCTCCTCTGTCCATGGGGATTCTCCAAGCTAGAATACTGGAGTGGGTTGCCCTGCCCTTCTCCATATGTGATGCACACACTGCCTAAACTGAGCAAAACATTGGCCTCAATTACCAGGAAAACTGATACCACACAATAAATGGGACAAGTGACCCATTCAGCCCGATTTGTGCATGCT
This sequence comes from Dama dama, assembly GCF_033118175.1. Lineage (NCBI taxonomy): Eukaryota > Metazoa > Chordata > Mammalia > Artiodactyla > Cervidae > Dama > Dama dama. The sequence goes on from NC_083682.1 coordinate 16,161,281, forward strand.
GTGCAAATAGGGCTGGAGTGGTGCCCTAGAGAAGATGCAGCACCCTCCCAGATGCTGAGGAGTCCTCGCTGAAGAGATGAGTTACACTATCTTGGGGCAATGCTGTGGAATCAAGTTTTAAAAGAGCCTTTTTCCATCTGACCTGCCTTTTTCCCCCCTAAGATTGAGACATGGTCATGTCCTCTGCTGCATAGTTGGGAGCTGTAGTTCCAGAACAAGAGAATCTGGTTTGGAAGTCAGAGAGTGAGTCATTACTGGCCATAGACAGTTATTTTTCTGACCTTTGCTTCATTTGGCACCTCTTCTGAGTATTTAGTAACTAATAACTGATTCATTAATGAAATCAGTTCAGCCTTTCATTTAATAAACATTAAATGAGGCCATTCTCTTGAGTCCAGAGCTGTGTTAAATGACAGAGAGCTAAGGTTTTCAGCAGGCCCCTTACCTTTCATTTTCAAGTCCTTGAGGGAAAAAAGACAAGTCAACCAACGTTTCTAAATGCCATGTGACAAAAGCTGTGTTGGATATGAGCACAAGCATTTCTAAGACACAAGAAAAGAATACCTTTTCTAGATTTAAACATCCTGGTAGGGAGTTTCTAGAGGAGGTGGTCCTTGAAATGAATCTTCTTGGATGATAAGGCTAATTGCCCAGATAAAGAATGTACAGGGAAGGGGTTGTACACCTGTATCACATGGTAGCATGCACAGGAGAACAAGGTACCAGTGGTCGTGACAAGGAATTAAGGATGGTGGAGGAAGTGGAGGGGATTGGGGAGGAGGAGAAGAGTTGGGGATGATGGCAGACAAGTAAGATAGAAGTCAACTTCACGAAGCACTCAAAGTCCGTGGTTATTAATGTGTGCTATTTTGAATTTATGCATAGAAGCCAACTCAGGAAGAAAGGAAACTTGCTTAGAAACACTGAGTATTTTCCTGGAGTACATGTGAGGCTAGAACTTGGCCTCAAAAATAGGACAGGGATACCACCAGGGACCTCCACTCCATTCTTCTGTCCTCTTTGTGGGTTTTTATTGCCCTCATTCTGCAGAATTGCTCATCTCCTTTTTTTTAAATGCAGTGATGGACACAGAGAGTAAGACCATCATCTGAGATCTTACATCTTACACGTAGATCCACCTGGAAAGACTGAGTGCCTCTCTCTGTGCATACGAATTCTTTCCGAAAGGAAATCACTTTGGTCAGCTTGAGTCTGGTACCTCCTCTTGTACCGCTTTGTGATGAGAAGGCAAGTTGTGTTGCATGAGCCTTGTTTCTGGGACCATGAGACGCCAGGGGACTGGTTGCCTTGGAACTTCCCAAGGAAAGAGACTGGGAATTTTACAAATAAATGGATTATCTATGTGGGTTTCAAATGACAGTCCACTGGTAAGGTACCTCTTGATAGCTTCTGGAGTTTTGGAAATAGGCAGCAGCATATAACTGGGGTGTGTACCTGCTCAACTTTCTGAGTCAGTAGATCTGAAGTGGGGTCTATGGGGCAGCATTTAAAAATTCAGTAATTGATGCTAATGCCCTGGTAGAGTCGGAATCCTTTTAAGGAATTTTCACTTTATCTCAAACAAGAGAGGACACCTCAGGAGGAAGAAGGGAAGGCCACAGGGTAGGTTTGTATCATGGGACACCCATGTGGGCAGGTGATTTGAAAAACAGGTGAGGATATAGTGACTTTGTAGCAGTCTATTACATTTATCCAGTGTAAACACTCACTGAAGGCAGGAGTCGTGCAGGAGAGAGAAAGGTGCTTAGAAGGAAGAGCTGACAACTTCTTGTCATCAGTTCTATCTAGGGGGGCAAGGGGCGAGGAGTGTGACTGAGCAGGACCCTAGGGGACTTTCCCCCATATCCTCCGCTTCAACTCCTCTCTGAAGTACCCAGATACAATATTTGATGCATGTTTCCTGAGTTGTTTTGCAGATGTGAACCCCCCTCCCCCAAATGGAAGACGTTAACTACTTGATGACCATGAGCACATTGCCCAAGGCCTCCTGGAGCCTAAGGACTGATGAAGTTAACCCCAGTGACCCTGCCCTGTTCCCTCACCATCAGCCAACCACAGAACTGTGAACAAGCTGATCACACACGCCTCTCCATCATCTGCCCTTTAAAAACTCTGCTGAAATCCTTCCAGCAGCTCTAGGCTTTTTAGGGCCTGAGCCAACGGTCTCCTTGTGTGGCCCCTGCAGTAAGCCACGCTTACTCTCTGCTCCACACTCCGACATTTCAGTTTGTTTGGACTCACTGTGCATTGGTCACAGGAACTTGGACTAACAGGAGTGCATCAAGAGCAACTCACATGTTTTGGGCATGGGTAATGAGGCTTCCCTGGTGGCTCAGAGGGTAAAGCATCTGCTTGCAATGTGGGAGACCTGGGTTCGATCTCTAGGTCAGGAAGATCCCCTGGAGAAGGAAAAGGCAACCCACTCCAGTATTCTTGCCTGGAAAATCCCATGGATGGAGAAGCCTGGTAGGTTACAGTCCATGGGGTCTCAAAGAGTTGGACACAACTGAGCAACTTCACTTAATGAGGTAACTAAGGCTTCCCTGGTGGCTCAGTGAAGAATCCACCTGCAATGCAGGAGACCCAGGTTTGATCCCTGAGTTGGGAAGATTCTCTGGAGAAAGGAATGGATACACACTCTAGTATTCTTGTCTGGAGAATTCCATTGTCAGAGAAGGATGGTGGGCTATATAGTCTATGGGGTCGCAAAGAGTTGGACACAACTGAGCAATTAACACTTCCACTTTTTTTTTTTTTCCAACGAGCTAATTAGGTGATACAGGAGGAGAAACGGGACTTAGGACAGGGTGGAAGATGACACAAGACCAGAAGGGAGCTGGGTGCAGGGGAGTTCTGAGCCAAAGATGATGCTTTTGTAATCATTGCTTGCAAATGACAGATGAGGACTCTGTGTGCTGATTTCCTAGGGTGGGTATGATTAAGGACCAGTAAGTCTATGGATTTGGGAGACATCGAAAATTAAGTAGGAGGGGAGGTGAGAAGGTTGAGAAGGAGACACATCAATGGAAGGAGAATATAAATCAAGAGAGACTACTGTCCATAAAACATAAGGAGAGATTTTAAAGAAGACAGAGTTAACCATATGAAGTTAGCCAGATTTTCAGTGTCAAAGATGTGCTGTGAGTCTGACTAGTAGTAAGTGAATTACAATCTTGAGGAGAGCAGTTTTATGCTTTAAAGTTATTTTCACCTATCTTTCCTCCCTAACTAATGGTAAACGTCACTCATGCGTTCATGGAGTAAACATTCTGTAGGCAGGGCTAGGAGTCCTGGAATCCATAATTTTTGACTCAAGGAGCTCATAATTTAATGGAAAGACAAATAAAAAGATTATAGTAGACAGTGATGAGCTCCAGTGAAGGTAGACAGAGTCTTATAGGGGCCCTCAGGAAGGAGAACCAACCCCTTAACTAAGTAGGCACTCAAAGAAATTATATTAAATAAAAATATAAAATTATATAAATTATATTAAATTAGCATATTTATTAAATTTGCTGGTGCAAAAATGAGTGATATTATCAATAAGTAAACAGACACAGGGCCAGCTAATGAGGGCTGGTGTGTTGGCAGAAGTTTAAGAAAGGCAGTTAGTCCTCTCTGGTTTCTTTAAAGGCTCGTATTTTTCAGAGTTTTGTCACAAACCCATTGGTCTCTTCTGGCTCTGCATGGACACCAAGAACTGTTTCCTTCCACTTCGGTGATTTTAGCCTTTGGACTGCTAACTCCCCAATTTATGTTTCTGGCCTTTCCCGGAAACCAGTCTAATCTCTAGCTGTCTGCGGGACATTTACACCTGTGTGTCTCACACACACTTCTATTTAACAGGAGCACAAATTGGACTCCATTTCCAGCTTCATATTCTGAGTTCTTTTTTTTTTTTTCCCTAAGCCCATCATCTATCTACCTGGCCACCAGACCTGGGGCCATCCTAGACTCCTCCCTCTTTACTTCACTTTGCTGCTGAGTTTATTTTTTGAATGGCTTTTGTCTCTCATCTGCATTCACACTGCCACTGTGGCAGATCAGACTTGTTTCTTCCCCGCCTGGTTGAAGCCAACAGATGCCCCATTCTCTGTACACCCTGCTCCCTGCCATCTTTCTAGGTCTCTAAGCTGATGCTTCCAGCATTGGTGGCTCCCTGTTAACAATAGTCGACCATCTAAACAACTTAGGCGGTCAGGCCACACAGTCTTTCTCCAGGCTAGGTCAATTCAGCAATTTAACAGAATTTTGTTTTTTCATAACATTGTCTGGGCACTGTGCTAACAGTACCCTGCTCTAATGGGGCTGACATTCCAGTGTGGATGACAAAAATGGAACTTGGAATTGAGAGTCCAGTGAGTGAAAGAAGTAACCGGAGGAGTGGGAGAGTGTGGCTGTGGGTCTTGGTTAGTCCCGGGGATGTGGTGGCATTGGGGTCAGCCAGGAAGGCTTCTCGGGGGAAACCACATCTAGGCTGAGGCTGGGGAATGATAGGGAGGCGGGCAGGTCCAAGTTGAGCTTGCAGACATCCTGGGTGAGAGGAAGATGAGAGAGCCAGCAGACGGAAGAGCCAAGGCTATAGGCGATCCTGGTTGGACCTCTGTAGGGGCCAGGTCAGGGAAGACCATAAAGGACTGCACTGGGGGACTTGGACTTTCTCTTAATGGGCAATGTTTTGTGCTTGAGGAGGCTACTCTGGACTGCTCTGAGAGGAATGGATTGGGCGGCGCCAAACGTCCAGGCAGGAAATGTAGCCACCTTACTGGTCTCACACCAGCTCTTGTCTCCTGAGCTCACTGGCCAGCATCTTCCATGCCCAGCACAGCATGTTCAGAACACTTGTTCAGCCAATGACTTAACACATGATGCTTCCCTACAAGGAGCTGATATTCTCGGCAGAGTAGCTGCCTACCTTAACCTCTGCATCAGGGCTTTCTCCACCAGGAACTTCCTTCTCCTTCAGCACCAAAAACTCATATCCACCTGTTAGACGGCCATTCAAACCCCGCTTCCATTTCTTCTGTAATCCTTGTAACAGCCAATGAGGAGCTGTGTTGTCTCCACTTTGTTGTGGTTGTTGTTCGGTTGCTAAGTCATGTCCAACTCTTTGTGACCCCATGGACTGCAGCATGCCAAGCTTCCCTGTCCTTCACTGTCTTCCCGAGCTCGCTCAAATTCATGACCATTGGGTTGGTGATGCCATCCAACATTTCATTCTCTGTTGGCTCCTTTTCCTTTTGCCTTCAGTCTTTCCCAGCATCAGGGTCTTTTCCAATGAGTCAGTTCTTTGCATCAAGTGACCAAAGTACTGGAGCTTCAGCTTCAGCATCTAGTGAATATTCAGGGTTGATTTCCTTTGAGATTGACTGGTTGGATCTCCTTTGCTGTCTACAGGACTCTCAAGAGTCTTCTCTAGCACCCCAATTTGAAATCATCAATTCTTTCATAAAACTCTTTCATAAAATTCTTTCATAAAACTCAGCCATTTTATGATCCAACTCTCACATCCATACATGAATACTGGGAAAAACCATAGCTTTGACTATATGGACCTTTGTCAGCAAAGTGATGTCTTTCCTTTTTAGTATGCTGTCGAGGTTTGCCACCTCCACTTTACAGAGAAGGAAAAGGAAGTTCACAAAGGTTAGGACTTGTCTGAAGTCATATGATGGGGTCTGGGGCTTTATGGCTAAGTCTTCTTCTCTTCATACCCATTTCACACCTGACCAAGGCTCCTGGGAATGTGAGTGATGGAAGAGGAATAGTCACCCACTGGGGTCTCAGCCGAGAGGTGAACCACGCCCCCTGGATGTGCCTGTGTGTCCTCTTCCAGGACTTCCTGACCTCGCCTTCTGACTTGCACCCCTGCTCTGTCCCTCTAGATGGAGGGACCCCCCCCAACAGAGCAGTCACTCAGTGCAGCCTGTCACTTGCTATCCTGTCTGTCTGTCTGTCTTCTCCAACCTGGAAAACCCAAGGCCTCCTGGGTCACCCTTTAGGGCCACCGTCATTTTCATCCTGGTCCTCACTGACCTGGACACTCTGGGGACAAAGCCTCTGTGTCTGGGGTATCCCGTGTGGTCTGAGGTCAGCCTCTATCACTTCTGTCTTGCTCAGGTTCTGTATGTGGATGCCTGCGGGTCAGAGTGAGCCCATCGGCCAGTCCATTCCCCCTGCTCCGCCCTGAGTGCTTCCACCAGGAGCACCCACACTGCACCCCAGCCCTGGCCCCTGACCCTGCGGAGTCATGCTGGCTCTTTGTGGGGATGGGTAAAGCACACAGCCTGGCTAGCACTTTTGGATGATTGAAGATACCAGATGCGGGCACAGGATGAGGTTGTCTCAGCCACAGTGACTCAGAAGGGGCCGATGGGCATGAGCTACATTCCTGCCCCAGCTGAGGAGTGAAGCCTGCAGGGTTTGCAGCACCAGGCGGGCTCCAGCTGGGCAGAGGTGTTCTCACCCTAGTGGGCAAGTTTCTCTGAACTGCATGGAACACTCAAATTGCTCTGGGCTGGCTCTCTGGCCCCTCTTCTTTCTCTCTCTCTGTTTTTTGTTGTTTTTTTTTTCTGTAATGCAGGTGTCATAATGATGGGAAGATGTCCTTGAAGAAGTGCTATGGAGCCTGTGGTTCCCTGGCGGCTTCATTTTTTATCTTTCCACTGAAGGCGCTTTCTTGCTCAGCCCCTGTTAGTTATGGGTCTGTCTGCAGAACCTCAGCTCCCTCTGTGTTGGGTGAATAGTGTTGGGATGTGGCATTTTGGTGCTCTTGAGTGCTGAAGACTGCAGCACCGCGTTCACATGCATCTCTCCTGCCTCCCTCCCCCACCCCTCCCCCTCCTTCCGTGCCTCCCCTCACTCCCCATCCTTCCACCCCACCCACACCTGCCTTCGCTCAAGGCAGACCCCCAGCGGTGTTTCCTCCATCTTTCCTGGAGGCCTTGTAAATGCACAGACCATTTAGACTTTAAGACGGTGGGGCCACTTTTCATCTCAGGCCAGGCTGCTGCCTGATTTTACGGGGTCATAAAAGTCCTGACAGGAGTCATAAAAGCCTCCAATTGCACTGCAGAAGCCCTTGGAGTATATTTTAAGGGCCCCTGAGTTTTCATTTTGCTGCTTTTATGGGGACTCGTAAAAGCTGCGTGGAGGGAGCTGTCCGATTGGCTGTTTGGCACGGAGGTAGTTAAAATTACAGCTTTAGACAAATTGTTCCAGTCCCAATAAATCAGCAGTGGGCATGTGGCTGGGGACCAGCTTCCAGCTCTGCCGCATTCCCCGTGGCCTCCTGTCCCACCTCACAGGCGAGGCTGTGCTCGGGGCCATGGTTCTCCAAGCCATTCCTGCAAAGAGAACTCTGGTTAATCAACCAGCTCCTCGTATGCATTTTACCAGAGAGCTGGTTGAATTTTTTAACTTCCTTAAACCTGGGTGTTTGAACGCTGATTGATTTATTTTTTGAATCAGCGGGAGTTAGAGACACGGTCTCAGACTGTCCATTTGGATGGTCACAGCATCCCCCCTACCCCCACCCCTCAGCATCACTACTGTCTCCCTGCAGATCCCCTGGCTTCCTACTGCCCCACAAGCCCTTCTTTCCTCCACCTTCTACCTACTGTTGTTCTGGTGTGTCGTTATCACCCGATGATGGGCCAATGCGGGGCCACTACCATCAGTGGGGACCCCATTTGCTGGGCCCATCCCAACTATTCTCTGGTTGTGACTGGCAGAGAACCAAATGACAATGGATATTGTGGGATGCTGTTTTGTGCCATTATCAACTTTTTATAAGCTTTTGGTCAAGTACATACCAGTCAAACAAGCTGAAGCTCCGTCAAACTCTTAACTGAAATTTGGACGTTAGGCCGGACTCACCCTTCACAACTTTGGACTTCTCCCTTTTCAGGCAAGGAAAGTTTTCAGAGGCTCGGGAGGTGCCTGAAGCAAGGAGGCTCTGCTCAGCCCTCCCTGGGAGGAATGTGCTACTCCTGTTTGTGTGGCCGCCTCCGTTCCCATGGCAACCACCTCTCTCCCCTGCTATTTCTGAAAAGCACGTGCTTGTGGGAGTATCATTCTGAAAAAAAAAAAAAAAAATGATGCTCTCTCCTTCTCTGGAGATCAGCCAAGTCAGCACCTCCAGCAGCATGAAGTTTCTGATTACTTAGGAGACAGCCAGCTAGGTGGAGATGGGTTGGGGAACTGAGTGAAGGAGGGTGACAAGCTTGGGGTAGGGAAGGGATGAGGGGCCTGCTGCCAGGCAGTGGATTAACTTGAGAAATCAGACCAAGACACATGTGAGGAGAGCTCCACCACCATCAGTTTCCTTTCAGAGCCATGGGCTGGCAGATTGGCCCCTCTGAAGCAGGAGGAAAAGGGATGCAGGCATTGCATAAGTCAGGAGGGAAAACAGGCTCTCTGCTGACACATGCCTCTGTTTTGAAGGGACTTATTCTTTTCTTAAATAAATGAACCAATCACAAAGGTTACAGGCTACGTGAGAGAAAAGCTCATCCTATTTCTGTCTTGCTCTAGTTTTATATAATTATTATATCAACTGTGGCTGATCAAAGCATTCATTAAAGAGAAACTATCTCTCCTATGCTTTTGTTGCAGTTTGGAGAGAGTTGACAGGCTTTCTATGTCTCTGGCTATATTTCCCCTTTCCTTTTTCATGGTTGATTTCTCTCTTCTTCCTCTCCTCCTCCCCTTTTTCCATACCGGTGATTTTTAACACATTTTTTCTTTTTTTTCCTCCACCTGGCTTAATCACATCTCTTTTAAGGCATCAAGGGAACCATGAGCCCAGGCAGCTCCTGGTTGTGTCTGTGGTCTGGAGAGTGAGCAGATCTCCAGTTTGAGAGAATGGAGCCTGCTCTTCACTAGGCATGGTCCTCACCCCAATCATCCCTCTCTGGTATCCTTCCTGTGACTGATTTTGGTGTCAAGCTTACTGCCCTGTCCCAGTAACTTCCTCCCAAAGAGAGGCACAGATTTGACATCCCTTTGTCAAAATCAGGAGAATCCTGTGCCAGCAAAGGAGTTCCATATGGTCCACTTTCTGTCTTTGCAAACTCTCACCTTTCAGCATCGTTTTTTTGCTTCTCCTCTTTTCCTTATCCCAGTACAGTTGCTCCTATGGAGGCTGCTCCAACTTACTTACCATAGAGGGTTTTCCCCCAGGGATTTCAGCAACCCAATCAATTATGGGAGGATATGACTTGAACTTGGAGAGCACTGGGCATCAGTGTGTGAAAGTACATTTTTCATATTAGCGTATGCCTCTATATCCCATGGTGTGGCACAATTTTATCTCACTCTCCACTGGGCTGGCTAATGACAGACTCCTTCACAAATTTATGAAAGAGCTTTGGTCTTCAGTCTATATTTCATCCTTTATTTGTTCATTGGTTCAACACACAAAGCACAGACTATGTGCAGGTACCATGCCAATGTGCAGGCACGTGGCGATAAATAAAAACAATTCTGTCTTCTTGCAGTTCCTAAACAAATGAGGCAGGAAGAAAGCACAATCGGTTACCTGTTAACCATTGTGGAAAGTGCAGTGATACATAAGGAAGCGGTAGGGATAAGCAGTGACTTTCTGGCAGTTTTTCTTCAAGAGGGTGAAGCAAGGAAACGGCATTCCAGGTAGAGAGAGCCTCGTGGGAAACTCCCAGAAACACATCACAGCATGTGTGTGGCGTTCATGGTTTTCTGCTGAGGAACCTCTGAGAGAAACATTAGACAGCACAGAAGCTGGAGAGGAAATCAGGGATCGGATCTGGAGGGTATTTGTGTTATAGGATGAAAACGTGCATTTAGATTACTAAAGACAAAAACATCTCTGTATGTTTCCATACCAACTGGGGCATTTGGCAACCCACTCCAGTATTCTTGCCTGGAGGATCCCATGGGCAGAGGAGTCTGGCGGGCTACAGTCCATGGGGTCCCAAAGAGTCAGACATGACTGAAGTGACTTAGTATGTACACACACACATACACACACACACCCTTCAACTTAGCAAACACTTTTTGAGTGTCTACTGCATACAAAGTAGCATACCAGGTGTGGCAGAGATGCAATGAGAATTTAAAGATGTATCTTAGTACCAGCCTTCTAATGATCAGAAATACTGTTGCAGGGACAGGGCTTCATAGCTGATAGATGGTGCCACATACACATACACACACACACACACACACACACACACACACACACACACACACACACCAGACATCAGTGGAAAGTGAGACGACAAGATCATACATGAGTAGCTGTTAAGTAATCTTAAGGACGATTATGGAAGTGGAGGAGAGAGTGACTCATAGACATGGATGGCTGAGGAAGGCAGTGTAGAGGAGATAAATTTGAACCCAGGAGGATGGGAAAGATTTGGGAAGGTGGAATCTACATGGGTAGAAAGAGTTGATGGAAAGCGTAGGGGCAGGAAAATTCAGATGTCCATTAGATAGAGCGATACATGAAACGTGCTGGGAGGGGAGCTGATGGCAGTGCCGGGTGACTGGGGTCAGAAGTGAGCTGCCTTCAGACCCTGCAGGGTCTTCATACATCAGCTTGAAATCTGTTGGACTTCTCCCTTTGGCGACAAGGATCCACTGCAGGTGTGAGTGGGAAGGTGACATAGGCTAGACAGACCCTCCTTATGGACTGTTCCTGGCACCTTTATTGTAGGAAAGCCGTCACCTTTAATAATTCTTCAGTTATCTGGAACATTACTATAGCAAGATATCATATCTTTTAATGGGAATTCAGGAATGGGAGTTTACTGATAAGCAGCTGAATTAGAAGGATATCAGGAGGGAAAATTTTGGGCAAAGAGGATAAGAAGGTGAGTTTTGAGTGGCAGTGGTCCAAGATAAACCCTCCTGTATCAATTTCTTTTAAGGAAATGCAATTAATACTCTGTTAACCATGTGCAGAGAAATGAAGTGGTGCCTTTGGGCTTGTTGCCAAAACGAGGCAGTTTCTAGCCATTGCTTGTGTAACTTTCTGCCATTAGTGGGCACAGATTTATGTTTTTTTCTTTCCTTTTGTTCTTTTAATACCCCTGATTCTCCTGAATCATTTCTCTACTCAAGAATCTCAGTCAATCTATTAAATTTTATGGCAGCAGATTGCCTGGATTTGGATCCAAGTTCTGCCACTTCCTTGCTCTGTGATCTGGGGTGAGTTATTTAAACTTTCAGTGCCTATATTAACTCATGTGGAAATGGGGAATGCTAGTAACAGTTTCATCAAGTTGAGGAATAAGTACACCTTACTCATAAGAAGTTCTTAGACCAAGTCCTTCACTTATTAGCAAGCTCCTTTCTCAGATCTGCTTGCAGAGCTAGCCTCACTAAAATGTTTCTTGTTCAGGATTTGTTTTTCAGCCACACAGATTCTCTGTGAGTTCAAGGTTCTCTTGTGACCTTTTTTTCTGTAACATCCTTTAGCCCCTGGGTGGCCCAGACCTCCTCTCTTTATTTTTCTGGCCTAATAGCCTTCTTAATCAAACATTAGCATAAAGTATTAGCATATCTATAGCACAATTATATTTTGATTAGTCCCAGTCAGACTAAAGATGCCTTCAATCTAGATATAAATAATTTAGACTGTTTATACCAAGGGAAATTACAGGGTAGGGAAGGAGAGACAGAGTGTTTGTGTGTAGGGGGTTTGGTGGGTGTCAGGGCTGTGATGGTGGCAAAAGACACATTAGACCTTGGAACACCACCTCATCCCATACTCTTGTCTGTATTGTTCTCTGTGAGAAGGCGTGTGTGTGTGTGGGGGGTGTTGTGTGAATGTGTGTGTGTGTGTGAGTGATTATGAGTTGTGTGTGTGTGTGTGAGAGAGAGTGTTAATCTCTCAGTTGTGTCCAACTCTTTGTGACCCCATGGACTGTAGCCCACCAGGCTCCTCTGACCATGGGATTCTCTAAACAAGAGTACTAGAGTGGGTTGCCATGCCCTCCTCCAGGGGATCTTCCAGACCCAGGGATCGAGAGAGAGAAAAAATATTTAAAATACAAACAGCATTTTGAATTGCTTCAAATCCTCTCCTTCCTTTTCGTGTCATTAAGTCTATCAAAACCGTGTCTTATTTATTAAGTAAAGATGGTGGTGTTGACTTCTTTTTGTTCTCTTGGGGCCTAGGATTTGTTTCTGAAAACTCCTTCTTCCCTTGTGCACTTAGCTTCCTCAACTCATCATTGATGTCACCTGTCTTTCTGCTCCTTTATTGTCAGTGTGGAAACCTGGTTCCCCTTGATTGGAGTCCTCTGTAACCAGCTACAATAAATCTGACTACATTTTGGCTCTAAGGAAGTTTCACTCATGAGCGTGTGTATGTGCATACACACACACACACACACATACATCGTATCAGCTGGAGGCTGGGCATATCTGTGGTAGAATCACAATCACTCAATGTCTGTGAAGTTCAGGCTGTCTCTGAGATTGATTCGGCTTTCAAGTATCTGTGGATGGTAAGATAAAAGGACTTCTTTCCTGGGGGACTTCTAAGTGGTGACATTATTGGTTGTCCTCTGAGCAGCATGGAGAGAAATTTAAGGCCTGAAGCAGAGATGACTTTTAAAGTTACATTTAGAATGAGTTATGTATATATATAAACCCATCCATGGAAATTGTCCCTCTCGTACCTTCCCGCCCAGAATGACTGCTGGAGGCTTCACAGAAGCAGATTCTTTTTTTGTTTTTGTTTTTGATGTGCTATTGATGATGGCTGGAATGGTGTGGGGGCTAAAGAAGCAAGGATGACTCTGGAGTGACATCACTGGTGTGGCTGATCGTATGGTTAGGTTCACCAAGGGTGTTTAAAAAAATTTTTTTTACTGGTTTCTAGACCCAAACTTGGAGATCCTGCACCTTTGGAGCTAGAATCCCATCAGCTGACTGGCAGCCCTCCAGATTGGGGTAATGTGGGTTTAGATGTGTCAGAAACACCTAAGCCTGAATCTAGATAAGCTTAGGCAAGAGGCATCTCTCTGCATCTCAGTTTTCTTACTGTGGTCTCTGTGTTCCAACCCTGCTCCTCACCAGAAGAGAAACGACTCGATGGCAATAGGTCTGTTTTTCTCTTTGTCATAAGTTCTTTGCTTAGCACCAGGCAGAGAGTAGGAAGCCAGTTTTAATTCTTTTAGAATTCATGAGCCAGTGAATGAGTCAGTGTTGGAAGAAAGGAAGGGCTGCTTGAGTGAGACTCAGACATACATTGTGCGTGTAAAATGAGTGGTTGTATGTAATGCTCTCATGTTGGGTAGGGATTCAAATTTCCTTCCCCCGTTTTCACTACAGCCCAGTAAGTTATTGCATTGTCCTTGTTTTCATATTCCTTTACTTTTCCCTCTCTTTTTATTTATTTAAAAAATTTTTAAATGATAATTTTATTTATTATTTATAAATTTTATTTATTATTAAATAAAATAATTGTGTCATGCAAACTTCATGTTGTGGCTTATGGGATCTAGTTCCCTGACCAGGGATTGGACCCAGGTCCCCTGCTTTGGGAGCATAGAGTCCTAACCACTGAACCTCCAGGGAAGTACCCCATTGTCCCCTTTTTAAAAGGGGGGAAAGGTGCTAAGACATTGTCTCCCCCTCATCTATTTCACTCACCTCACTCCTTAGCATACATTATTAGCACACCTAGATTTACAGACTATCTTTCTGACTCAAATCTTTCTTCTTTCCCTCAAGAGAACAAATGCATCTTTTCCTTCGAAATTATAAAATAACTTTAAATAAGAAAGACATCTTTTGAAGAAATGGAAAATAAAGGATTGCAACTCCATCTGTGTGTTTTGGTTCCCAGTGTTCACCTTACCCCATTGATGCAGATGGGTGAGGTATCTTTGTGTTATTTTTTTATCTTCCTGCCAGAAACACAGCCTCTTTCCTTGCTCTTTCCTGGTCAGCTGTTCCCATCTTTCGGAAGCCTCGTTGCATTTGGCTAATGTATCCTGACACCTGCTTTAATAAGAGCGCTTGGTGTTAGCATTCAGGGGGGTGTAGCAGTTGACAGAAACCTACCTTGCAATCTTTTCCTGGCTCGAAAATAAACCAGTCACCCAGGGAGACCTAGCACCTGCATCTCTCAACACAAAATGATGAGAAAGCATAGGGGGAGAGGAATGGCCATGGATTTAACAGAGACAGTTTGATTTGCTTGTGTTTCCTTTCTTCCTCGTGAAAAGGCTGGAGGCAGGAGGAGAAATTTGGGAAGTAGAACCTGTTTCAACTTACCCCCCACCCAAAAAAGCAGAGGAGAAATGCCAACAACAGGACCCAAGAAAATGTGAAGAAAATGAGCCGCCCTTTGAAATACATTAAAGCTCCTATTGCAAGAACATCATGGGACATGGGAATTTATGTAGGATTGGAAACCCCAGCAAGGCACCTGAGATCTGGGGCTCACACCTCAGGAGAGCCCTGGAGGGGGCATCCCGCAGGGCAGGTGTTCTCAGGTACCGTGCTGAATTCAGGACAGCTCTGCGATCTTCTCCTTTGGGGACAAGGCTTAAGGGGCTGGTCTAATCAGTGATATACTATCAATAGGGCCCTTTCTCCCACAGAACAAGCATGTACAGGGTCACCTGGAGCTCACTTCATGCATCTCTTCCCCAGGGGCCCAGATTCTGTGGTCAAAGGATAGTCTGGGAGGCACTGCTGTGGGTCCCCAGGGAACACCAGTACTGCACTGGAGCTCTCTTCATCCCGACCACTTCCTTGGGAAGGATTGTAATCCTCTCCTGTCCAGGAGGCATGTGCCATTCGTCCTGGCCAGCGGGAGGCACGCAGAAATGACCTGTATCATCTGGCGGATGGTTTCAACATCTCCTTTCCAATGTGGGGTCTCCCAGAACTCTCCCTTCACCCTGTCATGGCAAATAATGGCTTTTAAGATTGTGGCTGGTCCATCAGCCTGGGTCCCTGAGCTTGAGAGGACAGAATGAGCCCCACCCCACTGTGTCCCACGTGCTGACCTATGATGGAATCTAGTGTAAAAGACAAATATACTTGTGTTGTTTCAACCACTGAGACTTCCCAGTTGTTTATGGTTTTGGCATGACCTGACTTATCCTGACTCATACAGGCTCTGATACTAAAGCAGAAGATAATCAGGAGATGAAGTCTGGCTCTACAAAGCACCTGCTTAGTTGTGAGGCTCTGCACTCTTCAGGGTAGTTTGTTGTTGTTCAATCACTAAGTCCTGCCTGACTTTGCCACCTCATGGACTGCAGCACGCCAGGCTTCCCTGTCCATCACCAACTCCCGGAGTTTGCTCAAACTCATGTCCATTGAGTTGGTGATGCCATCCAACCATCTCATCCTCTGCCATCCCCTTCTCCTCCTGCCCTGAGTCTTTCCCATCACTGGGGTCTTTTCCGGTGAGTTGGCTCTTTGCATCAGGTGGCCAAGGTATTGGAGCTTCAGCTTTAACATCAATCCTTCCCATGAGTACTCAGGGTACCTTGATGAAATGGAAGTTAAGGGAATAGTGACAGTTCCTACCAGGGTTGCTTGTGAGCATAAAGAGAGTGGTGCCCGATGCCAGGTTGTGAACAGAAGCGGGCCTCCAGGACAGCCAGTGGGGCCTGCCTCCCGCTAAATATTAGGAAGAACAAGAGGTTTGGGCAAGAGCTCAGTGCTCGGTGAATAAGCCCTCGATGTGAGGTCTCCAGGCAGATGCTTTCAATGCTCCCTTTCACTGCAGCTTGCTTTGCTTTGTGCAAAGGATATATCCCTGGGGCAAAATCAAGTCATAATGCAAGAGCATCAGAGGAGCTTACTATTTCAGGAAAGCCATGGTGAAGCCTTTTGTGAAGGAATGGTCACCCACCCTGATTTGCATTCACTTTGTACATGTTGGGATGTCTTCGTATGTGCTTCGGGTTTTATGAATTTGGGGCACATTGTAATGCATGTCAGGCATAGAGTTCAACAGAGCTGGATTTTATCCTTAGGTCAGCTAAAGCACTTAGTTTGACTTTATAATGGGAGGAGGACAACTTCTTCCTAAAAAGCTCTTCCCCATGGAAGGTAGGGATGAGGCAGATGGTGGGAATAGTCCTGGTGGGGTTAGGCTAGATGTGAAGGAGGCGAAAGAGAAATGAAGTAGGGGGAGAGGAAAATAAAGCATTGAGCAGCCTGAACTCAGATTTAGATGGCGCTTTAGTCTTTGGAATGTGGAAATTGTGAAAACTCCACCCAGCCCTGGAGTCAGGAGGCAAGAGGGCACATCTGAATGTACTAAGTGGGAATAGAGAGGACACTGGGATTTGATTCATCCAGTGAACAGGAACAAGAAATAATGGGAAGAGCATGGACTATGGTCTGAGATTGATGGGAGGTTAAATTTCAACTTTGACACTTACTTGCCACTTCCTTGGAAGGATCTCTTTAGGCAAGACTTATATATTTTAATTTTATTACCATTATTTTTGTGTTTCTGAGTCTTGGTTTCCTACCCATGTGCTGAATGTCATAACCTCTCTTTGCAGGACTGTTATGTGGATCAAGAGCGTGTGGATATCTAGTGCTAATATTATAGCTGACCCCGAGCAGGATGCAGGAAATTAAAACTATTAATATTGTTGACTGCATATTTATTTTTACCCCAAATCCTGTTAAAGTGTTCATCATAGTGTGGAGTCCATGGTAGGGCTTTTCTTAAACAAATTATTTATTTTTTATTATTACTTTTTTTATTTTGGTTGTGCTGTGTCTTTGTTGCAGCTGGCAGTCTTCTCTAGCTGAGGTGTGAGGACCTAATTGCCCTGCAGCATATAGGATCTTAGTTTCCTCTGTGTGTGTGTGTGTGTGTGTGTGTGTGTGTGAGTTCAGTTGCTCAGTCGTGTCCAACTCTGCCACTCTGTGGACTGTAGCCTGCCAGGCTCCTCTGTCCTTGGGATTTTCCAGGCAAGAGTACTGGAGCAAGTTGCCATTTTCTCCTCTAGGGTATCTTCCCAACCCAGGGATTGAAACCGTGTCTCCTGCACCTTCTGCATTGCAGTGGATTCTTTACCACTGAGCTATAGAGGAAGCCCACCGTAGCTCCCTGCCTAGGGATCACACCCACATCTCCTGCATCGCACGGGGGATTCTTAACCATCAGACCACCAGAAAAGTCTCATGGTAGAGCTTTTATAAGTATTTGTTGAGAGACAGCCGCAGTGCTCGTACCATGCAGGGCGGAAACCAGACGAGGGTGCCTAGGGCAGTGGACTGCTCTGTTTAACCTTCTGCTTTTCCTTCTAGCAATACTGACGCCCCTATTCATGCTTGCATGCTAAGTCGCTTCAGTCATGTCCAATTCTTTGTGACCCCATGGGCTGTAGCTTGCCAGGCTCCTCTGTCCATGGGATTTCCCAGGCAAGAATGCTAGAGTCAGTAGCCATGCCTCCTCCAGGTGATCTTCCCGACCCAGGGATCAGACCTTTGTCTCTTATGTCTCCTGCACTGGCAGACAGGTTCTTTACTATTCGGCCCCATTTCCCCCTAAAAACATGTCTATTTCACAGAACCCACGTTGCTCAGAAAGATGAAACCATTTTCAGCAACTCCATGTTCTTTTCATCCCTTCTCACCCGCCCCATCAGGCTCCGACCCTTTGATTCCACCAACTCAAAGAGCACTCCGTTTTCTTTCCCCTTTCCCTTTTCCTTTCCTTTTCTTTCTTTCCTTGTTTTTTTTCCCCTCTTGTTGTCAGAGCCCTAGGAGTTTCTTTTCCCTTTTTAATTAAGAGCAAATGAAGGTAGCGGAGTGTTTTATCACTGGAGAGAATTCCGCAGCGGGACCCCGAGGTGGAAATGTGTGTGGTGAGAGAAAGCCGGGCAGCTGCATCTTGGCGTGGAGGGGAGGTGGCCGCCACGGGGTCTGTGTCCTGCTGTCCCGTGGCCCAACCCTCCCTCTGCCTGGCAGCTTGGAAACTTTACCTCAGGCATAAGTCCCCCCCATCTTTTGTTAGGAAAAGCTGCAGTTGGAAGCGTGTTTCCAAAAAGCATTTTTAAACGCACAGTGTGCTCTCCTGAAATACGCCTGTGCCTGCAAGGGTCCTGCAAGTTAATTCTTGCCGCTCAGGGTAATGTCCTAATTTCCCCTGCCTTCACTGACCTGCTCCTCGAGGTGTACTTGGCTGTCTTTAAACACAGGTATGGTTTGGGGTTGGAACAGCAGGTCCGATGGAAGTGTCTGCCAGGTGTGCATGCATGTGCTTATGTGAAGCACGGACAGGAGGCTCAGAGGACGCCTGTATGCAGGCAGAGGGAGAGTCAGGGCCTGTTGCAGAGAGACCCTTTCCACCCTGATGCAGTGGCCAGATCAGGGCTGTCTTGCTGTCCTGACCACTCTGGAGGTTCTCCTCTTGGGAGAATGGACCAAGCGCAAGCTCTCAGCGACTTCGGAGCCCTGGGTCTGACCCATTGCTTTGCTGAGCTGTGTTGCGGATTCCACATTTAGAAGATGGCGTTATGAGATTCCTAATGAGGAAAGCGTGCTTTTATTAAACTCCTGGACCAAACTGCCTCCCTGTTGCCCTCTTTCTTTTTCCATGAGGCGTGATGGGTTATTACATTTGTGATTAAAACAATCCGTCATCGGTGTGTTTCAGTTTTGTAGGAAGGTGATCATGGTGCCAGTTCTTAGAGGAACAGAATGATGGCCAAGAACAGGTGAGTTTGGGTATTTAAGGACATGCAGCCACAGTGAGGGCTGAGCCTTTTTTATACATTCACCGTGGCCGGGTGACTCAGTGGTGGTGAAGGGTCACTGAGCCAACCACAGGCACACTGAACCAGTTCTGCATGGTGAGCCAAGTCAAGGGATGGGCTGGCTTCTCAAACCAGTGATGAGACTGCAAATGTCCATACAGATCATTCTGGAATTTTTAGATCATCCAAATAAGTGCTTATTCTTGCCATGGCTTTCACATGGCACCTAATCATGCCAGTTTTGTCCTTACTCTCTATTTGGATCTGAATGTTTGAGAAATGACAATTTCCTTTAAAAGATATTGAACACAAAACCAAGCATTTGAGATTCAAATGCTAATGTGTCTAATATAGTGTCTAATATAGCGGCAGTCCCAAACATCCAGCTCACCTCAGTCACTTAGATATGAAAGGAAGAAGAAGGTAAGCGTTCCATTTCTCTGTGGTTAGACCACCTGCTTACGGATCTAGTTCTGAAGTTACCAGGAGGCGGATACAGTACAAAGGTCGAGTTCCTTCAGAAGCCCCCACTGCTCTTCCCCATGACTTGACTCCTCCTTGGAATTGGTAGAATGGTGTCTTAACTCATTTCTTCATTTCCAGTCTCAAACCTCCCATTTGTTCCGTGTCTGGGTACAGTCCTTTGTGCTGAAAGAATGCCTTGATCCTGTCTAGTCTCTCCTTGAGCAAACTTCAATGAGTTTCCCCTTCAATGGCCATTCCTGTCTCATCCTGGCATTTGAGGCTCCCTGTTAAGTTCCCACTTGTACTTCTTCTTGTCTTCCACTCGACTGCACTTCATGGCAGCTGGGTGGTACTCTCAGCAATCATGGAAGGGGCCTCATACAGTTCTCCCAGCCTGGGACTCTACCAGCATCCTTTTGTCTCCTCATAAGTAAAACTTCCCCCTCCCTTATTTTTGTCTATCAAAACTGCACAGTTTTCTCAAAAGCATGGCTGCTTGCTGACCCTCTTAAGATTTCCCTGTGAAAGTAGCATTTACTTGATGCCAGGAGCCTCAGATTCCACTTCAGCTCTTGGGGAAGACTCTTAGACTTCTCTTAGTTTCAGTTACTTGTCTAATTTTTTTTTAAGATTTTTTTTTTTTGATGTGGACCATTTTTAAAGTCTTTTATTGAGTTTGTGACAGCATCATTTCTGTTTTATGTTTGGGTATTTTTGGCCGTGAGATGTGTTGGGCCTTACCTCCTTGTGTGCATGTGTATTCAGTTGCTACATCATGTCTGACTCTTTATGACCCCATGGCCTGTAGGCCTTCAGGCTCCTCTGTCCCTGGGATTTCCCAGGCAAGAATACTGGAGTGGGTTGCCATTCACGTCTCCAGGGGATCTTCCCGCCCCAGGGATCGAACCTGCGTCTCTTGCATCTCCTGCACTGGCAGGCAGATTCTTTACTGCTGCACCACTTGGGAAGCCCTTAGCTCCTTGACCAGGGATCAACCCCCAATCTCCCGCACTGGCAGGTGAAGTCTTAACTACTGGACTGCCAGGGAAGTCCCCACTTGTCCAATATAATCTCTAAACAACCTTGGTCTTCATTCTGTAATGGAAAGTGACCTGATACTCATGTATCTCATGTGGGCATTGCCACTGTGTGTATTACCTGGCAGTGAGTCATTTGTATACCTGATTAATTATAAACCTCAAGCATCCTGGGATCATTTCTTATATGACTGGTGTCCTAAGAAGTAGTTCTTATATCATAAAAGCAATTAGTTCTATGCTTTGTAAAATTTGTCCCATAAAGTGAAGAGCTGAACGAAATCACCTCGAGTGAAAACTGTAATGATCCTGTGGCTTGAAAAAAATAAAGGCGTACATGGAGATGAGGAACTCCATGTATGAGACAGTAGTTTCTCACAGTATTTCTAACATTTTCTTGAAGTATAAGTAAATGAATTTTAATAAGTTGACCTATCTTTGAAGTGACCTGAATGCTGGCAGTGCTCTGGAATGGAAGGAATAAGCATCTCTGTTAAGGAATAGAAAGCAGATGCCGGCAAGGTCGAATTGGTGCCTCACCACGAACTAGGTGAGCGATACCTATGCACCTGTCCAGTTATTTCTTCAGTAGGGGTGTTTATAGTTGACATGGCCTTTTTACTTGTAAGAAAAGGATATTTGCATGGATGCTTTACATTTTCCTTATTTACAATGTCCCTGAACTTTATGAGCATTATTCCAATTCATACTCATAATAATTCTGTGATCCATATATTATGATACACATTGCAAACCTGAGGAAAAAAAAAAAAAACAAAAAACTAGGACTCAGGCAGTGTAAGCAACTTGGCCAAAGTTACGCAGTTAGTATGTGGCAGAGCCACTGTTCCAAACCAGACACATCTGATTTCAGAGCTCATGGTCTTCCTGGGTGTCACATGGTTTCTACATAGGCCCCTCCCTTTTCCTGCTTCTGTGTCTTTGTGCAGACTTCTTCCTAAACTTGCACCGCAATCTTCCCATCTGCATCTCTACAGGTGTCTTCTCTTATCCCTAAGCCCTGTTCTCCATCAGTTAGGAAGTAATTACTCTTTTCTTGGGAATTCTCTCAGCACTTAAGATTTTTATCTAAAACTCCTTAAAAAAATTAATCACTTTCATCCACATAATATAGCCATTTATGTACTGATTTCATCTTCCTTGCTGAGCAGGATGCTTCATGAGGGAGAACTGATGTCCTTTGACTCATTTGGATTCTTCAGGTCATGCACTGTGATTCACCCCATACACGTACGTGGAAGATGGGGTTGGGGAAGGAAGGAGATGGAGAGAAAGGAAGAAAAGAAGGAATTAGAGAACAATAGAAGCTGGTATATAATTAAGTGTTAAATTGTGTGGTTCAGACTAATTATAAAGCCTTTTAAAAGAAACGCGGTTTTATTACTTTCAAGAACATAAAGTTAATTAATGGCTAACACAGTGTTGTCAAGGCGCTGTCTTGTCATTCCCACTGTAATTAATCAATGCTTTTTTGCATAAATGCAAAAGTGGACTTAAACCCAGCCCATCTCCAGGTTACTGAGAATTTTAAGTTAGCACAGTCTAAAATAATGAATTTCTTAGAGGGTAAGATAGAGGACTAACAATGGAAGTGCATGTTGATAAAGATGGCATAGGACACTTCTAAATATTTTTTTCTCTTTAAGCAGTACTAACCAAGTGAAAGTTGCTCAGTTGTGTTGTGTCCAACTCTTTGAGACCCCATAGACTATACAGTCCACGAAATTCTCCAGGCCAAAATACTGGAGTGGGTGGCCGTTCCCTTCTCCAGGATGTCTTCCCAACCCAGGGACTGAACACAGGTCTCCCGCATTGCAGGCAGATTCTTTACCAGCTGAGCCACAAGGGAAGCCCCAATTTTGTTAAGGCACATATAGGACCTTACTTGCCAACATTATATCTCATCTGCTTAGAATTTTGACTTCTTTCTTCTCTATCAAAGGTTCAGAAATAAGAAAAGTAATACCAGTAAATACCAAAGTGATAATTAATAAAAGTTTACTGTGCACACAATAAATAGACAGCTTGTAAACCAGGATTCCTCAGACTGAAATGTGGAATGGGACTCGGGTATATTGTTATAAAGCAGCTTATATAGTGAGAAAACAGTGACTGTGATTGGTTATCCTGTTAGAAATTTCTTAAATGATAGGGAATTGGTTAGTAATTACCTGATATCAGCTTTGAGAAACAGTTTAAATTTTGCATAGAGGCATGAGCAAGAAATGGCCCAGGTCAAATTTGTCTTGCAAAATAAGCTAGGGAGTTTTCAAGACTGGTCTCAAAAACTTTTTGTTTGTTTAACATCTCCTTCTTTTGATTAATTGAATGGTTTACTTATTAATTTTGAAATAGAGATTCATGTCAATGTATGGCAAAAACCACCACAATATTGTAATTAACCTCCAATTAACACAAATAAATTAATTAATAAAAAGATAAAAAAGAGATCTAAAATGAGTACTTAAAGGCTCATTCAAGAATGCTAAAATGATACAGTAATAAGGACAATAAAGCCAGTAGTAGGAGAGAGTGGAAAGGAGAAGATAGAATCAAAATCTAAAAACGATAGGCTAGGACTGGGGAACAGTCTAGCATAGGGATCAGGGAGAGAGAAAGGGCTGCTAAACAGCTTCCAGATTTCTTCTTAAGACAACAATTTGGCAAAGGTTCACAGATGCAGAAGAAGAAAGGGATTTGTGAGGAACAGTGCAGGATTAAGTCTTGGACCTACTGTGTTTAGAGTGATTATGAGATTCAAATGATTCAGAGAGCAGGTGACCAACAGGCCTGAAACCCAGAAGAGAGGGTCACCTAGAGATTACTTGTTTGGAGTCATTAAATATGGTAGGTGAGGCTTTTCAACAAGGAGGCTGTGTCAGGTCAATCGAGAATGGACCAAGGAAGGGGCCACAAAGACCTATGGTTAGACTCAAAGAAGCTTATCTAACTAATGGCTTTGAGAGTCAGAGAAACGCCCAGAGAGAGTGAGGTTGACCGACTGAGAGGAGAGAGTGTTTTTAAGAAGGGATTATTAAAGAAAAACCTACAAAGCATCTATAAGATGTCCTATTTAGAATGTCGTGGGCCAGAGGAACCTGACTCTCACGATGGAGGAGGAGCCCCACTGGAGCCTCCTGTGGGATGAGAACTGGGAAATGGCCATGTCTATCACAGGCCATTCTTCTAAGACATGTAGCAGTAAAGGGAAGAAGCTAGTGGAGGACTTGGGAGAAACAGAGAGAGTTGGGAATAAACAGGATCCAGAAAAAAAAATTGATGGAGGTCCTTTGGATCAGGACCAGCATCCCCGCCTCCACTCAGGCAGAGAGGAATAGTCACCGAGGTCTGACTTTGGGAGACAGCTTAGTGAAAGGTTTAGCTTGCTGTTGTGTTGTTATTCTTTGTGATAGCTTTGTTAAGACATAACTTAAACAGCATAGAATTCACCCACTTTAGTGTAAAACTTGGTTACTTTTAGGTAAATGTATTAAGTTTTGTTACCATCATCACAGTTCAGTTTTTAGAACATTTCTAATCACTGCAGGACGTTCCTTTGTTCCTGTGTGTTCAGTTCAGTTCAGTCCAGTCCAGTTGCTCAGTCATGACGCCCCGTGGACTGCAGCACGACAGGCCTCCCTGTCCATTACCAACTCCAGAAGCCTGCTCAAACTCATGTCCATTGAGTCGGTGATGCCATCCAACCATCTCATCCTCTGTCGTCCCCTTCTCCCACCTTCAATCTATCCCAGCATGAGGGTCTTTTCCAGTGAGTCAGTTCTTTGCATCAGGTGGCCAAAGTAGGAGTTTTAGCTTCAGCATCAGTCCTTCCAATGAATATTCAGGACTGATTCCTTTAGGATGGACTGGTTGGATCTCCTTGCAGTCCAAGGGACTCTCAAGAGTCTTCTCTAACACCACAGTTCAAAAGCATCAATTCTTCGGCGCTCAGCTTTCTTTATGGTTCAACTCTCGCATCCATACATGACTACTGGAGGAGTCATAGCTTTGACTATATGGACTTTTGTCAGCAAAGTAATGTCTCTGCTTTTTAATATGCTGTCTAGGTTGGTAATAGCTTTTATTCCAAGGAGCAAGCCTCTTTTAATTTCATGGCTACAGTCATCATCTGCAGTGGTTTTGGAGACCAAGAAAATAAAGTCTGTCACTGTTTCTATTGTTCCCCCATCTATTTCCCATGAAGTGATGGGACCAGATGCCATGATCTTAGTTTTCTGAATGTTGAGTTTTAAGCCAGGTTTTTCACTCTCCTCTTTCACTTTCGTCAAGAGGCTCTTCAGTTCCTCTTCACTTTCTGCCATAAGAGTGGTGTCATCTGCATATCTGAGGTCATTGATATTTCTCCCAACAATGTTGATTCCAGCTTGTGCTTCTTCCAGCCTGGAATTTCACATGATGTACTCCTATACTAGTTAAATAAACAGGGTGACAATATACAGCTTTGATGTACTCCTTTCCCAATTTGGAACCAGTCTATTGTTCCATGTCTGGTTTTAACTATTGCTTCTTGACTTGCATACCTATTTCTCAGGAGGCAGGTAAGGTGGTCTGGTATTCCCATCTGTTTAAGAATTTTCTGGTTTATTGTGATCCACACAGTCAAAGGCTTTGGCATAGTCAATATAGCAGAAGTAGATGTTTTTCTGAAACTCTCTTGGTTTTTCGATGATCCAATGGATATTGACAATTTGATCTCTGGTTCCTCTGCCTTTTCTAAATTCAGCTTGAACATCTGGACATTCTTGGTTCGTGTACTGTTGAAGCCTCAATTGGAGAATTTTGAACATTACTTTGCTAGTGTGTGAGATGAGTGCAATTGTGTGGTAGTTTGAACATTCTTTGGCATTGCCGTTCTTTGGGATTGGAATGAAAACTGACTTTTTCCAGTCCTGTGGCCACTGCTGAGTTTTCCAAATTTGCTGGCATATTGAGTGTAGCACTTTAACACCATCATCTTTTAGGATTTGAAATACTCAGCTGGAATTCCATCACCTCCACTAGCTTTGTTCATAGTGATGCTTCCTAAAGTCCACTTGACTTCAGACTCTAGGATGTCTGGCTCTAGGTGAGTGATCACACCATCATGGTTATCTGGGTCATTAAGATCTTTTTTGTATACTTCTTCTGTGTATTCTTCTGTGTTCCTGTGTGTAGTTAATCTCTTTTGTCTACTTCCGGCCCAGTTCAAGGCAACCTCTAGTTTACGTTCTGTATCTATACATTTTTTTCCTTTTCTAGATATTCTGTATACATGGAATTATAGAATATATAGTTTTTGCATCTGGTTTCTTTCATGATGTTTTTGAGGTTCATTCCTGCAATTCATTCTTTTGCATTGCTTAATAATATGCTATTGTGAAGATATAACACGTTTTGTTTATTTACTCACCAGTTGTTAGCTACTTGGATTGTCTCCAGATTTGGGCTGTCCTGGATAATGTTATTATGAACATTCACCTTCATGGCTCTATGTGAACATATGTTTTCATTTCTCTTGCAAAGATTCCTAGAAGTGGAATCACTGGGTCATTTAGTAAGTTTATTTTTAACTTTAAAAGAACCTGCCAAATGTTTTTTCAAAGTGGTTACAACATTTTACATTTCTAGCAGCAATTTATGAGTTTTCCATCTTCTCCCCATCCTCAGCAACACTTGCTTTTATCTCTTTTTGATTATAGCCATTCTAGGGGGTGTATAAACCACAAGAGGTATCTCCTTGTGATTTTAATTGAAATTTCTTTAATGACTGATGTTGAACATCTTTTCATGGCTTAATGCCTTTCATATATCTTCTTGTGTGAAGTGTTTATTCAAAATCTTTTGCAATTTCTTCTTCATGCTGTTTTTGTTCTTAAGTTGTAAGAGTACTTTATACACTGTAGATACAAGTTCTTTATTAAGTGTATGATTAGCAAATATTTTCTCCCAGCCTCTGACTTGTCTTTTCATTTCCTATGTAGTGTTTTCTTTTAAAGACAGTAATTTTAATTTTTATGAAACACAATTTATCATCTTTTTCTTTTCCAGATCTTTTCTTTTGCTGTTATTTCTAAAAACTTTTTGCCCAATTCAAGGTCATGAAGAATTTCTCCTACATTTTCATTTAGAAGTATCATAAGGTTTTGTTTCTTATATTTAGATCTGTGATCCAATTTGAGTTATTTTCTGTGTATGATATGAAGTAAGGATTTACATTCATTTGTGTTCACATGAATATTCAACTGTTCTAGATCCATGTGGTGAAAATACTCTTTCTCCCATTGAATTATTTTAGCATTTTTGTCAAAATTCAACTGATCATATATGGAAGTTATGCCTCTTCTTTTCTTCCTGTGAATGAGATTTATTTCTGGAATCTCAGTTCTATTCCCCTGACCTAAATGCTTGTCCTTGCACCAATAATATGCATCATTGATTTCTGTGATTTACAGTGAGTTTGAGATCTGCTAGTGTGAGTCCTCCAACGCTGATCTTCTTTTCAAATTACTTTTGCTCTTCTATATCCTTTGCATTTCCATATATAGTTGAGAAACAGATTGTCAATGTATACCAGCCTGCTGAGATTTTTATAGGGATCACATTGAATTTATAGATCAATTTGGGAAGAATTGCCATTATGACAATATTGAGTCTTCAAATCCATGAACATGGAATGTCTCTCCATTTATTGAGATCTGTTTTAATTTCTTTCCACATGGTTTTATCACTTTCAGGGTAGACTAAATATTTCATTGTTTTTTATACTGTTGGGAATGAAATTGTTATCTGAGTTTCATGTTTGGCTTGCTTTGGTTATTGATACACAGAAATAAAATTCATATTTGTTTATCCATGCTATTTCCTGCAACTTTGGGAAATTGTTTATTAGTGCTAATAGTTTCTTTGTGAATTTTTTAGCATATTTATATTCAGGATTCTATCACAGGATAATAGAGATTTTTCTATTTCTTCCTTTTCAATCTAGATGTCTTTCATCTCTTTTTCTTTCTTTTTTTCTTTCTCTTTGCAATGAGTAGAACTTTTGGCTCAGTGTTGAATGGAAGTGTCAGAATTGGATGTCCTGCCACCTTCCTGATCTTAGGAGAGAAACACTGTCTTTTATCGTTATTGAATGATCTGAGCTGTGGATTTTTCATAGATTGAGGATGTTTCTTTATAATACTCTTGGTTGAGAATTTTTTCTTTTTGTCACGATTGGGTGTTGGATTTTATCAAATGTGTTTTCATTATTTGTTAAGACAACCATGTGGCCTTTCTTTTTATTGTGTTACATGATATGTTTCATTATTTGATTTTTAATATTATATCAAGCTTCCATTTCTGTGATAAGTCCCATTTGGTGTTGGTGCATAATTCTCTTTATGTGTTGCCTGATTCAGCCAACTAATATTTTGTTAAAGGTGTTTTTGTTTTCCTCTTGTGATTTTTTTTCGGGGGGGGGGGTGGCGTGGGTCTAAAGTTAATATCAGGTAATACTAGCCTCAAAGCATGAGTTGGGAAGTATTTATCTTTTTATATTTTAAAAGAGTTTATGAAAAATTAATATTTTTCATTTTAAAATATTTCATAGAATGCACCTGTGAGATCATGGATTTCCCTAGTGGCTTAGGTGGTAAAGAATCTGCCTGCAATGCAGGAGACCCAGGTTCAATCCCTGGGTCAAGGAAGATACCCCGGAGAAAGAAATAGCAAACCATTCCAATATTCTTGCCTGGAGAATCCCATGGACAGAGGAGCCTGGCAGGCTGCAGTCCACAGGGTCTCACAGAGTTGGACATGATAGAAGCAACTTAGCATGCAGACATGGCAACTGTGAAATCACAGGGCTATTTTGTGGGGAGAGTTTTAATTATTTACTTATTTGTTCGATTTAGTTCTATTCATATTTTTTCATGTCTTCTTGAATCAGTTTGGTAACTTGTGTCTTTCTAGGAATTTGTCCATTTTATCTAAATTGGCTCATTTGTTGACATAAAATTGTTAATAAGATTTCCTTCTAATCTATTTATAGTCATATAATCTTAGGGTCTGTAGACCATGTCTTTTTATTAGATTTTTGGTGATTTTTCTTAGTTACTGTACCTAAAGATTTGTTCATTTTGTTGTCTTTCAGATACCTAATTTTTGTTTAACTGGCTCTATTGTTTTTTCTTATTCTATTTCATTGACTTTTCCCCAAATCACTGTTATTTCTCTTCTTCTGTTTAATTTTTATTTAGTTTTCTGAACTGGAAGTTTCTTAAGATATATACTTTGGTTATTTATTTGAGACTTTTCTTCTTTTCTAACATAGGTGTTTACAGCTATAAATTTTTCTCCAAGGATTGCTTTTGCTGTGTCCCATAAATTTTGATGTTTTGTATTTTTGTTTTCATTCAGCTCAAAATATTTCCTATTTCTTTTTGTTATTCCTTCTTTGATCCATGCATTATGTATAAGTATATTTCTTACTCTGAAAGTATCTGAGGATTTCCCAGATTTCTTTCTGTTATTGATTTACAGTTTAATTATGTCATTATTGGGAATGTGATTCAACCTTCTTATTTTTATTTTATAATAGATTTTTTTTTGGATATGGACCATTTTTAAAGTCTTTATTGACTCTTTTACAATATTGCATCTGTTTTATGTTTTGTTTTTTTGGTCTGAAGGCATGTGGAATCTAGCTCCCTGACCAGAGATCCAACCCACACCCCTTAATTGAAAGGTGAAGTCTTATTCTCTGGACTGCCAGGAAGTCCCCAACACTTTCAAATGTTGACACTTCTCTTGGTCCACCACGTATTATGTCCTGGAGAATATTCCATGCACATTTGAAGTAAACGTATCTGCTATGGACATTGATTGGAGTCTTCAAATATGTCTTTAGGTCAGGTTGATTGATAGTGTTGTTTAAGATTTTTGGCTGTTCTATAGTTATTCAGGGTAAGGTATTGGAATATCCAACTTTAAATGTTGATTAGTCTATTTCCTTTTTTTCTTGCAATTTGGTCAGCTTTGGCTTGCTGTGTTTTGAGGTTCTCTTTTTAGATACATCTAGAAGTTTTATAGTGACTTCCCTGGTGACTCAGATGGTAAAGAATCCACCTGCAGTATGGGAGACCTGGGTTCGATCCCTGGGTCAGGAAGATCCCTTAGAGAAGGAGATGGCCACCCATTCCAGTATTCTTGCCTGGAGAATTACATGGACAGAGGAGCCTAGCAGTCTACAGTCCATGGGGCTGCAAAGAGTTGGACACAGCTGAGTGACTAACACCTTCACTTTTCATAAGCTTTATATCCTCCCGATATGGGAGGATATATGTGGACTGTTCATGAAATACATCTCATGTGAACTTTTTTTTTTTTTTAGTTCTTTTTTTTTTTTTAATTTTAATTGGAGGCTAATTACTTTACCATATTGTGTTGGTTTTTGCCATACATTCACTTGAGAAATCTTCCTCTTGGTCTTTGAATGTTTCTAGTCTTAAAATCTGTTTTGCCTGATATTAAAATTCTTCCTCACCAATTTGAATGCCTTCTTTTTATGGCTACTGTTTGCACAGTACATTTTTATCCTTTTACTTTTGGCCTATTTGTAACCTGAATCTAAGGTGTGTCTCCAAGGTGTCTGTCTTAATTTTATCCAGTCTGATCATCTCTGGCTTTTGATTGGACTATTTTTGCCACTCAATTTTAATTATAATTATTTTTGCGTTTGGATTTATATTTGATGTTTTGCTCTTTGATTTCTTTATGAGTCCTATCTTTTAAGTTCCTGTTTCTTTTAAATTGACTTCTTTGTACTAAATAAATATTTTAATGTGTTATTTTGGTTCTTTTATTGACATTTTATCTATATATTTGAGTTGTGGTTTAATTGGTTGGCCTAATGAGTTTATGATCCAGATTAGCTTATTATGATCTACTTCAGATTAATGTTAACTAACTGATACAATATAGAAAACTTGCTCTATTAAATCTCTGTTTTCTTACTTCCTTTTTTTGCTATACTATTGTCAGATATTTTGGGTTGGCCAAAAAGTTTGAGTTTTTCCATAAGAAGTTATAGAAAAATCTGAACGAAGTTTTTGGCCAACTCAATATTATATCTGTATATGTTGTAGACCCAGTGAAATACAATAATTTTTCTTTATTTTTATATTTGTATTATATTAGAGAAGAAATGAGACAATACTTATAGAGATATTTATATGGTTCTATGTTTACAGGATGTTTGTATGTCTTATTTCTTGTGTTCTTCATTTCCTCCTGTGTATTCAAGTCACAATCTGGTCATTTCATCCTGAAGGACATTTTTAGTAATTAATGCTTGTAAGCTAGATCAACTAACAACAAGTTATTTATTTGAGAATGGTTATATTTCACCTTCATGTTCTGCTGGATAGAGACTTCTTGGTTAACAGTCTATGTATTTT
The DNA here is from genome assembly GCF_033118175.1 of Dama dama. NCBI lineage: Eukaryota > Metazoa > Chordata > Mammalia > Artiodactyla > Cervidae > Dama > Dama dama. Next base: position 16,192,001 of record NC_083682.1, read on the forward strand.
TTCCTTTCAGTACTTTGAATATGTCACACCCCTGTCCTGGCTCCATCATTTCAGATGAGAAGCCAGCGTCTGATCCCTGCTCTGCTCTCACTTGGCTTTTGCTGCTGTCGTGATTTTCTGTCTCTCTTTGGTTGCAGTAGCTTGATTGTTATGTGTCTAGATGTGAATCTCTTTGGAGTTATCCCACTTTGGATCTGCTGAATTTCTTAGATATGTAGATTAATGTTTTTCATCTGCTGTAGGAAGGTTTCCCAGTTATTTCTTCTTTTTTATTGTATAATGGCTATTTCTTCTTCTTCTTCTTCTTTTTTTTCTTTTGGCCAAGCAGTATGGCTTGCAGGATCCTAGTTCCCCAATCAGGGATTGAACCCAGACCCTCGGCAGTGAAAGCACCGAGCCCTAACCACAGGGAGTTCCCTGCCAGTTACCTCTTTGGGTATGTTTCCTGTTCTTTCTCTCTTCTCCTGAGACTCCTATTACGTATATGGTGTTACTCTAAGATCAGTTTTCCACGTTTCCTCAATCTTTTTTCCCTTCTGTTTTTCAGTTTGGATATTTTCTATTGATCTCTTTCTAAGTTCATGGATTCTTTTTCTGTCCCCTCAAATCTGCCCTTGAGTCCTCCAGTTAAATTTTCATTTTTCATTATATACTTTTCTATTCCAGAGTTTGCATTTGGTCCTTTGTAATTTCAGTTTCTGCTTTGAAAATCTATTTACTAATTTATGGTTGTCATAAGTTGAATTGTAAAAACATGGTTTCTTTATTTTTTTAAACATATTGTAAGAGTTGCTTGGAAGTTTTGGCTGCTCAACCCAACATATGGGGACACTTAGAGTTTCTAAGTGTCAAAGAGTTTCTAAGAGTCAAAAAAGTATATATATACTTTTTTGTGAGTATGGACCACAATTTCCTGTTTCTTCCTGCATCTCATAACTTTTTTAGTGGACATTTTGGAAGATACATTGTGGCCAATCTGGATCCTGTGGCCTCTTGAAAGTTCCTATTTTGACTATTCTGTGTTTTTTTTGTTGTTGTTGTTTATTTAACTACCTGGAATAGCCTGTGAAATCTGTCTTCTCTGCTGGGCAGTGTATAGTACTCATATTTCTCCTCAGCTTTTAAAAAATATTTGTGTTCTAATATTTGAGCCTAGCCTCCTATGGTTGCCTCTGGCTCTGTGGGGCTGAGGTGTTAGCCAGTGATGCAACAGAGGTTGTGTTCCAATAGCTGAAGCCAGATTTGTGTGGGGGTAGGGAGCCCACTCCAGTACTCTTGCTTGGAAAATCCCGTGGACGGAGGAGCCTGGTAGGCTGCAGTCCATGGGGTCGCTACGAGTCAGACACGACTGAGCGACTCCGCTTTCACTTTTCACTTTCACACATTGGAGAAGGAAATGGCAACCCGCTCCAGTGTTCTTGCCTGGAGAATCCCAGGGACGGGGGAGCCTGGTGGGCTGCCGTCTATGGGGTCGCACAGAGTCGGATACCACTGAAGTGACTTAGCAGCAGCAGCAGGGAGCACATTCAGAGACCAGGCTAGTTTTAAATCTGTCCTGGTTTTATCTCCTGCTGGGATCCTGGGTGTCCCTTTGGCTTGTCTTCACAGCTCAGAGTCAGTGATGGGTGAATGGCCGACTGGAGTGCTTTTGCAGGCTGTGTTTGCTCAGCCCCAACCGAACCTCATGCCAGTAGGATGCTTGTCCTCCCTTCAGCCATTGAATGTATCATTTCTACCAACAACGGCAACAGCAGCATCACCCACAGCTCCAGCTCATGCGAACCCCTTACCCTGGTAGGGGAGCTGCCCATCCTCAGGACGTGACCTGCTCTGGAAGAACCTCCACGTGACTTGGCAGTGGCTGCAGCCAGAACGCCGCAGAGTTCACAGGTCTCCTCCAAGTTCAGCAGCTTCCCATGGAGGTGTTCTCAGGTGGTTGTCTTTGTTCAATTTCCCTCACTTTTATGGTTGTTTCCGCCAGTGTTGTTAAACTTTATATTCTCTCTCGGGCTTCCCTGTGAAATCTGTCTTCCCTGGTGATGGACAGGGAAGCCTGGCATGCTGCAGTCCATGGGGTCACAAAAAGTTGGACACGACTAAGCGGCTGAACCAAATTGGGCTTCCCAGGTGGCTCAGTGATAAAGAATCCACCTGCCAATGCAGAAGATGCAGGAGACGTGGGTTCGATCCCTGGGGCGGGAAGATCCCTTGGAGTAGGAAATGGCAACCCACTCCAGTATTCTTGCCTGGAACATTTTATGGACAGAGAAGCCTGGTGGACAACAGTCCATGAGGTCGCAAAGAGTCAGACATGACTGATCACACAGCACACACGATCCCTCTTGTTGTGGACAAAGTCCAGTCTTTCTTCTGAGCCATGGCAGGAGTCACTGGGTTTTGTTTAATACAGATCTCAGACCTTTATATTTGTCACTTTGGGTGATGTTTCTTCAGGACCCACATGACGTTTGTTATCACATTCTCAAAATTTGTAAGCAAGCTTCTAGTCCCAGGAGACCCTGTGGGAGGCACTGCCTCTGCTGTCTGACTCCATGAAGTCACCTAAGAGACTTACTCCACTGAGCTTCCAACACGCCACCTTCAACAGTGATGTAAACTCAGAGGCTTGCATTTGTTGAGCAGTGTGGAGTCCGTGGGGAGAAGGCAATGGCACCCCACTCCAGTACTCTTGCCTGGAAAATCCCATGGGCAGAGGAGCCTGGTAGGCTGCAGTCCATGGGGTCACGAAGAGTCGGACACGACTGAGCGACTTCACTTTCACTTTTCACTTTCATGCATTGGAGAAGGAAATGGCAACCCACTCCAGTGTTCTTGCCTGGAGAATCCCAGGGACGGGGGAGCCTGGTGGGCTGCTGTCTATGGGGTCACACAGAGTCGGATACGACTGAAGCGACTTAGCAGCGACAGCAGAAGCAGTGGAGTCCGTGGCAGTCCCCATGCCAAGCATCTCTTGAATTCACTGGTTCGATTCAGGACGAACATACCATAGGCAGCTTTAGCCCCGAACTCATCATGAAGACAGGATGCCAGGCCTGCACTGAGTCACGTACCACAGGAAGAATCTCAGAAAATGTGCAGCATGGTCCTTTAAGATTTGAAAGCTGCAATTCAGGGGCTGTTAAGACCTTCAGCTGGTGATAATTGGATTTGTGAGACAGTGCAACATGTGATAAAAGCGCTCCTGCTGGATGAGATCCCAGTTTTCCTCTACCCTTCCTATTAATGTGATAAATGCTGCTGTCTCAGCTGATAGGGCCGTGTTGGATAATCAGACTGGAATCAAGTTTGAGTTCCTCAGGCTTGCTCCGTGGGAAGCTCGTGGGAAGACTTGGAAAAAAAGGCGGTAGAAAATGAAAGGGGGACCCGGGTTTGCAGTGAGGAAGTCTTACGTTTATCATGAGGCTCTGTGGGAGAGTCACTCACCAGAGACTGAAGTCGGGGTGGAGCCTCTGCCCGCGTGTACCTGGGGTGGGAGAGATAGGGATGCATCTCCTGTGTTACTTACTTGGCTTGTGCATGTGCCTACTGGATGCTGGGGAGCGGGGCGGCGGGGGGCAGGCGGGAAACAGCAGCATCTCTTCATGTGGGTATTGGGCCAGGGAGGAGCCAAAATAATGTTGGAAAATTAAACCTCTCTTAATTAAAGCTGATGGCAAACAAACTCGAGTAATATGGCACTACAGCTGGGAAACAGAAGTACGATTTGCAACTGAACAGCTGTGAAATTGGGCGCGCTGGTCACAGCTGGGCCTGAGATAAGGACAGACGCCCTGGCAAAGGCATGTACCCTGGCCGGACTGGGCTGCGGACTGGCGTCCAGACTGCCTCCCTCCACCCCCGACTGTTTCTGCCACAGCAGACCCCACCCAGATACCCGCTCTCTCTGAGTCTCCAGACTCCTGGGATCTGCTCACCAATAGCACCTGTCTATCCCACAGGCTGGTTTAGGATATTTTTCTGAAGTGAAAGGCATCATTGCCAGTGTGGGAATTGAAGAGACTCAGAGAGGGGAGGAGAAGAGAATGTGTTTTGAAACATTTTTGTCTCTTCATTTTCCCATCAACTCCCCCCAGGCTGTGCCCTTCACTGTTGGTGTGGTCCACTAGTCAGTTCCTGCCTCCTGTCTCCAGCCTGGTCCTGAAAGTCCTGGGCTGCAGCAGACTGTCTGGATGTGGTCTGGCCGCATACTTGCTGGGATGGGGGTGTTCAAGGCTTCCCGGAAGTTGTCACCTTCTGACTCAGTCACATCCTCCTCCTTGTAGGCATGTGGCTATCACTTTCTATTGCATATTTTCCTTAGTCCTCTTTCTCGCGTTAGGAACAACCACAACAGTGTACACTGATCATCACGTGTGGATCAGGATGCGCCAGGCTGTGCTGCTAAGAAAAATAAGCCCTGAAATCTTAGAGGCTAAATTGAAGACAGTCAGTTCTCACCCTATTTACTGCTTGCATCAGGTTGCACAGACCCACCCGTGTCTCTTAGCTAACTGGGAACTCCTGGACCACAGTTCCTCCTCTTGGGTGACGCCTCTGTCTTGGAGTTCCACGGCATCTGGCCACAAATGAGAGAAAGCAGAGTTAGGAGACGGCAATGGGAGGGCAGGGCTGTGGAGCAGGATGTTTCAGGGTGTTTCTCCCCTCATTCCATGGTCTGGTTCGTTAGAGCCTTCAGCCTCCCTGCAAGGGGCCTGGAGGAGGGAGCCTTGCCCTGTGCCCAGGATTTGGCCAGTCTCTACCACACCATAAATGCTAACATTGGTCTGTGTGGTTGTCCCCGACGTATTGCCTGGGCTTGAAGGCATCTTTGGCAGCAATTTGGTACTTTTTCTGTCTGCATCTGAAATACCTTAGCCCAGAGCTTCCAAGAGTATGCCCCGTGGGACAGGGGCAGTCCTTGGCATCACCTGGGAACTTGTTAGATGCAAATTCTGGGGCTCTCCTTCTGACACATTGCATTGAAAACTGCAGGGCTGGGGCCAGGCTTTTGTAAGCCCTCCAGGAGATTCTGATGCCCTCTGAAGCTTGAACCCATTTTCCTAGGCAAGCAGTTTTACTCAACCAAGGCCACCCTCTGGGATTTTCCAGATGGCCAATCTGAAGGGTCAAATTCATAGTCAGAAAGTGCATTGGGAGATGCCAGGGGTCTGGAGATGGGGAGTTAGTATTCAGTGGGGACAGAGTTTCAGTTTAGGAAGGGGAAGAATTTGGGAGCTGGATGATGGTGAGAATTTCACTACAATGTGAATGTACTTCCTGCCACTGAACTGCACAGTTGAATATGGTTAAAATACTATGTGTGTTTTATATCATGTGACTTTACCACAATAAAAAGATACATTTAATAAAAATGTAAAGTCCTTGTAGGACCATAAAAAAGTACTGATTGCTGGGTCCACATCCAGAAGACTGAATGGACTGGGGTTGTGGCTTGAGTCAGGGTGAGAACTATTGACCTAGGACGATTTCTTTTTAAAAAAAATTTTTTTAAAAAAAATTTCAGTTGTTTACTTGGCTGTGCCTGGTCTTAGCTGTAGAACATGGGATCTTTGATGCAGCATGTGGGGTCTAGCTCCCTGACCAGGGGTCAAACCCGGGCCCCCTGCACTGAGTCTTAGCCACTGGGCCACGAGGGAAGTCCCACCTAGGAGGATTTTTGATGAATGCTTTTCCCCCTGAAGATTTCCATGAAAGTAGCTTCCATGTGGCTTCTGTGGCACTTAACAGCCAGTCAAAGGCTATGGGGGTGATGGTGTTTCATGTTCTAGGCACTCCCCTTTCCTTTTTAACTGGAAGCACCACCCAGCTTTGTGCTGAGTGAAGACGGAAGCAGAGAAATGGGGACTTAGAAATGGAATCCTGATTGTGCTGTGGACTCATCACATGGCCATGGGCCAGTCGATTCATTTCTCTGTGTCTCGTGTCTATGAAACAGGAATAGTAAGTTGCCAGCATTATTTAATTAATGAGCAGAGTGTGTCTGGGAAATACAGAGTACTGTACAAATGCTAATCATTATGATGAATGCAGTGCATTTTGCTGATACAAAAGTGCTGTGTATATGCTCATAATTATTATAATTACTGCTCATACCAATAATATTACTACTACTGAGACTACATTCCCCTTGCAGGGGGAGCTCAAGTGTGTCCTTTGGGTTCACATCTTCCCCACATTGTCAGGAGGTCTTGCTAAGCAGCTGTCGATGACATTGCTCCCCATCTCCTGGGAAAGTGTCATTCATTAGAGGTGCAAATAGTCATGTGTGCAAACCATTCTGGAGTCCACTTAGGAGAGGTCCCTGACTCTTAGGTCATTGTTAGCTCACGTTACAGACACTCTTCTTTAGGTTAAGGAATGTCTGGAATATACAGTTCAGTGATTCTCTTTACTATTTTCATCCAAGGAAATTCTGTGTTCCTTCTCCTGCTGGTCTTTTATCTACAGTAGCTTTGCCATCCACTTTCATTAGGTGGTAAATGTGCTGAAGAGAATCCTAGTGTGTGTGGCAGAGTGAGACTAGGATCTGGTGCTGACAATTCACAGATATTATCGGCAGCGATTGGTGTTGAGAACAGTGTAACTGTCTTTGCTCTGGTTTTGCTTTGTTCAGTTTTAGCTTGGATTGTGATCGGGCAGAAGGGCCATGGGGGCAGGCAGTTGAGTCTCTGCTTCTGAAGAAGGAAATGGTACTGGGAACTGTGGAGCTGGTTTGGGCAAAGCAGTTTTGGGGAACAACATCGATAGGTGATACGAGGATACAGTCAGCGATGTCAAGGCCTTTGCCCTGTATTCATGATCATTCTGACTCCCGTTTTCTGGTCATAAGATGTGGAAGTCTGAATTGCTTGGACTTCATCCACACTTGTGCTTCCTGATGGGGATGAAGCTTACAACATAAAATCATCCAGAGAATTATTCCAATCTAGTCTAAGGCCTTGGAACAGAAACGGAGTTGCCCAATTGTCCCTGCCAGAGACCCCTGCGGGCTCTCCAGGTATCATCACAATTTCAGAGCCCTGATGGCTGTTTTCTCTGCCTCTTGGTGAGGACACATATGAAACCGGTGTGCCAAGCTTCTTTATTTTCAGCTGGAACAATACCCATTGGATGAGTGCTGATTGTCTCATGCTGATCAGAATCTCTGATTGACAGGGATGTCTTTAATAAATAAGAAATGTGAAAACAAAATTATCATGACTTTTAGATGGATCCAAGTTTCTGACCTACCTCATTTTTCTTTCCTTCAAAGAACTTCTTTTGACATTTCTTGCAAAGCCCTTCTGCTAAACACCGATTCCCCCAATTTTTGATTGTTTGAGAAAGTCCCTATTTCTCTTTCACATTTGAGAGATAATTTTGTTAGGTACAGGATTCAAGGTTGGTGGGTCTTGACTTTTAACACATGAAATATTCCATTCCACCCTTCTCATTTGTGTGTTTTCTGAGGAGAAGTCTGACGGAAATCTTACCCTTGCTCCTGTGTAGATGGGTCCCTCTTCCACTAGTTTCTTTAAAAGTCTTGTTTTGGGACTTCCTATATATATGTACCACATTTTCTTTATCCATGCATCTGTTGACGGACACTTAGGTTGCTTCTGTGTCTGGAGAAGTCTGACGGAAATCTTACCCTTGCTCCTGTGTAGGTGGGTCCCTCTTCCACTAGTTTCTTTACAAGTCTTGTTTTGGGACTTCCTATATATATGTACCACATCTTCTTTATCCATTCATCTGTTGATGGACACTTAGGTTGCTTCTGTGTCTTGGCAACTGTAAATAAGGCTACTGTGAACATTGGGGTGCTTGTATCTTTTCAAATTAGTGTTTTTTTTTTTTTTTTTCCTGATACACATGCAGGTGTAGAATTGGTGGGAATGTAAATTGATGCAGCTACTATGGAAAACGATAGAGATTTCTTAAAAATCTAAACATAGAACTAATAATCATAGTTGTGTATTAAATTCCCCATCTAATACCTTCAATATCTCTGCCATATCTGAGTCTGGTTCTAATGCTTGCTCTGTTTCTTGAAACTATCTTTTTTGTCTTTTGGTATGTCTTGGTGATTTTTTTGGTGAGAGCCATAAATGTGTGAGGTAAAGGAAACTGAGTTAAATACGTGCTCAGTGTAAGGCTCTATGTTTATCTGGCTAGGGTTTAGACACTCTTTACTCTTTACCTTAGCTATAGGTGTCAAAGGCTGAGACTTTCCCTTGGTGTCCTTGTTTTTGTATGTCTGTTGTCTTTGGGTTTCCCTGGAGACTTCTCACATAGCATCTGAGAAAATGCACCATTATTTCAGCTGTGATCGCCTGTTATTATATATAGGACCCCCTTTGGTGTGTGAGATGTGGAGGAGAGAAAGCGTCTGGAGTCCTGTGATCAGGTCTCAGCACTGTAGTGAGCCCAGGTCCCTGGACTGTGACCTTTATAATCACTTCTCGGTTTTGTTTTCTCTTCTTCCTTAGGTGAGTGGGGTGCAGTTTGGTATTTTCTTTTGCCTGGTCATTTAGCTGATGGTGAAATAATTTCTCTTATGATCACGCCTTGTTCAGAAGAACAGGATGCCTTAGATGGATTTTACCGTGGCCCTGTTTTCTCTCTTCCTATTGGAAGTAAGGGAGGATTTTTCCTGTTTTTCACTGTGAAAACCTGGTGGGGCTTCTGGAGGTAACGTGACAAATGTGTGTAGAAGCATCACAAAGACGGGAGCCCCTGGAGTTATTAACCTGCAAACTTGTCCACACTGTTCCTCCAGTGATTCCTGGATAACAGTGTAGGTTTTTCTCTCCCAGTGCTGATCCCCATGAAATTACTTCCTCCTGTGATTCTGCCCCTGTGGGTTTGGACCTTCTGTATCCACTTGTCTGCCCCTTCGGTTTCAGGGTAGCGGTTTTCCCTGTGACCTTAGTTCTCTGATGGGTCCAAGGAGAGCTGTTGGTTTTGTTTGCTCAACTTCTTTCTTATAGTGTGACAGGAGCCAGAACTTCTGTGCTAGACTGGAAATTAGACATACTGTTCACTCTAATAACTATCACTCAAGATATTCAGCCCATGAAGTTCATCAGGCAGAAAATAATCATCTGGGCCTTTAGCAGGGAAAAGGTGGAAATAGACTCTAACTCATAACTACTAGTGTTTGTTTTCACAAACCGCTTTTTTAAGAGAAAAAGAAGAAAGCTGCCTAAGGTCAGAGAAGAGGAGTGGGTAAAAAATCAATTCTGCCCATTATTCATGGGGAAAGAATAATCGGCAAGCTCATTTCAGATCCTGATATTTATAGAAGAAAGTCTTGTTTATGAAGCACCCACAGTGTTCCACATGAATGAATATGTCATATAGCTGAGCTGCCATCCTTTAAATTGAACTTAAAACATTACAATCCTTTTTGATAGAGTTCCTTTTCTAAATATATATATATATATATTATTGTTCTGTCTTATTGAGCAAAGCGTGGAGAATACCATTTATCTTATTTTGTTACTCAGGTCATGACTGTAAACATCAGTCACAGAGCTGCTCCCAAGGGCTCTCGAGGTGACTGGGATCATGGGCACCTGATCATGGGCATACCTGCCTCCTTTCTGACGCTTCTCACCGGTGACTCATCAAGCCCCCAGCTCATCTGTTCAACCTCAGTAAAATTAAATATATTTTATTTGTTTAAAGGCTGTCCATTTATCTCGTAGGAGCATTCCACATTTCACTTCATGGTACACAACAGCAGCTGGAAAACCACTGCTCTGTAGGGTATGGAGAATTGAAAGTCAGCAGGGGAACCTGAATTTATGTCTGTTTGATTACTGAGCAGACTGCAAGTGTGAAAGTAAGTTATAGGCTCTGGCCTATTGGCTAAAAAATAAATACATGTTTAACATGTCCGTTGTATTATGGAGTACCATGGAGAAAAATAAACCGAGGCAAAGGGTCAGAGGGAAGTTGAGACAGAGGCTCTGGAAAATCTTTGCAAGGTGATATTGAATAGAGATCTGAAGGAAGTGAAGAAGGAGACCATTTGGGTATTGTGGAGTAGGGAGCGGTAGCTGCGTGTGCAGAAGGCCTGTGGCCGGAGGACCCTGAATCGGGAAAGAGAAGAGGCAGCTGTCTAGGTCGAGTGGGGCGGGGGGACACAGCTGATTGTTGAGAGGCAACGCAGTGCTGCAAGCAGAACTCAGACATACAGTGGCATCTTTGCCCCTCACTTTTGGATTTGTGAATTGGCTGCAGTGGCTGTAGACTGCACATTAGGCTCAAGCTTCTTTCACACATGTTCATTCTGGGCCCCAGGCTGAAGAGCCAGAAGCTCCCCACCCACCCCCAATCTCTTCTCCAGGGAGACCCCCAGAGTGCAAGAGGAAAGCCTGACCACTCAAGCACTTTGCAAGCTTCAAGCCTGAGCATGTTCTTTCTACAAACAGCTCAGAGGCCAAAGCAAGTCACACGGCCAAGCCCCACATGAACAGGCAGGAAAGTGAACCCCGGCCACATGGGGAGGGGAAGGACGACTCAAGCTGGGTAATTCAATCCACTACCACCAGGAGAAATTTGTAGGCCACTGAGAGTCTTTGATGTAAAGGGGGAACTCCGAAGAGTATTGAGCCAAGTAGTGACTTGTTCTGACTTTTGTTTTCAAAGAGTAACTCTGGGAACCTGAGGGGAATAGACTGTAAGGGACTAGCTGGATGCAAGAAGAACAGTGAGGAATAAGTAATGTGTCACTGTATTCCAGAGGAGAGGTGATGGTGGCTTTGGGATGATGTGGAAGAGTCCTTTTCTGGATCTGTTTCATGGGACTGCTTGGCAGATTAGATGTTGGGTACAAGAGGAAGAGAGTGGACAGGAAAGACTCCACGGTTTTTGGCTGGAGTGACGTGGGAAGACAGGACACGAAACAGGTTTGGGAACTGGAGGCAGGGAATCTGAAGTTTCAGTTTGATCACATAAGGTTTTGATGTCCATTGGGCTTTCTAGTAGAGATGCCAAGCAGGCAATTGCATGTATGAACCTAGGGCTCAGGAGAGGTCCAGGCTGGAGATAGGGTTCCCTGAAAACTTATAAGAGACTTAGGCCTATGTTTGTCTATTGAAAATACTATTTCACTTAGAACTAAACTCTGCTATGTCATCTCTTGCGAGTGGAAGTCCCTAAATCTTCATGTTCTCTACTGGCTTTTCCCCCCAAAACACAACTGAAGCTCAAGTCCTCCACTTCCTCTCTCTTTTCCTGTTCATTTATTTCATTCTTAAGTGACATTTTTGGAGTAAAATCTACTTCCTTATTTCTGTTCATTCCTTAATATTCTCACAGCTACCTCTGTGAAAACAGCTCTGACAAACTTCCCAAACTGCGCACATCCGAGTGCTTCTTTCATTGCATTCAAATCACCCCCCTCTCCCCTCCTGAGCCCTTGTCCAGCTGTGGCTTCAGCAATCCTGCTTCCTTGCTTGCTTTTCATCATGCTGCTCTAGATATTCTGGCTTTGTCTTCTTGGGTGCACTTTTCTGCCTCTGCTTAAACCCCTTGAACATTGACTCTGTCCCCGACCCAAAGTTGCTAGCCATCTCTGTGGGAAATCTCATGCATTCCCTAGGTTTTCATTCTCACTTACATGTAGGGGCTGCACATGGGACCATCTCTGACTACGATCCCTTACTTGAATGTAATCAAAGTATTTCCAGTTACAGGTTGCCACGCTCAAATCCATGACCAATAGGTACTTCAATGCCAGTGTATCCAACATAAAACATCCCCTGGTAGTTGGAGAGGTAGAGACTGCCATTCTTTCTTTAAATGCTAGTGACTCACACTTTCTTACAGATATGGTAACCATCAATCCTGACTTAATACCCATCTACCTCTGAATGCCCCTGTGATGCATCCCCATAAGGGGATGTCCTCTGAATGCTCCTTTCCGTTATTTCAAGTTGCTCTACTTCAAGACATCTGATTCAAATGGTATTTCCTCTGAGAAGGGTGCCCTGAATTCATAACCAGGATGAAGTGTTTGTCCTTGGTCCTCTGCCAGCTGTTCACCCGTCTCATCACACTGTATAGACATGCTATGTATATCTTTTTGCCTCACTTTATTAGTTCAGCTTCTCCAGGGAGGAATGCTATATTCATCAGCACTGCTCAAGTACCTAGATCAGTACTCAGAACCTGATAGGATCTCAAGAAATGTTCCTAAATTTAATAGAAATGACATATCAATGCATCCCAGTAAAGATAAGACAAGCCTTGATATAGAGATAGACACATAGTCTTTTAGACCTCAGACCTTCAAGTCTGGAATTCATGATCACTTTGGTCCATGCCAGAGCTTATTCTTCATGCCTGTTGTACACACAAAATGAGGGTGTGCTCATGACTATAGGCAAGAGCCTGGATGATTTACATGAGTTCTGACAACTCCTTAGAAAGAGAAAGTAGCCCAATCATCTCTGGCTGGGTGATGAGTGTGTCTCATGTTATTTCCAGGCAATGTAAGGTTTTATTTTTGTCGTGCACCAAATGGACTTGGTGTCAGGCAGTCAAATGCCTGGCAATCTGCCCAGCTGAAGGGATAACACGAGTAGTGAATAGAACATTATTGTGTGATAATGATTTCCAGCGGCTATTGAAGATAAATTCCAATGCAAAGTAGAAAGCTTTATTTCCAGGGGAGGAGATATCGATCCTGTGGCCACTGTAAATAACATCAAGTCGCTGGTGGGGAGAGATGTCCTGTCCTGTCATGGGCGTTGAAATCAGACCAGGGGAAGAAATTGCGACCAGAAGTGGGTGCAGACCCACATTTTGGGGGGCAGTTGAACTTTCCCCTGATGCTGCTGTTCATGGACATGCAGGGACATGTCCCAGAGATCAGATGCATCATGTGAAATGTAGCTTCCACCACAGTGGTGGCCAGGATGTTCCTAAATGCGTACCCTGAGACTCCTGTGGATCAACCATGATTTGTCACAGTACAGCCCTGGGATCTTGCTTGGTTCTTTGAGAGAAAATATCATATGAGCTAGAGATAGGTTAGGAGCCTAGGTGACTGAATTATTTTATAGCCTTAATTGTTGGTTTAAACGTGAGTCTCTTTATCAGCATCTTGAGATTGAGAATGTGGTCATTCTTCATTAACTTTTGAAAAACTGATTGTTACAGCCCTTCTAGTTCATAGAATGTTCAATCTAGGGTGGACCTGAAGGGCCATATCTCCCAACCTTTTTCTTTTTTAGCAAGGAAATAACAGCCCAAAGATAAGTAACACACACAGGGTCACATAGTTAACTTGGACTTTTGTTTTTAAAGCATTATCAAAATGAGCCACTCTTTTTAATCTTACTAGGATTCTGGTGGTTGTAGAAGATATCTTCTTTGGGATAGCAGTGATTTATGCCAGAAAGAGAAAATCTCCACTGACACCTTTCTAGTTATTAAGGGTCTAGAGGGGGTGCGGACTCCCCCTAGTTTCAGAGTCTAGAAGATGTGTCTTTACAGTTCTTCCATGGAGAAATGCAGACTACTTGGTGTCCTCATTTTCCTTAGCATTACCCAGAGACCAACTATCAGTGGGCCCTAGAGTTTAAGGTTTCCATCTCCAAGGTCTCTGGGGGCCCAGGACTTCAGTGTCACTAACTTCAGGATCTGTATTGAGTGAGTCTGTGCACCTCAGAGGTCAGTGAAGAACATTTACAGGGTAAATGTTGTAGATCTGTGGCTGGAAGGTCAGCCAGTCAAAAGTCTGCTCAAGTGCCAATCAGATGATGGCAAATGGGTTTCCATTAAATCCAGATAAAACCCAAGAGGCCATTTTGATTAACCTTCAGCAGTAGCTCTATAGTAACTTGGTCATGACACTACTCCCTGGACAGACGGTTAGGAATAGTGATTGGAAGTTTGGATGTTTAGGGGCCAAGGAACCTGGACAGGGGATGCTCTTTGTTTCTTGGAGAAATACCCTCATTGATCCCCAGTGGATCATACCCTGTACTAACTGGACGCTTTGATTAAAGCTTTTGTACTTTCTCAACTGGACAATTGCATTTCTCCCTGTCTCAGACAAGTTTCTGCATCCTTTGGTTCATCAACAAACATTCCTACTGCTGTGGATGTAACAGCACCCAGGTGATAAACATGTCCTCAAATACTAAAGGGACACGCAAGTTCTTAGTATGTACCCGGTCTCCTAGGACCTTGACTATACACAGCTGTAAACTTGTTTATGCTCATATTTCTGATATTTTCCTTCCCAAGGTTTCTGTTTTTCCTTAACTCAAAAAATGAACTTATTTACAAAACAGAAACAGACTAACAGACTGAAAGAACAAATCGATGGTGTTCATTGGGGAAGGATGAGGGGAAGGGATAGTTAGGGAGTTTGGGAAGGACATGTTACACACTGCTATATGTAGAATGTATAATCAACAAGGTCCTACTGTGTAACACAGGGGACTCTGCTCAATGCCTGAATGGGAGCAGAGTTTGGGGGAGAATGGATACATGTATGTGTATGGTTGAATCCCTTTGCTGTCCACCTGAATTTATCACAACACTGTTAATCAGCTCTACCCAATACAAAATAAAAAGTTATTTTTTTTTAATTCTGTTTTTTTTTTTTTTTTTTTTTTTTAGTGGTTGTTGTTGGTTTGCTCTTGGAGAACCTAAAGGACTGTGAATGTAGAGAAATATGAACAGTCTCTTTCTAACAGACCTTGAGTGAATGTGGTATTTCAGCTCTCTGAGATGTTCATTTCAATCTGTAAGAAGCTATGGTTATGATTATACCACCCCAAAGTGAGTTTCCTCTTTCTGTTATTTCTGTAGTTCTCATATCTGTTCCAGTCATTTGGCAGATAATTATACATTGCCTGTGGAGTTATAATTTAACTTTTTATGTATTTATGTTATCTGTGTAAGTGGACTTAGATACTTGGGGGTGGGGAGAACTGAGTATTACTCGTCTTTGTTTTCTCTCTAACACCTAGCAGAATGCTATATGCACAGTCGGCTGTCAAACAATATTTGCTGAATAATCTACCACACAGAATTTCTTAATGCCTCTGCATAATGGTCCCAGAGAGTATGTTGCATAAAAAGAGACAGTATTCTTCGCAGTATTAAAATATTCGCTGAAATGTTATAATAGTGAAAAGTCTGCAGATTAAATGTTCCAGGCAGTGTAAATTGGCTGTTGGTATGTGTGTGTGCGCCCATGCACACATGAGCATTTTTGTGTGCGTATATTGGGGAGCCTTTGCATTTTGTCTCTAATTTCGGGAAACTTCATCAGTCCCTCTGATGTGAAGGATAGAGAACGCTACCTGGATAATGGATGTCTTGCTATGGATGGTGAGGCAGTCGTGTCTCACCCAGAAAATCATTAAATCCCAGATTTCAGCTTGTCTGTCTATCACCTGTCATCAGCAGCAAATCTGCTTTAGCAGCCAAGAATTCCCTTATCTCTCGTTGACTATGGACCGTGCACTGCCGCTTTCTGTAGATGCGAGATAGAGCCGCATCGTTCCCCGGAGGTGACAAGGATGTAATTTACAGTCTCAATCTGCTCTTGTTACCGTGTAATTACAGAGTTATTACATGGTCGTTTGTTCCTGATGGACACCAGCAAGCTCTGTTTCTTGTCTTATGCAACTAAGGATGTTCAGTCTCTTCGGCCTGGAGTGTTAAATATGTACTGGGGAGGAAGGACAGGGACGGTGCGGGATGAGATGTTGATTATCCATTCGTCTTCCTGAATGGGCCTGGTGTTTATAGCAGCATCCTGAGCCTTCCCTCCCCTTGGCTCCAAGTTCACATTTGCTCCTTAAGAAAGATGGAGACAGTATTTGATGGCGTGGGGGGCGGGATGGGTGTAAGACATATTCTGTCCAGTCCCACCCAGGAAGAGGTGGCAATATCAACCTCGAGATTATGTCACCACCTCTTGTCGTTTGAGGTTCATGTTAACACAGTACCTCTTGGAAGAAAGCTTTCTTTTCATAATGAAGAGGAGAGGAAATCATTTGAGTGTGTAATTCAGTATCACAGAGAAGTCAGGAGAAGTTTCTGGCACCTGCCGAGCATTACCCAGGGAATGCTGTGTCTGGAACTCAGATGACAGGCCTGGATTCCTTCCACTCGAATGAATCTCAGTGAACTCCTGCCTTCAGGAGCCAGCTCACTGTTAGAAGCACAAGTACTAGGACCCATGTGAAGAAATTTGAAGAGTGCTCCACACTTGCTTGAGTGGCTTAGGACAGGCTCCTCCACTCTAGGCTTGTATGTATTCATTACCAGCGGATTGTGTGATACCACTTCATTTTCTGAGGGTGTCTAATATGTGTGAAATTTTAATTTAGGAGAAAATGGTCCTCGTGGGGCATTTCAAGAAGTGTGACGGACGCTGCGTTCGGATGTGGGTGGTACACTTTTCGGCGCAGGCATGCAGGTCAGGAGACTTGAGTTCTGGTCTCAGGTTTCCCCCCTAATCTGTGTCATCCAGAGCCACTCCCTTGCCTGCCCGGGCCTCAGTCGCCCTCTCTGACTGGTGATCAGTGGATCAGACTATGGCTGGGGTCCCTTCTAGCTCTGACAGTTGTCTGACTCCATGTTTGATGACCTGCAGATGAGTCTTTGAAAGCGGGTGACGTCTTGGGTCCACGGTCACGTAGAGACAATACCCACTGTTGTTAGCAGGCGAGCATTGCCCCTCCTGGGAGGCAAGAAGGTGCTGGTGTGCCCGTCCCATTTCAGTTGATGGAGTGCTATGAATCATTAAGCTCTCTGCCGCTTCTCTCTGCTCAAAACACCTTGCTGATTTAATTAAAATCCTTTTTTTTTTCACCTTTGAATGGCTGAAAACCAGCACTAATTATAATGTAACTGCTATGTAACTAATATGTGCAGGTAATATTGTGATTATATATAGACAGCCATATGCTACGAGGCAGCCATTCTCCCTGCCGTTAAACTGCTGAAGCGGATGACTCCGTGTCCGTGCACAAAGTAATTGCACCAAACTAATTTGTGTTTGCAAACAGATCCCAAATTAACTATGTAAATAGGCAGATCTGCAAACAAAATATTAACATGTGCATGTGTGCACATGCAGTTGGCCGATGGGTGATTTTCTACCCTGCACAAGTGATGTTGGTGAGAAGAAGCAGGGTCTGTCTGTGCTGTGAGTTCCCTTCCCAGCTTGAGTTTCTCTGAATTCTTGTCCCATGTGACACTGTTTGAATGTGATATTGGAGGGCAGTCTCATTTTGTTTTCGCTAAGCATAAAGCATCATTTCCATCAGTCTACCTTTCTTGGCCTCCCTTGCTATCCCCATGCATTCTTTGGCCAATGATGCTTACAGCATACCCATCTGTGGCTAAGGGTTTAATGCAAAGTGAAGTTTTTTCCACTGTAAAGAGAGAAGTTGGTTTTCTGGCCTGGCATGTGTTATTGTCCCAAGGACTGCATACGGTCTTTTGAGTCAACCAGGGCAATTTGCAATCGTGATCCACCTTGGGCGAGACCCTGGACTTCTCTAAGTCTGTTTGCTTGTGTAAAAGGACAGGTGTGGCATTGGGACTTGCCTTCTAGGGCTGTTTGGAGGAGGAAGTGCATGTGTGGGGGTAGCATTAGCCCAGGATCAGGGGTCCTTCGGTGCCTGATGCCACTTGGGCACAGTCCTCCCCGGCTGTCCCAGCGCAAGTTCCTGGAAGTCCCGTTGGCAGAGGAAAGACTGATTTCAGGGAGGTTCCTGAGAAGGAAGCCCATGGTAGTAGCCAAGGTTCTCCAGAGAAACAGAACCAGTAGGATTTATAGGGAAGAGAACAATTGTCCTAGGAGTCAGCTCCGGAGGTCATGCAGGCTGAGGGCGTGCTCCTGTGATCTACCGTTGGATGCTGGAGATCCAGGGATGCTGATGACGTAATTCGGTCTGAGTCTGAAGACCCGAGAACCAGGAGCTCCAGTTCTGTGGGCAGGAGAAGGCAGACATCCTAGTTCAAGGATACCTAGTGCTTTTGTCCACTCTGGGCCCTTGCTGGATGGATGATGCCTGTTTGCATTGGTGAGGGGGTCCTCCGGCAGAGATGCTATCTGGGTGATCTGGGTGATGTAATTAGCTATCTGGACTGCCCTTAGCCCAGTAAAATTGACACATAAAATTAAACATCACAGCCCCTGAAAGATCACACCTGCCTGCCTCCTGTGTCCTCTGCACCCTCCACTGGGTCCAACACCTTTTCCTCCAGGAAGGAGCTCCGGGCTCATGGTGGTGCTCCACCAGGCAAGCCCCCATCCTTCACCCTTCTGACCTGCTCCTTGTTCTGTTCAAGCCTGGTTCCTGGGGCCCAGCTCTGCAGACTTGGCCTGCCCCTGGGCATTTATGTTGAGCAGGGTGTTTGTGGGCACAGTGGCCAGGCTGGTCTCTGGGGGTCCCTTGGTCTAGCTGCTTCCCCCTCCCCAGGTCTTCACTCTGACCCCGCTTTCCCCAGTGCCCCCCACAAACACGGGATGGCAGAGCAGCCCTAACTCCCACTCACAGCCTCCATCCTTTTTCTTTCCCTGTGCTAGTTTTTCTTTTTTCAGAGCCGTCATCACCTTCTAATATTTTATGTTTTCCTTATTTGTATTGTTTGTCATCTGTTTCTCCTCACTTGCTTATGAGCTCCTTCCAAGTAGGGCCTTTGTTTTGTTCATTAAGGTTTGTGAAAGAGCTTGGTCTGTGCCTGGCAGTAGAAGGGTCCCTTGTAAGATTTATCACAGCTTTGCCAGCTCTCTGACCATGGGCACATCCCTTGAGCACCCAGTTTCTTTATGCATATAAAAAAAGGGTAACAGCCAGTCCCATGGTTGTTGCAAAGACTCAATTCGTTGGTTACATGGAAGTCCCTGACAGAATTCCTAGCACATTTTAGGAATGCATGTTTATTTTGCCCTTCTGTGTATAAATTAGACTAGCTGGAGTCTTCCACACCCAGTATTTAGAAAGAAAGCGGGGTTCAATTACATTTATCTAGATGAGGGCTTTTCTTTGTCTAAAATGCACACATCAGCCTGTGTATTGTTTTTGCTCTTCATTTTATGGTGTGTGTGCATGCCTGTGTGTCTCGTGGTGGCTTGTTTTTTAGGGGAACTATTTTTGTTTTGTTATTTTTTTCAATTTGTAGTCAAGGCAATGGCGAGCACCAGAGGAGAATCAGGTGGAACTGATGATGGGAACGTGGAAGCAAAGGACGTTCACTAGACTCAGCCGGAAGTGCCGATAGCAAAGGACGTTCATTTGTCAAATCCACTCACATGTATTCAGAATAACCTGAAGCATATTTGGACAGGCATGCGTTTTATTTTTGTCTCTCGGCCTTAATGTGCTGACTTGTATGATTATTAAACTATAATTCCCGGCAATAGATTGCTGTCACTCATTGGGTATGAATGTGCAATCACCAGCAAGCTCGAGGTTCAGGAGTCTTGATTCTCTGTTCAGTGGGCACAGAAGAAGGAGCATTGCTGATGCCAGAAGCTAGGGCAAACTCCCACTGTGTTCCTGAGTCACTGGAAGGTTCTAAGTGATAATGGATTTGGAACCAGAAGACATAGGAACCAGTTCCAGCAGTATGACTTTGAGAGGCCCACTGGACCGCTCTGAACCTTAATTTCCTCATCTGTAAGATGGGGAGAATGTTGTTGTATTGTGAAGATCAAGTAAGTTGCATCTATTGGCAGATTAATAAACTGTAAAATGGTAACTCTGATTTTGTAATTTGACATTATCCATCCTGAGTTAGTACTCAGTTTTCCAGCTTGGGAAATGAGTACCAGATGGCACTAGTGGTAAAGAACCCACCTGCTAATGCAAGAGACACAAGAGACGTGGGTTCGATCCCTGGGTCTGGAAGATCCCCTGGAGGAGGGCACAGCAAGCCACTCTAGTACTGCTGCCTGGAGAATCCCATGGACAGAGGAGATTGGCAGGCTATAGTCCATAGGGTCGCAAAGAGTCAGACATGGCTGAAGCATGCACTTAGCATGCACGCATACATCATTTCTGCAAGATTGGAAAGTGGTCACCCATTATGGCTGCTGCCTGTACCACTGGGTCAGTTCAAGCACGTGACTGCGTTATTCTCACCATAGCTGAACGCAGGGAAAACCAGACCCAGCACCGGATAGTCAGGAAAAGCTGGGATTATTGTTGTCCCAGCAGCATCCACTGGGTCTGAGAGGAGAGGAGAGCGTTCAAATGGAAGACTCATGCAAAGATTAAAAGTGCTAATTGAATAACGTTGACACATATACACTACCGTGTGTAAATAGGTAGCTGGTGGGACGCTGCTATATAGCACAGGGAACTCAGTTCTGTGCTCTGTGACGATCTAGAGGGGTAGGATGGAGGGTGGGAGGGAGGTCCAAGAGGGAGGGGACACATGTATACATATAACTGATTCACTTTGTCGTGAAGCAGAAACTAACAAAGCATTATAAAGTAATCATACTCCAATAAAAAAAATCACCAAGGATCTCTACTGTGCATCTTCTCCAGATCAAAATTATATCTTCTTTCTGTGTCCCCCGGGCATCCCACAGCTGTGTGAGAAGATGAACAGTACAGGACAGAAGGGCTGGAAAAGGCGAGAGAACCAGGCTGCCCCCGCTTCCTGTTTCGAGTGTTTCCTGGGGCAGGAGGTTAATCGGTCTCCATGCATGTGTGTCCTGTTAGTCGCTCCATTGTGTCTGACTCTCTGCAATCCCCATGGACTGTAGCCCGCCAAGCTCCTCCGTCCATGGGGTTCTCCAGACAAGAATTACTGGAGTGGGTTGCAATTTCCTCCTCCAGGGGATCTTCCCGACCCTGGGTTGGAACCCGCGTCTTCTGCATTGGCAGACGGATTCCTTACCACTGAGCCACCTGGGAAGCCCCTTCAGTCTTCATAGGGTTGTAGACGGTGAGAGTCACCTAAAGAGATCCAATTCCAGCACCGTCTCTGCTTCCCAGAGTGTGTCTCATGGAGCAAGCCTAGAGCAAGGGGCTGCGGTCAGATGGGGCGAAGAGGGCTTTTCTTGCAGAAACAGCTTGCTTATCGGGTTTGTGGTCCTGTGATAATCAGGTTCACATCTCTGCAGGCAGGAAAGGGTTAAGCTCGGACACTGTGTGGGAGGCTGCAGATCTGAAGGAAATGGAAGGTGATGCTGACAGTGTTGCTAGAAGGAAGAGAAGTGGAGAAGGACTTGGAGAGACAGGAGTGGACCAGGCGGAGTCATGGGCCAGCCCTCAGAGATGCAGTGGGAATGAGACGGCTCTCTTAAAAAACAGATAACACTTCTTTTTTCAGTTTATAATTCTATACCTAGAGCTGTCTGAAGTTATTCCTTGGGTGCATTTCCTTATTTTTAGCTTCTTTTACAAACATAAATCATGAAGGATAATATTACATACAAACATAATATGAATTTCTATGTGAGCGGTTATTGTTCAGACACATGATTTCAATGACTATTTAACATTCTATTCTATGGTTAGTCCACCAGTTCCTTAAATACAACTCAGCAGGAAAGTCATGGAGGGTCCTCAGCTCCCAAGTTTGAGTACTGCTAAGTCAGAGCTGGGGTTTCTTCCGAGCATGTTTCTTGGTGTGGATCAGCTGGCAGTGGGGTTGCTTTCTGGTCTGGGGTTTCTCCATCCCTGGTGCAGGGGGCAGGCCCGATTCTCAGTGTTCACAGTCACCAGCTCACTTTCTTGGACCTGGAAGAGCTGACCATTTTTTCTAGAGCCCTTGCTGAACTCCCACTGTTTCTGGACAACTACTGGTGGGTCCCCAGCAGTGTTTGGATGGAAAATAAAGAGGTGAGAGATTCCTGTTGTCCTGGTTGTGTATAGAAAAGTAGCTGCTTATATACATTAAGAAACTGCAACGTATTTTATCTATGCAGCTGCCTGTCTCTCCTACCGAACTGTAACCATCCTCTTTACTGCATGACCTTGGACGAGTTACTCGACATACTCAACCCTCCTTTTCCACAAAATGGGGATAAAAAGAGCATCTACTTCATAGGATGGTTTTGGGAATTAAATGAGATAAATAAGATCCTGTGCTTAGCATAGAAGCTGGCAACCAGTAAGTGTCCAAGAAACGAGAATTCTTGTGTTTTTGTCATTGTTGCTATCATTCTGACCTTTTCTACAGCGGAGACTGTATTGTGTTTATCTTTGTCGGAGACAGTCAATAAATATTTGTTGAATTAAGCTAACTGTTCTAAGTAAAAATGAATAAGTAAGAAAAAAGAAAAAAAAAATCTATCCCTTTAAATAACGGTGCAGCACTTCCACTGACCAGTGCAGAAAACACACATCCTTACTGTGAGGATGTGAGTTATTATCTCTGAATAAACATAAGCCTTTCATATGACCTAATGATTAATGACTTAGGCAAGGAAATTTTAATACCATTAATAAAAAATTAAGCAGCAAGCGTTCACCACTCTTTTGACAGTGTCAGGCTGTCACCTGTTCTCCTGGGGACAACAGGTTTCCGGGAACATGCTGAGTACAGAAAATAGATCATCCCTAGACAGTGCTCCCCATGTTCTCTGTGTCTTTCTGATCATCACGTGGGATGGAGACAAGATACTCCATAGAGAGAAGAAAGGGCCACGAAGCAGAGGGACCAGCTGAGTGTTCTGTCTGCCTACCATCTGTCCTGCATCCATCCGGTCATCCATTCATCCATTTGTCCATCTACTGTCCACCCATCCATCTGTCTATCCATCCATTCTTTCATCCATACATTTTTTTATCCATTTATCCATCCATCAGTCTATCCATTCGTTAATCCATCCATCCACCCACCCACCCATCATTCTATCTCGTATCCTTCAGTCTCCTTTGCTAAGTCTTCTATGCTCTTACAAACTAGGATCTGAAATGACATCGGTCATTCAAGCAAGAATGAACATGATTCTGGCACTGAATGCCCAGGAAGGGAATCTTATTCAGTTATCTAAACAATCTTTTAGTGTTGAGGCCAGATTTCAGCCAACGTATCCAGGCCAGTTCAGTTCAGTTCAGTCGCTCAGTCGTGTCTGACTCTCTGCGACCCCATGAACTACAGCATGCCAGGCCTACCTGTCTATCACCAACTCCTGGAGTTTACCCAAACCCATGTCCATTGTGTCGGTGATGCCATCCAACCATCTCATCCTCTGTCATCCCCTTCTCCTCCTGCCCTCAATCTTTCCCAGCATCAGGGTCTTTTCAAATGAGTCAGCTCTCTGCATCAAGTGACCAAAGTATTGGAGTTTCAGCTTCAGCATCAGTCCTTCTAATGAACACCCAGGACTGATCTCCTTTAGGATGGACTGGTTGGATCTCCTTGCAGTCCAATGGACTCTCAAGAGTCTTCTCCAACACCACACTTCAAAAGCATCAATTCTTCTGCACTCAGCTTTCTTTATAGTCCAACTCTCACATCCATACGTGACCACTGGAAAACCCATAGCCTTGACTAGACAGACCTTTGTTGGTAAGGTAATGTCTCTGCTTTTTAATATGGTGTCTAGGCTGGTCATAACTTTCCTTCCAAGGAGCAAGTGTCTTTTAATTTCATGGCTACAATCACCATCCGCAGTGATTTTGGAGCCCAGAAAATTAAAATCAGCCATTGTTTCCACTATTTCCCCTTCTATTTGCCATGAAGTGATGGGACTGGATGCCATGTTAGTTTTCTGAGTGTTGAGCTTTAAGCCAACTTTTTCACTCTCTTCTTTCACTTTCATCAAGAGGCTCTTTAGTTCTTCTTCACTTTCTGCCATAAGGGTGGTGTCATCTGCATATCTGAGGTTATTGATACTTCTCCTGGCAATTGTGATTCCAGCTTGTGCTTCCTCCAGCCCAGCGTTTCTCATGATGTACTCTGCATATAAGTTAAATAAGCAGGGTGACAATATACAGCCTTGACGTTCTCCTTTTCCTATTTGGAACCAGTCTGTTGTTCCATGTCCAGTTCTAACTGTTGCTTCCTGACCTGTGTACAGGTTTCTCAAGAGGCAGGTCAGCCTGATGCTAATTCCTGGATATCCCTTATGCATACTTTGTCTACAAGTCTTTGAACAGCAGTGTTTCCACATCAGATGCCATTTATCTTTTCCTTCCAAGGCATGGTTTCAAACCATCACTTGAAAGCAAAAATCCCAAATTTCTAAAACCAGAATTCTCAAACTTCAAAACTAAGGGAGTCTGCCAGAACCTCACCATCGCTGAAATTTCTGAGCACGTATGAGCTCCCTAGCCTCAGCTCCACCCCTGACCCTCGTGGACTGGCTGGACGATGTGTACCCTCACATCTTTGACATCCTTGCTGTCCCTTGGGCCCCCATGTTTTCTCACATCACTGTTCGGAGACCAAGAGAAGAGAACTCCTTCCCAGTGAACTGCTCCTTGGCATGGTCTTGAGGACTCCATCCTGCTCTTGACCCATATGAGAGTCCTTTGCAAGCAGAGCTGAGTGGGTCAACTGCATGCTGTCTAGAGTGTGTGGTCTGGTTGCCTGTATAGCCCCAACTCCCTCCTTCTCTATGCTGACCTAACTTTTCATCCTGAGTTTCATATCGTTTCTCTGCGGCCATGTGCACCTGTGTGTGTGCACGTAAGTGTATGCTCATACCTACTCTTCTCAGCTACACTTAAACTTTTAGGAGGAAGATGCTATTCCTTCTTTATCAGCTTTTTGGCTGAGCCCAGAGAATAGGAATGAACCTGAGTGTCTCAAACACATTGCTGCCTGCTGGATCACAGGTGTCCTCTTCTGCTGAATCTGAAGGCATGCTTGTGGAGCAGCAGTGCCCCCCACCCTCATGCCTACACCCCTCGCCCCTCCCTCCAGCTCCAAGCAGAGCCCAGGCGCCGCCCTGGAAGATCAGATTACCTTCTGTGCTGTATAACGATCTCTGGGTCGTCACCACACAGAATCTGGCAGCGGGTGCACCCTTCTTTGCTGCCAAGGACAGAGGGGCTGATATTATCTATTGGGGGTGAAAAGCAGGGCCACTGAAGCTCATGAATCTTTGTATTCCCTCTGGAAACAGAAGAACAGACTCTTCTCACACATCAAAGTGGAAAGAGTCCTTTGCTTCTTGTCATGGTTCCAGAGTCCCTCTGAAGCCATGTGTGAGAAAACCGTGTGAGTGTGGTAGACATTGGTGGATGGTTGGTCCCAGCTGGCAGGGACAATGGCTCAGGGACCCAGAGTTAAGAAACCCCAGCAGAAGTCACCTTGGTTTCAGGATTAGCATCCTGACATTCTTGGAACAGATAAACAGAGAAACCAGGCCAAACCAAGCAGCCGCGGTGACAACATCAACCCACAGAAATAACCAAAACTGTGATCTCAGTAACCCGAGAGCTACAACTGCTAAAACGCACGCCAGCCACCGGCTTGTGCCTGGGGCCAGGCGGGAGCACATCTGAAGAGTCAGCCATTGTCCTATGAGAGACTGTACATAACTAACCCCGGAGAAAAAGACTCCTGGATTATGACCCAGGATTTTTGTTTGTATTTTGCTAATTATAAGCCCCAAAGCAAGGAAATGTAGCTTCTCAGGTGTGACCAAGCCACAAGAAATGCAGTGCAAGGAAAATATAACTGCAAGGTGATGTGCCTTCCTGACTTCAGGGTTGCACACCTCACATGCCTACTGATGAGAAGCAACAAAAAGAACAACTCAGACCTGTGTGAAACAGAAGAGAAAAATCCGAGTGTCAAGTATGTCTGCAAAAACTCACAAGCGACCCCTGGAGGAAGACGTTGGCAGATGACCCAGGAATGGAGACCATAGTGGGTCACGTGGGCATGAAGCATTTCCAAGGAGAAAGGAGAGTGAGTTTTCCCCTGTGTCTGTCACCGCTGTTGGGACTGGTTACTCCTGAGGAGGTTTGCTGGGTCCTTTAATCCAGTCAGCCTCCTGCCGGCAAGCAGAGCTGGGAGAGGCAGAGATGGAGATGACAAAGAACAGGAGGCAGGAGGTGGCAGCCCCAGTGAACAGAGGACCCATCCCCCAAAAACATAGCTTCTGAAGTCAACAAAGGCTTTCTGGAAGCCACGGTTGGTGGGAGGATCATGCCCTCCACCTGCAGCCTCGCTGGTTGTCAGCACTGCTGGTGATGTTCATTTCATCTCCCTCACCTGGGACCATTATATGATGTCAGTCCTGGTGGCTGGTGGGTCTGCACTTTACCTGGGAGACAGGCACAGCGCTGGGTTCAGCTGAAGGTGCCATGGGGAAAGCTGGAGGGAAGAGAAGACAAAGCAAAGAGGGACATGCATTCCACTTAGCTCAGCCAGGAGGGCAGCCTTTAAAGCTCTTGTGTGTTTGATGTACCGGCTACCTGATGGAGGTGGAGCTCCAACTCAGGGGAACCAGTGGCATTTACCTAACTGAGGCCACTGGCAGCGTGACAGAGTCGGGTGATCTGTAAGGTACAGTTCCGGCGAGGCAGAAAAGGAAAGACGACCTCAACAGAAGTAGGTTACCTTTATTCAGGCAAGGAGGGGCGACAGTCGGCCTAATGACCAGGCTGAGCGCCGAAAGGGATCAGGGAGGCTTCATACTTATAGGGAGGTTTGTGGAAGCGATAAAGGAAACGTCAATCAGGCGGGATATTTTGAGTATTCTTTTGTTGAGATGACACTTGTAGTTGGGCAGGGGGTGATAAGTCTTTTGGGCGGGTGTAGGGGGTGGTAGGTTTTTGGACAGGGGGTGATAAGTTCTGGATAGATGCAGCTGGCCTGGAGCATCAGGATGGAACTAAAGTTATGCTTTGTTTTCTCCGAAGTTAGATGATTCAGCAAGGGGCCTTTGAGACTGTTGTTTTCTTTTCTAGGCCCAAAAGACTCCTTCATGATCTAGGGTTTAAAGAAAAAACACTGGCGGGATAATGGGGAGGGCAGGAAGGCTAGAAGGGAGGCATAGGTGTCCATTTCCTTTAGTGCTGCATGATGCTTGAACGCCAACTGTTTAGCTGATGAGTATCCATCCAGGGAAGTGACGGGAGACCCACTGCCCAGTTTCAGGCTATTAGAAAGGTGGAGCCTGGACCTGAAGCTGGTGGGCTCCCAGAGCTGCCTCCTTCTCCCTGTCTTCTGGAGCGGCAGGACAGTCCACAATTGGTCCTCACGGCCAGTGTGGGCGAGCACACCTCTTCATGATCTGTCCTTTCTGGAGATTCTTGAAATAGGTTCACAGGAGACAAAGGAGGGGAGGGAGAGGCCAGGCAGTCATGTCCCTGGAGGAGGTGCAGTCAGTAATCCTTCACTGTATACTGGCGCCGCGTGTGGTCAGACCATGGAGAAACCACCCCTTCCTCCATGGGTGTTATTCTCAAGGGAGGAGACAGACACCAGCACAGCACAGCACATCTGGGCTTCAGAGGGGACTGTGTGCAGTGGAGGGCTTGCAGGAAACGGAGTCTAGACCGCAGAGGCCAGGAGCTTCACGCCGAAGAGCCATTGCATCAGGCACTTCAAGGATGGAG
Organism: Dama dama; assembly: GCF_033118175.1. NCBI lineage: Eukaryota > Metazoa > Chordata > Mammalia > Artiodactyla > Cervidae > Dama > Dama dama. Next base: position 16,219,531 of record NC_083682.1, read on the forward strand.
AGGAGGCGGTTAAGCAAGAGGGAGGGCACAGCTTCACCAGGGACAAAACCTCCCAAGACCGGAGCAGCTGAGCACACTCATCTGAAGGCCATTGACTCCAGGGCAGAGCATAGGATGCTGCATGGGCGATGGGGGGATGTCTCCCTTTCGTCCTTATTTGCTTGTTCCTGCTGCTTGTCTTTTCATAGTTACATGGGACTCCTCCCTACAGATAGGGAAGCAACTTTACCACCTCTTCTGCATCACTGTGTCTAACTGGTAGTAGGAACTCCGTTAACAGGACTTGATGTGTCAGAGCCAAACCCTGTGTCAGGAGGTGGAGAGGATGTGCTGGTGCCCACTGCTTGGATAACCTTGACCAGGAGAGGTGTCTTGATTCTTGGTTAAGCATCTCCTCTCCGGAGTCAGATATATGTCAGCTTGAATCCTAGCTCTGTGACTACATAATCTAAGTCTCAGTCACATCTGTAGAAAACTACAGATGATATCTGTCTTCATTCACCTGCAAATAATGATGATGGTGAAAATGATACTTTTATGCCGGGCACAGTCCTGAGTATTTCACAGGTATTAACTAATTCAGTGCTTACCGTGGCTCTGTAAGGAAGGGAATATTATTATTATTCCCACTGTACAGATGAGTAAGCTGAAGCCCTAGGGAGTTATTACACAGTGACCATGGGTTGGAGCCAGAGTGTGATCCATGGTCTTTGGATCCTGAATCTGCACACTCAGCTATCATGTGTTATTACATTTTCAGTCTTTTGGGGGTCTGGAATTGTGGGCAATGCTATGTCCTGAGAGACTGGATGGGGAGGAATTGAAGCTGCCACAGTGAGCCAAGATCCCCTTTTACCCCTCCCTCAGTATATAATTTTTTATTAGTATTAATTTTATTTATTTATGTATTGATTATGCTGAGTCTTTGTTGCTGCGTGCAGGCTTCCTGTAGCTGTGGTGAGCCGGGGCTCCTCTCTAGTTGCGTGTATGGGATTCTCATTGTGGTGGCTTCTCTTGTTGTGAGCATAAGCTCTAGGGAGCACAGGCTTCGAGGCTTGTGGGCTTCAGTATTTGCAGCTCTTGGGCTCCAGAGCACAGGCTCAGTAGTTGTGTGTGCAAACTTAGATGCTTCATCACACGTGGGATCTTCCCAGACCAGGGATCAAACCCATGTCCCCTTCACTGGCAGGCAGATTCTTAACCACTGGACCAGGGAAGTCCCTGTATCATTCTTTTGTTGGAGGCTATTATTTATCTGTGATGTTTGCCTCTGGTGTCTCTGGGGTGAGGAGGGAGGGACCAGAAGGGGAAGGACTGAGTCCCTGGTGGTAGAGGACTGACAGATTGCCAGCAGGATGGGCCAGGTGCTCCCTTCTCCCCGATCATCCTTGAAGGAAGAGTCCTCGCTAAGCCCCGCCACCCTGGGCTGTTCTCCCAGCCACTCCATCTACAGTTTTGATCCAGAACGCACCGGGCAAAGCCACGTAAAAGCTTTCTCAAGTGCTGAGTCCATTTCAGAAATGATTGTCGGGAACTCAGGAATGCAGGCAGCTTATTGCACTGTGATCCCTGCAGATTGGATTCAGTGCTGTGTGAGCTGACGGAGTGATGGGCTGACCCTGCTGGTGGGGTCACCTGCTGATTGCGCCCTGCGGCCCTGCTGCTCCTTTCCCCGGCTGTGGAGAGACTGGAGGCAAGAGGATCAATTGAATTGGTGGAGGAGGTTTCACCTTTAAAATGTGGGGGGGAAAAAAAATCAAACTTCGTATATAGAAGTTGATGTAATTATTAAAAAATAAAAATATTGGCATGTTAAGAAAATACCCAACTGGTTTAGAAAAAAATGTTTTCTAAATCCTCAACAGACATTTATCCAGAGGAGGAATATTCACTAAGCCAAATTTGCTCTTAATCCTTAATCCACAAGTCTATGATCCCTGATTTCACCAAGTAAGAGCTGGCATGAATGCTAATTGGAATCCTGGACTCTCTCCCTCCCTCATCTCTTCTGTTTTTGGAGGCCAGCATTTTATGTTTGGAAGTCCTGCCTTGTTTTCCCTCGGGGGGCCTCGTGTTTGAATGACACACCCCACTATTCTCTTTGCATTTTTAGTGTAAATGGTACTTTATCGGTGAAAATAGGAATCTTGTCAACAGCCCCCAGCTCCACCAGGCTTATCAGGGAACCAGAGAGAGAGAATGAGATTCAGAGAGATGTACCTGGCCTGGTTCATTCCAGGAGAGTGATAGATGGTAGCATTTCTGGGCAAGACATGGCAGGAAATCTGACAGACAGGAATTAAGGCACCAAATGGAAAAGTCAATCGCTTATTCACTCCAAGTTTCATAGCTGAAGGAAATGTTATTTGATTTTGAGGCTCCCTCCTTCCTCTCTTTCTGCAAGGCAGGAAGTATAGAAGAATTAATTCTGTCTTCACAATCATTTTCCAGGACCAGCGAATCTGTGTTTGTGTGTGTGTAAATTCTCATTTAAACTTGTACTAATGTTTAGCAAATGTGTGTTTCTCAACAACATTAGGTCTTTCAAAGCCTCATGTAAGTAAAAGGCTGTGATTCCTTTTCTCAGAATGTCTCCTGTCATTTCCAAGATAGGCCTAATGCAAGAGTGAAAATAATAAAAATTTAAAAAATAACAATACTACTTTTCTGTATTATTCATCTTATTTGTACACCGTTTGATGGATTTTATACTTGCATTGCATTGCAAGTAAATTGCTAACAGCAATGGTATACCATTGACACAAATACTTATCAACTAAACACCGGGCATAGGTGATATAAAATGTTGCTTGCACTGACCCTGGGACCAAGTTGCTGCCATGTTCCTTGCTTACCAGGGAGAAGTTCAGGCTTGAAGAGTTGATTCATGTCCCCAGGATCCCCCACCAACTAAGGGGTAGAATTGAGGTTTGGTCCAAGCCACATTGACACTGGAACCTGACGTCTTCAAAGGTTTGTTCTCCCTGTGTTCAAAGTGAGGATAGGGCCAAAAAATGAAGGACAGACCCAGACACTAGATTCAGGTCTTGTTAACTCTTACAACTGCTCTTCTCACCCTGCTGAGGCCAAGGATAAGGATAATCTTGTCACCGAAACAGGAATTCCTGTAGGGTGCCTTCCAGTCACCCTCTCAATGCAAGAGAAAAGGGTTCTGAGATTCTGGGCCAATGTATGCATGGTCCCTTGGAATGTGGGAAGGGAGAGAGGATTAGTGAGGGTGGAGGCAGACCTTCTGAGCATGAAATACTATGAAATGAAGAAACACTCTCTTCTCCCCAACCCCAGCCTTCCAAATAAAATTCTTACAAAATTAAGCAAATGCTTGCTTCAAAACTTCAGATAGAGCATTCATCATCTCTAAAGCTGCCCAGGTATTCCCTGAAACGGAAGGCATGTAGTGACCATGTGCTCTTTCTTTTCCTCAGACTGATTACTCTGATCGGTCGGTTCCCTTTGTAGCCATGGGCTTCCCAGGTGGCTTAGATGGTAAAGAGTCTGCCTTCAATGCAGGAGACCCAGTTTGGATCCTTGGGACAGGAGGATCCCCTGGAGAAGGGGATAGCAACACACACCAGTATTCTTGCATGGAGAATTCCATGGACAGAGAAGCCTGAAAGGCTATAGTCCGTGGGGTCCCAAAGAGTTGGACACGACTGAGCGACTAACACTTTCACTTCATTTTCAGTAACAGCTGTCAGCTCCCCACCAGAACTACTGCTGTTGTCCAGTAGCTAAGTTGTGTCCAACTCTTTGTGACCTGTGAACTGCAGCACTCCAAGCTTCCCTCCTTCATCATCTCCCAGAGTAGTTGCACTGATTCTTGGAGTCTATTTACAGTAGCACCGATAGGGTTACCCAACAAAATTCAACCAAGAAATAAAATTAAAATAAAATAGTGTGCCTTGGCTTCTGCTGCACAAGCGGCCTGAATTTGATCCATAGCTGTGTACATTCCATAGAAGAGTTGGGATTATCACCTTCTAGTCTTGATTTATTTATTTATTTTCTTTAAGCAAATCTATCAATGTAGTTACAAAGCCATTGTCTACATTATCTGTGGATGAAAGTAATTGATTCCTATTAGGGTCATAGTCATTGAAAATAACCAAATGATTTTTAAATTAATTTTTATTGGAATATAATTGCTTTGGGCTTCTCTGGTGGCTCAGACAGTAAAGAATCTGCCTGGAATACAGGAGACCCGGATTTGATCCCTGGGTGGAGAAGATCCCCTGGAGGAGGGCGTGGTAACCCACTCCAGTGTTCTTGCCTGGAGACTCGCATGGTCATGTAGTCCTAATTCACTCTGTTGTCGTTGTTAAGTCACTAAATTGTGTCCAGCTCTTAGTGACCCCATGGACTGCAGCACACCAGGCTTTCCTGTCCTTCACCATCTCCTGGAGTTTGCTCAAACTCATGTCCATTGGGTAGGTGATGCCTTCCAAGCATCTTGTCCTCTGCATGTCCGTCCCATGGACATGTAGCCCTCCCAGAGTTGGATGTGATTGAGTGATTGCCATTTTTATTTTTCTATAGTTGCTTTGCAGTGCTGTGTTAGGTTATATTGCTCAGTGAAGTGAATTGGGAAAGACTGAGGGCAGGAGGAAAAGGGGGCGGCAGAGGACGAGATGGTTGGATGGCATCACCGACTCGATGGACATGAGTTTGAGCAAGCTCCGGGAGATGGTGAAGGACAGGGAAGCCTGGTGAGCTGCAGTCCACGGGGTCACAAAGAGTTGGACACAATTTAGTGACTGAACAACAACAGAGTGAATTAGCCGTACACCACAAATGTTGAGTGCACTTCCATGTAAAATCCATTCTCTGAGTATCTCAAAGCAACTTTGTGTTTATTATGGCTTTTCTACTCAAAATACTCCTTTAAGATGGGAAGGTGATATGGTAATCTTCACATTAGAGAAGAGAAATCAATGGAAGCAGAGTTAGTTTGCCAGTGTGTCTTTGTGCTGGCGACTGTAAGTGGATCAGGTAACATGATTCCACTGAGACCCAGGTGCAGTGGGAGAAGGAGGGAGCAGCCCGAAGGGACACCCCAGCTCGGGAGCCACTGGAGACTTAGGGGTATCACCAATCTACTTTGAGTGGAATAAAGGAGTCCCTTTAGGGAGTACTGCTGACTTTCCTAAAGCTAGTCCAAGTCTTTGTGTAGCTTATGACAAACTTAGCCAGATAATTCTGTGAGATGATGGAAAGATGATGGAATTGAGATAGAGGACGTGGCAAATGACCAGCTGCCTTCCCTGCTAGGATGGTGCTCAGGACCTTGATGCTGCAAGGGGTGAGCAATAGAGTAGGCAGTCCTGATGAGGACTTCAAAGGGCTTGGGGCAGGGATGGAAGAGGGTGAAAGAGGGTATGGGACAGATGTGGGCAGAGTCTTGAGAGCTCTCAGAAGGCGTCTTTTAAGGTGCACTGCCCTCGGGGCAGGGGGATGATGCATTTTCTGGGGACATAACTGCTGTGGACATTTAGAGATTCAGATCTCTACTGGCAGTAACAGTGGTTGTCAAGAGCTGAAATCCATACCAAATGAATGTGGTGTGTGTGTGGGTTTCATATGATTTGGTGTGGTTTCTTCTCCATCCTCTAAAAGGCCCTGCCTATGTCATTGTGATTGACATGTCATTGTCCAGGGATGGGCATCCACAGTAAAGAGTGAGGCACCACTTCCGACACGTTATTCCCTCTGCATATGACCATCACCCTCACTGAGGAGGTAAGGAGACCAGGGCTTTTAGAGATTCAGTAACTAACCCAAGGTCGGGTGGCGAACAGTAACTGACTGAAGAGCATGGACTCAGCTACCATGTCAGGCTTTTGGTCATTAATTTATTTAGAAAGAAATTTAAAATTCCCATCGATTCACTTATGGGTCTCAGAATATGTCTAAAAATAAGTGTCCTTCGGTCAATAGCCGGCACGGCGCTGTGGTTAACTCCTTGGGTTCAGCCCTGGCTCCCTTGCTCACTAGCTGCGTGCCCTTGATCAAGTCATTTAACCTCTCTGTGACTCATTAGAACCCTCGTGAAGGTTGAATGAGTGAGTTTTTATAAACCACTTAAGACAGCATTGTTTGACATCCCAAAGGTTTAAGAAAAGCTGGCAGGCCAGAGAATGAAGTCAGAAGGGTCCGAGCTCCCTGCCGAGGGGCCGGATGGAGTTAAGTCCTATTGCAGAGGATTTGATGCCTGAGAGGTAGGATCAGGTATGGCTGTGATTTTGACTGTCAATTTCCATCCCCAGTCTTCTCACTTGAACACCTTTTATTGGCACTAAATTTGTTTTCGGATAATGAGAGCAGATGTTCTGTTTATGCCCTCACCCGCTCACCTCCAAGTCTCACCTCAAAGACACCTTCCTTCCTCGCCCTGCATCTGAGCTCAATGGGGCTGTGTGTCTGGGGCCAAGGTGGGCGTGGAGAGAGCGCGCTGCCAGAGAGCCATACCCTGGGAGGGGTTAACACAGTATCTGGGCTCATCAGATAAGCAAACGCACAAACTCACAAGTGAATAGAATCATATTTACTAGAGTGGAAGAAAAACAGCTTTTTGGAGAGGGAGAGAGAGATGCCAAAGGAGATGGAGAGAGAGAAGAAATGCAGAGGGACAGTGACGAGGCGCAGCATGGTGGCACACAGGTAACACGGCACTAGCAGTTTGACATAAGACCCAGTGGGTTTGGGTTTGAATCCCGTCCCTTTCAGCCAGGAGCTGGGTGTCCTTGACCTCGCTCCTTGCCCTCTTCGAATCTTTGCTTCTTCACCTGCATGAACTTGACCGTAATCCATCCTTGGCATCTCAGTATCGCTTGCTGTACCTTTAGCATCTAGCATGGGACCCGTAACACAAAAGGTGCTCAGTAAATGCTGGTTCTCTCTGTGGTTCTGCAGTGGATTTTCTAGGAAGGCTGCAGGAGCGGAGGGTCTTCCATGCTGAGTGCAATACTTTCAGGAGGGGAGGGGGACAGGTGAGAGGTATAGGGCAGCAAGAACTCTTGAGAGCACATTTTTACTTATGAAGTCACTCTTGCAGTGGGTGGAGAAATAGGACACACTCCTCTTTTATAATTAAAAGTGAAACATATTTATTTTTATTCAGTAAATACAGAGTATGACTAAACTATACCCTCGTCTCAAACTTTGCCATTTAACATGGAGAGTGGGAAGAAGAGAGATGTTAGAACTGAGATGAGCTCAGCTCGGCGCTCTGTGATGACCTAGAGGGGTTGGAGGTAGAGGGTGAGGGAGGCCCACCGGGGAGGGAATATATACATATATATATATGCATGTGGCTGATTCTCTTCATTGTACAGCAGAAACTAACCAACATTATAAAGCAATTATACTCCAATTAAATAGAAAAAGAAATGAAATAAGAAAGGACCCTGGATTGCAGTCCTGGGTTCCTAGACATCCTCTCATCCCAACCCCAAATAAACAGCTCAGTTTCATAACTTGATGAACTTTCAGTGTAGAATTTCATTGGCCGAGAAGATTCTACTACCTAAAAGGCAAGTGTGATAGCCATTCATGTACACTGTTTGGTATCTGTTCTTACTCAAGCAAATGTAAACTCTGTGAGGGCAGGATCAACAGTGCCTACAGGAGGCGAGCTCACACAGATGATGAGCTGATGAATGCGTGAGTAAAGGATGGGAAGAGAGGAAGCACAGACAAGAGAGTGTCTTCTGAATTTTTGCTTCCTTAAGTGAGTCTAGCCTAGAGTGTTGTTTAGTCACGAAGTCTTGTTGACCTCTTTGCAACCCCATGGCCTAGAGTGAGAACTTCCTAAATTTTAAATGCTAATTAATGTGCCATGGATGAAGAAGGCATTCACGTTTAATGGAACGAGGACATTAAAATAAGAGCTTCCCTGGTGGCTCAGATGGTAAAGAATTTTCCTGCAATGCAGGAGACCCGGGTTTGATCCCTGGATCGGGAATATCCTCTGGAGAAGGGACTAGCAACCCACTCCAGTATTCTTGCTGGAGAATCCCATAGATGGAGGAGCCTGGTGCACTATGGTCCATGGGGTCAGAAAGAGTTGGACAGGACTGAAGCAACTTAGCAGGCACAGGTGTTAAAATAAAGTGAGCTATTCGAAGTGCTATCCTTCACTGGTGTAAGCTGGGGGAGAGAGAGCTTTTTGCTACTGATAAAGCAGTAAATTTACTAAAGTAGATCAGAAATGTGGAGCAGCACAAAAAATGCTTTGCCCCATCACGTGTTATTGATGCAAACTGTTTGTAGAAACCAAAGGCAGACTTTGATTTCCAGTCCTGGGAGTAGTATATACTACGTCAGATTCCCTTAGGGAACATACATTCTCTTGTGAAACTATAGCTGCTACCCTTTTTCGTCCATGGGGTCTAGACCTGAGGCTGCAGAATAATTTAGAAATCCATGCATTGCCTGCTTCATATTGGTGTGATTAATCTTTTCTGATTTTATGTGTCTAAAAATGGTGTTAGTGGTCATAACTGCACACGACTGCTATTTTTATCGGTCTGGAAAGTGAATATTTGTGTTAGAACATCTGCAAAAGCAAACACTTTTGCTCTGTTGAAAAATAATGAAGATCTAAGTGATTTTAAGAATAAGCACTTAAATGCTGCTAGATTTTTATGCCTTTTACTGTTAATGCTGCATTGAAGATATTGTCATGCTGCGGCACACTTTTTTTTCCTGTTTCTTCTTTTCCTTTGTCTTTCAAAACATATTCATTCTAGCTGCATTTTTCCTCAAAAATCAAGATAACCATGCAGTATGTTCATAAGTAAATATACATAAAATAAGCAGGATCAGCTATTTTCTGTCACACAATAAGTCACAGTCATATAAAAGTCCTTCCTGACACCTTTGGTCTTATACTCACTGATGTTTAGCATGCTCATGGTGCAGTTATAAAAGTCCCTCAAACAGTAGCTGATCAATTATTTTAAGTTCCTTGTGTGGGGAGGGGTTGTGTTTAATTTTCATATCAGCTGGTAACTAATAGAGTATGTGGTTAATGAAGGTATTGAATTAAATTGAATTAGATGGAATCAAATTGAATTGAATGGAAAGAAATTGAATTGTATTGAATTATGAACCAGAGAGTGAAAATACATGACAATCTAATAGCATCTGATAATCACAGAATACTGAATGCATATGCCCAACTTAGGAGACATTTGATAACTCATAAGTGAGAAAATTGCCCTACTCCTATGTTATTGGGTATCCTTGCCAAATGGATATGAACATCACAAGAGACCCAAGGCAATTATACAGTTCAAGCATCTTCTGTATTTGTGTGGTGGTAGATGGTGGCAGGAGGGTTACAAACCAGCTTTATTGTTCTGTATGTCACCAGGTAGGAGCTCTGATTTTTCAATAATTTTAAAAAAATTTTCCTTTTGTTCAGCAGCAGCTGGCTGTGTGCAGGCACTTAGAATAATGTGATGAGAGAGTGTGTGTGTGTCGGATAGGGGGTGTCATTTGCTAGTTTTAATTGGTAGATTCAACATCTTCCACTAACAGTGCAGAAGCCACTGGCTGAGATGTTACCATGGTAAATCAAACCCTGGTGTTTGATTGGTCGTTTTCTGAAGCAGGTACGATCATTTTCATCAACTCCAGGAAAGTTAAGGCCATCTGGTTTTGCCTCACCTGGAAATAATTTACCACCCCAGGTGCAAAAAAAAAAAAAAAATTACCCTGAGGTCAGTAACACCAAACCTAGCTCAGGATGTTCCAGCAGGGCATGAAAGAGGAGCAGTGTCACATAGTAATTTTCATCTGTTTGTGTTTATATTTTTGAGCTGGAAAAAGTGAGGGGCTAATCATGAAAAACAGAGCCAAGAATAGACTTGGCAGATGCTAACCCAGCTCATTCCAAACAGCAGAGCAAAAGCCCTCAATCTCATTCTATAGCAACTATTTTAATGGTCCTGTTCCGAATGTCTAATAAGTGTTTTTTTTTTTAAGCCAACTTTCATAGGATTCAAGTATCTCATGAGTGTGACTGAAGAACGTGGTGTGATTTGAAGGAGTAAAGAGTGAACTGGATACACATGCAATGAGGGACATCTTTCAAAAAGGCTTCCCCCTCCAGAAGTGTATTTTGGACAAATGTATATGTTTTACATAGCAGCTTAATATTTTAGATAGTCTTGGGGTCACATACAATGTAACCAGCCCTCACCCAAATACAGAGGGTGAGAAGACTGCAGATCATTAGTTCTTTGGAATCCTTAGAAGGATTTATTTGGCTCATGTGACATTGATTTGTTTTGGCTGCACTTGAAATGTGTGGTCTTTGCAAGTCAATAGAAATGAAGTCCTTTATTGAGAAAGAAAAAAACTCCATGGAGTGAATTACATAAAGAAACTGAAGGCCAAGGCTCTCAGTCTCTTGTGCATCTGTGAGAAGGGAGGCAAGGGAGAAGGGGTTGGAGGATGGAGGGGGGTGATGAGTCGGAGCTGGGGGACTCTGGGCGGGGAGTGACGAATGGGAGTTGGAAAGTCCATGGAAGTCATAGCTGGAGTGATGTGTGGTCGGCGGGAGCCTAGGAGAAGAGGAGACAGAAGGCCACAGTGAACCCCTAATTCTTCCAGGAATGCCATCATCCCGAGGGCTGGGAATGCAAAAGCCCTGCAGGGGCATTTCGTAAGATGCCTCATTTTATTAAAGAGGACATGGAGGGTCACAGAGCAGCTGAGGGAAGAACTAAGAAGTGACGTGGGTGGATCTAGAGTCTATCATACAGAGTGAAGTAAGTCAGGAAGGGAAAAACAGATATCATATATTAACGCATATATGTGGAATCTAGAAAAATGCTACTGATGAACCTATTTGCAGGGCAGGAATAGAGGCACAGACATAGAGAACAGACTTTGGACACAGTAGGATAGGAGAGGGTGGGACGAACTGGGAGATTGAGGTTGACATATATACACCACCAGGTGTAAAATAGATAGCTAGTGGGAAGTGCTGTATAGGCTCTGTGATGACCTAGCGGTGTGGGATGTTGGGTGGAGGGAGGGAGGCTCTAGAGGGAAGAGGTGAATGTGTGTGTAGAGCTGTCTCACATTGTACAGCAGGAACTAATACAACACTGTAAGGCACCTATACCTCAGTAAATAAAAAAAGAAATGGTCAAGCAGAGTGATATATGTATGTGTGTGTCTATCTACCTATCTGTCTATCTATATTTTTTTTTGCTGAGTTGCAGTTAGGTTACACATGTGTTACCCAAATGGAAACGGGATACAGATATCAACTACAGCCCTGAGTATCTAAATTGTACAAGAGTGAAAGATGAGCCAAAACTCAGCCAAGACAAGTTCAAGGTGACTGTCAAGGAGTGAGGAGTTAGTGGTGTGGCTCCCACCATGCAGTGCTTTCTTTAAGGGAGAGGATTTGATGATGCCGGTTTTGGATGATTTAAGACAAGCTTCACAAAGTCTCGGATAACACAGTGCATGAGACAAACCTGAAAGCAGTCAGAGGAGCAGGCGGGGAAGATGAACAGATATTTGCTCTTTGAACCTCATGGTTCCCTTCCATTTCATCTTTCTTCAAGCCAACATGGTTTCTTTTCCTAGGGAAGGCAGCTTAAGTGGCCACCACCTTAGATTATGGGTCAAGGCATCATATCTCACTATTTCAGATGGATGAACATTTCATAAAAATACTGCATTTCAGTTGTTTTCCAGAGCATGACTCATTGCCTGTGTATTTCTGCGTTTCTGCTTTGTTGTGAAGTACAGTGTGATATTATGGATTTGCAGCCATCGCCTGCAAGGATGTGCCCCTGTGCTGAAATTCTAAGAGCATGTTTGTCTCCACTCTCAAAGGAACAGATTAGGGACTTGCATGTTGCTGCTGGCCTATCTGTGCCCAGAGTGTATGGCTCTTGGAGTGACATATGCAGCTGGCTCTCCACATCATTAGGAATCATGAAAGGCAGGCTTTGTAAACATTGCATACATTCCCAGCCATTGAACACTGTGACATTTCATAATCAGCTCTCTCAGAAGAGATGCCAGGCTCAGTGTCCCTTCTAGAGTAGCCTGGTGTAATTAGGCTGCCCCCAACTCTTCACCAGCATGAACACGCCTGCCACATCTTTCTGCCATTGAGTCATCACATGTGTGCGGTCACTTGTCTGCCTCGTCAAAAACCGTCTCAAATCAGCAAGCACGCTATTTGGAAATATGCTTCTTGTTCTGTCTTAATCAGGGCTTCATTATCTACCTCCCAGAACCTCTTGCAGCAGGGTCCAGACTAGCTCCCTTCTGACTGATCTTTCCACTACCAGACAGCCATCTGTCTGGAAGATAGAAAAGGCTGTGCTGTTCCATCCTTGAAAGCCTCTCTATGGATCTCAGCTTGTATCATATAGTCCAGACCCTTGGTGTGGCATTCAGGAACTTCACATTCTGCTTTGAACACAGGTTTCTAGCCTCATGGTGGAAGGGAAGCTTCAGGTAGCTAGATGGGAGTCCTGAATTTCTCTCTTACTTACTGTTACTGAATACTGAGTTAAGTTCAAGGAACTGTGCAGGTGTGTGGCAAACATTAGCTAATAGCCCTAACAGCTGGGCAAGGCAGATGTCCTTAACTCTGTTGGTTAAACTGAACTCACAAAGGTTCAGTCACTTACCTGTGGACACACAGAGGCACTTCATTTGAACTCAACTCCATCAGATGCCAGCCCTCTTCCTTTACCCACTGGGCTGTCCTGCCTTTCTTTGTCTCTCTGTGTTCTTGGGAAGTCTCTTTCTTTTCCCAACATCAAGTTCAGAGATGGGGAGTAGACCAGGAAAAAAAAAAAAAAAAACAACCCAACAGTGGATTTAGGTCTTTTTATAGTTCTCCCATGTCTCTCATAAAGCACAATTTGAGGGTCACTAGAATATCTCACTCGGAGAAGGCAATGGCACCCCACTCCAGTACTCTTGCCTGGAAAATCCCATGGATGGAGGAGCCTGGTAGGCTGCAGTCCATGGGGTCGCGAAGAGTTGGACACGACTGAGCGACTTCACTTTCACTTTTCACTTTCATGCATTGGAGAAGGAAATGGCAGCCCACTCCAGTGTTCTTGCCTGGAGAATCCCAGGGACGGTGGAGCCTGGTGGGCTGCCGTCTATGGGGTCGCACTGAGTCGGACATGACTGAAGCGACTTAGCAGCAGCAGCAGAACATCTCACTGAAGCAACTTAGCAGCAGGAGCAGAAAATCTCAAAGAGACTGCTTGCCGTAGCATCCTAACTTTAGCTCTTGGTCAATTGTGGCCCTATTGTACCACTTCTCAGAACCACGGATGTCATGATTCTTCCATGTGGAGCATCATCATCTTCTCTACTTCCCTGCCTCCTTTCTCCTGCTCGCTTCACACACCTTGCTCTCTGTGAATCCTGTTGATGCAAAAACAGTCCAAGCTCTTCACACTTCGTTTGCTTTATTGTTGTCTTTATTTTTGCCAGTACTGGGTTGGAGTTTTCTGACTCTTCATCTTATATAGCTGATGAGCTCTTTCAAAGAATGTCATATCTTTTTCACTTGATGTTTTAAGTATTAATATTTATTTATTTGGCCTTGCCAGGTCTTAGTTATGGCACGTGGGATTTTCCATTTTCGTTGCTGTATGCGGGACCTTTAGTTATGGAATGTGAACTCTTAGTTGAGGCATGTCCAGTCTAGTTCCCTGACCAGGGATTGAACCCAGGCCTTCTGCACTGGGAGTGTGGAGCTTAGCCACTGGATCACCAGAGAAGTCCCTCTTCTTCATTTTTGATAGAGTCTGTATTGGTTTCCTGTAGCTGCTGTAACGAATTACCACTTACTTGATGGGTTAGAACAACACAAATTTATTTTTTCACCGTTCTAGAGCCTAGAAGTTCAAAATCAGTTTTACTGGGCTGAAATGTGTTGGCAGGGCCACAACCCCTTCAGGGGCCATAAAGGGGAATCTGTTCCTGGTATCTTCCAGTATCTAGTGGCTGTCAGGAGTCCTGGACTTATAATTCATCGCTCCAGCCTTCAAGGCCAGCATCTCTAACCTCTCTGCTCCATCTTCACTTGCCTTCTCTATGTGTATTCAAGTCTCCCTCTGCCTTCCTCTTATAAGAATGCACCCGTTTAGGGCCACTGCATAATTCAGGATCATCTGCTCATTAAGATCCTTAACATATTTACATATGCAGAGACCTTCCATTTTCAAATAGTTTCCTGTATGAACTTATATTCTCAGGCTCCAGGGCCTGGGCTGTAGATATCTTTGGAAGAGATTTTATAATGTATTAGGGTTTGCTCATTGCTCCCTGAAAATTTATATCCATTCCACGTGCAAAATATCTTCACCCTATCCTGAAACCCCCAAATTTCTCAACCAGTTACAGCATCAACTCATGTAAAAGAAATCTCACCTAAATATCATCAGCCCTCAAGGTCCCAACTTTCATCATCTTATCAGGTATGGGTACAGTCCTTCTAAGACAAAATGCAACTCTGTCCTTTGGGCCTGTGAAACTAAAAAGCATGGCACCTGCTTCTAGAATGCAGTGGCAGGGCGGGCAGAGGATAAAAGTTCCATAATGTTCTTCTTCCTAATGAGAGAAGAATGCAAGGAAGAAGAGGCCACCAGTCCACAGCACCTTAAAAAGTCAATTTTAGGGTGCAAGGGCTGGGAATAATCCTCTGTGAGTTCTCTATTCATCCCGTGGGCCCACAGCTCTGCCTTCTAACCCTGCATTTCTGGCTCTTGGACCCAAGTCTCAGCCCTCAGGGGCAATCTTTTTTTTTGAAAGGTAGCACTCAGTTGTACCTTAGTTTTAGCAACCTGGAAATTCCATCAACAGAGGAGCCTGGAGAGCTACAGTCTATGGGGTCACAGAGAGTCAGACATGACTAAGTAACTAACACTTTGACTTTCTCTTGCCTATAGAATTTGGGGAGCCGACTGGTTTTCTTTTATTCTGTCACATCTTCACCATTTTCAGCCCAATGTGGCCATAGTTCTGCTTAAAATTTTCTCAAAACTTTGTGGGTCTCTTATGAATATCATGGGAATTCATATCATTAGGCAGAAAGGTCTTCACTGAACTTTTTTATGTAACCCCTATCTGTTTGTGGCTTCTGCTGATGTGGCCGAATGGTCCCAGCTGATATCTTTAGTGCTGATGAAATGCTGTCCACCCTTGTTCTTCTCTTCAGAGCATATTTTCCTGAAAGTAAATCTCCTGATTTTAGGATCTTTTGCAATTTAAATAAGCTAAAAATTTCCCAATTCATCCACTTTTTTTTAAACAGTTTCCCCCAATTTATATTTTTCCCGTTATATTTTACTACAAGCAGGAAAAGAAAGGTCATGTGTTCCACCCTTTGCTTGACACTCTCCTCAGCTGAATTCCCAGTTCATAACTCACAGCATGAACAACTGTGAGGATACAGCTCAATTATGTTTTCTACCTCTATATTGTGTGGGTCATCTTTCCTCCAGTTTCCAATAAGATTTTACTCATCTGCTTCTGAGATCTCACCAAAAGTGTTTTTACTGTCCACGTTTCTAACAGTAACCTGTTTAAGGAAATACAGCCTTTTTCTATCATGCACCTAAGAATTCTTCCAGACTACCTATTATCCAAGTCCAAAGCCACTTCCACATTTTAAGGTATTCGTTCCAACAGCACCCAACTTCCTGATATTAAAATCTGTCTTAGTGAAAGTTCAGAGAAACAGAAGCAGTAGGAACTGTGTACTAAGGGTCTTATTTGTGGGAATTGACTTAGACGATTGTGGGGCTGGCTAGGCAAGTCCAGAGTCCACAGGGCAGGTTATCAGGGCAGCTGAAGCCTCTAGTGGAGGTTGAAGCTGCTGTTCATGGTGGGACTTCTCCTGCCCAGAGGTCTGGTTCTGTCCTTGTAGCCTTCCAGCTGATCTGGGTGAGGCCTGTCCTGATTATCTAGGACCATTTACTTGAAGTCAGCTGAGGGTGAATATTAATTACAGATTAAAATAAAACACTATGTTAGTGGACTATTGTCTTCATACCAGTGAGGAAATCGTTTGGTGAAAGTCCAAGACCATTAAAGACTCATTAAAATCCATTAGACACCTAGAGACTGTCATACTGATGAAGTAAGTTGAACAGAGAAGGAGAAATGTCCTATGACATCTTTAGATGTGGAATCTAAAAAGAAACGATACAAATGAACTTATTTAAAAACACAGAAGCAGACTCACAGACTTAGGGAACAAATTCATGGTTACCAGGAGGGAAAGATGAGGGGAAGGGATTGTCAGAGTCTGGGATGCATGTGTACGCTTTGCTGTATTTTAAATGGGTAACCTTCTGTGTAGCACAGGGAATCTGCTCCATGCTATGTGGCAGTCTGGATGGGAAGGGAGTTTGGGGAAGAATGGATACCTGTATATGGATGGCTGAATCCCTTTGCTGTGTTGTTAATCAGCTATATCCGAATATAAAATTTAAAAATTTAATAAATAAATAAACATCCATTGAAAGTGAAGGTGTTAGTCACTCAGTCAGTCTTTGCAACCCCATGAACTGTATGTAGCCCACCAGGGTCCTCAATCCATGGGATTCTCCAGGAGTAAATAACCATTCCCTTCTCCAGGGGATCTTTCTGACCCAAGGATTGAACCTGGGTCTCTTGCATTGGCGGGCAGATTCTTTACAGTCTGAGCCACCACAGAAGGCAACTTTAGGTAGTGTAGTAATATCAAATCTTATTTTAATCATATAAATTTCTATTTTATTTTCCCATTCTAAATAACCATCCAAAGAATTTTTTTTTTAATTCATCTGCAGCAACTCCTTTTAAAAAAATATACCTCACTGAAGTAATAGCTAGATCTTTTTTGTTTTTTCCAAGTTTTTTGGTTGATATTCTTAATTGCTCTTATTAGCATCTGAAAGCCCATTGAGAAGCCCTCAATGAAGCTTCCTAAACTGGTTTTTTCATTCAAAAAATCCATTAGATATAGTTATAATGGAAAGTTGGGGGCGGTGGAGAGGGGAAACCCACTCAATATTTAGCAGAAGTTAAACTTCTCATAAAGTGAAATTTCCTAGCCTGGGACTGGTGGAGCCAGATAAACTTCAGGACAGCCATGAATTTTCTAGAATTATAAGTTGTGTGTGTGTGTGTGTGTGTGTGTGTAAGAGAGAGAGAGAACATACATTTGTCTGCAATTAGAGTCCATAGTTTTCATCAGATTCACAAAAATATTACTTTATCATATGTAATAAACAGTAAAATACTGCCTCATTTATATGGTAGCCGGATTATCTGTCAGTAAAAATAGGTCTCCATTAGAAGTCTGAACTGGTGGATCTGATAAAATCTGTGTTCTTAAACCCTCACCCACCTGGATGTTCTACAGCCAGGTCCTGGAGAACTCCCAGATACTGCTGTAAACAGTTCTTCTGAGGACTGGCTAGGGCAGAATGAGGAGAGGCTTATTAGCCCAAAGCTTACCGGGAGATGTTTGCCACTAATAACTGAGAAGGTCTGGCCTGAGTCAGTGGCCGGAGGGAGCCAGGTAGCAGTGATCAGCACAGCCGAGTGGATGAGCCAAGCGCTGCACCTCCCCCGACTTAAAAAGGGGTTAATGTACACAGATGGCTGCAAACCCCCCAAGCAGTCAGCATCCTGTAAAACAATATTAACATCACTGCCTTTTGAATACCATGTCTTGTAAACCCCAGGATATGACAAGCCTCTTTAGAATCTTCTTTGATTGTGTTACTGAGTCTCCCGTAGGGAAGTAGGGAGGGGTAGGGGGTAGATTCCAGAGGAAACATATAATTAGATATCTCTTAGAACAATAAGGGTCCTCAAACACATATGCATGAAACTGCTTTGTTGCTCTGATATTGCTGTTGGTGAGTAATTAGCCAACTTTGGTGGGGAGTGTGTATGGTTTGGGCAATTCCATTGTTGTGAGCCGTGGGGACAGAATAGTTCCCTTTAGCTACGTTTTCAGGGAAACACTAAATGGAGATGTGAATGGAGAGGAAAGAACAGACTTTCTGGAGAGATTCCACTGTGGTAATGTCAGAACTTCCTCTCAGACTCAGATAAATCTTTCTTGTTCTCATCCTTATTTTTAGTTTTGCGGAAGACAGCAGGCCTGTTTCTCTGAGAGGATGCTGTGTACGCAGATCTCCTTGTCACTTCCTCAAGAGAGACCCAGGACTGTCTCTACTGGTTTCTGGCTCTGGTGTTGTTTTTTTTTTTTTTTTCTCTTTTTTTCTTTTTACTGTAGCGATTCCTCATCATGACTGACTGTGCAGATCACGGGGAGGAGGTGTTTTTATTTTAGTGCACAGAAAGAGAGGTTTTCTCCTGGAAACTCTTCTGAGAGAACAGGTTTCTGACAACACTTTCTGAAAGTTACTCTGTGGCCAGATTCAGAACAGATCCAAAGAAGGTTGTCACTGCTGAGAAATGAGGCTGGCCGTATGGTTCTCTGCCTGTGGCCGCTGAGCCTCTCCACTTAGAGATGCCCCTGAGATGCTACGCTGGTCCTGGGGACCACTCGGACTTTCTGTCATAGGCATAAGAAAAAAGAGTTTGGCAGTTCCCTAGGCTAAAGGTTTCCAATGTAAGTGGCCTCTGTATTAAAAATAGGGAGTTCAAATGGGAATTTTTGTGTTTATGAAAGGAATCTGTCTAAGGAAAATAGAATATTTTAATTGAAATCAAAGATGTTGGGCATGTGAACTATCTTCCCTGGGTCTCAGTTTATCTATCCAGAAGAATGGGAGCAGAGGTATTTACTTATTCATAGGACTGTTATGAGACTTACAGTGCTCATGCAATAATATTCTGATATAACTGGCCCCCAAAGTGCTTCACGCTAGTTGTATTAATAGTAAGTTTTCCAGAGTACCTGGCTCCTCCGATAAAAATGACCTTTCGGAAATGCCAAGCTGTGAATACTATATAAAGGAGGAATGGCTTTACCTGCTCTCTAGAAAAGTGAGGAATATAGGGGCCACTCTTTAAGCAAAGGAAGAGGTTCAGATTGCCCTGACCTGAAATTGTCCTTAAAAACTGCAATCCAAAACTCCTCAGTGCAATTCACCACGCTAACCACTACAGTCAATTCTGTCTGGAAGCAAAGGATCATTAACTCATCTGTCCAGTAGTTTAGGCTCCTGTGTGGCCCAAGGCTGCATTTGGAGGCTGAAGTAAGTCCTGGACTCAGGATCCCCTGCTCCCATAAACAGCTTTCCCTTTCTGGAGTCAGCGGTCTTGGGACTCCACTGTTTGTTTTTCAGCCAGCCCTCATCTGTGGCCACAGAGGTGGAGTTTGATGGGTCATCAGTGGACACAGACAACTACTCGTCCATCAGGTTGCCGACTGTGGAGGTCCCGGTGGGTCTGGAAGGAGTTTCTTTGGGGACTTTTAGGGGCTTGATGTGATTTGAATGTGTGCTATCTGGCCATGGTCACAGTGGCAGTTCTAATTGGCTGCGGATGAGCCTTGAAATGTCACGGGAAGATTTCTCTCTCAGCACAGACTGTCCCTCAGCTAATTTTGCATTAGAACATGGGATAATGGGTTGTTGGGAAAACAGTGCCGTCTCCATGGCTTTTTGCTTTGGGAGGAACCTAGTAGACTTCTTGGAGCAAAGGAGCGCATGGGGACGAAAGCCATGATGGGCTGAGAGACGGTTTTGCCCTGGGAATGAAGGGCCTGGATGCTGCGAGCGGTTTTGTTGTGTCTTTCTGTCACTGTCCTTGTGGGGACTCATCATACAGGTGGGTGGAGAGACCTGCCTTGGGACTTAGGACCCCTGAAGAAATATAAGGTTTGGCATCTTGGACCTGTTCTGTCCACAGCAAGGATTAATTTCGGACAAGATATTTCCTGAAAAATGGACTTCCCCCCACTCACTTTTGGTGGCCCAGGAAAATACATTTTGTTGAGTTGAGATCCCATTGCCTGTCAGGTGCTTGTTGATTTAATAATAACTTTGTTAGGGCTGGGAGAAGTAGGAAGATGGGTACCATGTTACTTGCACATACACATTATAAGGTACATTTCTAATTCAGAAACCTTAAAATGTGAACATATATTTTGTAAAACAGTACGACAGAAGTAAAGCATTATTTTTGGTGGCCCGACATCAAACGTTCCACGTATATTTGCTCTGAAATCTTTTTCCAGTGGGATTCCTAGCTTGATATGGCATTTCTTAAGACAATGAAGGACTGGTTGTTTTACACATGTGTACATCTAAATGAGAAGAGAGTTTCTGATGGTTTTGATTTCAAACAAAGCTCCTGTCATCTTTAGACAGCTCTGGATTTCCTGAGCTATTATTAGCCTGCAGAGTATAGATAATTGCAATCCACACAGAAATCTAAAAATAAAGTGTTCATTATCTCTAAAGATTTTTTTTTTAGCACATAGCATTTTTCCAGAAAGGTTTACAAGTGCTTAGATTAAAGGATGACGTTTTGCATAGCCCACTCTTCCCCTGGAAGTCTGAAGGAAAAGCAAAACAGCCCAAAGGCAGAAATCCGGAGAGGAGAGAAAGTGTAGAAAAGGTCTTATTAATCTGTCTCAGAATGATTGAGAATTGGGTGAAAATCTAAGTCTTCTTATGCAATTGGTAACCTTTATGTTGCTGGCATTTACTCTCACAAAGGTAAATGTTGATAGCGTTGGTAAGTATATAATCAATGACATCTTCTCATCATTTATTTTTTTTAAAGGACACAATAGTATTGATCACCCCATACATTCCATGCTAAGTAGTGGCATTAATCTGACCTAATGAGTATGTGTTTTTGAAACATGGTTGTCCTGCAACTGTCACCAACTTGCAGCCATGGTTTGCTTGCTAAATATATCTTTGCTTTATCTGCAACCTCTGCTTGATTCTTGTGAGCCAAGGGTCAACATACTGTTACTGCAAAGGGCCAAACAGTTACTATGTTAGGCTTCGTGCAGCTGTTCAGCAAAGCTGTTGAAGGGTATGCAGTCAGGAAGGCATGGCTGCTCCATATGTTTAATTGTGGGCCCTTGGAGTTGGGGCCTGTCTGTATCTGATACACAGGCTGTATCTGCTAATCACGTTGTGATCCGGGATTGGAGAAAAAGCCATAATCACCACTGTGACTTGTTGAGGACGCAAGTCCATGGTGGCAAGCTGGTCAACTTTCCTGCTCTTCCAGAGTCAACATTCTCACTGAGAATAGGGGAACAGAAAAATAAGAAAGTAAGTTAACAAAGTGATTTTACCTCTATGTGAAAAAAGGAGATTGGATGAAGAATAACTTACACTTGTTGGGTTTTGATTATGAACCCGAGTTTTTGAGAGCCAGGTTATCTTTTCCTAATGAATTTTGTGATTCTCTTCAGACTCACTTTTTTATTTGTAAATTAGTAGCAATACCTGTCTTGTCAGGTCGCACTGAAGGATGAATAAGATTCGGGAAGAGTCTTTTGTGAATCGGTAGTGCCCATGCCATGTTTCTATACCTTATTGTCAATATTGTTTTTAATGTCATTTTTATCATTCACATCCTTGTTATCAGTTACATTTGCTTAGAAGGGAAGAAACTATAATGAACATAACAAAAGGTAGTCCAGAAGAGGCAGAGTGAACTGCAGTTCTTTGCCTTTTATATCCACTGAAGAGACTTTCTCTAGGTCACTGGCAAGTTGAAGCTGTTATCTTCTATTCAGCCAACATGAGAGGCCAGTGTTTATTATCCCCACTTTTCCCCCTCCTGGAATATCCATCTTCGTCAGCAGCCAACCCTATGGACTTGTTGATAACATTTGAAAAAGCACAGGAGGAGTTGGTCCAGACGCTCAGCAAAAGACGCTGGGCAAACTTAGGAATTGTCCTTGCTTGTCGGCAGCTTTATAAACATCCACTGACAAATGCGATGAGTGACAAACTGAGATAATTAAGCTTTCTCTTGCTCTGTCCTCTCTGATTCAAAATGACCGTCTGAAAAGTGTGCTCCGTTTCTGCCTCCTGAAGTCAAATTTCAATGGAAACTCAGAGTGCTTAAAATATGCTTGACTACAAAATACAAACAGCAAGAAGAAAACACAGTAGTGGCTATCCATTGCTGAGACTTTAGAAGCCAGGGACTCTGTCAGAAACATTGGATTCAACTTTTTCCTAAGCTCCCCAATAAACTGCCACAACCTTTTTAGGTAGTAAAATTCTCATTTTACAAAGGAGGAAATGGAGCCTCAGAACCAGAGCATCTTCCCCAAGGTCATCTAGCTGCTGAGCAACAGAAGCAGAATTCAAGCCCAGGTGAGTCTGAACCAAGGCCAGCACCTGATTTACCGGACGGCGATTTTTAATTTTTTTTAATTGCTTACATCCTCCAATAGGAAAATAAACCATACAAAATAAAACAAAGAACAGCAACTTAAAAATACACATCTCCCCATTATATGCATGGGTACATAGTGAAAAGTGAGCGTATTATTTGCTCAGTCGAGTCCGACTCTTTGGGACCCCAAAGGACTGTAGCCCACCAGGCTCCTCTGTCCATGGAATTCTCCAGCCAAGAATACTGGAGTGGGTAGCTGCTCCTTTCTGCAGGGGATCTTCCTGATTAAGGGATTGAACCGGGTCTCCCACATTGCACGCAGATTCTTTACCATCTGAGCCACCAGGGAAGCCATATATATCATATATTTGTGTATCATCCATAATTATGCATATTTATTAACAAGGTAAACCTCTGTGTCATTATACTAATGCATATTAAACAAAATTATCAAACATTTAGTAAAAAAGTGAAATGCGAAAAGGTTGCCCTAAGGAATGAATACAAGTGAAGTGAAGTCGCTCAGTTGTGTCCGACTCTTTGCGACCCCATGGACAGTAACCTACCAGGCTCCTTCATCCATGGGATTTCCCAGGCAAGAATACTGGAGTGGATTGCCATTTCCTTCTCTAGGAGATCTTCCTGACCCAGGGATTGAACCCCGGTCTCCCGCATTGTAGGCAGTCACTTTACCGTCTGAGACACCAGGAAAGTCCAATGAATGAATACAAGGGAAAAGCTTTTCCTCCTTAGGTGAGCAGATCCCCACTGGTGTTGAGTAATTGGTGTAGCCCACTGCCCTGGACCACCCAGATAAGCCAGATAGACACAGCAGGGCTAATGGTGTTTTGTCTCCCTAGTGATCATGTTTAATTTCTGCATGCAGCCCTATCTACATAGCCTTCATAGAGCATGGCGTGGCGAGGCTGGCTCAGGTGACGGGGGGCTGGAGCCCATGGGTGTGGGGCCTTAGCTCTCCACAGACCGATGGCACGTGTTGGGGATCCCAACACATTAGAGGCTCCCTCTGAGTGACTCTAGCTGCTCCTGCCACCCACTCGGCACCGGGTCCTTCGGTGAGTGCTGCCAGGCGTCCCCAGCAGTGGGCTCTGGCCATTTCAGAAATGAAGTGCTTCTTCCAGCGCACAAATATCTGGCTCATTAGCAACTAGCCATCAAGGGAGAAGAAACGAGGGAAACAGGGGATCTGAAGTGGTCTCCTAAGAGATGTTAGGGGAAAAAAAAAGCCGGCACTTAAAGTAAGCCAGATAAAAATGGGGAGCTGCCTCATTTGGGCAGGATGTCTCGCACTGTTTTTCTAAATGTTTTTGATTCAGCAAAGGGCCCCAGTGCATTCTTCCAAGCTGCTTTTTTTTCCCTTTAATTTTTAAATGCATTCAGATTTCAAGGGGAATTTAATCCGTATGTTTCTGGTTCTTTTACACTTAACTCATCAAAATGTTGTTCTTTAAGAGCTGTTTGATCTGTAAGGCTTATGAGCCTTTGTTATAAGCCTTTTCGAAACCTCTTTCCCCCTTTTGAATCAGCAAATGGAATTGTGCCAATTCTGAATGGGATTTGAGTAAAGAGAAGTCCAACTTTAGGATTAAGTGCAGAACCTCACGGGGATCTGAGCGAACTCTGCAGAGACGCACACGTGGCCCTGGCATGGAGGGAGCACCACCAGCATCCTGGGTGCACTCTGCATGGAGCACGGGGCTTGGTCAGAGCCAAGAGACGGGGCTGCAGAGGGCGTGCATGTGTGTCTGAGAACAAGAGGCCTTAGAATTCGGCCTGAGAAGCCGCCTACTCCATCCCTCCATCCGGTGGCATCTGTGACCCATGATAATGAAAATGACATTATCAGTAACAAAGGAGCTGATATCAAGAGCACCAGCTCAATGGCCAGCTGCTCCTTTATCCTCATCAAACTCAGAGGGAGGCTTGGAGTTTGTAAAATTGAATAACTAGAGCTTAGGATTTAGAATCAGCTGCCCTGGTTTTGGACATCATCGTCAACACAGTACACTGCAGAACATCAGGAACATTCTTTAATGCTCCCCAAACTGTGCTTCCATTGCTCTTGTTCCCGTTGTCATGGTCGTGATAATGCTGCTGAGGATGCTGTCACACTCCACTGTCTTATAGGGCAGCCATTGTTTCCATTGTTAGCTGCTATTGTTAGAAAGTTGTCTGTCCCCTTTTTGGTTAGTGTTTATTTCTATGTCAAAATCTCCTGTCTTACAAAGTTCACCCATTCATTCTATAGTAGACGTTGGCTAACTCCTCTTCGACATCACAGGCTTCTCACACCTGAAGACGCTTGTACCCCTGCACTTCTCTTTTCCAGGGTGAATGAGCCGTATTTGATCTTCAGGTGTAGAAAGGGCTCTGTTTCCTGACCTCCATCCCCCCTTGTTGCTCTGTCCCGATGCCCTAGAACACGCCATTGAGGTCTGGCCAGGGTGAAGCACAATGGAAGCCTGCCTGCTTTAAGTTTGTATTTTCTGCCCTAATTGATACAGTTGTTGCATCCTTTAGCTTGTGGAGCTCACATTACACATTTTTGTGGATTTAGGGTTAATGCCAGTAACATGGGCTTCCTGAGGTCAGTGGTAAAGAATCTGGTGCCAGAGCAAGAGACTCAATAGATGTGGGTTCGATATCTAGTTCAGGAAGATTCTCTGGAGGAGAGCATGGCAGGCCACTCCATGCCTGGGAGAATCCCATGGACAGAGGAGCCTGGAGAACTATAGTCCATGCGGTCGCAAAGAATCAGACACGACTGAGAGAGTAAGCACGCATATGCATGCCAAAAACAAAAGGTTTATTTTTTCATGAATTGTTTAAGGCAGTGCTCCATCTCTTGTACTTCTGCAGTTGATCTTTTGTTTCAAAATATGGTGCTTTCCCATAGGCCCTATTGAATTCATAAAAATGAATAGGGATTTAATGGGGGAAATGCACATTGTACTGAGCACTTAGATATTAAGAGGGGACGTGATCAAACAGGAAGAGTTCCATGGATTCCTCTTCGTACATGAACTGAATTCATGGCTCTCAGATTCCAAGCCTTTAAAGCCTCATTCTGGAGTCATTGTGAAGCTCAGGTGAGTTTTATCATGAAAGAATGCAGCAAAATCAATTGCCCTTGGCCCTCCCATTGGGTAGGCAACTGAGAGTGAGCTTACAGCCTGTGTAGGACATCTTTTAATTTGCCAAGTGACTAAATGTGCAGTCACTGCAGCAGGCATCCGCCAGCTGTGCCCACATGGCCCACTCAGCTGGACTACATTTCAGAGAACAGACCGGGCTCATCTACCTTGTCTTCACACTAAAATTCCATTCCAAAAAGATCATCATTGGATTTGAACATTAGCGTGAAATCTCCAGCAGCCAAAGAGAGGCGGCTTCGCTTCACAAAAGCCGTTCTTGTCCTTCAGTCCAACAGGCAATGTCTGGGGAGCGCCTTGCCCACTGTTGGGCACCATGAAAAATGGCCAGTCCCAGGAGCTGACCACCAGTCCTGCTGGTGAGGCCAGCCATCTGTGCGCTTACCTTTTGCCTCCGTTTCATCTCTGTATTCTCGTGGGTGCCAGTAAGCCCTTTAAGCTTCCCTGACCTATTCTGCCGTGAGCTGGAAAGCCCCTGCAGGTCCTTACTTAACATGAGAGCTTTTCAAATGCATCTCCATGGAGATGTCTTCTCTTGCTAACAGGCCTTGGTTTGTATTTTAATCCCAGAAACCTGTGAAATGTTATTGTTGTATATGATGTTTCTGAGAGGCTGCTTGGAGATCCGATATCGGGTAGATTAGGACAAGATAATTTGTTAAGAAACAGCACCTGACTTCCTAATATGCACCCAGCCCAGCGCTGGATCCAGGAAGCCACATGTGACTTAAGGCAAGGACCCATCTCCTTCCAGTCCTGATGGCCATTTAATGTGGTAGAGACAGAAGTGCTCAGGAATTTGGTACAGGCTCTAAATTTTGTGGTCACTGGAGTGAGAAAGGACACTAGAGGCCAGAAAGCAGGACCGGCTCTGGGCTTTCAGACTGGATAGGACTGAGAGTGATGCAAGAAATGGGGAGGTCTGGGAATGGGGGTGCATTGTTGGGAAATAGCTACATGCGAGCCAAATGGACAGACTACAGATGCACAGATACATCACGGAAAATACAAGTCAGTGATATTTTATCCTCATTTCATTTCCTAACACCCAAAAGCTTTGAGACCACTGTTGCCAATGGTGGTGGACACTAGCATCTTTTTAGTAAGACTTTTTTCACTGCCCAACAGGGTGGACACTATCCCTTTTCAGAGCCAGAGTAGCTCTCTACATTTACTGACGCTTGTCTGAAATAACATGTGGAAAAACCAGAGAAATGGTGCAGGCAATCGTCCAGTGGCTGGCACTTGGAAGGTGAAAAGCACCCATGCTGTGTATAATTCTAGAGCCCTTGCTAAGTGCTGAGCACTCTCCCAAGGGCCATGTGTATGCGTGCATGGTTTCCTCTAATCCTTAGGAGGACCTCTGAGGGTGGGGAACATTATCATCCTCATTCACAGACAAACAAAACAAGGTACTGAGAGATTGAGGGTAGAAATGGAATGAAGCTATGAACCACACATCCTGAATAAGATTAGTCTCGAAACAATGTTTTGTGTGTAATGAAGCCATCACATCTGCAGCCAACCATTTGCAAATAATCTTCTCATGTGAGATCTTCTTTGTCCTTCACAACTTTTCTGGGAAACGGAGAGTATCATGGTCAGAAGAAGCCAGGTGTTCAGTCACTCAGTCATGTCTTACTCTTTGTGGCTCCATGGACTGTAGCTGGCCAGGCTCCTCTGTCCATGGAATTCTCCAGGCAAGAATACTGGAGTGGGTTGCCATTTCCTTCCCCAAAGAAGCCAGGGGATATGCATGTATCCTTTCTTTTTTGAAGTCTGTGAGTCTGTTTCTATTTCGTAAACAAGTTCATTTGTATCATATATTTTTTTTAAGATTCCATATGTAAGGGGTATCATGTGATACTTGTTTTTCTCTTAACTTCACTTTGTTATAATCTCTTGGTCCATTCGCAATGCTGCAAATGGAATTATTTCATTCTTTATTATGGCTAAATAGTATTCCATTGTATAAATGTACCAGATCTTCTTTATCCATTCCTCCATCAATGGACATTTACATTGCTTCCATGTCTTGACTATTGTGAATAGCACTACAGTGAATACTAGGGTGCATGAATCTTTTGTAACTGAATCGGTTTGCTGTACATGTGAAACTAACCCAACATTGTAAATCATCTATACTCCAGTATGAAATAAAATATTAAAAAAATAAATAAAATGTATGAAAGAAAAAAAGAAGCTGAGATAAAGAGAAAGGTTCCCCCAAGGGCTGCAGTCTTCCCTCTCTCCAGGCCTGTTTGGCGATGATTCAGTAGACATTGCCCATTCGGTGTTTTTACCTTCTCATCTCGAGGGCACTTCGCGTCCCTTCCGTGTTAGCTTTCCAACCATGTGTCTCCTCTGAGCTCTTCCGCCCAGTTCTCAAGCTCAGCCAGGCGATCAGATGGCCTGTGCCCTGACCGCACCTCCGGCCCCTCCCCAGCCTGCTCATCTGGTTCTTCCTCCTCCTCCACGGCACTGAGACCAAGGATTCACTGACCACTCTCTTTTCCTGAGTCTCTCAGCGTCATCCTTTCTCTGCTCCCTTCTGTATCTGTATCTGGCAGAGGTGAGTGGTCCATGGTTTCATCCTCTGTTGCCAATATCCTCAGCATTCTTATCGCATGGTCCTTGTCTCAGACTCTCATGGCAAAATTGAATTCCAGGGATTGGGGAGTGGGAAATGCATCAGAAGAGGTCACTCTGGGTGCTGCTGGAGAAAAGCCTAAAATTCTTTGTAGTGGTATCTCCATAATGACATTATCTCTGATCTTACCGACATCTCTGATCTAGACCATCAGACAGACAGGCAAAAACAGAAAACCCTGACAGTTCTGAGTTTCCCTGTTTTGTCTCCTTTCTCATCTAAACAGTGGCCACTTCCAGTTGTCTCCATAACATTTAACTCTCTCAATCCTACGTTTGTCTCTTATTCACAGAGGATTACCTTGCCTCTAACTTGGCCTTTCTTCCTTTGGCAATTTTTTTTTAGCTTCAACATCATTTTTTTTCAGGGAGGTTCTTCCTCATACTTATCCTTTCCTGGTTTCCTTATCTTTCTGATTGTAACACCACATGTTTTATTGCTTGTTTAAATTTGCTATTATCTCTAAGTTTGAAGAGGTCTAATGACATGAATTGTATCCTCTGTGAGTATGTGTTCTAGTAGGCGTCTAATCAATGTTGAAATGGATGAATAGATACAGGAATGAAGGAAGGAATGCTGGCACGTAAGAGCTTTCTTAACCCCTTGCACTGGAGCTCCGAGTCCTCCTTCCACACCATCTTCTGTCCTCCTTAAAGGAACAGCTGTCCTCTCCCATCCAAAGCTCTATCTCCCAGTGATGCTGGGGCCCCATTTACCCCCACCCTCTCGGCCACTTTGCTTTATCCTCCTTCTTCCCTGATGCCTTTAACATTTTACTTCTTATTTTTTCTCCTCAGCAGTTGGACATGGTCAAATCTCTCTCTTCTTTAAAATAAAACCCTTTCCTTGATTCCTTCTCCAGCTCCTGGCTTTGCTTGTCCTGCTGTTGCTTCTCCTGGTCACACCTGGTCCTGACCTCTGCGGCCACCACCTCACTGACACCGGGGTCTTTGTGGCTGAGCTTCCTGTGACAGTCGTGGAAATATTGCTGTCCCCCTGGGGCTCACTGGTGAGCCTGGGCTCCAGGGCCGTCTGTGTGCTGGTGACTCGCTGGCCAGAAGGTCCAGCCTGGCTTCCCCTGACCCTCCTTCCCTGCCCTGTAGAGACCACAGACACCTCACACTCAGCAGGTGTACACTCATTCCCTTTGCTTTCTCCCAAAACAGCCATCGCTCACCCCGAGGACCGAGTCAGAAACCTTGGTGTCCTCCCAGCTCCTCTGTCTCTTTTCCCAAATGTCCATCAACCCTGACCGTGTCTCTCCATTCCCATCACCACTTGGCTGGTTCAGGTGACCTTGACCTCTCATCGGGACCACTGTCCCTAACTGCCCTGCTCACCTTTGGCTGGAACTGATCTGATTCACTCCTTATGCTGCAGCCAGAGAGGGCCTTGGGAATTGAATGTGGATTCTGTCTTGTCACGGTTTAGGACTTCTCATTGGATTTCTCCATCTTTCAGAATGAAGTCCTGCCTCCTTGATGGGGCTTCCAGGGCCCTAAGTCTTTCACCATCTGACCTCTTCTTGTCTTTCATCTCCACCCTCACATCTTTATCACCTCCTCCCCCTAGCATACCCGCCACATCCCTCATTCTATTCTGGCCGCACTCTGGCCTGATTGCGGCTTCCTCCCAGACCTGCTCCTGCATCTGGACCTTTGTGGTGCTGATCTCTCTGCCTGGACACCGGTCAGAAGGCTGTCATGGTCACATGTGCATGCTGAGTCCATGTGTTGCATGGGGCACCAGAAGAACACACAATTTGGGATCAGAGAAACCTGGCTTACTAGTGTATGCCTCCATCTGTCCACCCACCCATCCAACAGATGCTGGGTCAGCTCCCTCCTCCCCTCTTCCAAACACACTTGACCCGGCTGCTTCCTAACTTGTCTTCAGGCTGCACCTTAGCCCTCAGCTACACCAGAGAGCCTGAACACACACACACACACACACACACACACACACACACACACACACGCTCTTCTCTCTTTTTAGGAGTTGCATTGTACCCTGAACTTTGCCCATCACAGCAGCTTCTGTCAATCAACAAACCTGAGTTGAACGGCTCTGTTGTCCCGGGTGCCATGGTGGGCGCTGGCTACACTGCATATTGCGTGTTTCCTGCTGTCTGAGTCTGCAGTGGGACCCGTGCCGCCTGCGGGCTGTGAGAGGGAGCATCCCACAGCTGTTTTGTGCCAGCGGTGAGCCCTGCCCACGGATTATGGAAGATTACTAGATAATTTTTGTTGGCTGCTGGCTGGCTGGTGAGAAAGACAGGAAGTTAAGCTGGCAAGCCCCGTCTCTGATTCCACATCCTGTGCTTTGCCAAGAACACCCGGCTCTCTGTGGCTTCAGGAAGTGTTCCTAAGACAGTCCTCCTGGTTTCCCTTGGGGAGCCCTAGCCAGTCTCAGGGGCCCAGGCCTTCTCATCCCTGCTTCTCTGGTGTCTGCACCTCCTTTGTCCCAGTGAGAGTCTCAGCCCTTCATGATCATAGCCCTTTTCTTTAGGAAGGCTCAGAAAGCAACGTGGAGGGCCATACAGTGGGGGGATGCGCCAGGACTGAATTATTTGGCTAGAATTTAGCATCCGTGGAGGACAGTGGACTCCAGGTGTTGATAAATAGAGGTCCCTTTCAGCAGAAGCGCAGCAGGCTTTTCCTCCTCTTTTATTGTCATGATTATTATTATTTTTGTGGTTCCCATGGAAACAACTAGAGTGAGAGAACAAAAAAGTCAGGGAGGTTAGAGTGATGAGACGGCCCCCATATGCTCGAGAAGACTGTGAATGTGTGTGTGGTGTGTGCACGCGTCTGTGTGCACTGCACTCACTTTGTTCCCCTGCACACTGCTGGGTTGGGGGAAATCGTGCTGTTTATTCATAGCGTTTGTTACAATTGGGCTCAACCAGGAGACAACTATCAGCTTTCAGCAATTAGGGAGCCTTGTAATGACAGCTCCCCCATCTGATTAATAGCGGTGGGAGGCGGGCAGAGATGGAGACATTCAGAACGAGAGCCAGAAATGTCAGAGAAGAAGACATGGCTCAGAGATGGAGTCACGGATCGGCATCCTGTCCCCTCTTGTTTCCTTTGGTGTGGGGAGTTGATGGGGGGCGTCTCTAGATGCCTCCGGTGTGGTTTCAGTGGGAACCGGGATGGACGGCAGCCCGGCTGCCCTGTCCTGGGGACTTCATCCACAGTCTGCTGCCTTTCTGATTCTGTACCTGACTCAGGGGTTGGAAGAGAGCCAGCTGAGGACCCCTTGTTCAGTGGTCAAGCTGATCACTGACATCCTGAGCCCCCAGGAGAGGTCACAAGGACCTTTCCAAAGCATCACTCCCCACGACTGTCCTTCTTGTGGACCTGGAGGGACTGGTTGGGCCACCCCCTCAGTCTCTTTCCTGGCCTTAATGATCAGGAGGCCCTAGGATCTAGGTGGAGTCCCAGCCACAGAAGGTGTCAAAACAGACCTGCAATCCCTGGACTGAGAGCAATTCATTCAGCTGGCACTGGAGTGAAGACAGAGATGAGCACCAGAGGAGGCCTGTGTGTAAGAGAGCGACCTGCCCACGGTGGGCGGCCCTCCTCTCCAGCCCTACGCTCCATGTCTGGAGAATCCAGGGCTTCTTAGCAAGCCCTCCCTGCACTGGCTGTGGCCAGGTGTCTACTCCTCACTCATGAGGTTACCTGTGCTACTTCCAGACCTCCCACCGCTATTATTTCCTCTCAGGACGGTCTTGGAAAAAGCATGCTAAAAACACATGAATCTCAGCATCCTGGGCCCCTATGGTCAGAGCATTGGCACCCCCACCCTGGCCCCAATGACCAGCAGCACCCACCTTTGGACTTGAGAACTAAAATATTGCTACCATGTCAGTAAACAAAGGAGGTTGGAGCCATCAAGCCAATTACAGCTGCCAGAACGGTGAACCCTGAAGAAACTCAGGATAAGAAAACACAGGATGCTGGTCCCAGATAACTGAGGTGCATATTAAAAGATTAATTTCAGTGAGCCCAGACTCTCGCATCTTCCCACACATAGACAAGTGCTCAATTCCTTAACCTGAGGTATTTTGTTGCTGTTATTTAGTAGCTAAGTCACGTCTGACTCTTTTTGCGACTCCATGGACTATAGCCTACCCAGGTTCCTCTGTCCATGGGATTTCCCAGGCAAGAATACTGGAGTGGGTTGCCATGCCTGAGATATTTGGTTTTCTTCTATTATCAGTCACCTTCTGACATTCCGACTACCTGGTCTTTTGTTGCAAACTCCTGTATATATCTTGGCCCCCTCACCTCGCTTCTTCAGAACAGTTTTCTCAGCATCATCTGAGATGCTTTGTCTCAGACTTGGAGTCCTCAGAAAGTCCACTGAGTAAAACCTAACTCTCTACTTTCAGGTTGTGCATTTTTTTTCAGTTATACTCTGTGCATGTGTGCTAAGTCAATTCATTCGTGTCTCACCCTTTGGGACCCCATGGACTGTAGTGGGGATTCATCCAGGGAAGAATCCATGGGGATTCTCCAGGGGAGAATACCGGAGTGGGGTGCCATGTCCTCCTCCAGGGGATCTTCCCAATCCAGGGATCAAACCTGCATCTCTTATGTCTCCTGCATTTATAGGCGGGTTCTTCACCATCAGTACCACTGACTGTACCTAAGCTGACAGACTCTTCCTCTGCGTTTGCCAGTGGCATCTCTGAGTTTTCTAGTCACAGCCCTTTCTCCTCCCTAACTAGGAGACCCTCTCTCTGTGCAGTGCAGGAAGTGGAAATCATCTTCTAACCCACCCCACTGCCCTCGCAGCCCCTTGAATTTTCTACAGTGCCTGATGGGCTTGAGTGCAGCCAAGCCCGAGTGACAGGTCCCATCTCACGCATTCCTCCTCCTTCTTCATGCGTTCTTGGCACCCATACCTTTAAGGTTAATTTTTCCCCACCCCGAATGATAATTTTTTTCCTTTCTGACCAGTGGCCTTTGATAGCAAGGAGCAACTCAGTTGCACATTACCAGAGGAACAGTGTGTGTTGTAATTGGCCAGGGATCGGTCTTGAAATGTCAGGGAAAGATTTATTTCCTCATGCACCTTCTCGGGGTGCTAATTTTGCTATAGGCTGCTGGATAATGGTTCCCGCTCACAATGGCCTGAGTTCCTAATCAGAATACAGGGCTGTAATTGGGTTGAAGGGATTTTAAATCATTAAAGTTGCATTTAGAAAGGGGAATAGAAATAGAACCCCAAGATTGAATGACTCACTTAGTATTTAATGAGGGAGTCATGGAGTATTACTTATAATATTCTCTTAATGACCTTACAAGCAATGTAACTCCCCCCGCCCTCCAGGGTCTATTCACGAGGCACTGTTCTGCAGCCTCCGATCCAGCACTCTGGAGCAATTAATTACTGACCCATCAAAGAACAATCAGGCCCTGCTCTGCCAGCAGAAGCGCTGATTTCTGTCCCCACCATCTCCTCACTCTGCATTTCCCTGCCGGCCCTGTTCTGGGGCTGCCAGGAGGGCAGTGGATGTTTCCCAAGCCATAAGTCATCAGGCAGTTTTTGGAAAGCCTGGCTTACCATGAGAACGAGAGGGTGTCAGGGAGTTCCACGGAGGTCTACACGGAGAGGGTGACAGGAGGGGGGTCGGGGGCTCTGGGGGTTCACAGACTTCAGGTTTCTGAGGATACTCTCATGGTGCTTCCAGCTGGGCTGCCCTGTGCTGGGTTATCCAATGTCAATCACTGGTTTAGTGCTTTAATAGCTGGGTTTCCATGTTATTACGAGCTATCAGAATCAGGTCAACCCTGAATATTTATTGGAAGGACAGATGCTGAAGCTGGAGCTCCAATACTTTGGTCACCTGATGTGAAGAACCAACTCCTTGGAAAAGACCCTAGTGCTGGGAAAGATTGAAGGCAAAAGGAGAAGCGGGTGGCAGAGGGTGAGATGGCTAGATAGCATCGCCGACTCAGTGAACATGAATTTGAACAAACTCTGGGAGGTAGTGAAGGACAAGGAAGCCTGGCGTACTGCAGTCCGTGGGGTCGCAAAGGGTGGGCATGACTGAGAGACCGAACAACAACAATAATTGGAATCAGGGAGCAGGTGGCATAGAGGAAGGAAACAGGCTCCAGGGTCCTGTAGATCCGGCCCTGCCTCTTAGGAGACCTGCGGCTCTGGGCATGTGAGCGAGGGTCTGGCACAGGGCAGGCGCTGGACGAGTGGTCACTTCTCTCAACGTGATTGTGAGCAGGGGTTGCCCTCCCCCGGCCCCTGCCAAGTAAATCTGTTTCAGGTCCTGTGCAGTTCCAGCACCTATGTTGGCTTTTATCTCTGGGTAGACTTGTGAGCCCCCAGACCCATAAATAGTACCCCTCAGCTCTGAGTTGCAGAGGGGCTGCTTGGGGCGTGTGAACCTCTTTCTTTGGTGAATGCAGAAAGGCCTAGACTCCAGAGGGAGCGCACGAGTGTTGCACGTATGCGGGCCCTGTCATTGCTGCTGGGGACAGTGGCCATCTAAGGCCCCACCTTCTGGGACACACAGTTTGGAATGGTGATCCTTGCAGAGTGAGCTGAGCTGCCCTGGAGTCAGAAGGTCCAGAGTCGGCTGCCCGTGGTCACTGGGTCCCCGTTGGCCAGGCTCTCTGAAATGCCTGTTCTGAGCACAACTGACCCAGTGTCCCTTGGCAGGAATGGCTTCAGCTTCTTGAGTCATCCACGGTGCCATGTGCCCATTCTGACTTAGGCCTTGGGGGAGGTGACTTCGTCTTTTCTAGGACTTAATACTAAGTCTGAGCTGGTTTCAGCTTCAGTTGTAATTCCTTTTGTCTGACCTACGGTGGAGACACACTATGAGCGGGTTGTACTTACACAACTGCCCGTATCGGGTCCGTCGGAAAGACTCTCTGAGAAGGGAGTACGGCTTCCTAAACACCAGGGAGAAGAGTGAGGCTGTGAGTAACACGGGTGTTTTCTTTAGGTGATAGAGTTGTACTGCACTTGGGTGACTATGCAGAGGACCATCCTCCATAAAAGGGCAGGAAGGAGAGCTGACATTGTGGAGCGCCTCCTCGGGCAGACAGCAGACTGGTCATTGAATGGAGAGGAACTGGTTCATGATGCCTTTGGGTGGTTTGTTGTTTAGTCACTCAGTCGTGTCTGACTCTTTGCAACCTCATGGACTGTAGCCCGCCAGGCCCCTCTGTCCATGGCATTTCCCAGGCAAGAATACTGGAGTGGGTTGCCATTTCCTTCTCCAGGGGATCTTCCCGACCCAGGGATCAAACCCTCATCTCTTGCATTGCAGGCGGATTCTTTATAACTGAGCCACTTGAGTCAGGTCGTACCCAGCTGCACAGACTTGGTGAGTTCCCTCTACCAGTTCTGCTTTTTCCCAATGGATGCAAACTGTGGCAAATGTTTTGTTATAATATTTATTATCATTAACATCCATTGAGCCTACCAGAAGGAAATGCACTATGATTCGGAAAGTTAAAACATCTGGGATGTTCTTGAATTATGAGGTGTTGACTGATTTCAGTTTAATACCTGTGGAAGCATCAGTGGTTAGAGGGATGGTTTACCAAAAGTGTAAGTGATCACGCGCACTTCTTACAAATCAAAGCCAAAACAGCGTGACATTGTGTGTGAAAGAACACACTCTCCTTTGTCCAGTTAGCCCCTTCCACCCCAAACTGTGACATTTATGATAAATCTAATAATGTCGTACATGCAAAAAATTGTAAAGAGTCCTACAGAGGCTCCTTTGTGCAAAGATTCTTGGTCATTGCCACCATCACTATTAAGTCATCAGCTCAGAAACTTCCAGTGTCTGTGCTTATCCTTAAAGAGGGCCACCTCTGTGCATTCTGAACCAGATGGTTAGAGCATTTCCGCGTGGGCTGCATTTGTCACCAGATGCTGGAATGATGGGGACAGAGCCTCCAGACCACAAGCCCCAGCTACTGGGAGGCTGCTCTTTCTGACCCTAATGCCGTTGCTTTCCTTTGGATTTTCAATCTTCCATTTTTGTTTCAGCCAAGGCTGGCTGCCAGACCAGAGGGCCCCTTCTAAGAGTAGAAAAACCTGCCCTCATGGGTAAACATGGCCCCCCAAGTACAAGGTAAACCTAGGACATCTTTGTGCAAGTTAGATCAGGAGGTGTGGCCCCGACCCAGGCATGTTACTGGTTTCTAGCCCCCTGGAGACCCTTGGCCTGGCTCCCTTGTGCAGTGAACAACCATGCAGCAGGTACAGGGCTGCCCTGCTGCCTTCCAGCCTGACTGTTGTGATCATGGCCAGAGCAGCATCCGAGGGATCTGCTCCGTCTTCAGGTGAACTTGAAGATGTTCAGTCGGGAATTATAGTTTTGTCTTCTTTATAGAAGCAGCACATCCCCTGAAGCTGGTCAGGCACCCCAGCTGTTTACCGCCTGCAGAAGCTCCTGCTTATCTCCACGAACAACCTGCCTTTCAGAGATCATGTCTTAATTAACTCAGGGCTGTCAAAACTGAAACCGTAGCAGTGTCATGAGATCACATTGTTAGTGAAAGACAAAGGGGCAGGAACTCTGCTGACAGGGAGTGGTGCTGGACACTCTCTCCTGAGCTGGACGCTGACTGCGGGCTGCTCAGTGGCGGCTGGCCGAGATCCAGAACATTTTATTTCACTTGGAAGGAATCTTAATGCTCTTTTAATCCTGTAACTTGCAAATACCTTTAAAAGTTTTATACCATATAACTTATTCTTATGGTACTCAGGATGCTCTGATAATTTCTGTTCTATCCTATTTAATTCATTTACAAAATCGCTGGTTAAAAATCATCCAATTGATTCATGGCCTACTTCTGATTCACAACATGAAGACTGAAGAACAGTGATCTAGTTCAGTTCCTAAATGTTAACTTTAAGGATTGAGAGCCAAAGAGACGAAGGAACTTGTCCTGGGTGGTTGTTAGAATCAGACCTTGTTCTTACACTCTTCCCAATGGATCTGTGCCTGCTCCCCCAGGACCCGTCCCTGGGGAGCCTGTTCCCTTCAGTACAACACTAGCTGAGCACACCTGTGTTGTGTCCTTGGGGAGACAGGTGCTTTCTCATGTACCAAGTGTCGGCGACAGGCACTGGTCCTTGGCACACGGGGCTGTGTTCCCAAACCAAGGCAGTGGGGTCACAGATGCCAACACCTGATCTTGTCCTGTACCTTCACCCACACTGCACTTGATCCAGCGTGTACTCACCTCCACTGGAGCTGCTCCTGAAATGGTGACTAGTTCAGGCACTCTTGTGGAGACTGCACTTACAGTTTTTAAAAGAGAAAATACCTGGGACTCCTTGGCAGATGTGTCTTGCTCTCCAGGCCTGGGTTTCCATATTTTTCATGCACTGAAAGGGGTTTACCATTGAAAGTCTCCTTGTTGATTACTGCGCCCATCAGCTTCCTCCCTGTGGGCCCTTGCAGCAATCCACAGACCAAAACAACTTACAGTGAGTCCCCTCCACTCTGAGAGCATGTTCGTAAGTCCTAAAAAGTTAACCTAGGTACCCGCCTATCAGATGTTGCATGCTAAGTTGCTTCAGTTATATCCAACTCTTTGCAGCCCCATGGAGTATAGCCTGCCAGGCTCCTCTGTCCATGGGATTCTCCAGGCAAGAACACTGGAGTGGGTTGCCATGACCTCCTCCAGGGGATCTTCCTGACCCAGGGATCGAACCCACGTCTCCTACAGCTCCTGTATTGCAGACAGATTCTTTACTGCTGAGTCATTTTAGGAGCCTACCCAACTGACATAATTGGCTACATAGTACTATACTGTAATAGGTTTATAATACTTTTCAGACAAATACATGAGCAAACAAACAAATGCAGAGAGTAAAGAAAACATTTTTAACTCTGCAGTGCAGTACCCTGGAAAGCACACTAGTTCAGTACAACAGCGAGACCACAGAGGCTGACATCGAGCGAACAGACAAGAAGAGTTACTGGTGGAGGAGGGAGGGGAAGGGGGAGATGGTAGGGCTGGAGGATCACCAGCAACAGGAGACAGAGGGCAAGATGCAGTTTCACTCATGCCTGACATTGACGGAACGCACGTTCGCATCTTTGAAAGTTCACAGCTTGAAGGTTTGTATGTAGGGGACCTCCTGCAGCCCCTTTCCAGAACACAGATAGACACGGTGCGTAGCATGCTCCCTGGGTCCTGTTTTCAGAGAGCTGACTCCTCACCCCGTGGCCTCATGTCCTCCGGCCCTGGCATGCGGACACACACTTCTCTGAGTGGCCGCCTTTGCAGAAAGTACCACGTTGTCCAGCAGACTGCACCAACCCTGCCACTTTGGGACGGCTCTGTTCTCCTCTTGCTGGGGGACCCCCCTGCCTTTCTTGACTCAGGAGGCTCACTGCCAGCCCCACTCCCTCACAGACACACATGTTGAGCCATGTTGAGCCGTGTTTACACACATGAGGTGGGCTATCAGCTGTAGTTTAACGAATGGTATCACTGTCAGAATTTTACAAAATGAAATCTCATCAGATGCTGAAGAAAGATTCTGCATAGAAACTAACAGGGGAAATTTGACAGCCTTTCAATCCAGTTATCAAAGCGTTTGCGGTTCAAAGCCAGTGAAACAATAATGGAGTCGTAGTGCTGAGTGCTCATTTGTATCTGAGTGTTTCAATAAATAAAATGGTGGGGGAACATGAAAGCAGACCTGTTGTCTCCAGTCCACTAAATTTAATATCCCGAGTATTGACTGACAGCTTTTTATCACCATAATTAGTATGGATTGTTCCTGAGGCCATTGATCAATCTTCCCTACCTCTGTGGACTTGAGTTGCTGTTTTCTTCCTCTCTTGCCCTCCCCACCTTTTATTTTAATATTGATCCTGCCAGTTGCAATCTGCCACAGGGAGGCTGCTCACTTAGACAAAGGAAACCTGTGGGTGAGGAGGGAGGCTGAGCAGCCACCAGCCCTTCCTCACTCATCCCCAGCTTTGATGTCATGCAGCCTCATCTTCCATGAGCTCCTGGCCTGGTCCCAGGTCCCAGGGACCTCCAGGGTCTCTGATGTCACCACACACACACACCATCTCTCCCCAGGGTGGGGGCCATGTGAAGACAAACCACAGAGTTGGTGGTCAGTGGATACTCATTGCATGACTATTCCTTCTTTAGTGGCACCAAGCTAAGATTGGATAGACTGATGAACTCAGCTCCGTGTGTGTGTGTGCCTATGAATGTGATCTGTGCCTACAATACAGACTAGAAACCTAGGAACACAGAACCTACCTTCTTTTTCACCAAGGTTTCCAATTTGATGTTTTGGTTCTTTCATTCCATCCTCCCTCCCTCCATCTCTTTCTCTCTCTCTCTGTGTCACATCATCTCATCTCTCAGTGATGTCATTGATTCCTCTCTCTCTCTCTCTGTGTCACATCATCTCATCTCTCAGTGATGTCATTGATTCCTCACTGGCCCTTTACTTGTGATCATTTACCGTCTCACCTCCTATCTCCTTCCCTGTCTTGGTCATCCTCAACCTTCTATCCTTAAATCCTCTCTACAGACCATAAAAGTGTTACTCACGCAGTTGTGTTTGACTCTTTGTGACCCCATGTAGCCCACCAGGCTCCTCTGTCCATGGGATTCTCCAAGCAAGAACACTGGAGTGGGTAAGCCATCCCCTTCTCCAGAGGATCTTCCTGACCCAGGCATTGAACCCCGGTCTCCTGCATTGCGGGCAGATTCTTTACCAGCTGAGGCACCAAGGTACATAGAGAAGCCCATACAGACCACAGGTAGATTTACATAAAATACACATTCTTATTATGCCTCATGTGCGTTTCTTGTCCAAGCTCCTGGCTATAGCACAGATGGTTCTGTAGCCTGATCCCTGCCTGCCCCTGAGCCCACCTGCCCTCTAGATCCTTAACCCCCCAGGAAAAATTCCCTGTAGCTCCTCTTGCACCAAAATCTTTGCTCACAATCTTGATTTTACCTGGTCCAGCCTTTTTGCCTCTTCCCTTGACTGCTTTTTCTCCTCCCCGAGGACCCTGCTTAGAGGGCATCGTTCTGGAACCAGTCTTACAGCCCCAGGAGTCCCCTATGAATGCCTGTCCTCTGAGATTTTTGAGGAGTATGCATGGGTTTTCTTTCCACCTGTCTCTGTCTCATAGGAGAAAGTGAACCCCTTGGGGACAGGAGTGTGTATGTTTTTGTTGTAACCCCAGTCTTGTGGGACAAGACACCTGACACCTTGGTTGTGTTTTCATCCTGGAAATAAGTGTGTCCCCGAGAAGAGAACCAGCAGGCTCCAGGAGCAGGGGCCTGCTTCGTGTCCAACAGGATGTGTTCGTCCTGCCCTGAGCGATCGCCCAGGAGGGTCTCACTTGTGAGGATGGGGAGAAGGGCTGGGAATGCATGCCCCGTGCAGGTGAGGAGTAGCCGGCTATCTTTCTCTGGCCGCAAGGAATCCAGGGCTGGCACTCAAGTGAGGGTACATGGTGTGAGAGAACTTAGCAGCCTGCACACTGAAAGGATGTTTCTCATCCATCCTCCCAGGGGAATTTCTCTTGTCCCACCTCGTAGCGAAGATCATGCCATCAGCACCAGTTTTCCGGAGGGTGTGCAAAACGTGGGCATTTCTCTTGATGCCTGCGGAGCCCTTGTGGGCTCTCCTGGCATCCATTGTGCCATCTTGGAGACAAACCTCCCCCAGCCCCCACCCCATGGCCATGTGGAGCCTGCCTTCCTTGCATCCCCAACAAGACGCCCCCCACCATCTTGCAGGTGCACCCCTGCGTCACATGCCCTGTGTTGAGGCCTTCAGCTGAGTGCAACTGTCCTTCCTGACTCAGCACAACAGAGCCGAGTGGGAGGACAAAGGCCACGCCCTCCAGGGCCCCCAGGGAGCCTGGGTGGCAGCCCCCCGTGCCAACTGCGGACACGCGGGCAGAGGTTCCTGGAGGTGACCTCCAGATGCGTGCAAACACGGGGCGCCTCCTGCTCAGCTGCCCTGCTCTGTCCAGCTTCTGCAAGACAGATTTGACAGACTGACGCCGATTGGCACATCTCTGGGGCCAGATTGGAATCAGCCCCTTCAACTGTCCATGTGGCTACTGTCCATGACGGTCCATGTGGCTTCAAGAACACACAGAGGAGCATGGTTGTCAGTTAGGCGGCCGGTCCTCTGTGCTCCCAGGCTGGCGTTTCTCAGCTCGGGCGTGTCTTGGCTGTGGAGCCCAGACCTCGCGATGCAGCTTCCAGCGCGGGGGCTGTGACGACCGTGAAACTGCTCTCCCTGCCCCTGCAGTTGGTCTCCTTGGTTTACTTTAA
This sequence comes from Dama dama, assembly GCF_033118175.1. Taxonomy (NCBI): domain Eukaryota; kingdom Metazoa; phylum Chordata; class Mammalia; order Artiodactyla; family Cervidae; genus Dama; species Dama dama. The sequence goes on from NC_083682.1 coordinate 16,261,056, forward strand.
AGCAGAACCACTGCAGGAGGTTCCGCATGTGCTGTTACGTTCTTCCTCATTCACTTCTGTGAGGCCAGAACTAAGGAAGGCCCCCACTGTCTCCATGTAAGACTTTGGTGGCTTCAGCCTGTGTGTCCTTTAACCTTTAAACCCGAAGGAAGGTCAGGACTTGTAGTTCTCCCTCTGGGTCTTGACTGTACCAGAGGCTGGCTGTGAATTTGGGCAGGACACTTAATTTTCCTGAAATTTTGTGTCCTCACCTCTGAAGTTCTTTCTGGGTTGGTGGGAGGGTTAAACAAGGTGCCATGTATGCAGCAGCCCAGCACAGACCCTGGGACGCAGCAGGGGTTCAATAAATGCCATTCCCCTCCCTTCCCAAGCCAAACAGGGTCTCTTCGGATGGACTTCCCAAGGAATCGCATGCCTTGTGCGCGTTTTCCTTGAAGCCGCATAGACCCTGAAGACCTGATTCTAATCTGGCCATGGAGATGTGCTTTGGGACTTAAAATAGCTTATTCATAGTACAGTCCCATTGCATGCTGTGTATATAATGACACACACACGTGGATGGTGTTGATGACTGTGTGTGAGGATGGGCACCAAGATGTTTATAGTGAACATTTCTCAGTGAGGAGAATATGGGTAATCTCCTACTTCCCCCTCTGCCTCCTTCCCTCCTTCCCTTCCTTTCACCCTCTCCCCTCTCTCTCTCTCCCTCCTTCCTTCTCTCCCTCCTTCCTGTTCAACTGTTTTCCCTATAATTAACACTTTATAAAGTCATAAAATCTATATTAAAAAAAAAAATTCTTGAAAGTTCACCCAGGCTGTATCAGTGGAAGGACTGTGATTTGGGACCAGAGGTCTGAGCAGAGCTGAAGATGTTATGTGGTTTCTTGAAGCTGCCCCCTGTTTAGTGAGGATGAATGGCAACTTGGAACTTGGAAAGTCCCCAGGGAATGGGATGCTGTAAGTTCCGAATAAACAAATACATCTCTTACTAATTTAATATGCACTGTTAGACCAGGATCCCATTTGTATTAGTGAAAGAGAGAGGGGTATTAAAAAATCATCTCTTAGGAGAGGAACTTGAGAAATCAGAGAGGGGAAAGGAGCAGGGTACCAGGCAGGGGTGGCATGAAGAGGGAAGGAGCCTGGACAGGTGAGAATGTGATGAAGAAAGAAGAGAAAGAGGAGTGGGAAGAGAGAGGGGGAGGGAGAGAGAGATGGAGAGACAGGGAGAGGGAGCGAGGGAGGGAGGGAGGGAAGGAGGAAAGAAGGAAGGAAGAGCAAGCCAAGGCCCCCAGCAGAGAAGCTCTCATCCCAAAGTCCCAGGGTCAGCATAGAGCGAGGGTCCTGTGCAGCCTGGCCACATGGCTAATTACCCTTAATGATCACGAGTTGACTCCTCCAGGCCCCCAGGCCGGGGTTTCGGGTGGTTTTCTCTGCTTGGCTGCCTGACACCGCAGGTTTTTGACATCACAGTCTTGATGGGCTGGCTTCCAAGTGCTGAGCTGATGGCTTCATGTGGGGTGACACTGGCTGAGGATCCACCTCCACCCTACCATCTTTTGCTCCTGAACCTAAAGATTTCCTTGAGACCCAGGAAGAGAGTCTGTTCTAGGTGTCCATGCGGGTAGGAACAGGGAGGGGACCTTGTGACTGGCTACACCGACCACACAGTCCTCGCTGTAAACCCTTTGGACAAAGGCATGTGGAAGTGCATCTATTCTCGGGGGTCTGGGTGCGCGTGCCTGGTATCTGCTGGGGTGGGCGTTGGTCTGGAATAAGTCAGTGAAATCGTGAGTTTCAGTGACATGCCTGCTCCCTGAGGCTGAGACAATTGCTGTTACCCCACCTAACGTGGCTTGACCTATGTTTTACTTGAAAGCCTTCAGCTAATAATGAGTTTGAATGTTGGGTTATGAGTAAATACATTCCTATTCCAGAAGTGAAAGGGGGAATTACCCAGCAGTTACCCTCTCTCTTCCCTCCTCCCGTTTGGCCTCTGCCTTCTGTGGGATGTTTCAGTTGAGCTTTGTGAAGGGGATCGTGATCAGGGAATCACTTCTTCTAAGGGGACCGTTCAGAAGTCACGAGGCAGCCAGGCTCTATCTGGGCAAGTGGCAGGGTCCTTGGTATATGGGAGATTTGAACCATCTGGATAAAAAGGGTCAAACTCTCCGCTGGCAGCAGCGAAGCCGCTCCATGTGGGGAAGCCACGTGACCACGCCACAGGCTCTGCCAAGAGCCAGAGATTAGTAAACAGAAGCCCACAGCAGCAGGCGTCCAGGCTGGCCCAGCTCCGGTCACTTGGCATTTGTGTGATTCCACTCGCTCTGAATATTAAGGAAATCAACCCTGAACATTCATTGGAAGGACTGATGTTTCCAAACTCCAATACTATGGCCACCTGATGCGAAGAGCCGACTCACTGGAAAAGACCCTGATGCTGGGAACGATTGAGGGCAGGAGGAGAAGGGGACGACAGAGGATGAGATGGTGGGATGGCACCACCAACTCGATGGACATGAGTTTGAGCAAACACTGGGAGATAGTGAAGGGCAGGGAAACCTGGCGTGTTGCAGTCCATGGGGGTCGCAGAGAGTTGGACACGACTTAATGACTGAACAACAATACCACCTGCTCTGGGGTCCCATCTGTCTGTGCCCATGCTGTCCACAGAGCTAAAGCAGACTCGTTTCTGTCTGACTTTGTTTAAGATGTTGACAGTCTAGTGCCAAATGGATCCTGCTGACGATGAGTCTCAGGCATCCACCACAGCATCCTTTCCCACACATATCCCTGGTGCCTCTGACATGCCGGCTGCTCCTCACTCTTTGCTGTGAGGAGCCGGAGGATGTGGTGTGGTTGAGCGTGATGCTGAACTCTTAGCTGGTGATCATGAAGATTCATCCAGACATTCACAACAAGGTTAGAGCACATGGGCCTGGGTTATTTTAGGACATTGTGCTGACTGAGTAATGGAAATCTTTTATGGAAAAAAAAAAAAAAGAAACATAAAATCAGGTGCAACTCCCAAATGTATCACTTGTTCATTCAACATATATTTATTTGCCAGGCACTGTGCTGGTCCCTGTGGCTAAAATAGAGACCCGTTCTCATGCAGGCTGCCTCCTGGCAGAGGAAGAATGCACAGGCCTTGAGAGTGTAGACATGCCCCCTCCGCTGTCCCCAGCTGCTGTCCTCCTTGTGATGCCCAGTGAAGGCAACTTCACATGACCCAACACTGATTTTTCCCAGTGATGTGTAACACCTGGAGGCTTGCCTGTCCTCTCTTGTGTGTGATACAGAATGGTAGATCAAATAAAGATCTGTGTTTTTTCAACATGAATTAAAGATGGCTTACTATACAACAATCCCATGGTGCATTTTCAGTGTTCCTGATTTCCTTAGTTTCCAGGCATATCACTCCACCCCCTTGTTTTCTTTGTCCACTTTCACTGGACACTGCTTCGCTCCACACTGTCTTGGATGTTGCCTTTGCTTAGGATTCTAACCCTGTGTCTTTCATACACTCCAGCCCTCTTCTCACAATCTGCATCTCCATGAAGCTCCAGACTTGCAGGAATGATATGATGGACAGTCCCACCTGAACTGATTATCATAATGCTTACTATACATCCAAGGGGTGATTCCAACTGGCCATTGTGTACGGGTCTAAAACAGGACTACCTACACACTGCTATATACAAAATAGATCACTAATAAGGACCTACTATATAGCACAGGGAACCCCACTCGGTACTCTGTGATGACTTATATGGGAAGAGAATCTAAGAGTGGATGTATTTGTGTATAACTGTTTCACTTTGCTATACACCTGGAAATAACATTAACTAACACAATTTAATACTTGTAAATCAAGTATACTTCAGTTAATTTTTTTAATGTGAAAAAAAAAAGCAGAGCTATTGTTTTTTCCCCTCAAACCCTGTTAGTCAAGCCCATTCTGTTTCAGTAAAGAATGCTGCCTTCCAGCCTGTTGCTCAGAACACAAGTAGAAGTCAAACTTGACTCCTGTTCCATTGCTCCTCTCATCCCTGCCACCTCCCCTGCTTCTGTTCCCCCCACAGCTTTTGTTGACTTTACTTACATCAGGTGTCCCTCAGCCGTCCTTTGATCTTTATTTCCACAGCCTCTAGTTAAAGCCACTGTCATGAAACACGGCGGGAACCACACAAGCTTCCGCACTAGCCTTTCTGCCTCCTTGATCTTCCTAAACACTTGGTTCTCCACACAGAAGTCAAAGGCATCTTTTATAACATAAATCACATCAAATAACTTCTCTGCCTAGAACCCTTCAGACCAAACTCTGCACATTCAAAGCCCAGGCTCCTCACCAGGTGCCCACACCTACAAGCTCTGGCCGCTTGACCCAGGTTCACAGCATCTCCCAGGGACCCTAGAACCAGCTGCAGTGGTATCTCCCCTCTGCTCCAGGACTGCCCCTGACCCCCACTTTCTCAGCACCTTGGCAGGGTTCTTCCCTCTGTTCTCCCCACACCTGCATTCTGTTGGGCTGCTGCTGACAATGTAGGTTTCAGGACAAAAGTTCCCCCTGAAAGTGAACTTCAGTCAAGACACATCCCTGCCTTCTGCTCAGCTCTCATCTCACCCTAGCTCATCGCCCTGGCATTCTAGAGCACTCACTAGTATCACATAATCTTGTTCAGTGTCTCTCTCCCATGCCAGAGAAAAGAAGGAGTTTTGTCTTTGGTGTGGACACCCCAGTGTATCCAGCTATGGCTGGCTGGCCTTGGCGCCCCACAGACACTTGCTGACTCAGCGGATGAACGACCCAGCGAATGAATCATGAACTCCTCACCCCGTAATTTTGGTCTTCCCAGCTCTAGCTGACTTGAGAAATACTATCTTCCTCAAAGTTTCTACAAGCCATATCTCTACCAAGGACAGTGACCTCACTGAGGGGCTGGTCGTCAGCCTTGGCTGAACTGCAGTTGTGTGGATGGCCAGCATAGGGTAGATTCACATTGCCTGGTGGCGAGGGGCTTAGCGTCTTCTCCATGTTTGAGAAGTGACTTCAATGAAAATGTTTTTTATCATAGTCGTGCTTAGTGCAAATGTCACAAAAAGTCTTTTAAAGAAATAGGAATTTTTAAAACTTGAATTTTACGTGAAAACATACTGCTATTTCTGGATGTGCTCAGGATTTAAATGAGCAGAGAGAGTTGTTTCTTGAACTTCTGTATTCATATAGACTATAGTTATATGTAGTTATATGTCCTCCTCCTGAATCCTCACTTGGTGTTAACAAGAGAAAATATAGCAGGAAGTCTCTAAAAGTTCCTCTCTCTCTCTCTCTCTCTATATATATATATATATATTTGTGTGTGTGTGTGTGTGTAAGTATATGTACACATACACGCACTTAAACACACACACATATCTATTATCTATCTTTCTCTCTATCTACCCATCTGTCTATCTATTTAAAGTTTTTGGTCTCTTGATTTTCTTTGTCTTTTCTATCTCTTTTTGTTGGGAAAAACTGGAGCTAAAAAACTTCAAACCTAAGCTTCTTATGAGCAAGATTAGTGAACAGAAGGAATGTATTACATTGAGCTGCTTTTTAATTGAAATATAGTTGATTTACAATGTTGTATAAGTTTCTGCAGTATAGTAAAGTGATTCAGTTATGCATATGTATACGTTCTTTTCTAAAATATTTTTTTCCATTCTGGTTTATCATAGGATATTGAATATAGTTCCCTGTGCTATACAGTAGGAACTTGCTGTTAATCCATTCTATATATAATAGCTTACATCTGCTAACCCCATCCTCCCTCTCCATCCCTCCGCCAACCCTGAGCTACTTTGGATAAGCTTAAAGATAGCTTTAATACAGCCTAGAGATTTAAACGCAAAGGTGAGCACTGGCATGTCACTTCAGTCTCTGGCCCCCTGGTCCCTGGTGCCCTGCAGTGCTGAACAAACCAGAAGCCTCTCTTTGTGCTGCTCTCTCGTCTGTGTTAAATGTTCTTTGTTTTAGGACTCTCCATGAGAGTTCCTCGAACTGACCCTCTGAAGAGTTGTAGGTGCCTCAATCATTGAAGTCAATTGAAGAAAAATAAGCGTGAGGCTTCAGATTTACTTCCCCAAATGATTCCCTTATCGAAATTATTTACTAGGTAAGATACAAAACGTTTCTTCCAGCCAGTTGACACCAACTGGGATTGGAGTGAGCCTCCATAATCATGATTATTAATAAAAATTCTTTAGTGCACATTTGCACTTGCTGCCAAGGTCGTCAGTGATTCATGCTTGAGGCAGAAGGTGACCAGTTTGATTCTAAACAGGCATTTTGGTTGCTGAGGGGAAAGGATAGTTAGGGACTTTGGGAAGATCATGTACACATTGCCATATTTAAAATGGATAAGCAGCAAGGACCTGTTGTATAGCAAAAAAATCAACAGACATTTTGGCAAAAGAAGGGGGAGTTTACTTTTTTCAGTCAGTCAGTTCAGTCACTCACTCGTGTCCGACTCTTTGTGACGCCATGGACTGCAACACCCCAGGCTTCCCTGTCCATCACCAACTCCCGGAGCTTGCGTGAAATCATAACCATCGAGTTGGTGATACCATCCAACCATCTCATCCTGTCGTCCCCTTCTCCTCCTGCCTTCAATCTTTCCCAGCATCAGGGTCTTTTCTAATGAGTCAGTTCTTTGCATCAGGTGACAAAAGTATTGGAGCTTCAGCTTCAGCATCAGTCCTTCCAATGAATATTCAGGATTGATTTCCTTTAGGATGGACTGGTTGGATCTCCTTGCAGTCCAAGGGATTCTCAAGAGTCTTCTCCAACACCACAGTTCAAAAGCATCAATTCTTCAGCACTCAGATGTAGAGTAGCTGCTCTATAAGCACTGGAAGGTCACTCCCCCCTCATGGTTCCTTCCCCAATTGTCTGAAATAGGGTGAGTTGAGCTGCTCCTACTCCTTCCTTTCTCCTGTCCCCTGCATGGCCAACTTCACCTGCTGCATCATGGGTGGTGTGTCTGACCCACACCGAGACAGCTGTATATAGATGGAACAGACCAACGTCGAAGTGGTCTTGCACCATTGTCCTGTTTCCTGGAAGTTATTGAATGGTACATGAAAGAGACCAGTGTTTCTTAACATTTAGCCTAGTTCTACATCTTGAAAGACAAGTTGGGTAGAAGGGTGGAGTTAACCTGTCAGTGGGTGAAAATACGAAAGAAGAAAAGAAAAAAGACATTTTCAGAAACCATTCACTTAGTAAATAATGGAACTCCTCAGAAAATCCCTTGAGTTGCTCTATATTGATAGAAAGTGTTGTTTCAGTCTTGGTATGGGGCATGGCTGGCCGACTCAACAGCAAGACGCCAGACTCCCATTGGGAGAGCGTGTCCTGGCTAAGTTGCATGTGGACAAAAGGGAGCTCAGTTATTCAGTCCACGGCACATCCTTCCACAGAGCAGACCCCTGCTCCCTCATCCTAACCTCCCGAGACCCTCAGGGGGCATGACTTGGACCTGAATGCCTGTGTCGGCATAATAGACATCCAGGCCTGGGGAGTGTGTCCCTTCCATGCAAATACATGCTGCAGGACTCCTATTCAGGGGAGGGGGCTAATGGATGGGCCAGCTTTGAGTGAAATGATAACAACTCTGTTTTCTTACTGTAAAGATGCCAAGGATCACAGTGGGTGAAACAGTCAGAGGAGGTCTTGTTACCTCCAGGAAAGCCCAGGAAGGTGCTGGAATTCCTGCAGGGCCAGCTGGACCACCCTTTATGTTTTTGGACAGAAGGGAAGGTTTCCTGGGAGAGCTCCTGAGAGCTCCTCCTCTGTCACCCCTGCCTAGTGACTGCTGATGCTATTCTGTTGCTTTTTTGTATTGTTTTTGTTATTCAGTCACTAAGTCGTGTCTGACTGTGACTCCATGGACTACAGCATGCCAGGATTCTCTGTACTTCAGTATCTCCTGGAGTTTGCTTAAACTCATGTCCATTGACTCAGTGGTGCCATCCAACCATCTCATCCTCTATCGCCCCCTTTTCTTCCTGCTGCCCTCAAACTTTCCTGGAATTAGAGTCTTTTGCAATGATTGGCTCTTCACATCAGGTGGCCAAAGTATTGGAGCTTCAGCTTCAGCATCAGTCCTCCAATGAATATTCAGGATTGAATTTTTTTGTATACGTTGTGCAAATTGCCCAGTTGCTTCCATCAAGTTAAGGTCATGAGCCCGATTCTCTCCTTGCCATGTTCTGTGCCCACTCGACCCCCGCCCACCTCACTGAGGAGCTTCACCTGGGCGGTTGATAAAGATATTCAACCTGAGACTTGCTTTTTAAATAACTTCGGAATCATAGCCACAGTTGTAATAAATGCCTCTGTGATTTGCATTTAAATAGTATTTTCATCCACAGATCACAAAAAGTGAAGCTATCTTAACTCAGCATCATGACCTGAATTCCCTTCATCTCAAAGCGAGCCCTTGCGCACCTGGTACACATTTTCCCTCCGTGTCACATTCAGGTCTGTGAACCGTACTGATTAAAACAACAATTAAGTCTGAATGGCTGGGACACGCCCTGAGTTCTGTGCCTCAAACATGCATCCTTGCCCAGATCCAGCGAGCTTGGACCGTGGCACCTCCATCCCCATCCTGGGTGGGATGCAGGGCAGGAGATGGGGCGTGGCCTTCTCTAAGCCCAGCTGGTGCACTCAGCAGCCGGTAGTTAAGAAAACCATCTCTTGGGTTGTCAGGGAGGCCAGTTTGACCTAGAAGTACTTGACAGGCAGTAAACACAGATCCCTGCTTTAGCAGTCACTCGGCAGAGCACTGTTGCTGTTTGAAGTGACTCCTGTGGTCTTCCTTGGTTTCATTGGCTTGTCAGCTCTTGGGAAGACAGGAGAGAGACAAAATGCTGGCAGGACGCAGAGTTGGAGAAGGCATCTGAGCACACGGGCACAGGACTTCAGCCCCACTGGTGACAGCTCCGTCCTGATCACCCAATTTATACTCTGCTGGGGCCTTTCTCGAGTCTTTTTGTCCCATTTCATGTCATTCTTCTTCATCTTTTAGCAGGAACTTGTTTTTTTTTTTCATACCGTGCCATTGAACTTATTTCATCATCAACACATTTTTCCCTGCTTCGTGGATTCTTTAAAAGGCATCCTTTGAAGATGTGTTTCTATTCAGACAGAAGCTTTTGTTTAAAAAAAAATAAAAGAGGTGTAAATATGGAATTTTATTGAAAAGGTCTTATCTTGCTTTAGACATGACATCGAAAAATGTGTTTAAAATAAAGAGCAAGTGTAGTACAAGGCATGTGTCAAAGCAGTTGGCTTCCTGTTGTGAGAAACTTCGGCTGCTTAAACGCATCCTTGCCCCTGCAAAAGCTTTCCATGTGTTAGGATTCTGTGACCCCAGTTCCTTATGCGGATATGTCCCTTCCTGATCCGCCACCAGGGGGACACATGGGACCCTGGTTTGCTGCCTCGCCTGGATCACCAGTTAGTCCATTTCAATGAGGTAATGGGCTTCCCTGGTAGTTCAGCTGTTAAGAAATTCACTTGCTATGCAGGAAACCCCGGTTCAATTCCTTGATCAGAAAGGATTCCCTGGAAAAGGGATAGGCTATGCACTCCAATATTCTTGGGCTTCCCTAGTGGCTCAGATGGTAAAGAATCTGCCTGCAGTGCGGGATACCTGGGTTCGATCTCTGGATCGGGAAGATTCCCTGGAGGAGGGCATGCAAACCCACTCTAGTTCTTGCCTGGAGAATCCCATGGACACAGGAGCCTGGCAGGCTACAGCCCACAGGGTCACAAAGAGTCAGAAACAACTAAGCAACCAAACACAGCACAGTGAGGTAACAGATGTCCGAGCTGGACCATAAAAGAAGGCTGAGCACCGAATAACTGATCCTTTTGAATTGTGGTTCTAGAGAAGACTCTTGAGAGTCTGTTGGGACAGCAAAGAGATCAAACCAGTCAATCCTAAAGGAAATCAACCCTGAATATTCGTTGGAAGAACTGATGCTGAAACTGATGCTCCAATACTTTGGCCACCTGATGGGAAGAACCGAACTTTTCACTGGAACTTTTCATTGAAAAATACCCAGATGCTAGGAAAGATAGATGGCAGGAGGAGAAGGGTGAGACAGAGGATGAGATGGTTGGATGACATTACCGACTCAATGGACACGAGTTTATGCAAACTCTGGGAGACAGTGAAGGGCAGGGAAACCTAGCATGTTGCAGTCTATGGGGTTACAGAGTTGGACATGACTTGGTGACTGAACAGCAGCAATCATGAGATAAAAAATATTTTTTGAAAAATAATAATATTCTCATAATGAACATAGTCTTCCTGACTTGACAATACCCTCTTTATTCACTCTCCCATCTTCCCACACACCTGGACATTGGCATGTAACACATTCATAATTCTATAGATCAGAGAAACGTGCAGGGAATTCAAGTTTGTTCTATAAACCCTAAACCACAATAGACAATTGTAGCATCTTGGAGGGCCTCCTTAAGATGAGGTGACCTGAGTTCAGAAAGATGGGCAAGGCCATGTGCTCATTCCTGGAAGGCCCTAATTGACAGTTGTTTGGCGGGATGCCCTGAATGCTTCTGGGCCCAACGCTTACCTCACAGGTGTACATGCTCTTCTTACTGATGTTTGTCAACTCTGGTGCTTGGGATCTTGAGTGGTACTGACCAGTAGATAAAAGTCAGAAGCATGTAATGTTTGTGGTACAGACTTCAAGAAGGCATCTCTGAAGGAGCAGGCAGACACTTTCGTGGAGGGGAGCCCGCTGCCATCCATCCAGACTCGGTGACACTCCCCCTGACCGTTGGTCACTGTGTTGCGAGGGCAGCCTTGGAAACTAGCGCTGGTCCCAAGATCTGTTGCAGACCTCACGGCCTGGTGTCCCCTGACCACCTGCCTTATGGTTCTCATGTGAAGTTTGTAACATCACGACGTGGGCTCCTCCCCTCTCATTGATTAGACTCGCGCCTTCTCGGAATCTGGTAATGTACACTGTCCAGAGGCTGCCCAGAACAGGTGGTGGAGCTCTGCTCCTCTGCAGCCCGTCTCCGTGACCATTCTGTCTATGGCCACCATGTGCAGACATGCTGGCCGCCAGGACCTGCCTTCACACCTCCCCATCCTCCTGTTACACCCTTGTCTTTGACTCAACACTGCAGGACCTTCCAAACTGAGCTCAGGGTGGCCTCCTCCTCCGATGCTCTCTGAGTGCTTTCCCTCCCCCTCGAACCAGCCAGAGCCCCTGTCAGTGTAACAGGCATAGTTGGTGATGGAGGTGATGGGGAAGCTGAGGAGCCAGTCAGGAGACTGAACGGCATCCGCTTATACCTGTCCTCTTCCCATCCATATGCATCTGCAGGCTGGGGGCATGCAGGGAGGAGCACTGGGTCAAGTTAGGGGGCCAGACCCAGCCATCAGGAGCTGCACATACAGGGAGGGGCTGGAGCCCCTGGGAGATGCAACCAAGGCCACAGATGCCACCCAGATGGGCGGGAAGGTCCCCCTGCTCCGTCCTGCCCTTTCCCAATCGACCCTGTCCTGCATTGAAACCTGAGGACAAAGAGGCCTGGGGGGTATGGGAGATGAGTTCTCTGGACCAGAGCTGAGGAGAGGAGGTCAGGAAGTGGACAAGCAGACAGATGCAGTGATGACTGAGCCCCTTCTCTGGACTCACAGCAGCAGACCTAGTGGTCACCACATTGCATCTCCTCATGATTAGCGCAACCTCCGATATGCCCCAGGGACCTGGCACAGTGGCTGGTGCAGACAGGTAATGAAGGAGCGAATGCCGAGGTCTGCAAAGTGATGACGCCCTGTAGAAATGCAGTTGATTGTCATGTAGATCAAGCCAGAAGCGTGAACGTGACTGAGGGTGGCCGATTTCCAGATCTTGCTTCGCCACGGGTCGCAGACAGACAGCTCCACTCTTTTCTCTGGTGCCATCCTTGTTTGTGGGTTTGAAAATGAAAAGTAATGCACTTCACTAGGAGCCTGTGGATGAATAAACTACCTGTTCAGAAAAGAAAGGTGCTGTGAGCAGCCCAGGTTAGAGGAGAGTGAGAATAGTGTCCAGGGAGGATTCTGCAGAGCTTATGCTAATATTTTCTCAGGAGGTGAGTCTTTCCTGGCATCTGTGGATCCAAGCAGGATCTGCCCAGCCCCCACCAGCCATAGAAGTTCAGAGTTCCTGAGTGACTCACATTTAGTTCAATTTATGCATTAGAAAATTTCCATTAGAAATCAAGAGTGTTCTGTTAAAATGAGTGTTTCTTTGTATTACAACTATATTCTACTAGCCTAGTAAACCCTCCAGCAATGCAAATAGTATTCAGTCTTGCCACATGAAGACAAAAAGCATATTTGCCAAGCTCTGTACAGGGAAGGATATACCGTTTTTATTCTTTCTGTTGTTGAGATTGAAGCGATCAGAGAGGTCTGGCAGGCTCTAGGCTGGAGGCAGTGGGTGTGCCCCTCTCTGCCTGGTCTGTGTGTGTCTCTTGGTCCATCTTACTGGCCAGATCACCTACGATTCTATGGCTTTTACAGGCTTCTACTGGTGGAGTGACAAGTCCTTCATCTTGAAGAAGGACTCACCTTCAAGAAGTGGAGGGCCGTGCCTTGGCAAGGGTCTTGAAATACCCTGATGCATAAAGAATTACTATCATTAATGTAACTGCTGCTGAAGCCATAGACCTCCAGGCCCTTTGATTCCTCCCAGAAAGAAAATCCCAAAGGCGTTGAGCTCTGCTTGATTGATGTGCTGCAATAATTAAAAAATAAGTAAAATAGGACCGCCACCCATGTTTCCTCGCTTCCTCTCACTCATTTGTCTTCCTCCAGAGGACTTATCCTCTGATGCATTTGCTTTTTTGGTTGTTTGTTGTGTCAGCCCCAGGAGAATGGGGGCTTTGCCTTTTTTTGACTGTGATGCTGCGTGTGGCATGTGGAATCTTAGTTCTCGGATCAGGGATTGAACCCCAGACCCTCTAGTGGAAGCATGGAGACTTAACCCCCTGACCACCAGGGAAGTCTCACATTTTTCTTTTCTAAAGTCACTGTTCTGTTCCCGACTCTGATAACAGACACGCTGTGGAGGCTCCATACATACACACGTAAAGGATATACATATTCCAGACCTCTGTGGAACTTCAGGGCAAAGATTAGCCAAGAGTTACAGGTGTCAGTCTAGTTGCCTGCCTGTCCCTACATCCCAAGTACCTCCTTCGAAACAGGAGAACTCAGGCTGCTCTGGAACCAAGATCTTGGGACTCTGTTGAATTAAATCCATCTTGTCACTCCCATCTGCCTGCCTCCATGTCGGTGTAGATTAATTACAACATAATAGAACACAGAATATAGCATCTTCACAATAGTCCCGGGTCCTTTACAGTCTTACAATCTAATTAAATTGTAGCTTTGAACATGAATTTCTTTAGTTTAAATACATAAACTAAGCAGACAGACCTCGTTTTTTTCAACCTCCCTCTTCTAAAACTAAAAGACCAGCTGATTTCAGCGTGCCTGAGTATTATTAATTACCAGTAGCTGAAATCAATGCACAGAGTTTGTCTAGGAAGCTATTTCCTCCTTAGGTGAATGGCTGAGAATACAAAGGTGATCATCAATGACTTGGGATGGGTGTGGATGGATAGAGGCTGAGAAAAGGCTGGAGCTTGGCTTTGCCTTCCCCTCCCTGTGCAGGAGGCAGAGAATGAAACTTGACTCTGCAAGGAAGACAAAGGTGGAGATGTTTTCCTCGCACACGTACATGGACAACGTGGCAGAGAGAAGACAAATGCATGGAACACAGGCTTCCTCTCCAGGGACCCATGCCTGCAGTTTGGAGCAAGCTGACTTGCACTCCTTTCACCAAGAAACTGCCCTCCTGAGGAGCTGTGGGGAGGGGCTGGAACTAGGGAGCCCACCAACAAAAAGAATGATGAAGTGGCCCTTTAAATATCAATCTCTGGAGCCCCAAACCCGGTGGATGTTCCCTTAAGTATTCAAATGAGATTGCGGCATCAGATTGGTATGCATTAGACTGGTTTCAATGAAAATTAACATGTAATTGCTTCAAATGAAGTAAGTGAGGAGGTAATCTGTTCTTAAATTGGATTCCCAGGATTTTGTGGTACCATAATGCAGCTGTGAAATGAAATATATTTTAAGGATGATGTCCTCAAGGGGGTGCAGCGGCTAGGAGGGGGAGGAGCAGAGAGAGGAGAACCACTCTCTCCCCGAGTCAGCCTCACTCCCTCTCAGTTCCCCAACTGCCCATGGATGAAGAGACTCTCCTCCTCCACCCTTGGGCGGCTCCCCTTTTCCTGCCGCCTTCCCCGTGGGTCCTCTTCACCCTCTTACAGCATCAGGAGCTGATTCCTAGTGGCACTGAATGCTCCTGGCCCCATCGCTCTGTGATTCCTTCAGAGCGGGATGGAAGATGCTCATTCTGGTTGTGGTCCCTACTGAGATCCTCTGTCCTGGTCGTTTCGTCCGGAGCACATAGTGCAGCCTTTGAATCACAGCTCCCTGTCCTCCTGGTGCCTGAATCAGGGGAGGTGATGCTTCCCCTCATGACTGACCCTTCTGGTATCAAAGGTTTAGCCTGGAGCAACAGCGGCAGCAGCCCCCAAACTCATGACCACTGCCTCCTCCAAAGTCTATGTCCAGCCAGACCGGTCCCCACTCCCACCCATCTCCCCAGCAGCCATGATATGGTCTGCGAAGTCTGGAGATGAGCCTGGGAATAATTAACCTTCTTACCCTTCAGTCAAGATGAGAAGCAACGGGGTGAGGACTCGGTGTAGGTTAATGCATTAAATGGTTTGCCTGTGCCGCCCTAGGCTGAAATGGGGTTTTCAGCCCCCCTTTGAAATGAGCTGGTGGTCCTCAGGTCCTGGGGCCTCAGTGCTCTTACTGAAGAGACGTCTCTGGTGGGCTCTGGGGGCCTCCTGCACCCAGGCACGGATGGGCAGAGCTGTTAGAGGAAATGAATCACCTGTCAGCGGGCAGGCAGAGCTGTGGTGAGGTTCACGGTGGTGCTGCTTCTGGGCTGGCCCAAGCTCCCTGTCAAGCGGCTTGGGACCAGGCTGGTAGGGCAACTGTTCCTCGGCTCGTGAAGAGATAAGGATTTATTATAGGCTGTATAAAGAATATATGTTTCAATAAAGGAGCCCCCATCCGTGCTACGGAGCAGGGAAATTAACAGGAAACGGGGAAGAATGAGTTTCATGGATGCACCACGGAATGGGCGCCAGTCTGAGCCTGGCTCGCCTTCCCCTAGTCACAGCTTGGTTTTACAGCTCGGTTGATGATGTTTTTAATTCCTGTCTTTGTTTCTCCCTCTGTTTATGTTGCTACTTTCTTTCTGCACATGTTTGAACGGCTCTGGCTTTAAAGCTGATCAGAGCTAATGGCTTCTTCAGATGTACATGCTGTATTTCTCTCTCGGTACGTGTGACCAAGAAGATTTTTGAAAGGACACCAGGCTGGTTCCCTTCTCCTTGGGGACTGCTGGACTGATGGATTCAGAGACGATAAAATGCAGCCAAGAGGGAGAGGGGGGAGAGGAGACAGCACCTGGCTGAGGGCAGGTCTCCCTGGAAACGATGGCCCAAGACCCCTGAGGTTACCCTGGCTATTGTTTTTTATTTCCTACTGTAAGCATGGCCACAAAGTTACATAGAAAATCAGGGTCTTCGCTGTGGGCAGAAGGGGGACGAGGCTACAGTGTTGACATTTTTATTTGCTGTGTATAGGGAATCCAACCTCCAGTTCCTTTAAGGAAGAGAAGTTCTCTACCACTTTAGACAAATTACATGGATTGTTCCCTATCTTTCTTCATCTGACAATGGGAGGAGACTATTATTTTCTTATCTGCCTAGGGTTCTGCAAAGATTTGCAACCATCTCATCCCCCGGCCTCCTCCAAGAGGCAGGCTGATCACAACAAAAGAGCTTGGTGTACTTTTCTAGGATGTGCAGATGCTGTGTCTGCTTTATACTTCATTTGTGCTCAGCCCCACCGCCAGCCCTTGGTAGGATCTCGTGGGGCTGCTATAAGCCAATCCTGGTTAGGAGAGACTGGATGGAAATGAACATCTTGGGGTGGGGGTGTGTGTGTGTGTGTCTATGGTACACACAAGTGCATTAATCTATCCCCTGATGATCTGCTATCTTGTATTAATCACTTTGACACCCTTTTCTGCTGTCAGAATCCATCACATGGCTACCTGGATGTGCTCTTCTGGTTTCACTCTCCCCAAAGTTTGCAGAGTTCACAGAGAAAAGTAGAAAAGGCCATGGTTGTATTCCTGTTTTAGAGACACAGAAGAAGCATTCCCTACACGAGCCTGAGGAAGTGTAATTTATCTTCATCACTGGATTGTCCGTGTGATGACATCCACACGCCCTTCTACCCGGGACCTCATTTGCTTTGAATATTAAATCGGGGTCACAGTGTTAATGTCCTGTTCTTAAAACACGAGACAGCATCAAGGTCCAAGTATAAAAAGTAAAATATAAACCCAAATGCATAAAGTCGATGCAGCTGGGATATTTCAGTCTGACACAGAGAGAGAACACAATCCATGTGCTGCCCACGACTCCCAGGGTCACCAGGGGCTTGAGGAGATGCTTGAGCTGAGGGAACACATGGAAAACACCCGGCTCCATTCGTTGAAGTAAAAGGACTACGAAGTGTAGAAAATATAAGTGAAAAACTGGTCTGGGGACTTGCCTGGTGGTCCAGTGGTTAAGACTCCGCCTTCCACTGCAAGGGGTGTGTATTCCATCCTTGACTTGGGAGCTAGGGTCCCACACGCCTCGTGGCCAGGAAACCAAAACAGAAGCAGTGTTGTAACAGATTCGATCAAGGCTTTAAAACATGGTCCACAGCAAAATAAATAAATAAATCTTAAAAAAAAAAAAAAAAAAAAAAAAGCTGGTCCATAATGAGATCCTGTTCTGAGGTCCATTCTTCCCACCCCTCCCCCTAGCTAGGCCATCCTCTCCCCCAACCTATGCTGTCCCTTCCCATCACTCTCTTAAATTCGACTTCAGAAGCTTTAGTTCTCATTTTGTTCTCCTCCTCCATGTGTAATCAATGTCCCCACAAGCTCTGCGGCCCTCTCTTCCAGCCAGCGGACCCACCCCTTCTGTTCATCTTCTCTCTCCAAGGAGCCCAAACTGACAATTTTGCCAATAGTTTTCATGCATAATAACTTAAGTGCATCACTTTCGCACAAACATGCTAGCGTTCAAGTTCAATTCTTCTGCTCCTCGTCTTTTGTACCTGGCAAATCTATTCCTCTGACGTGTGTTTAGGAAGATGGCTTCATTCTATGCCTGTGCCATTAGTGGCAATTGCACAAAGCAGAAACACAAATTACCTGCATTCCGCAGACATTGCTAATAACCTAGACACCACGGGCTGGCATTCAATGGAGCCCCCGCCTCCTTGCAGGAGCCTGAAAAGGGACACCTGAACCCCCTATTAGTGTGAAATGTAGGTAAAGTGCAGAGGCGCGGGAGAGACTGTTTGGGAGGCTCTGTTCCAGGCGCTGGGGGCTCTGTGCCGCTGCCCTGAAGGAGGGCTCTGTGCCATCCTCGCTGGGGAGATCTGGGGCTGGGGAGCTTAGGACCCTGCAGAGGCTGAGAATTCCTATGAAAATAACCCCTGCTGGATAAGGAGCAGATGAGCCGCCCAACAGGGGGGCCAAGGAGGGCGCTTCCTGGCGTTGGGACCTGGAGAGGCACGCGTGGGTTCCCCACTGCACTGTTCTGCAAGATTCTCTTCCCACTGGTTTTATTTAGGCAACTCTGTAGTCAGCAAATCAGCCTCCCCTGGGGCTGTTCAAGTCAAATCCACAGGGTTTTTATGGGAACAAATACTTATAACAAAGAACCTGGGCTCCTCCAATGCCACCTACTGTCAGACTTCAGGAATGTGTTAAGGGAAGCCTAAGGTGTGCCTCACCTGTCTGGGGGGGAAACAAGGGTCCCTTTTGTGAATGGGCTCCCCTTCTCTGCCAGGCCTGGGCGGCCAGTACAGACACCAGGAGTCTCAGCAGGGCAGCCTCAAAAGGGAGCAGGGGGGCCCACCCTGGAGACCCCCTGGTGCTGGGCAGACTGGCCCTTCCCAGGACCTATGCCGCCAGATGCAGCCTAGCGAACTCCCTAGTGGGTATTGCTGTAAAGACACTTCATCTCACCCTGCTCAGACTTACTCAGGTGTAGGGCTTACCACAGTGCAGCCCAGAACTTGGTTCTTGATGCTTGTTATACACACACACACATACACACACACACACACACACACACATTCATCCAACAGGAAACAAAGAAAAACTCAGAGCACAGAACACCTGTCTGTTTTCTTCTGTCTCCCCATTAAGAAAGCCACCTTGACCGAGACCGCAAGGAGGTCCTGCCACTAGAGGTTCAGTCCCCCCTTATAACTTAGTACCTGGCTTTCCTCTTTCCCTCCCAAGCCCCGTCCTGTCAGCCTACCTGTTTCTCCATCCTGACCACCCCTTTGCCTCTCTGTCTCTTTTTCTCTCATTTGTAATGAGGCTGCTGGGCAGCGGCGGGTCAGTGCTGTGAACCCCCAGGGATCAGTGTGAGGGCCACGCTGACAAGGCGTGAAACAGGTAGATGTCACAGCGTCGTGTCAAGCGCACTGTCCATGGCAGGGACAGTGAGGACGCTGGAGGGCGAGGCTGGTTTGGGGAGAGGGGTGGACCGAGGACTGGCTGCATAGTGGGGGGGGGCGGGTCACACCCATGTGCTTCCATAGAGATAGGTTCATGGCAATGGATCTGCCATCTCTCCCAGACCAGCCGTGTCCCCGGAGGGAGACCCACCCATCTCTGCAAGATCAGACGGTGGGGTGTCTGTGTGCCCATGGCGCACATCAGAGGCCCCTGCAGCCCTCCTCTATGAGAAGTCCTAGGACTAGTCCTTCTGCAGACAGTGCTGGGTGAACATCCCATACACTGGTCAACAGGTGTCTGCCCACCTTCAGGGGACCAGCCAGCAGGAGCAGCCTCTGAGCCTCAGCCAGAGGCCCCCATCCCACAGGCATTGGCAGGATGGGTGGTGAAGCGACCAGCCCACAGAGTCCTCAGAGAGCCACCCGTGACACTCACATTCCAGGCTGAGGCCTCTGTAGGACCACCCATGCCTTGTTCCAGGGCTCTACCCTCATCCTTTTGCCCCGAAGGGGATGGGGCCTGGCTACAGAGTGCCGGTCTCCTGGAGACAGGCCACCAGAGGTCTTGTCCCTGCCCTGTGACTTATTACCTGTGTGACCATGGGTGATCTGTCAGCTTTGCTTCCTTGCGTGTGAAGTGGAGATGTTGCTGACCACGGCCTCGCTGGGCAAGTCGAGGGAGAGCAGAGTCCTGGTGCCCACTGCCCACTGGCCCCCAGGACGTGTTCCCTGCTCTTGCTACTGTCCCTTCCTCCCTTCCCCACCCTGCCCACCCCCAACTCCCCAACCTGGATGAGCGTCTCTCTATCCCTAGTCTCCACCCCTCCATCCTTCCCGGGCCCCGCCCTGCCTCTGCCCGCAGCCCTAGCGGGCTGGACCACGGGGCGTCTCACAGAGGCTCTCTGCTTCTCAATATGCTCTCCTGCAGCAGCGATACCCTTTCAGGACGCAGGTCTGAGCACATTCTCATCCCGTTTGAAACTCTTAGACTCTACATGCCAGATTCCAGATTCCTCAGGGTCCAGATCCCACAGAAAAGATCCTTCATGATGGTGTCTTTGCTCACCTGTCCAGGTTTTCCATGCCCCTGATTTCTGTCCAAACCCTGCCCTCCAGCCCCTCTGAGAAGCAGTAATAATTCTCAGCTTTATCCATCAGAAAATTATGTGGAGCTTGTTTGGAATTTGGGCTTGGGGTATTTATAAAATACAGTCTTTCTTAAAGAAAGATTCCATAGCTGTGTCTGATGTGCCTCATTAATACCACCTCGAACATGCTCAGCAGGCAGACAGCTTGTCCTGTTGACCTTTGTGTCCCCAGGCCCTAGCACGTTGACTGGTTCACAGTAGGGTTGCAATTTTTTTGGTGACTTATTGATGATTAATAAATGAAGGATATTTCCCATGATAGCAGAGAGAATGAGACTAAAGCACACAGCACATGCACACACAGGATGCAGGGAAGTAAAAGAGGGTATGGGCATCCCTGGTAGCTCAGCTGGTAAAGAATCCGCCTGCAATGCAGGAGACCCGGGTTCGATGCCCGGCTCGGGAAGATTCCCTGGAAAAGGGATAGGCTACCCACTCCAGTATTCTTGGGCTTTCCTGGTGGCTCAAATGGTAAAGAATCCACCTGCCATGCGGGAGACCTGGGTTTGATCCTTGAGTTGGGAAGATCCCCTGGAGGAGGGCATGGGAACCCACTCCAGTATTCTTGCCTGGAGAATCCCCATGGGCAGAGGAGCCTGGCGGGCTACAGTCCATGGGGTTGCAAAGAGTCAGACACAACTGAGCGACTAAGCAGAAGCACAAGAAGAGAATATAGTGTGTATGTTTTTAAGTGTGTGAGAGAGAGACAGAGGGAGAGAGGGAGAGGCAGTCTAGCCTGGGGGGATGTGTGGGTTGTTGGCAGAGGGAAGGAACAAGTCCAGGAAAGGTGTGACATCACATGTTGTAAGCACTGTGAGTCTTCATAGGCACCACTGCATGATGGGGGTGGGAGACGCGTTTCAGTGGGGGTCTGGCCATCTGTGTATGCGAGTGAATGTACGTGATGGGAACAGGAGGACCAGGACAAACAGCCAAGGGGAAGTGCGTCCTGCATCCATCAGTTCTTTCCAGAAGAGGAGTCTGGTGGATGGGATCTGTAGGTGCTGGAACACTGCGGCAGCAGAGCCGCCGCCCAGCTGTGGCTGGTGGCTTCTCCATGGGGAGGTGGCAGGTGCAGGCAGAGAGCCCCGGGTGGGGGTGGCAGGACACCTGCACCAGCCATTCGCTCCTGGAGATGGAGGTGGCTCCTTCTTTTATTCCTTCCATCACCCCTTCTCCTCTGTGATAGATGGGGCCGAGCTGTTTGCGGTGTGCAGAGGCTGACAAAACGCGGCGATGAGATTGGAAATCAAAGCTCTCCCGGCGCTGGCTGGCCGGGTGCCTGCCTTCCTGCTACCTCCCGCAGTGGGCGCAGCAGAGGGATGAAGCAGCTGCTGCCGTTTTCCCCCAGGAGTTGTTGGGGTTTTACTTTTATTTCTCCCAAGACAGGGTTGCTGGAGAGGGTAGCCAAGGCCGCCGAAGAAAGGAAAGGAGACAGAAGGCAAGCACTGGAATGCACGGGAGAAAGCCGTGCACACGGGGAGGGGAGGAGAGACGAGCCGGGCAGCTGAGGGAAGCCTTTGTCCCTGCCTTTTCCCTGCGTTCTCTGATTTCTACCTGGCCTCCTGTCTTCTTCCCAGCTGCTTTGCCTCTGTCGTCAGATGCGCTGCCTGCACTCCACAAAGCATGGTTTAGCGCACAGGGTGTGATGGAAATGATTCACGTGTTCTGCTCCCTGGAATGGCTGGGAAACCGAGGCAGGGCACATTCAGGGCTCTTTAACTGGATCCTCTTTGGTCCTACCTACTTCCTGTCTTTGGTTTCAGAAAGTATTCATCCTCACAGTCTCCTTACAGGATGAAGCGTTGATTCATGTCTCTGCTTCTCTGACCCCTTCTCC
The DNA here is from genome assembly GCF_033118175.1 of Dama dama. Lineage (NCBI taxonomy): Eukaryota > Metazoa > Chordata > Mammalia > Artiodactyla > Cervidae > Dama > Dama dama. The sequence goes on from NC_083682.1 coordinate 16,282,814, forward strand.
CAGGACGCCTCGTGCCTGGAACTGCCCCTCAGGGTCCCCGACCTAAGTGTTATGGGTTGACTCTGCCCTCTGCTGGATCAAAAGGTGGAAATGAGGCAGAAAAGGGGAATCGTTCCAGAAAACCCATGCTGGCGTGCTTCCCAGCAAAGTCTTTGGTTAAAGCAACCCAAACCCTAAATGAATACAGCTCAATGTGTCTGTGATGTATTAATACCCTGATAAGCCGGTCAGAATAGGTTTCCAAATAGACCTGTTACATAAGAGGCAATAAATACTGTCTCTCTTTTCTCCTTGCTTGTGAGAAGAGCCTTTGTGACGGATCCTGGGGCCTTGGAGACAGAGTCCTGGAGATTCTGACCTCTTGACTGCAGGGGTGGGATGGGCGGGTGGGGTCTTGAATCCTATAATGTAGGTCTCCTGTGACACCCACACCGTGCAATCCTGCCCTTTGCTCACTGCTTAATGACTTTCTATTTTGTTTTACAACCTACAATCTGCTGCCTGTCCCGGTCAACAGTATCTCTCTTTCCTGCTGCTGCTGCTGCCTCGGATGCTTTTATGGCCATCGATTCCCTCCACTGGTTCCCCAAAGAGGTTCTTTTCCTTGAGCCAGAGCGTCATTCCGGCGGATTACAGTGCCTGCCACTCTGCACTCCGATTTATTGCCATCCTGGGCTTTATTCTCCCCTACACTTGCAGCCAAGCCTCATTCATTTCGTTTTCTGGGGCAAGCAGAATGCAGGAAGTTGCTATTAATAGGAGAAAGAATGTCATCCCAGCAGGGTTAGTGATGTCTGCCTTTATGGTCTGCAGTTCCAGAGCCTGACTGTGGCCTGAGAGTCACTCTTCTTTCCAGAAGTGATGAACCCAGTAGGAATCTCCCTTAGGAATTGACCGTCTGAAAGCTTGACACTGTTTTCAAGCTTTAGTGGACAAATGGTGTTCTTGTTTTGGGGCAGACTAGGCCACACGTCCTACACTTTCCCCTGCGTGTGACCAGCCGTTTGCATCTAGAGGGAGGGCTGGACAGAGTTGCAGGTGAGGTCTGAGTGCAGAGGGCTGGCCGCGAGGGAGGTGGACAGGAGGCAGGCGCAGCACGAGCCGTGTCAGCTCCCCTTGGAGGCCTCTGCGGGTTTCCCAGACACTAATGTATGTGAATCCAATTGAAGTCACTCTATGGGTTATATTTACTTTGATAAACATGTTTACTAATCACTTATCACGAATCAAATAGTAGAGCAGTTTCTAAACAGTGTCCCACAGATAATAAATGTCTTTTGCATATGAATGCAAAATGTTACATCTCAGCTGTTTGTTACAAGTCCGGCTCACTCTCTCAGAAGTAGAATTTAGGAACTGGCCAGGGGCTGCAGAGAGCAAAAGGGCAGCAGCTACCCCTCCAGGGAGCGTCCTCAGCTCCTGTGGACTGACCCCAGGCTGTGTAGACTTCAGCTCCTTCATACAGAACAGGAGCCACAAAAAAACCTCCTAGCGGGTTACCCTTGTGGGTGTAGTTCACCCAATCAAACCGACTGGCCAGGAGGCCTCACAGGGACAGCCGATGAGGTTGGAGACCACCAAGGGCCGTGTTGGGATTTTTCCCTGGCATGGGCTCAAGTGGATGGGCACAGAAGCCTTCTCTTTATAAAACGTTCCCAGGAAAGTACAATTTGCCAGAGCAGTATGGCTGGGGGATGGGGTGGCTGAGATAGCATCTGTTTGGTCATGTATTCTGTTTTTAAAAAATGTCATTGAAGTATAGTTGATTTACAATGTGTTAATTTCTGCTGTACAGCTGATATATATATATATGTGTGTGTATGTGTGTGTGTATGTGTGTGTGTATGTGTGTGTATAACTGAAGGAGGACGAGATGGTTGGCTAGCATCAATGATTCAATGGACCTGAACTTGGACAAACTCTGGGAAGCAGTTAGGGACAAGGAGGCCTGACGTCCTGCAGTCCATGGAGTTGCAGAGGGTCAGGCATGACTTAGCAACTGAACAACAACAACATTTATATATATATATATGCACACATAGGGCTTCCCTGGTAGCTCAGATGAGAATCTCCTGGAGAAGGAAATGGCAACCCACTCCAGTATTCTTATCTCAAAAATCCCTGGACAGAGGGGTCTGGTGGGCTACAATCCATGGGGTCACAAAGAGTTGGACAAGACTGAGAGACTAACATACATTAAATATATATATATAATTTTTCATGTCCTTTTCACTATGGTTTGTCATAGAATATTTAATATGGTTCCTTGTGCTATACAGTATGACCTTGTTATTCATATAGTCTATATATAATAGTTTGCCTCTGCTAATCCCAAACTTCCTTTCTTTCCCTCCCCTCCCTTCTCCTTGGTAATAACAAATCTGTTCTTTATGTCTGCGAGTTTGTTTTTGTTTCACATGTATGTTGATTTGTATTATATTTTTTATTATTTAAAAATATATATTTATGTATTTATTTGGCTGCCTTGGGTCTTAGTTGTAACACATGGGAACTTCATTGCATCACGCGGGATCTTGTGTTACGGTGTGCCGGAGTTGTAGCGCTTGGGCTCTGGAGAGCTCAGACTCAGTAGTTGTGGCACATGAATTCAGTTGTTGCATGGCATGTGGGATTTTAGTTTCCTGACTAGGGATCAAACCTGTGTCACCGCATTTCAAGGTGGATTCTCAATCACTGGACCGCCAGGGAAGTTCCTGTATTGTATTTCAGACTCTACATTTAAGTGATACCATATGGGATTTCTTTTTGTCTGTCTGACTTAGTATGATAATCACTAGGCCCATCTATATTGCTGCAAATGGCTTTATTTCATTATTTTTGGAGGCTGAGTAATATTCCATTGCATATGCATACCACAGCTTCATCCATTCATTTTTCAATGGACATTTAGGTTGCTTCTGTGTCTTGTGTTTGGCCACATATTCTAAAAGAGAAGTTTGGAGGTGGTCAGGGAAGGACTTGGTGTCTAAAATGATGTGCATTTCTCCAAAGGGCGACTCTATATAATGCACATGATTGTGTGAGAAGCATTGTTGCCGTTAGATCTCTAGTGACTGTCTTACAGCCAACATAGAAGGTACTCTTGCAGCCTCCTGCCTGAGTACTGATCTGAGTATTGGACTTTGCCTCCAGGAAGATAACAAAGTGGCTTCACACAGAGCCTGGGAGCCTGAGTCCAGCTTTGTGGTTTCCAAGTGACTCTTGGAAACTTGACCCATTGCTTAGACCCTGTGGGTTCCTAGTCTCATTTTGAAGACACGAGAAATATATTTTTGGAAGAAATTCCTAAATACAGACCTTGGTTGGGGAGGCAGGGGAGGTTTCCCATGCCTACCTAGAAGCAAGGCCAGCTTTAGATCAATCTATAGCATCCTGTCTGCTCTCACTCAAAATCGTGGAAGAGAGAATTGCTAGGAAATTAAAATTGGACTTTTGATATTATCATCCTTGTTTTTCTTTAGCAGAGATGCAATAGCTGCCTCCCTCCACCAATCATTCCAAATTGGTGTGTTCCTCACTCTACAGAAAGGCAAGGGTGAAGGCTGTAAAGAATAGGGGAGGTACCACATCCCTGGAAGCAGTGAACGATACTCAGACAGCAGTGTGACTGCCTCCCCCACCCTCCTCTACTCCACTCTCTCTTCCTAAATTTTCTGAGCAATTTGGCCCAGGCTTTTCGTTGAGAATAATCTTCAACCCTGCAGGTAACTATATTGCAACCCTCTTTCTCCCTGGGTGTTCTTCTGATCACTGAACATTTTAAACTGGTTTTGATGAAGCTAAAACTGCCAAAGTGCATCCTGTTAGGACTCTGGGAGTACAGATGTGTGTTAGCACCACATTCTCAGTAGGAGAAAGAAGCCCAGGGGTGGGTGACCAAGAAGAGGGGCTTACCCTGTAAGGTGGGACCCCTGCATCTGAACTCCATTCACTAGTGGAGAAGGAAACAAAGGGGAGACTTGATCAGCTTTGTTGAGGAGATGCTAGGAAACCCTGTATTGGACATAGAAGCCACAAGGTCAGGGAGGCTGGAAGGTCTCCAAGTGGGACGAAGGAGATCTGTGCTTTCATCCCCTGTCTTGGCGATTCTCTGATAATTACCACTGAAGGAGCCATCATGTTGCTGATTTTACTTAATGTGCTTAAATTCTAATTAATATTATTGGATTCTTCTTAGAGGTGAAACTAAACATGCTTGTTTGCTCTTAACACCCTTCTTTCTCTCAAGAATTTGCATAAGGAGTGAAGTTATGTTGGCATTTATTGCATCTCAGCAATTGGCCTTTTTGCCTTCCCAGTTTCACTCCACTTTCTGTTCTAACCTGATAACCTTTTCTCTCTCTGTTCACCTGGGCGAGGAGAGGACAGTTATGACTGTCAGACAGCCCTGCCTGTCAGAGACCAGGATGCATTGATGGGAGCCCGGGCAGGGAACTGGGAAATCCCATGGTGCTGGGGTTCCTGCAGAGACAGCTTGTCTTGTGCAGGTGAGGAAACTGAGGTGAAGCTTCACAGAAGCGGAGCGACTCACCTGTGATCACAGGTTTTAGGTTCCTGTGTCTGAGGGTAGAGATTTGTCTCTGCCTCCAGCCTTGTTTTGATAATTCCATGAGATATAATTATCAGTGAAAGGATTTTGCCTGCTGTCATGTATCAGAAAGTTTGAGCTATTATTTTTCTGGTTAACTAATAAAAACAACCCCAAACTCCCATGAAATTCTGCTGCATCCTCCTGTCTCATGTTTCGAGCTTTCACAGAGCCTGAATTGTGCCACGGTGACTTCTGGTGGCTCGCCATGTGCATAGGGCAGGCTCCTGAGTCGCCATGGAGGGCAGCTGGAGAGACTCTGTGTCTGAGTTGTGCCTGAGGCCAGCCTGGTCTCAGAGGAGCCTGGTTTGGGGTGGAGTGTGCCTGCCATGTGCCTTCCTTCTGGACATTGACGAACTGGGGGTGAGGATGGGCGAGGTGCCATGCTGAGCCAGGGGGTCAATAAAAAAGAAAATGCATGAGCCCTGCCTTCACAGTGGGCACGTGGTCTAGGCACTGACAGGGTGACCACGGACAGAGGTATTGCAGGGTGGTGGATGTCAGCACAGGCATGGCAGGTGGGAAGGAAGGTGCATGTGGGGAGGAGGTGGGGAGAGGTGCTCTAGGCAGACAGATGGGGCAGCATGGGATGTGGAAACAGTGAGAAACTCACCAATACACCCTGAGATATGGCTCCTTTACAAGGTGATGGGTCTGGATGAGGCTGGGGCCTCCTGGTAAGCTGTTCTGAAATGTCATACTGAGGGCTGCGGACACCACTGGAGGCTTGGGAACAAATGAGTCTCCAACAGGTTTGCTAGAAAGGTCCTTCCAGCAGAAAGAGAGGCTGGAGGCCAGAGGTCAGTTAGGAGAGGCCAGTGTGGCTGCCACCCAGGGGAGTGAGGTGGGAGTCTCTCCACCCATCCCATTTCCTGAAGTTCAGAAGGAGGTCAACCTGGGTGAGCTTTGGGATAATTTGAGCTGCTGTTGAAGGGTCAAGATCAGAGGGTAATTTATGCAGAAAAAGATGGAGCTCTCCTCTAGCCCAGTGAGAATCCCTTCCTACAGAGACCAGCTAATAGAGAGTTTCGCTTAAAGCACCGGGGGATGCTGTGAAGGACTTGCATAATTACTTGCCCGGTGTTGGTTGAAGGAAATTACTCCACTAGGATCAGCTGATGTAGCTCCAGCCACATGAGGGCTGACTCCATGGCTGCATCTTTTCTTCTGAGTGCCCACCGCCTCCCCTTCCAGCCGCCCTCACCCTCCAGGATCCTTCCTGCTCTTCCTGCTGCTTGGGGAGGTGGCCAGAGGGGTGGAGAGCATCCCTCTGTGCAAGGCTCCCTGCTTTTGGTTCAGGGCTGGGCTTTGTGCTTTCAGAGTTAAGATTGTGTCCATCTTTTCCAAGTCTGTCTGGTGTCTATTACTGAATTGTGCATGCAGGTCCCTTGCTTTCTTTCTTATAAGCAGTTGTTACCTTCTTTGTAGGATAAGCTCCTAAAATATAGATAGTAAGGAACATGTTTTGTTCTAAGAAGTGAGCAGAGCATCCCCACAGGCATAGAAGCACAGTAAATAGCTGTTTAATGCTGAGTGTGATGATGGAGGCATGGATTTGGTGACTTGGAAAATCATACCAAAGAGAGGGAGGGGTATGTGTGTTCACACACAAGGTTTTAAACATCAGCGCCTCCCTGTTCTTCTCCAGTTCCTTCTACTTTCAAGGTATGTTGTATACTTTCAGGTAAAACATATGTTGTATGTTTCTTTGAACCTTGGATGGCCTTGAGGATTGAGTGGGCAGAAAAGTTTTTTCCCATTTGACACATAGGAAAACCGAATCGCAGAAAGGATGGGGACCCAGGTTTGTCATAGCAGATGAGATAAGATGACAAGGACCCAGCTGGCTCGATTCTGTGGAAGTCAGGCCAGAAGTTCAGGGCCTGGCCGCTTCTTCTCTCCACTATGAACTGGGAACTGAGGTTCCAGCAGATAAAATACCCCAGTGTCTGGCAACCTCCAGATGGGAGAGATCTTAAAATCCAACTAATACCTGGTGCATTGTCAAGCTTTCAGAACGCTCATTGCACAATCTCTCTTCGAATCCACCAACCCCAGAAAACACTGTTGTTTTACGTCAAGTTAAGGAATCAGGAGATGCAAGTTCCCATCCCCAACCTTTTTTTTTTGTTTGTTTTAATTTCTGTTGGAGTAGAGTTGCTTTACAATGTGTTAGATTCTGCTGTATAGCAAAGTGAATCAGCCCTACATATACATATATCCCCTCCTTTTTGGCTTTTCCTCCCCATTTAGATCACCACAGAGCACTGAGTAGAGTTCCTTGTGCTACACAGCAGGTTCTCATTTGTTATTTATTTTATACATAGTAGTGTATATACATCAGTCCCAATCTCCCAATCTTACCTTGCAACTCCATTTTGAACTAAATAGCTATATAGCTGTAGGCTTAAGAGGGACATAGCTGTGTGTCTAAATGTCTCCAGGGTCTGTATCTATACATGACTTCTCAGGCCCCTCTAAGCACCAAATATACACCTTCTGCAAAGTTCTCAGTATAACACCTTCCCTGGCACATAGACGCAGCACATGGACCTATTTATTTTCTGTGCAACACCGCATACTATCCTCTCATAAAATGCCCACGATTGGTTGTAATCTGTCTCAGTTTCTCTTTGGCAGAGCAGAATATCTGTGTCTGTCTTATTCATCCTATGTGGCATCACTTAAGCACCCAACACACTGCATGGTCCATACGAGATCCTCACTGAACACTTGTCAAACAAGTGAAGAATTCGATAAACCCCTAACCCTAACCCTAACCACAGCCCCATCTCTGGAGGCTGTTTTCTTCCCGTGGAGGCAACTCCCCTGTGCTCCTGCTCTGTATGTTTAGTTCAAGGCGAGCTCAGAACTCACTGTCCCGCCCTGAGATTCCCAGTCCACATGCGCCCCCCCACCTCCAGGCAGCTGACACCCCCAGTAGGAGGCCCTTCTGTGCTTGGGCCTGGCTGGATTGACCCTTTGCCCGGTGGTGTCAGCACCCCGGGGTGGCCCCTGCCCACCCGGCTCACTCACCTGGCTGCCGGCTGCTCTCAGCACCTCCCAGAGCAGGACCTCGTTGCCCACCCCCCCCCCCACCCCCAACCCTGTGCTGGCTCCTCCCCGCAGCCTCCCAAGCATCTCATGCAGCCTTTTTCATGGGGTCGCCCCCTGATTGCAAAACGTTTGTGAGAATTGCAAACAGGATCGTCTTAGTTCTGGAGCCCCAGAAGCTGGCCCTGAGAGGTGAATTTGTGTGAATGTGACTTACTAAGGGCTTGTTCCCCGGAGAGATCACAGAAGGAGTGGGGTGGGGCAGCCAGGAAGGGCAGGTGTCCCCGAAGGGGGCTCCAAGGGGACCTGCTCCCACCGCCGGCGCCCCACTGCTGCCCTGGGGACACACACCCCTCCCCAGGCACCTCGGCCCCTGGGAGTGGGTGCGGAGGGGCACCCACCGTCTAAGGCAGCCTCCGGGGAGAGGCAGGTGTGGCCGCTTTAGAAGAGAAGTGCAGAACCAGGGCAGGGGCACAGATATAACACGAGGACCCCAGGGGCCTGGGCCGACAGAGTGCAGCCACGCGCTGCAGAGGTGGGGACACCCTGTGGACGGAAGACGGGGACTCGCGCGTGGCTTCCTGCCTCCCTGGTCCAAGTGCCGTTTTGTCTCCTCAGCCTTGAGCTTCTCCCCAGCTGGTGGTTCGAGTCCTCACCATAGGTCATCCTGAATGGTGACAGGAGGGCATTAGAGGCAGGATCCAGGCCTGCGGGAGGGACTCCAAGTGTGTCCAAACAAGGAGCTGGAGCTGAAACTCACCCCAGAGATGGGACCAGCATGGCACATATGCTGCTTCGTCTGAGGCTGACTCCCACGCATAGAGTGCCAGGCTGGCGCGTCTTCCCCAGCCACCCCCAGCTCTGGGCTCAGGGACACTGGGGACTTCCAGACCTGTTTCCAGCATGGCAGGGCACCCCGATACACACCGTCCACCCCCAGGGTACCTGAGCGAGTCTTGGTTTTCCAAGTGTACCTGTGAACAGTGTCAGCTTGGACCAAAATTAGTGCATCCCCCTGCTGCTCTCCTGCGAGCTGGTCCACCATCTCCAGGATGAAGCTTCATCTCAGGTGTGGGCTCTACACACGTGGCTGTCAGGACAGGATGGCTGGCGGGATCAGAGACTCAGATGAGAAGAAGCAGGCTCATTTGCCTCCTGGGATCTGGCCCCTCCTCCCAGGGCGGGCCACGCTCGGAGAAGGGGCGGGGCTTAGGCTTGGTGCTTCTGTGGCTTAGTGACCCTTGATGACTTTTTCAGCTGGCCACTGCAGAGCTCCTCAGTTTGGGTCTCTGGTCTTTCCTATCTTCAGGAGAAAGGAAACAGTCCATCACACGGCTTGCTGCCTTAATTCCTGTAGGGAAAAGATGGCACGCTCAAACTAGGCAATTTGAGGAGAGTTTAATAAAGTGGATGTTTAAAAAAATTAATAAATAAAGTGGATGTTTACAAAGGTGCAGTCAAAGTGCAAGGAAGACCACGAAGGTTAGTTAGGACCCCCAGGAGCAAACGGGGTGGGAGTGGGGGTTGGCTGATACCTCCAGGTCTCAAATAGTGAAAGGAGGAGGTTGAAGCTCTTACCAGGGACAGAGGTCCCTGGCCAGGGCTGTGACCTCTGACAGGAATGTGGACAGCAGGTGGTAACCCCTCCCCTGCCCATCAACTGACCCGACAAGAGGTCGGAGGTCAGGAAACAGTCAATGTGACCCACACTAGTCAGTCTGCGGTGGATGGAGGGGACACAGAAAGAGCAGGACACTCACTCACTGGCTTCATCTCACCTACCTTTTCTGCTAAAGCCTGATGCTCGTTGCAGGCCAAATGTCCATCCTTTTGCAAACACGCTGGTGTCTTTCCATAGTTCCGCTGTACTTTGCCATGCTGTTTTCTCTACCTGAAATGCTGTGCCTTGCTCTGTTCTCTTTAGCAAACTCCTTCCAACCTCAAAGGCCACCTTGACTCTCACAAGACCCAGATTGCCTTGAAAATAGCCAAAAATCCTTGGAACAGAGAGACACATGTTGTATGCCCCCTCCCCCCACTCATATTACAGATAGACTGAGGATGGATGGTCTTCAGAGCACATGTCTTTTGTTTTCACTGGAAGGCAAAACAGTAGCAGTTGAGCGATGTGAGGCCAGTGAAAAATTGTGAGTTCAGTGTTTGTGTCTGTAGGTGACCCAAGCCAATTTCATACAAGTGTCTATTCTAGTAGGGCCAAAATTGGGTTTCCCTGATGGCTCAGTGGGTAAAGAATTGGCCTGCAATGCGGGAGACCTGGGTTCAATCCCTGAGTTGGAAAGATCTCCCTGGAGGAGAGCATGACAACCCACTCCAATATACTTGCCTAGAGAATCCCATGGACAGAGGAGCCTTCCAAAGGATCACAAAGAGTCGGACATGACTGAGCGACTAAATGCACACACACACAGGGTCAAAATTAGCAACCCTCCTCGCCCCTGCAGTAAAGAGCTAAGGTGCCAGCTGTTTTCTGCTGAATTTTCAGCAGGTCGGTGATGGAACATCCTGGTTTGTCTCTTGGTTGGTGTCCTGCAGAAGCGGACGTGGGAGATGTACAGGCCAGTTGGTATTTCCGGGCCCTCCTCGTTGTGATGCTTTGCCCTGAAGCTTGAAGGGAGGTGCCGGGCACAAGCTCAGAGGAACCAGACTTAGGGGCAGCTGGACCATTTCTGCGAGATAAGAGGAGATTGTGATCAGGTGCTGTGAAAGGCGGAAGCACCTACTTCGCCGTAGGCTCAAATGTTGCTAGAGACGTGTCGCTTTTCAAAGGCAGTTAAAGGGCCATTTGAGAGAAGGGACGGGTGGGTTACCCACTGTCCAGGCCCATTATAGTCCTCAGATCTTCAGGCAGGTGTGTTTAAGAAAGGCCGAGCCAGAATTGTTCTATCTTTCTTCAATAATCCTTCTCTTTATTTCAGCACTCTTTTTGTCTGTCTTCAGAAGGTGCCAAGCAGATCTTTCTGCACTATTTTTCTTCCAGCTTCCAGGTTCCTATTTCTCTCTCTGTCTCTTTTTTTCCTTTCCTCCCAAATCCAGGAGGAGCTTGAGGCCCCGAATCCACATTTTATGTTTTATCTCTGCAGCACTCTTCTTAGCCTTGCTTAATCATTTTCTCTTGCTATTCCTCTATGTACGAATGCAGCCACTATAATAAAGCCGCTATTCATCAGCGGGAGATTAAGGGCACAGAGGGCTGCGTTTTCAGAGCCTTGGTATCATCGGAGCAGCTGCAGAAAATTTCAGGTGTATCAGCTCTCCCCGCCATGCACTGCATTCAGGTGCGTGGTCTGGCATAGCTCCATGGGGCTGGTCCTCTTCTGGGCAACCACACGTGAGACTCCTCATCATCAAAGGGGATGCAGGCTATCCATGCAGGCCGGACACCCTTGACGGCATGCACTCACATGGACCAGGCCCATCTCTGTAAGAAGAAACCGCTGCAAGGAAGGGAACAGGGTGAGGACAGACATACTGAGGAGGATATGGGCACAGCAGTGAAGGGGTGAACAAGACATGCCTCCCAGGTTTTCTCTGTCTGTCTGGATCCTGCCAGGATGTTGCATACAGGCGAGACCATGCATGGTCCAGGGGGGTCTACACATGGGAAAGGAAGGCCTCCAGTCTGGTGAGAAGGGAGGACCTATCAGAGAAGTAGGGAAGGCTGAGGGCTACTGGCTGGAGGGCCAGAGTGTAGAGGCAAGTGAGGGCAGGCACTGAGGCTCTGAATGGAGAGATGATTGGAGTTTGGGGAGTCCCAGGGCTCAGGCTGGAAGCCCAGTGTGTGCAGAGGTTGTTCCTCTGTTTTTTGCATGTGTTTCAGGACAGGCAGAGGAAACGATGCTCAGGGTGGGTGTCTGATGCATCTCAAGTTTGTGGGAGAGGGATGGAGACCTTCAAGGTTGGGGCAGGGAGTCTCCTATCCTTCCTGGCTCTCTTCTTCTCTTCCTGGCCTGCCTCACACCGGCCTGTGATTCCTTCTCCAGTGACAAGTAGCCGTGTCTTGTTACTCTCACCTGGATTAGTTAGGGCCGGTTGAGTTTGAAGCTTTACTTACTCCTGATTAATTTTAGAGTTGATCCCCTTCCTGGGGGAGTTGAAATAGCAATGAAATACATCTGATTTTAGGAGTAATTTTGTCAAAGTGAATTAAGGGCTATCCCTGGAAAAAGAAAGCCTGGTGACTGAGTTTTCCACCCAGTCTTCTCCCGACTCCCACTAACTGAAGCTTCAGTTCTGCTTGGAAGTGCACTCATGCTCTTTTCACTTTTTTTTTTTTTTTAAACTAGCCAGGAGAATTGTCTCCTGTACATTGTTGTAGAGACTCGATAAATGAGACAGATAGAAGGGGGTAGATGTGAGGAAGGGCCTGGAGTTGGCTGCCATGTTACCTTTGCGATCCAGCTCTGCAGAAGCCACATTAATTCCGTGGAGACTCAGCAAGACTGATATCCAGCAGTGACAGTTTGGACATCTACTCATGACCTTGGAAGTGCCCCAAGCCAGGATGGAAGCTATGCCAATTTTTCCATATAGTATTTCACAAGGGGGCCGCCTAACCATGCTGAAATTGGGTGTGTTGGAGCATGAGTGCTTCTGCAAATGGCCGTGTTTGGCCCTGTGAGTGTGGTGCAGTGTGGTGAGACCACTTCCATTTCAGTCAATTTCCAGTCATTAGACTCTCACGAGAAAGCCCAGCGTGGTCCTCTCGTGTTCACCAGGAGGCTGCGAGATGCTCCCTTGACGGGCATCAGAAACAATTACCAGGCAGTTTAGAGGTTGTTGATCAGCCTGTCCTGCAGCAGCTCCGTTACCTGGTGTCTGGTTGCATTTAAGCTGCTGGAGGAGAAAATAGCCAGGACTCTGCTTCTGGCTTGTCAGAGAATGTCGGTCATAAGAAAGTTCTCTCCTATAAAGTAGTAGAAAAGTGTTTTAAATGAGAGTCATTTCCTCATGCCCATTGTGCTGCAGCTCTCATGTCACCAACAACCAGAGAAATGTCTAAATTAATGGTTCTCAAAATGGGGTCCCCAGCCCAGGTAGGAGCCGAGCAGTCTCTCCTTTATCAGGAATTACAGGTGGTTCTGGTGCTTGTTGAATTTAAGTGTTGTGGGGACTTTTAAAAATATGTATTTTATTGCAAAATATTTGCTTTACAATATTGTGCTGGTTTCTGCCACACATTAAAATGAATCAGCCACAGATATACCATATATCCCCTCCCTCTTGAACCTTCCTCCCATCTCCCACTCCACCCCACCTCTCTAGGTTGTCACAGAGCACTGGCCCGAGTTCCCTGTGTCACACAGCAAATTCCGACTGGCTATCTATTTTATATATGATAATGGATATATTTCCATGCTACTCTCAATTCATCCCATTATGGGGACTTTTGAGAGGCCCTGGATAAGGACATTCAAGATCCCTGACTTTAGGGAAAACAAACAAAAACTGGGTTTGAATCGTGTTTCTACAGCTTATTTATCAGGGTCATCTTAGTTCATTTGGATAATATTTGTTAGACTCAGTTAGCCTCATCTGTAAATTGGCAGTAATAAGTGAACCCAACCAAGTTTTTCGAGATGATAAAACAACACACAGCATACACTTGCAGTGTGTGTGTGCTAAGTCGCTTCAGTTGTATCTGACTCTTTGCAACCCCATGGGCTATACCCACCAGGCTCCTCTGTTCATGGGGGATTCTCCAGGCAAGACTACTGGAGTGGGCTGCCGTGCCCTCCTCCAGGGGATCTTCCTGACCCAGAGATTGAACCTGCATCTCTCACATCTCCTGCGTTGTCAGGCGGGTTCTTTACCTCTAGTGCCACCTGGGAAGCCCCATAGACTTGCAGGGTACCTAGCATATAGTATTATGTGTTCAGTAAACATTAGCCATGAGTATGAGTTTAGCCAACTCCTCCATTTGCGTCCAAGCAAAATCCTGAGCAGTGTTGCCCTTAAGGTCATGAATATGAATGACATCCCAGGTACAATGCTAGCAAAGCAAGCTGTGGAGTGTGTTGTTCTTAAGGGATTTCACACCATTATGGTTCAAATCCACAGTTCAGTGAGGTAGCCTGAGAGGAAGTGCATCAGGTGTGCAAGGAAAGCACAGCCTCAGGGGAGGTCCAGCATCAGGTGCTTCCTCCATCGGCTGCACTTTCCCAGGTATGTTCAGGATATTGTTATCGCAGCTGACAGCAAATGTGCTCTAGACCGGCTCAGACTGCAAGTGCCTTCTGGTGACTGGAGAGCTTATTAAAATACAGGTTCCAGTTCATTACATCTGAGGTGGGGGCCTGAGAATCTGTGTTTCAAATAAGCTCCCAAGTGATGCTCATCTGCTGGTTTTCTGATCGCACTTTCCTGTGGTGAAGTGCTATTAATAGCTCAGTGCTCCTCAAGCCTTCATATGCATAAGATTCCCTCTAGATTTATGCTGTTGAAGAAATGGTCTGGGGGCCGCCAGCACTGTCATCTCCTGGGAGCTTAGTGAAACTGCAGAATCTCAGGCCCCACCCCAGATGTACCAAATCAGAATGTGCATTTCAGTAAGAGTCCAAGGAAATTTATAAAATGTGACATCCATTCAGGGTGTGTGTTTATTCACATTGGACCCTGCTCTGGTTAAATGCCATGCTCTCACCATCTTGAAATTCTTAATAATTCTTGAACAAAGGGTTCTGCATTTGCGTTTTGCACTGAAAATCGCAAATCATCAGACTGGTCCTGGACACCCCTCTCTACATCCGTGCTTTTCAAACTTAGGTGGGTACATGACCCAACTGGGGTATTGTTAGGAATTTGTGTGTCTGTCTTCCAAAAGATTCTGAATCCGTAGGACAAGAAGATCTGTAACAAACACCTCACCTGATTTTGATGCAAGTGGTCCATGCCCACTTTCAGAAATACTCCCCTGGTCAGCTTTCCCATCATTTCTCTCCTTTATTGTCCAAAAAAAAAAAACCACAAAAAAATGCAGTAAGAGGCACGAAGTGAGCTGGACAGCGGACAGAGGTGTTTCTGGTTGAGCAGTTTTCCCCACAGGGGCTCTCAGCAAGCCTCCACACCTGCGCCTGAGAGGCCCAGCAATGATCCTGTGACATTTACATAAGTACCAGTGGAAAGGATGCACAGAAGAGGAGAGCGGTCTCGAGAGGACCGCCTGGGGGAGCGGACGGGCCTGGCAGGAGTCCTCAGGCTTTTTATGGTCACAGACAACTTTGAGAATTCAATGGAAGCCACTGTCCCTCCCCACTGGAAACCTCACCTCTGCACATCCTAAGGGGAACCCAGGACTAGGAATTAGAACCTAGCTGAGAGGGCTGACTCCATCACCCCCTTGCTCTCTGTCCTGGGCAAGTCATCAGGCCATTCTGACCCTAGAGGCCTGATCTTTAAGGTGGAGAATGGTAAGATCATCTATCTCAGCAATTTGCTGCAAGAATCACAGTGTGGATGTAAAAGCGCTTTGTACTCTGCAGAAGAAGATATAAATTGGAGGCAATATTGTACCTACTGTGGCTCTGTTGCTATTTCCAGCCTTATACTCAGGATCAGGACACTGCATTTGTGAATTTAGCCTCAGGCCATAGAACATATTCTGTGTAGCTAGAGAAGGAAATGAATGCAGAGAAACTTGATGAGGACTTGGCGAGAGTAGCTAGGAAATTTGAAAGTGCAGGAAAAGAGAAGGGAGCTTCCACAATTTGGGGACTCCAGATGCAGAAATAAAAGAAAGAAAATCTATTTTTACACGTGCGAACAGTTTTGAGATTTTGGAAAATGCCTTTAGTCTAGCAGTAATTGAACATTTCTGCCCCTGGGTGTAATGAAGAGAAATAGCAATGGTGGTGGTCTGTATTTAGTTTTGACTTCAAAAGCCTTCTGTTGGAATCTGCTATTCTGAGATGAGAGGAAGAATGTTTAGTAGTTAAAGTCTGGGTTTCTGATCTAACACATATTATCTGTGTGATTTAGGAGAGGCATTCAGTGTCTTTGTTCTGCAATTCTTTTCACCAATAGGACCTTCCTCATGGCATTGTTATGAGTATTGGACAACTTAGTACACCCAGAACACTTAGAAAGTAATGCGAGGAATTATCATCATGCACATCATGGAAATCTCAGAGGGAGGGGAAGTGGGGGTAGTCCCAGGGCCCAGCTATTCTTGGGATGGACAATGACTCCAGGCTATAGCTATTGAATATTTAAGACTATTGAAACCATTCTGTGCTCAGGGGTTTTCAGACACAGAGTCAGTCAGGACCTGGAAGTCTGAATTAGCCACTGTTCTGAGGCTGCAGTTCTGCAAGGCCTCTGATGCTGAAACCCAGGCCAAATCAAACAGGAGGTGCCTATGGGTACACTGGGGGCAGGGTGACCAGTCATCCCAGCCTTGCCAAGAAGACCCTGATGGCATCTGTTTCCCTGTGGTCCCTTGACTTACCCATCTGGTCCTCCCTCCAGGTGCACGATTGACAACCGGGTCACCCGGGTGGCCTGGCTGAACCGCAGCACCATCCTCTACGCTGGGAATGACAAGTGGTGCCTAGACCCCCGCGTGGTACTCCTAAGCAACACCCAGACCCAGTACAGCATCGAGATCCAGAACGTGGACGTGTACGACGAGGGCCCCTACACCTGCTCCGTGCAGACGGACAACCACCCCAAGACCTCCCGCGTCCACCTCATCGTGCAAGGTAGGCAGCCTTGGGGGCGGCCAGGGGTGGCTGGGAGGGCCTGTGTCCCACACTTTCACAGTGATCCTCAATTTAGATGAGACTGTCTGCTCCATCTGGCCAGGATGGTTTCCTGATTTTCGCTTTGCCCTTAGATGCTGAAATTTCAAATCATTTTCCCATCGAATAGGACTAGGATTTGGGGCCTTTTCTTTGCTCCTGATCCAATAATATATTGTCTCAGAAAATTATCTCCTCATTATTTTTTCCCTTGGTTTTTTTCTCCTTTGAGTTTTTTAAAGGTTCCATCCAGCGCTAAGCGTGCTTTATTTTCAGAGCAGTGTGTTAGCTCTTCTGGCTCTGCGCATATGCCATCCCTCACTCAGCCTGCAAAGAAGGCAGAGCCGACGGCGGTGCTCTAGACACCTACCTGGGATGCAGCCATTACAGCCACCTCTGCTGTTTGCAGCTTGCTTGCTTCTTATTTCCCCTCCAGCCCTGGGCCACGTCTCCCCTTTAATACCTGCATCTGATTCTCCATGTTTCGGTCGTACCCCACTCCCCTCCCATTCCTCAGAGCCTCTCACCTTACCCACAGCTTTTGAGATCTGTGTTTTTGCCTCTCTCTAACTTCTGCTGTCTCTGTGCTTCTCTGGCGCTTCTATACTTCCCCATAAGCAGAGCACGTGCTAAACATTCAGACCACAGGTGACCACACAGATAGGTTCCTTGTCAGCGAGCCAGTGCTTTCTGACTTGGGGGAACCTCAAGTTACCAACTGTGTCTCAGGGTTTCCATCTGTAGAATGGAATCAGTGTTGCAAGCATCTGCGGTGAGGATTACACGTTCCATGTACTGGAGTGTGAAACAAAGAGGGTCTGGCACACAGAAATGCTATTTAAGTGTTAGCTAGGGCTTCCCTGGTGGCTCAGAGGTAAAGAATCTGCCTGCAGTGCAGGGGACCTGGGTTTCATCCCTGCGTCAGGAAGATCCCCTGGAGAAGGGAATGGCAACCCACTCCAGTATTCTTGCCTGGGAAATCCCATGGACAGAAGAGCCTGGCGGGCTACAGTCCTTGGGGTTGCAGAGTTGGACATGACTGAGAGACTCACACTTTCACTTTTAAAAGATACAGTTGTTTTTAACTTTTTAAAAAGCATAGTTGTGTGTGGACCAGATACCTTATTGTATTACCTCAGAGGTGAAGCCCCCAAGTGATGGAGCTGGGGCCTCTGCTGGGGTTTCTCTCCTGTTCTTCATCCCTCTAGATGGCAGGCCAGGGGCAATATGCTCCCGGTCTCCAACAACCCCCTTGGCAGCACACCCACAGGGAGGAGAGAGCTGTGGATGGTGGGTGAAAACACAGGGAGCAGGATGGTGGTTCAGGGAGGATGAATAGGAAGGAGCTAGAAGATTCATGGGGAGCAAGCTGGGAGAAGGCAGGAGAGAGGGCAGCCGGGGGCAGGGTGCCGATTGTGAAAGGCAAGTCGGTGGGCAGTGATGGTTAGAGGTCAGGCTGGAGAGACACTTGCTCAGGGATTAGGCCAATGAGGCTTCTGAGCCCGTCGTGCTGCGACACACCTTGGTCACACCACGTTGTTTGCATTTTATGTTTGTTTTTTTTTCCCCTCTTCTTTTTCCAAAAGAAAATGATGATGGCTTTTTTCTTTTGTTGGTTCTATATACGAATATCTTTCAAACTGCTGAGTGCAAACAGCATTTTTTAAAGGAAATGAAATTGCAGAGACAGGATCAGAGTGTATCACTAACAGAAGAATAGGTTTTGTTCCTTGAGATGGTTTCAGTGGGTGAGCGTGTTGTTGTTGTTGTGAAGAATTGGCCAGAAGAAGGCTGAGAATCACTCTTCCGCAAGGAGGTTTGAAGGATGCCCCAGTGGCTCAGGTCGCAGTAGGTGGTGTGACTGAAGCCACATCCCATGCCCCCGGCCCCATTCCCTCCACATACACACATACACACTTGCCGCTGAGAGTGTCTGACACTGACAGAAAGACCTTAGGAGCCCTGCACCATCACAGACACTTGTGTTAGACAGCAGGGCTTTTTTGGAGCCAGAAAATGGAAGGAGTTGTGAGAAACTCGGAAGCCCCCGTGAAAACAAGGATCATGTTTGTGCCATTTCTTTCTTAAGTTCCCCTCTCCCTCCTCCCACACACCCATACACTCTCACCATGAGCACCTGGCAGGTGTCTTCAACAAAGTGCACATTTAACAAATGCTTCTTGAAGCAAATGGCTGGATTGTAGCCGCAAGGACTCACACAGACTCAAAGAGGGGAGGTTGGGTGTATAGGGGTGGGGAGGCGTGAGGGGCAGGACATAGGGGATGGGGTCTACAGCAATGCTCCCTCCTGTCCACGCTGATGGAAAGTGTCTAATCCGCAGCTCGGCATTTATACCTCTGGCTTGGAGAGGTGGCCTCTGAGCATGACACACCTCCTTGAGTATCGAAATCTCATCTTGGGCTAATTTTTGAATGCTGATGGGTGTATTGATCTGGAAACGAGCTGGGTTAAAAAAGGCTCTGGTCTTGTCCACAGACTCAGCCCCAGCTAATCTGCTGTCGATATGCCTGGACCAGTCATTATTGACACTTTAATGAATAGAGGACCATGGTTTCTCGGAGCCAGCTTGTCCCTGCTCTTAAAAGCAATCAGACAAACTAAATACAGCCAAGCTTCCCTGTCTCTGTATTGGAAAGAGGATGCATCACCATCCAGGATTAAAAAAAAAAGAAAGAAACGTATTTATCTTAGGATCATTTATTGTTCTGAACATAAACCTCATTCCCTGCAAAAGCGGACTTCTGGATTCTGTTGACATCCCCACTCAAACTTTTGCAGAACAGTGTTGAAAGATGTATGAACTTTTCAAAACTGTATTGTGATAATTAAACACACGCTCACAGACAGACACACACATCATAGCAGCAGCAGAAAGGAAGTAAACTGATATTTTTACCCAGGAGTGTGTGTATTTGGGTATGCGTAGTCAGCTTCGTACATAAATAAACCCACACAAAAGGAAGGTAATTTTTTTCCCACAGGATCACATGAGCTTATTGAAGTCTGGGATTATGTTTCCCTCATTCCTATTAAATATCCCTGCTGCCGACTTTTTCTCTGTATGGGGTCTCCTCTCTGGTTGTGATTCTGTGTGTTTATCCCCTGCTGAGGCCTGGTTCCACCCTTGAATCTGCCTCAGTACCAGCCACTCTGCCCTCTGTACCTGCCCCCACCCTCGCCTTCATTCATAAAGGCGAGGGTGGGACATAAATCACCATTGAGAACAACTCTGCTTCCCAGGACCCTGGCCCAGCTCTAGGCACGTGAAAATGAATGAAATGCCACCCATGAAGCATGAGGTCCCCTTCATGGGGAGTGGATGGAGTTGGATGCCACACCCAAGCCCTCCCCAGGAATTTAGTTTCTAAGTTGCTTTAGTCATGCCCGACTCTTTGTGACCCCATGGACTGTAACCCACCAGGCTCCTCTGTCCATGCGATTCTCCAGACAAGAATAGTCGAATGGGTTGCTGTGCCCTTCTTCAGGGGATCTTCTCAACCCAGGGATCAAACACATGTCTCTTATATCTCCTGCATTGGCTGGCAGGTTCTTTACCCCTAGCACCACCTGGAAAGCCCCTCTGGGAGTGTAGACTTTGGCTAAATCCTTCTGGGGCTCCAGCTTCCTCCAAGCCCCTGGATCCTCTCACCCCACTGGTGTGTGATCAGACATTGTAATAGCATTCAGAAACCATCTCTCCAGAGACCAGGCTGGTCCACTTATGTGGCCCCCACGTTTCCCAGGGCCACTGGGCAACGGGCAGTCCTCTGGCTCAAGCTCGGGGCTGAAGGCTGGGATTTTCCTTTCCTGAGTCTTCCAGAGCTTGAGTTCTTAGTGTATCTTCAGCCTTTCTACCCCTCAGGGCAAACCTTTCACTGTGTCAAGTTCTAGAGTTGTCCTTGGTTCCCTAGGATATTTTTAAAAACCTGCTGATAATCTGTCATTTCCTTATAGTAAAAGAAAAGGGAAAGAGGGGGTGTTCAGTTCCTTTTATTAGTGGGTCCATCTCTTCCTGTCTCACTACCTGTAGTTGTTGCGTTGTATTTTCTGTGTGTATGTTGTTTTCTTTTTTTTTTTTTTTTTGGTAGATAGCTCTGGAGCTACCTAAATTCTCCCAGAGCTTTCGAATGCTGGTGAGGGGTGGGGTGGTTTCCAAAGGTCCTGGCAGGACTGGTGAAGTGACTGGAGTGGGGACGGGGGTCAGGCAGGCCTGGGCTGCAGGGAGAGCCCTGCAATGGGCAGCCCGGGGGGTGAAGGAGCAGCCATGGAGAGCCCCGGGCAGAGGAGGGGAGAGTGTGAAAGCCCAGGGAACTCAGCCTGCATGGCCAGGCGTGTAAGAGCAGCCGGCAGGATAGAGTTGATGGTGCTTCCGATTTGCACTGTCCCAATACAGCATCCGGGGAGGAGCCCAGGCAGTCACGTGGGGCAAGTGTCCGAGGCAGGTCGGGAGCAAGGGGCAACTTTGGGAGGAGAGTGGTTCTGGAGCAGGTGTGGGAAGGAGGTGGGGGCAGGCAGCTGGGCTGGTGGCAGGAAGGATGAGGGCCAGACGAACAGGTGAGCTAAGTAGCTGCTCAGCAAGGTGGCTTTGAAATTAAATTTGAATTAGCTAAAACCAAATACAATTTAAAAATCTACTCCTTCAGTCACACTGGCCACATTTCAGATGCTTCTAGAGCTACAGGGGGTGGTGGCTCCTGTACTGAACGGTGCAGATGGAATGTCCCCAGCGGCCTTGAACCATCACCTGGGCAGCAAGTGCTGAAGCCAAATGGGCTTCATTGACTTCAAAGGCCAGGTGTGGGGTGGAAACAGGGATGGGATTTTGGAGAGAAGATGGAAATTAGAAAAGATGGTGGTGCTTTAAATACAAGAGAGAACTTTGGAAAAAGATGTAGATCTGGGGTTCGTCTGTTAGCTGTAGAGAGAAGGACTTCCGAAGTCAGGAACTTTGTCCTAAAAAACAGAGGAATAACTCATAAGCTGGATAAGTGTGTGAATGAGGGGGAGGCGTGTCCACCAGGACATGGAGATTCTGGCCTTGGAGCCTGGGGCAGGGTGATGCTTACTCATCTAAAGGGCCCTGTGATGAAGAGGCAGCAGGGTGCAGGGGCTTCAGCAGACGTGGGGGGTAACAGAGAGGGGGGATTCAGACACTAGGAATTCTTGATTTTCTGATGCCTTGAATTCTCCATTCAAAATAAGTTTGTGAAGAGTAAAAAAAGACCACCCAGGGGTTTGCTTGCCCACTTAGGCAGCCAGAATGTAATCTCTGAGACCAGAGTGAGGGAGCTCCATCTACGATTTATTAAAATTTGGGTCTAGCGATTTCCATCTCTTTGACCTCAGGGTGCCCTGCTTTATGAGTGTAATTAATAAGAGGCCGCTTCTCCAGTTCAGCTGCACACTTTAACTCTTTCCCCCTCTGGATCTGGCTGCCAAAGCAAGCTTCTCGGAAAAGCTCTACGCTTGTCTTCATTGCTCCTTGCAAGAGGCCCCATTCTGGAAAGCAGAGTGAACAAAAACGCTTTGTGCTGAATTGTTTCCAAATTCAGGACAGCATGGAAGACATCCCCAAAGCCCTCATTGTATCTATAAAAGCCTTCTAGTGCAGGGAAACCACGCTGGTGGTCTTATGGAAACTTCAGGAATGGTCTCTTTGTTGTTGTTCAGTCACTAAGTTGGGTCCAAATCTTTGCCACCCCATGGTCTGCAGCATGCCAGATTTCCCTTGTCCTTCACCATCTCCCAGAGTTTACCCAAATTCATGTCCCTTGTGTTGGTGATGCCATCCAGCCATCTCATCCTCTGCTCATCTATCAGAGGGCAGAAATTGACTGGTGGTCTGCCTGCTGAGTTTAAATCTCACTTAGAGACCTATTTGCTTGATAGAGAAGAGTAGAATATAGTGCTTATAAAAATGGAGGTATTGGTATAATAATAATAATAACACAAGCTTTTGGCCCTTTCTCGGTTTTCTAGACCCTATCTAGGTCTCTCTTTTGTCTCTGGAGCATCTAATCACCCCCTCCCTTTTGTTTGGTGTAAATGAGTTTTTGTAGTTCTTCCTGGGCAGAATTAATCTGAAAATCCTTCCTATTGTTTGATAGTTAATTACCTGCCTTTTGGAGTCAAACAGGCTCTGAAGCTCACGTGAAGCGGGGCCTCCACTAATGTCTGTGGAATAAGGCAGAAAGAAGAAGAGGAAGCCAGGATGTGGCTGTCCGTTCCCTGGGTTGGGGGATTCAGAGAGAAAGGGAAAAGGCCAGGGAATAGCCCGCAGCAGCAGGTGATTTGCAGACAATAAACAGAGCTTTGCAAACACCAGCCCTTCTTTTAGCTTGTATTGTCTTCCTACTCAGAGCCCTCCCCTCTTACCCGCCTGATAGGTATAAAAGTGTTGCTTCCTAATCCTGAATAATTAATTGACCTTGTCAAGCCAAACTCATGATTAAGAGAACAGGAACAATAACTTTTAATTTCTAGACACCAAGTCCCATAGACCCTCCCCACCCCAAACCTGAACAAAAGGGAATTTGAAAAACAACAGATCAAACGAAACCATGTGGTCTAATCCTTAAACTGAAAGCAAGGAGTTCTGTCTCTCCAGTCACATCCTCCCTCAGGAAAACAGTCTGCCTCCCCTTCCCCCCTTCCTGCCCACCCCTGGCCCTGCAAGGCTCCCTTGGAGCTGAGGAGACCTTTGCACCATCTAATTTCCATTCGGGCTGCGTCTCCCTGAGTCCATAATGGAGGAGCATCACCATTGAGCCTGAGTCCACAGAAGTCATCTTTTGAGCCCATCTGCCTTCTTCAGCTGCCAGTGGCCTTGCGTGACTGAAGGTCCCGTTTGCCATCCCAAACTGCTCTCCAGACTGTCTTAGCCACTCCCTGCCCCATTCAGGGCAGAGATGAAAATGCAGATTTGCCCTGGCTGTAAGACTACCTCTGAATTCCACTGGACTTTCCCCAAAGTCAGGAAATTAAATTCTGCCATGCAATTAAAGTGTTCCTCAGAGCACCCTGGAGAATGACAGGAAGTAGGGCATTTTACCTGAAATTGATTCACAGAATTTCGACAGCATGCGAATGAGGCGACTCAGTTTTACCTGCTGAGTTTTAAAACTTTTTTGATGCGGTTATGGGCCATGGGGGGGCAAAAATTCTGAGCGAGTTTACTCAATTTTAGTAAACCCCCTGGAACGTCATCCATCTGCTAAGCCAAGTAGGGTAGAGTCTATTAGACTGAAGGAATCTGAGGAAATTGCTGTAGTAAAATTTATATAGGCGTAATAATAGCATTTTCTGTGTGGTCTGGTGTTGCTGGGGAGGGTCCTCCAGTTTTCTAGGTAGTTGGGAAAACTAGGCTCCTGCCTGCTGGGGCTTCCTGGTCAGCACAGTCGATCATATTATTATGGGTCCCGTGTCCAAACTGTCCACACCACAGGGCTCTAGGGAAGCAGAAGGCCTGGGTGACCCTGTCGCTTTACAGCAAACCTTAGGGAGTCGGACAGTGTCCCTCCAGGCAGGCAATTAGTGCTTCCGAGGGGAGGTCTTTGTGCAGCTGCAGAATTCTCCCTTAGGTGGTTTTCCCCAGGGAGTCTGAACTTCCTCAGATTCTCATACCAGAGGTTGAATAAAGTGGCTCATATTCCTCCTGGATCTTGTGTAGCCCTGCAACCTCCAAATGAGCCTTGTTGTCCTTTTTCACTGGGGAGAGGTCACACATCAGATCCTGAGTGAGCAGGTCTTCCTAATAACTTCCTCCAGACTCTCATTCCACACCAGAGGCCCCCTGTGGTTTACTCAAATTGAGCTCGAAGCAAATGTTTTTAATGAAGGATTGTATGAGGTGTCTTTACGGCTTTGTGACCCACTGGATCTGCCTCATGAGTCTGTTCCTAAAGGTTCTGGTAGGTCATCCCTGTAAGGGTGTGTATCAAGTGAGATCAAGAACAGCATCTTTAATTTGAAGGTCATGACTGTTGTCAATGACTCAGAAACGTCTGAAACCTCTCTCCTCTTCTTGCTAAACTTGAAATGCCCAGCTTCCTAGGGCATGGGGAGAAACTGGTGACCAAGTCTCTTAGTCCATCTTTTGTCAACTTGAGGATTGTCAGCTGTCAACTTTCAATTCCATTTAACAAACATTTGGAAACCAGGCGCTGGGCACACAGATGTTCAGAGTGCCCACCTTGTCTAGCTGAAGAGATGCGGTGTTAGCAAATAACCCTCTTAGAAGGTCACAGGGATTCAGGTGCTTATACATAGAGAAACCATGAATACATCGAAAGGGAGGAACTGACTTTATCTACAAGATTAGGGAAAATTGCAAGATCGCATTTCTCTGGGGTCTTTGGGGTGAGCAGGAGTTTTGGGGGCCTCTGGCCAGAAGCAGAGCAGGCAGGAGCAGTGGCATGCACAAAGGTGGAAAGTCTGAGAATATATGACAAGTAGGAGGAGGAGTGAGGAGCAGACGGGCTCCCAGGGCAGGGCTCCTGGGATGAAACCACTGAAAGTGTGGCCAGGGAGATCGGCTGCATCTCGGCTGGCCTGTGTGTCCAGAAAGGAACTCGGTGATGATCAGAAGGATGGGCGTCCTGTGATTTCCCTTGACGTCCTACAAGAACATCACTTCTCTTCCTCAAGGAAAGTTGCATTCCATTGTCTTGGCAAAGGCCAAGTATCCAGAAGGCTCTCAGTGGAACAGAGAATGGCAATTGTCAGGGGCAGCATACCTTGGAGGAGAGAGAAGTGTTGGAAGGAAGAGCAGATCCAAACCCAACCAGTCCAAGGCCCCTCGCGTGTCCAGATACACAGGGGAAAATGCAAAGATTCTTTTGCCATAAGGTCAGTGTTTAAAGCATAGCAATATATGTTTTATAATTGCAGTCACATCAATGATGATGACTTTCCCTCACTGTAGTTAAGGTACCTTTCTTTGTACACTAGCATATGGGTTCCCAACCTCTAGGATCAAAAGCTTGATGATCTGAGGTGGAGCTGATGCAATAATAATAGAAATAAAGTACACAATAAATGTAATAATGCTAGAATCATCCCCAAACCATCCTTGCCCCTTGCCGGTTCATGGGTGTTAAAATTGTCTTCCATGAAACTGGTCCCTGGTGCCAAAAAAGTTGGGGACCCCTGCACTAACAGAGTCCTTGAAACTGGGGTTCTTAGTTCTGTCATCATGATGACTGAATCAGAGAGGGTGAGGATGCTGCCAAGGATAAATGAGAATCACAGGAAGGGGTCCGCAGCCCCTCGGGTCCACAAGACCACCCACCACCAGTATGCCTCTCACTGGTACCCAAGAGCTGGTGGGCAGAGGACACCCAATGTTTTAGATGTCTCCAGGCCAACTTAGGTTAGATGATATCACCCCTTGGAGCCTAGCGTAAGATTTATATTCCTGTTGAGAGCTGTCTGTGATAATTTAGAGTCTGACATTGGTGAGAAATCTAATTGGCTTCTGCTGGAGTTGGGCTCAGTGGAGAAGGACTCCCGGAGATACAGGAGCTGGATGTTTTTCTTTCGGGAGATCTTCATTTCATGTTATTTGAGAAAAAAATTTATTGATTTAAAATTAGGGCAGTTTAATTTGGTGGCATGTTTTCTTTATGTCTCAATTATATATTCATGTCTTTGTGGTAAACTCAGCTGGTGGGGGGATTAAGAATTCAAAATAGAGGATTTTCACTTGGCAAATAGTGTTTTCTACTCTGATTAATTGGAAGTCTGCACAGTGAACCCGGCGTTGGCTCCGTCAGGGATGGAATGGCTTAGCAGAAAGAAGTAAATTTCAGGATTTAGGAGTCCTGGATTCTAGTCTGAATCTTGACATAAGTACCTGGAAAAATGACCTACTTCTTTCATCTATTTCAGATTAGACACACTTTGTAGAAATGTCTTGATGTATCACCCAGTCTTAATTTGGAGAAAGGTACGGGAGAGAAGGAAGCTGAACATCACTAGATAATAACATCCTCCGTGTGTGTAGTCGTTTATCAGCCATAAAGGCTTCCAGGCTCTTCCTTCCCTTTGTCTTGTGTTGGCTGTTTTAGACAGTCCTGGTTCTCTGCACCAAAAATGCATACATGCCCTCTTGCAGATTTGGGTCCCCATTCTTGGAAGCTGTCTGGGGTGCACCCCCACCTCTCCCAATCCTGGTCCCCCCATGACACTGTGTGCCTGGTTTTCTGACCTCTGACCTGCTGATCTCCCTCCGCTCTCCTGCCAGCATCCCCTTCTCTCACAATTCCCAGGCCTGGTTTGTGGGGGTCATAGGGTACCACCGTGCCTGGACTTCAACAGGGGGCTCTTGTGCTCACGCTGCTCCTCCCTCTCAGCACCCAAGCTGGCCATGCCTTTTCTTACTGCCTGGAGATAAGGGATCAGAAAATCTCAGTGTTCTTTTCCCCTTCACTTGTGAGTACTGATATATGGGTTGGAGTAGATACAAAGATGAATGAGACCGGTCTCTGTGATCAGGATATATAATGGGGTTGGGACAGTAATTAGGGTTTAGAAGGGGAGCTGTTGGGACAGAGCCATTCACGAGGACCCGAGGACTAAGACAGAGATGCTCTTGTGAGCTGGGGAGCCAGCTTGGGTTCTGGGAAAGCCAAGCAAATAGAAGATCTTTTGAAATGAATGGTCTGACATTTTAGCTCTTGGCTGTTAAAATAGCTCATCTGCCCACACCCCCTCTGCTCTCCATCACCCACCATTTCTCCCCTCGAAGCCCAAGTGCACTTCTCAAGCCTCGATTTGATGGTACCTCAAGGACTTTGGGCTTCCCAAGTGGTACCAGTGGCAAAGAATCCCCTGCCAATGCAGAAGACATAGAGACATGGGTTAGATTCCTAGATCAGGAACATCTACTGGAGAAGAAAATAGCAACCCACTCCAGTATTCTTGTCTGGAGAATCCCATGGACAGAGGAGCCTGTTGGACTATAGTCCATGGGATCGCAAAGAGTCAGACACGACTGGGTGTCTGAGTATGTATATGGACATCCTTTAGACATGAATCTGAATGCCATGTCCTGAGGGAGCTTTCTCAGACCCCCTGTCTTAGGTTAGCCCCTACCCTTCCTCCCCCTGGAGGTAGAATCATGAAACTGTGTTTCTCACTGCCGTTATAATTTGACATTAGTTTTGTGATTAGCTGAATTATGTATGTTTTCCAAGAAGCGTGTCTGCTTTTGCATTCTACCCCCAGGGCTTGGAACTTAATAGGGGCCCCCCGGGCTCCTTGTTGGATAATGAATGGACCCATAAAGCTTCTTTTTTAAATCGTTAAGCAAATTGATTTGTTGTGTGTTGAGGCTGCCTACGACCATTAAATAATCCCCACCCCAAAATATCAGGTCCTAATTTTTGGAGCATTGAGTGTTACCTTATATGATGATATCTTTGTAGTTTAAGTGATTAAAGTTTGGCATGGAGAGATTAGCCTGGATTAACCAGGTGGACACTGAATGTAATCACATGTATCCTCAGAAGAGGGAGGCAGGAGATTGCACACAGACACACAGAAGAGAAAGCCACGTGACGATGGAGCAGAGAAGGACTCAAGATTGTTGTCCTTGGTAACTAGGGTGATGTGGCCATGAACCAGCGAGTGTCAGCAGCCCCCAGACGCTGGAAGAGACCAGGGACAGAGTCTCCCCCTAGAGCAGCCAGAAGCCGTGTGGCCCGGCAGGCACCTTGGTTTCATCCCAGTGAGACTCACTTTGGACTTCTGGTGTCCAGAACTGTGGGAGAATACATCCTCTGTTGTTGTAAGCCACGGAGTCTTTGGTAACCTGTTAATAGCAGCCACAGGAAGCTAATACACTGGCCTTTAACACTGCGAGTTCCCGGTGGCTGAGAGTCAGCAAAGTTTGGTAGTTCAGATCTGCCAGAAGTGCAAATTTGGCCAATGGAAGAGTTGAAGAAAGTGCTATCTTTGGGGCAGGCTGTTTCCATTATTTATTTTTTAAAGTAAGAAGCTCTCTAGTGATGCACTGTTGTAATGTAGACGTACGTACAATATCAGCTCCTTGTCTGTAGGGGTACCTGCAGGAGGTGTCAGAGTCATCCAGATGCCAAAATGGAGACTATGCTTTGTGATATTGAGCATAACTGCCCCCCAGGTGCTGAGGTGGGGGAACCAAAGGTGGGTCTAGGGGGAGGAGACTGGTGACGTTGCCCTGCCCTGGGCTGTGAGATGTGGTTTGGGGATGTGGGGTTGGAGTTGAGATAAAGTTGCTCAGTGTTCTGTTACTAACTGGCTGGGATCGGGGTAGGCGGGGGCGCTACTCTTTGGACTTGATCTCTGTTTGTCTCACAGGCATCTTAAACTGAAAAGATACAGCATTGACCTCTTGCATTCTAGCCGTCTTTGCAGATGAGCCCTCACCCCGACCCCAAGCTTCCTCCTTCTGTCTCCCCATCTGTGGCCTTCAGCACGTGTGAGTTGTTGATGGCGCCCCGGGTTGACCACAGTGAGGCCCTGTTTGGAAGCTGGGTGGGGTTGATGTAGAGGTTAAATGCGCACTCTCTCTGGGACGGTCATTCCCTCCCTCTGCCATCTCCCATCTGTCTCTCCGAGGCTGTTTTCATTTGATCTTGCCAGCAGTTTCTTTTTTATTGCTGCCTGCACTTTTTGTGGTCTTCTGCCTCTTGCAGCTTTTCATCCTTTTTCCTTTCTTTCCAACCTTGCTCAGGTTTGCTCTCCTTGTCACTCTGTTTCCCGATCACCACCTTGAACTTGTGGCTGCACTGTCTTCACTTTGACCTTCTGGTCTCTGTCCTGTGCCATCTTGTGCTCATGGGCTCTTTGCTCTCATATTTGTCTGGATCCCCTCTTCCTGCTAGGTTTTCTTTCTCTCTCTCTCCCTTCTCCCCTGCTTCCTTGGCCCCCTTGCATCTGGCATCCCTCAGTGGTATCCATGGCCTCTTCCCTCCTGTTCACAACCCCATGCTCCCCAGCCTGCCCCCTGCCCCGCAGTCTCTGTCCTCCAGCCTGTCCACTAGGACGCTTTCTCCTGTGATTGGCATCTGTGATTTCCCTCCAGTACCGAGAGCTCACATGGCTGTGATGCAGAGAATAAGTAATCAAGTGTGCTTTTTATTTCTTTATTTTCATTTCACCTAATAAGCACATCTTGAAATGGAGCTGTGTGTCACTCACAGTATATCACTTCCCCTGGGGAGTCCTCATTCATTCTCACTTGGAATTCTCTCCCTGCACAGCCCAGGGAGGGAAGATGGTACACTGAAGGTTTCTTTGTTGAGCTTCAAACATGGTGTGTCTGTGTCCTTCATCCCTACTGCTATAGTATGTGTTGGGGAAGGGGTGCATCTGTTTATGAGCGAGAAGGAACTCACAGATGATCGTGATGTAATGGACTTATGTTAGGCCAGATTGAATGTGAAGGACCATGGAGGGCTGGGGTCTCTGGGGTGACTTTGGAAGAAGGACTGTTCTGAAAGACTGTTCCTTAACTCCACCTGCCTTTCCACTGATCCACTCAAGAGTGTGACAAGTGAAAGCATCAGTTGTCTGAAACAGCATGGACACTCCACTGGTCGCCCAGACCCTTCTCTGCAGAGAGGTGCTGCCTGTCATGAGGTCTGGCCGGCCACAAGCAAGAGCAGCAGGGCAGAGGGACTTCTGGAGTGGGACGGTGGCTGTAGGGCAAGCATCTGAGCTGAGTTCCAAGGTCTTCCCGGCCCCCACTATGCCCAGAGGCTCCAGACTGGCGTGCCTTACTGGGACATAACATGCCCACAGCTGTGCTGGTCTTGGGAGGTTGTAAGCTTCTCATTGCGTCTCACTGTAGAGGCAACTGGGGGAAAACAGTGCTTGAGCTTTCATCATGCAGTGATCATGATACGTACAGCTGTTCCTTACTGAAAGCTTACTACGTGGCAGCCAGAAAGTGGGTAAAGTACTTTACATATATCATCTCACTTCATGCTCAAAACAACCTAGTGCAACCTGTGAGGAAGCAGAAGTTTGCTCGCCTGGGTCTAAGGTCCCCCACATTGGGAAACAGCAGAACCAGGTCTGAGCTCTGGTGTCCTGACCACTACACACCTGACCACAGGCATTGCGCTCCCTCTCGTGAGCAAAGACTCAGGTTAATCTGACTCAGAGGAATGGCTGCCAGGTGGGAATGGGCCTTATGAGCGTGGACCACAGTCTCAGACCATTTCAGAGCTGGAAACACCTTGAAGGCCACCTAGCCAGTGATCCTCAGTGCTGGTGTACATCATTTTTACTTAAAGTGTTATCCAACAACAACAGTGTTGAAGGTCTCCCTGACTCGGGTTTCTGACTCAGTTTACTGGAGATATGGTCATGGCATACTTATATCTTAAAACACGCTGGGTGCTTATATGTTTCACTTATGTTGAGAACCACTGTTCTTATATTACAAATGGTTCTTGTTGTTCAGTCACTCAGTCGTGTCCAACTCTTTGTGACCTCGTGGATTGCAGCACCCCAGGCTTCCCTGCTCTTCATTATCTCTCGGAGTTTGCTAAAACTAATGTCTGTGAGTTGGTGATGCCATTCAACCATCTCATCCTCTGACACCTCCTTCTCTTCTTGCCCTCAATCTTTTCCAACCTCAGGGTATTTTCCAATGAGTCAGCTCTTCCCATCAGGTGTCCAGAGTATTGGAGCTTCAGCTTCAGCCTCAGTCCTTCCAATGAATATTCAGGATTAATTTCCTCTAGGATTGACTGGTTTGATCTCCTTGCAGTTCAAGAGACTCTCAAGAGTCTTCTCCAAAACCACAGTTCAAAAACATCAATCCTTTGGCACTCAGCCTTCTTTATGGTCCAACTCTCCCATTCATACATGACCACTGGAAAAACCATAGCCTTGACTTTGCAGACCTTTGTCAGCCAAGTGATGTCTCTGCTTTTTAACATGCCGTCTAAGTTTGTTTTCTTTCCTATTGAACCCCTAATTCAGTCACCTGATCCTATAGGTACTCCTTGTTCATATCGGCCCATCTTTACTGTCACTGTGTTGGTTCAGGATTGTATCTCATTTTACCTCATTGGTTACCTAATCGATATACAATCCATGTCCTCCACTATGCATCCTCTGTCCAGCAGTCACAGCAGTAATATCCTAGGAAGTAGCGTGCATGCATGTTCAGTCATGTAGACTCTTTGCGACCCTGTGGATGCTAGCCTGCTAGGCTCCTCTGTCCATGGAATTCTCCAGGCAAGAATACTGGAGTGGGTTGCCATTTCCTCCTCCAGGGGATCTTCCCAATCCAGGGAAATGAACCCAGGTCTCCTGCATTACAGACAGATTCTCTACCTCTGAGCCACCTGGAAAGCCCACAAGCGATAATAATAGAAAACATTTATTGGGTTTTTAATAGATCGTGGGTGCCAGGCTTCGTACTTAACAAAATATCATTAAATCTCACTGCAGGTACTTCCCTGGTGGTTCAGCAGTTAATGCTCCCGGCTTCCATTGCAGGGGTGCAGGTTTGCTCTCTGATAAGGGAACTAAGGTCCCCCATGCTGCATAGCATGGCCTATATATATATCTGTCTGTCTATTATCTATCTATCTTTCTATCTATCTCACAACAGTCCTAGGCAATAGGTAAGAATATGATACCTACACTTTGCAGATGAGGAAACTGAGGCTTACAGGGGTTAACATCTTGCTAGAGATCCTAAACCTTCCACATGGGAGATGGGGCTTGAACCCTTACCTGCTGTTGAAACGGTGGTTGCCCAGGGTGGTTTACCCCCTTGTCGAGAGGCTGAACTTTTGAGGTGATTTCTCAAAATCATCCTCTTGCTAAATGCTGCTACCTGCAGAGAAGAGTCCTTTTTTCTTTTATTTTTGGGAGTTTCCCTGTTTTCTCCATAATGTTGATTTCATTGCATTTTCATAATATTTCATGCTTTAATTTAATTTATTTAGTGCTGCTGTACAGTGCCCTGGGCATCTCAGGAGAAGCGAGAATTTTATAAATAAAATTATTATTATAGCTGCTGTGATAGCAGCCCCTGAGCTAGTTGGTTGATGTATTGATTACTCCCTGTGTTGAAAACTTTCCCCTAAAGCCCTTTATGGCCCAAGTTCTCCCTGTCTTTTGCTGCTCTCTCCTAGTTGTGTAGATTTTCTTCTAGAGATCAACCCTGCCAGGGTTGATCAGAGAACCCCTCAGCCAGAGTTCCCTGTAATGTATTCCAGAGAGCATGACCTAGGTGTGGTTTTTTTTTTTTAACCTTTTTGACGCACTGAAGTACCAAGTCCCATTTGCTAGACCTATAATGTCAATTTTGCAGTGATTCAATCCTCTTGGCCCACCATGTTAAATAAGACCTTGTTAGTTATTGGACTGCAGCAGGAATCTCTTCCAGGATACTCTCAGGCTAGATAGGAATTAATCCTGACACTAATTTGGAACCCAGAATTTCAGAACTCTAAATTGGAAGAGATAAGCAGACATAATATGTGTCAGTCTCAAAAGGAAGAGAAGCCCAAACCAGAGGAATAAGGTGGGAGTCTGTGTTATTGACCATCATTTTTAGCATTAAGGCTTCTTTCTGGAACTGCCTGCTGCCTCACAGTCTCTGAGGCCTTTATCAGTAAGAGGTGTGGGAGGACCATTGTCTTGTATTTATAGAATACCTGTGACATGATGAGGAATTCACAGGATAAACTGTGCTGGGGTTTCTCCCTGGACATCTCTCAAACCAATGGATGAGACCTTCCCTCTCTCAACTCCTTACATGGCATGCTCCTTTTCCCATTATTTTCAATATATTTTTCTCATTAACTCATTCAATAAAAATTCATCAGTGGGAACTTCCCTGGTGGTTCAGTGGTTAAGAGTCTACCTTCCAATGCAGCGGACATGAGTTTGATCCCTGGCCAGGGATCTAAGATCCCACCTGCTGAACGGAAGCTAAGCCCATGTGTCACAACTAAGACCCGACACAGCCGAACATAATTCATTTATTAATTTAAAAGAAAAAAATTATTTAAAAAATTCACCGAGCAAAATTCCCACAAACAGGAGAGAGCAGCAAAAGACAGGGAGAACTTGGGCCACAAAGGGCTTTAGGTGAAAGTACGTCCCACCTCTGTGGCCAGCGTGTACTAAGACAAGGATGAGCAAGATCAACCTCAGTAGTCACTTCTTTGGTGTTCGCTTCCCACCTCCATTCCTCCGTTCATCTTGACTTGTCTCCATCTCAAGCCAATATTTTCCTCCTAATTTACAGTTCCCTTTAGGATTTCTGAAGAAGTTTCCTAATTAACCAAGAGCAATACACTGCGCTGTCTCCACTCGATGTTTTTAGAGAACGGATGGGAGTAGCCAATCTGTCCATTGCAAATGAGTTCATTCCTATTCAGGCAGCGGCTGGCACGCACCTTGCCTGAGGCTTCTGATGTTATGAGCAACATATTGGCTTTCGATGTCTGTACTTCTTCCCAGCTACACTGGGAGCCCTAGATGGATGGGAGACACAGTAACTCGGAAGAATTTATTGCATTACACATGGCGGCCATGCATGGTTTCAGTAGCAGGCAGCGCGGTGGGTTTGTTCAGGGTGGATGTGTACAGACTTCTCTCCTCACCACACAAAGGTTGTTGGCTATCTAACAGCTATATTTCCTTCTAGCCAAATAAGAATATGAAACGAACTGTGACCCACATGTCTAGGTCCATGAGAAATAGACGGGATGAAGCCTGTTTCTCCCCCAAAGGGAAGAATAATTTCCAATGAAAAATGACTAACTGACTGTTTGCTACAAAGGAGATAGCCTAGAGACCTGCCTAGTTCAGTTAAATTTTCCTGTGGCTCAGAAATGCCTCCCAGTCCTTAGTAAGCAAAGAGTACCCAAGAAACTTTGCATTTCTCAGCCCAGTCTTCTCAAGATGCAGGAATCACTCAGTGGAAGTTTGTAGCCCTACTAAGTGCAAGTCACTGTTCACAACACTGCTTATGCTGAGCAAGGACATTCTACCCCATTCTTCATGGTACCATGAATTTGGCTGGAGTGATTTGTCTTTTGTCCCCTCTCTGGAGCTTATCTAAAGAGGTACAAATCTCCCATTTCTCCACATAGACTGTGAATTTAGGAGGCCTTCTTGCCTGGATCAGGAGAGTCTTAGGCTGCTGTCTGTCCCTGCTCCGTTGAGTGTCTCATGTCACTCTCATTGTCATTCTCTGCTAGTCCTTTAATGAAAATGGCCAACTCGCTCAGAGATAACAGAATGAGAATCAATGGGACCTGCGATTGTCTGCATGCCAGACTCTCTTGTCAACCTCGTCTCCGATCCATTCTGCCAACCCAACCTCCTCTGGGACTGAGACATTTGAAAACAGTGCAGCAGCCTCATCTCCCGGGCAGTGTTTTTCTCCATCATTTGCTTTATTAAATATTGATTTTCTGTTGCATTATTAAACCTTAAGTCTAGAGCATAAATTCTGGGCTGATACTTTAATCTGGCTCTCCTCTTTTTTTTTTTTTTTTTGGCTTTTGGAACTGATTTTCAGGCCAGATCTCCTGGGGAATCTTTAAGTCAACCCAAGGCCTGCGAGAAATCTGCCTGAAAGAAGGGGGAGGAGCCCAGGCTTGAGAGGAGCTCACCTCCTGGGGCAGGACAAAAAAGACTGAGCTTGTGTAAGGCAGACCTTCACTTGGTGCAGACCCAGAAGCCTGGCCCTGCTGGGATGCATGTGCTTGTACCAGGAAGGCCTTTTGGAGTCACACAACCAGAACTGAGGAGCAGGCAAATGGTGTCCTGAGCTGATTTTAGAATCAGACATCGCAGAGCTCCTCAGACATTATCTGACCCATTATCCATTCACGACTCCTTTTGTTTTGGTCTCTAGTATTCCTAGGCTTTGAGCCATCAATTCTAATCACACAGTCCTTTGGCTTTTCACTTGTTTTGAATCTCTGGTTCATTCTTATTTCATCTTCCTCTCTCTTCTTCCTGAGGGCCAGTGGCTGAGTGGTCAACAACATCAGTCCATTGTAGGATGGAGCCATCATACATGTTATAAAACTCTTTCTGAGGGATGTAGACATCTCCAGATGGCTGTGTTAGCTAGGGCGATCTCCTAGTTCAGGTCCCCATCCTGAGATTAGCCTCCTGGAACTGCCATTGGCCGGGGCCCGGAGATTAGAAGCAGGAGGAGCACCTTGCCTTTGTCTTCAGTACTGACAGACAAATAGGAGAAAAACTAGGAGTAAATATTGATGGAGTTTCTCTGGCAGGAATGGAGCATGGCAGTGACTCTCTGGAGGTTTGCAGAGAGCTATGACCATCTCCTGCCCAGACTTCAGCTCATCCCATCTCTTTGTCTGTTGTTGTTCAGTCACTAAGTCATCTCTTTTGCGACCCCATGGGCTGTAGCACGCCAGGCTTCCCTGTCCTTCACCATCTCCCAGAGCTTGCTCAAACTCATGTCCATGAGTCAGTGATGCCATCCAACCATCTCATCCTCTGTCATCCCCTTCTCCTCCTGCCCTCAGTCTTTCTCAGCATCAGGGTCTTTTCCAATGGGTCAGCTCTTCGCATCAGGTGGCCAAAGTACTGGAATTTCAATTTCAGCATCAGTCCTTCCAATGAATATTCAGGATTGATTTCCTAAAAACTGTGCCTCCCTCTAAAATCTGTCTTGTTTTTTTCTCCTCAAATTGCATAGAGTAAGTTGATTTCTTTGCAATAATAAAAAATGTTTGACTTTGAATCAAGAGCTATGAAGTTTGAATCTTACTACTGTGTAAATTTCCACAAGTTATAGATCAAAGTGGCTGAATATTAGCAGTTGTGTATGTTTCAATGAAATGCTTAATCTCTCCAAGTTCCAGATTTCTCATTTATAATGGCCTGAGTACAACCACTCATCAGTTTATCGTGATATAGATAATATGAGGAAGCATTGAATATTTTTTTTTTACAATTCAGTTTGACAGATATTGAATATTTGTGTTTTGAGGCACTGTGTTGAGTGCTAGAAGTAGAACAGTCAGCCATATGTGGTCCTGACCTCATGCTGGAAATGACAATATTTGACAATGCCTGTCGTGTTCCTTAAGTGTCCTCTTCTCCCCTAATCAGACTGTTCAAGCATTGCAATGGGTCTCTCCTTGTACTGACCTCATTATGTCCTAATTATCTCTTCACCCAAAAAACCTAGCTCTTTGGGGCTCAAGAGTCATTTGCCAAAATGTCACATATTGTCCTCAGTAAATGTGGCTTGTTGAATGAATCTCTAATTCCTCATCATTCATTCTGTGATAGATTCTAGTGTCTTTAGGACTGCCCTCGTGGTGCAGTGGTAAAGAATCTGCCTGCCAATGTTGAGACACAAGAGACCGGGCTTTGATCCCTGGGTCAGGAAGATCCCCTGGAGAAGGAAATGGCAGCCTACCTTAATATACTTGCCTTTGACATCCCTTGGACAGAGGAGCCTGGCGGGCTACAGTCCATAGAGTCACAAGGAGTCAGACATGACTGAAGTAACTTAGCATCCAGCACGTGCACACGTGTCTAGTCAGGGTTCTGCTATTGCAATGTTGATATGCATAAAGCGTTAGCAATTGGCAGCTTTCATAAAGAGATGCTTTGTAACGTCTGCATGTTAAAAACCAAGGGTGGGGGCTTCCCTGGTGGCCCAGTGGCTAAGGCTGTGTGTTCCCAATGCAGGGACCCTGGTCGATCCCTGATCAGGGAACTAGATCCCACATTGAGTTTGCACGCCGCAGCTGAAGATCCCACATGCCACCGCTAAGACCTGGCACAGCCAAATAAATAAATAAACATTAAAAAGAAAACATGGGTGCTTTGCACTGTGATTGGTTCGTCCTGGTTCTTCTCATTTGTTTGACTCCCTTCTGAGCACTGTGCTGAGACACAGTCAGAAAGTGTGTTCAGAGAACACAAGGTTTCTGCACAAAAAACGACTTGGGAGAAATTTGTTCACTGACTAGAAATCACCCTAAGTTTGGTTGGGTGATACAAAAATGTTTTGGCCTTATAGAGGAACGAGACCATTAAAATCTACTTAAATGCCAATAATGCATGGAGTCACAAAGAGTGGGACATGGCTTAGCGATTGAACATCAGCCACAGTATTGGAGAAGCCAGTCAACTCCCACATCTCCAGAGCACGCACAAGATATGCAGTTCCCCACTTGTGCATCACGGA
Organism: Dama dama; assembly: GCF_033118175.1. Taxonomy (NCBI): domain Eukaryota; kingdom Metazoa; phylum Chordata; class Mammalia; order Artiodactyla; family Cervidae; genus Dama; species Dama dama. The sequence goes on from NC_083682.1 coordinate 16,320,463, forward strand.
AGGCTCCAGGTCACATAGGAATATTGCAAATGGGTTGGGGGCCCAGGGTCTTTGGGCTATTTCTGCCTCAGATTATTTTGATTTTTCCATTCAGTGCTGTCAGAAACTCAGGAACTGATCATTTGTGCTGGAAATAGCACAACTTCTGCCCTTTGTTTCGATCGCTTTGGCCGTGTTTGATTGGCAAATTTGATTGCTGGCCACAGAAAATTGCATTTGTGTCAAGAGCATTCTGAAGAGATCAATGTAGGAGGAAACCAAGCAAGATCAATTGTAATACCAAAGGACTAGTGTAAAAAGTCATGCAACTCACGTGTCATGCTGTAGGTCTCTGTGTCTAAACACTTCCCAGGCCATCTGGAGGAGAGGGGCATAACTCCATGTCCATGCACCTGACCTTACATAGAACATGTGCAAAGAGTGAGACAACCTGTAATCCTACAAATAATTATGATAATTGCTCCATATGTTTTCTAGCTACTGTGTCATCTCCTATAGGCCCATTTTTAATCGAATCTTCAAATGTGTGAAAGTGATAGTTGCTCAGTTGTGTCTGACCCTTTGGCCCCCATGGACTGTAGTCCACCAGGCGCCTCTGTCCATGGAATCCTCCAGACAAGAATACTGGAGTGGGTTGCCATTCCCTTTTCCATGGGATCTTCCTGGTGTCGGGATCAAACCCAGGTGTCCCACATTGCTGGCAGATTGTTTACTGTCTGAGCCACCAGGGAAACCCCTGCAATAGGAGCTTTGAGTTAAATCATTGCCATTTTATGACCAAGGAGTCAGAGCTCTAGAGGTTAAGGAATTTGTTTTATGACTGTTCCCACGTGCCCAGGAGGTGGGGATGGGCATGTATGTTCTAACTGCTCCAAATTCTACCCTTTTAACTGTCTTCATGTGTTTTCTTTGTGTTTTTGAACCACAGCATTTTACACCAGTGTGAACATGCATTGTGGTTGCTGCTGCCACCCCTGCTGTTTTAGTAATTCCGCCGGATGTGTGTAGTAGGCTAACCATTTCCTCGTCTCCACGAGAGGACTCTGGGAACCTCGGAGGAGGTTTCTCAAACTCTTAAGACGTGTCATAGTTGTATGCATGTGACTTTATAAAGCGGTTTCCATGCCTACTATTACCAGCAACTTATGAAGTAGGGCAAGTGTTATCAATTCCATTTTCTAAGTGCTGATTAAAAAAAATTGCACAGTATGAGAATTTTGAGTTAAATTTTATTGGGGGCAAAATGAGGACTATAGCTTAGGAGGCAGCATTTCAGATAGCTCTGAGAAATCGAAACTGCTCCAAAGAGGTAGGAGGGAGGGTCGGTATATATGTTATTTTGGTGATGGGGGAGTGCATGCAATCAAGCACATATTTTTTGCAGAAGCTTTCTTCTGGTCATGAGGCACACTCATTGCTATGAAGGATTTTAATGCTTTTCTAGATATGAAGAGACACAAGAATCGGGCTCCTAAAATCAGCTCCTGAAAATATCTGACTATCTGAAGTCCTGTTCTACCAGTTGTTCCCTAAGCACAGAGTGCCTCATTTCTGCTCCCCACCCTGAGCTCCTTTCAGGGGTTGTTCAAAGTCAGCAACTACGGCAGCACCTGATTTAATCCTTGTAGAGGTAGATGGCAAGTGCCCATGGCAAGCACCAATTTGTAGTTGACATAAGCGAAGAAAGTGAGGCTCAGTGAATGTGACTGGTGCCCAGGAAACTAAAGAGAGAAGCCCTCTGGCTACAGAGCTGCTGGTCTTTCCACTCCCTGCCCTTCTCTAAGGTAACACATTTACCTTAACAGTAGCACAGCTTAAATGGGATGAGCCTTTTTCTTAAGTGTGGGACTGTCTCCATTCCTGCTCTCTTAGAAACAGCAAGGACAACAGCCACCTCAACATTCCAGAATGCTTTGGTCAAAGAGTGTGTCTTGTTTGATGATGGCTTATACATGGTTTGTCCCTCCCTACATTTGACCCTGCATGCATGCATGCTAAGTCTCTTCCGTCATCGCTGACTCTGTGAACCTATGGCTTGTGGCCCCGCCAGGCTTCTCTGTCCATGGGGTTCTTCAGGCAAGAACACTGGACTGGGTTGTTGTGCCCTCCTCCAGGGGATCTTCCGAACCCAGAGATTGAAGCTGAATTTCTTATGTCTCCTGCACTGGCAGGTGGGTTCTTTACTATTAGTACCACCTGGGAAGCCCACATTTGACCCTACCTAGCTCTTAATAGATAGCCTTGAACAGAGAGAGATGTTAGATAGAGGCTTCCACTGGCTACTAGACTACCAACTCCTTTATTCAGATATTAATGGTTTAGTCTCATCATGCTTTATTGCCAAAAAAATGTTTATTTATGGCCTCCTGCTTTCTAGACCCTCAACTGGGCACTGAACAGGTGGCTGACCTTGAATAAGTCATTGAACTCCTCCAGGCTTTGATTCTGTGGTCTGTTAAATAGAGGTAATAGTGATCCATTTCCTACGTTGAATAGAATAAAATTGCATCATGGATGTGAGCTGATGATGCAAAGTAGTCAATCCTGTACTTATATATTACACTGAGCTCTCAAAAATGTTTGGAGATGGGTTGGCAAATCAAGAATGTGCTTTTCTACACCCCCCAAGTGGTAACGGAAAACAATGCTGAGAAAGTGACATTGTGAACTCAGGTGTGTTGGATGAAGGCTGAGCAGGACGGTGGTCACTGTGTCCCTCTTTTCCCCTCTGGGTGGAAGGGGTCACCTTGGCAGGATTTATCCACTCATCTCTGCTTTTGAAACTGCTTGCTCAGAACGGTGTGATCTCTATGGCATTTTCTCCTTTCTCTTTCTGACAGTGACTCTTTGAAATATTATTTTTGCTTCCTCGACGGCAGGGCTATATAATTGATGGCCTGTCTGGGTTTCTGGAGCCCCGCATTTAAACCATGCTCGCCTTGGCTCCTACGCCTGTGAGTTCATTACTTTTTGAAAAGCCTCACGTCTGTTTGTGTTCAGATGATTGTTACTCTGGGGAGGGCAGTGACTGTCAGGCAGGAAGAGGAACATGGAGAGGAATTCACGATAATCAAATCGTCTCTTGTCCTTAGATGGATATTTCTGGGTAACAGGACTTTACGTTTATCTGATGTGGCTGTTCTGAACTGGGGGACTGAGGACCTGCACTTTGCCCACAGCATGCCAGAGGGGCCCTGCCACTTCCAGTCTTGGGATGTGGGAGGCTGCGGCTTTGCAAATAAAGTGGGTAATGAAAGTGTCCAGCTCAGGTACTCGAGGATGATTTAGTGCAGAATATATACATGTAAGATTTTTAATTAAAGGTGTGGGATACCCTTGGTTCTCGGTGATAGGGTAGGTGGAGGGCACATTTCCTCCTCCCCGCAGTCTGGGGTTTTCTCTCCTCTCTGCAGGGATCACCATGTCCCTCTCAGCCCTGCTCTTTCAGCCCTCTGGCTCCCCCACATTTTTCCACACCCTGTCTCCTGCCGTCCTGCTTGGTAAGCAATAGGGCCTCAAATCTGGTAAAGTCAATCAAGTTTGTAGAAATTTAGATTATCCCACAACCTAGTCTTTATGGCAGATGAAGAGTAATGTCTTCAGTTTGCCTGAGATGGAGATTCAGAGACCGACTGTTGGGAGTGGTTGTGAGAGGTAGAACTGAGAACTTTTAACTCTCTGAACCTTCCTTCCCAGTCTGAAACAAACAAGCCCATTCTCTAAAACTGAAATTAACTGCCTTCTTGGAGAATCCATCTTCTGAGAGTCCCCTTCTGCACCCATCCCATTTCAAGCAAGAGGCTGGACTCTGTCCTTCAACTTTCAAAGATATTTGTTCCTATCATGACTTCAGCATCCCTTACACTGTTCCAGGATTATTCATCTCATGGGTGCTTCCTTTGCCCTCCTTTCACTCCTAACAGGAGCCAGGCAGGTTTCTTGTATCTGTGTAATCACTTTTCAGTGTGGTCCTGACATATGCTTGACAATAAAGAAAGGTTCATTGTATGAATCCATGGAAGGACTTCATTGATCATTCACATCATCTCTGCAGTTACATGCCACTGTGTGCAGAAGCGAGTCTGTGTGCTATGCAGGAGGTGTGTTCATTCATCTGTCCTCAGGAAGCTCACATGGCTTCTCACCCAGGGGGAGAGGGAGCCAGGTGCTGCATCTTAAGGTGGGCCTATTTGCACAAGGGTAGGGCTTCCTCAGTGTCTCAGATGGTAAAGAATCTGTCTGCAACGCAGGAGACCCAGGTTCGATCTTTGGGTTGGGAAAACCCCCTGGAGAAGGGAATGACAATCCACTCCAGTATTCTTGCCTTAAGAATCCCATGGACAGAGGTGTCTGGTGGGCTGTAGTTCATGAGGTTGCAGAGTTGGACACAACTGAGCAACTCACACATGCAGGTGATAAAAAGAAAGCATTTGTAAAAGATGGGTTTTGAGCATTTTGGTCAGTTATAGAGATAGAATCACCCTTCAAAGATAAAAAAGAACACACACGTAGAAAAATTAGTTTCAGGAAGAGTTTTCATCTCTGTAGGAGATTAAGTGCTTTTAAGTTGAAGGCTGTTTCTTTCCCTTTTGTAAGATCATGAGTAGAAGGCACTCATGTCTCGTCATTTGAAGGGTGTACAACTAGATTATATAAGTAACACAAGATATCATGCATACAGTGATGTTTAACAAATAAATATTTGAAAGATATTTGAAGAATATCTGTCAATGTCAAAAGACTTTCCAAATGAGACGCCAAGGGGTAGACTTCCTCACAGATTAGGCTTGGCATGAGGTATTGTATCTATGTACACCTTAGTATTCTGAGAGCGAGGAAGGATTTAGGCTCTCTGAATCCTAGTCAAGTATATGAGTCTAAAGTCTATTGTTTCCTTGTTGCTCAGCCTTCTCCTTGATACATTCCTCGCTAGATTATGTGGGTTATAACAGCCTAAAGCTCAGAAAAGTGGAGATGACTATCAGAATTTGAAATGCTGTGACATTTTGCTGCCAAGAAGTAATTGATTTATTAGAGACATTACAATACATGCACAATTCAACTTAAGAGATTCCTTTGAACTTGCTCAGTATCAGATCCTGTGGGAGGCTAATTTCCTTCAGAACCATGAAGAGAAACCCCCTTTCATTCTGGTTCCATTGGCCTTGGAGAAGTAAATGCCAATCCAGTGACCACCATATGACTCAATTTCATAGCTTTAGCAATTCCAACTCTGGTGAGTACCAGAATGCTAATGCATTATTGTGCATTATGTTGCCACACAGTGGAGTGAGGGACAGGATAGGGTGACTTATATTATTATCCTTATTATCATTTTGTTACTAAACATAAGGATAATACCTTACAGCAAGTCAGATAAAATACAGAACATTTCAGAAGACATTTGAATTTTTCCTAACAAGCAACTTCTTAGTAATGCTGTACTTCAAAACTCTCTGCAAGAAGCCATAATTGAGTTCAGTGGTTCCACACCTGAGCAATGAACCAAGCCGACTAACAAAATGCCTAGAGCTAATGAAAATCTTGTTGTTGAAAGCAGTGAAGCCCCAGTGGGCCATGGGGTAAAATACTGGGAAGATTAGGCTCTCTGCATTAATGGTTGTGAACTAATATACTTATCCTAACCAGCTAAACCTCTAGTCAATCCCCAGTTGCTTTGGGCAACTGTTCAAAAACTTTTTAAAAATAGAGACACATTCTTAATCTAGGATACTGTTTGCTTCCTTATTCAGTGTTTACTGATTATAAATGTTCCAGAGCAACTTTATTACTTCTCATGCACATGACAAAATAAATGAAAACTAATAATGGAATAATTCAGAACCTTGGCAGAGTAACTCACATTAGACTGGAGTATAGAATACATGTCCATGTTGGTGGGGTAGTGGGATAAATTGGGAGATTGGGATCTACATATATACACTACTGATACTACGTCTAAGATAGATAACTAATGAGAACCTACTTTATAGCACAGGGAGCTTTGTTCAAGGCTCTATGGTAATCTAAATAGGAAGGAAATCAGAAAATAAGGAATACACGTACTCATATAGCTGAATCACTTTGCTTTATAGTAGAAACTAACACAACACTGTAAAGCAGCTATACTCCAATTAAAATAAATAAAGTTTCTGGTTAGAGCATTAAAAAAGAACACATATCCATATTGATGCCAGAATTTAAAATATTTATAGAACATAAGATGATATGGGTCTCAGGTAACATGCAGTCCATGTCATCAGTAGGGAAACCATCTTCTTATAGCTAAGGAGATTTGGATCATCAGAACAGCGTCACTTGCCTGAGGTCTCAGGAATAAACATGTGGATTATGCTTAGGACTTGTTTGGGGAAAGAAAAAAAGAGGGCAAACCTTAATATGATGTACATTGTCTTTTTTTTTTTTTTATTATCTGGAAAAGCTGCAATGTATCCTTCTTACTTAACAAAGCATTCACACAACTGAACATCATTCCCTTCCGCCCTTTATCCAAAAGAAACTTAAAGCTTATAATCAGAATGTATGCTGGCATTTATGATTGCCTTTTGAGGTATGTATTATGCTCTCCTTGGACCTTACTCCGTGTGTTTACCTTGCTCTTTAATTTTGTGTGTTCATTGTAAGATGCCTCAAATTTATTGTGGAGATTATGGAATATAAATAATTATGAATAACTTGGTAAAGATACATATATATACATAATGTAGCATGTATAAATACATACATAGCACAAATTCTGTATAATCTAATGTTGTTTTAATTATGCCCTGGGCCACTGATGACTTGTGCTTTTTATACATGTGGATCATTTGTTTATTTTAAAACTTCAGTGTGAAGGAGGATTGCTCATCATTTGTCCATCAAGAAAACATGATGGGGAAGACGGATATTAGAAATTAAATCAAAGTAATAAGAATTTCATTAGTGTAGATGTCGGCCATCTAAGAGAGGCAAGATTTTTGTTGAGAACAAAAATGTTTTTTAAATATTATGGGAAAATTTGAGTTATTAGAATTTAACATTTAACTTGTCAGTTGGACTAATGGATTCAAGGCAAAGAAAAACTTGGGCCTTTCAGTTATTCAATTCAAACAATTACATTAATTAAGGATGCTGAATTCACTTTTTATTCCTGATTTTATTTATTTTGCCATTCATTTATTGAGTACCTGCCATGTTCCAGGCACTCTGTATTGTCTGATCATGATGAGAAAAAGAGAATTGCTTTTCTCATAGAGTTTTCAGGAGGCTCCACCCTTTGTTAACATTGAATGCAATGAATTGTTGTAGGATGCTGGAGAAACAGAAAAGACGGTCAAAATTTACCTGCTTCAAGGCGGAGGAGTCAGGGGAGGCTTCTAGGTTGGGTCTAGAGGTAAAGGCTGACTGGAGTTAGCTGTGTGAAGATTGAGCCTCTGCCGATCCAAGGAACCAAAATGGATGCACAAGAGAACATTCTGGGGAGAGGCGGCTGGCACAAAGATCCTAATACAATTTATCAGTGCCAGTGATTGAAAGATTGGGGTGGGTAGGCAAAGACTGAGAGTGTTTGCGTGTGTGATGCCCACGAGTGTGTGTGAGAGAGAGTGACTGATTGCTTGACTGGGTACCTTACCGTAAGGCATATGCTGGCTGAAGCAACTCATGCTGGTCCTGCAGGTCCTTGCTTGATACACTCAGCTAAGGATTGTACACACTGCTAACCTGAATGAAAAGGGAATACTTTAAAATACTATAAGCCAAGGAAATTTGCATTTCTGAAAAGATAAGGAAGTTATTTTGAAAGACGTTCTGGACAAAACTGGCATTCTCTACTCTAGTCATATCAGGGGACCAGTGAGGATGGCCTGAATTAAGGTAATCCGCCATGATGGTGGGGAAGGTACAGACTTGAATACTTTTTTGACCAGTAAAGACCCATGGGATTCAGTGATCCATATGGAGAATAAGGAAACTGAAGAAGAATGGAAAAAGTCCTTGATTGTGGAATAGTGTAGCATAATGGTTTAGCACTGAGAGCTGACTAGCTATGTTAAAATCTGACTGTTTGACCATGACATGTGTCTTAACCTCTCTGTGTCTCAATTTTTCACCTGAAATCAGAAGTGGTAATAATAGAAATGTTATTTCGCATGCACTTTCAGAAAGTTATTGGAAAATCTGATACTCTTCCTTAAATCTTCTTAAAGGCCCATGAATACCCGTTTAAGTGCTTTTAGAATATATTCTAAAAGGGAGACTGATTGGGTTTGGAGAGAAAGGTGATTCATTCGGTATGGAACTTCACATTCACTTTGTATCATGTATTCACAGTCTAATAAATTATTTCCTAATCTGTGAAGATGAAAGAGAATAAGAACATCCTTAAGGAGGATGAAATTATCCAGTAGATGTTGGAGATGATTAGCAAGGGCCTTTGGGAGGCAGAGAGAAGTTGACAGTCATGTTAAGTCAAACATGGCTTTTAAAGAAGCTACTAAACAGTGATGGATTATTATTAAAGGCAGAGATTAGCCAAGAAGTGAAGCAGGCAACTTCAAAGGAACAAGAAAAATGGATGAAAATGTGTTTAAATCTTTAAAGTAAAAGGACAAATGATAGAAATTTTATATAACTGAACAGCTTCCCCTAAACAAGTAGTTCTGATCTGTCCTAGATTCCAGGAATGCAAGCTCTAGGTTTCCCAGGTGAGAGGAGGAAAAGAAAAAGCAAATCTTCTCATAATTTTCTATAAAGTGTGTCCTGAGCATCTGAACACAAACACAAGGACCTGAGTTCCTAATTTCTTATAAATCTGACACCTTTATCATCACCAAAGTAAGAGTTCACAGCACCACCTCCATCCCTGGTTCTCCTTTGTTCAGTCACTAAGTCTTGTCTGACTCTTCAAGACCCCATGGGCTGTAGCATGCTGGCCTTCCCTGTCCTTAATGTCTCCCAGAGTTTGCTCAAACCATGTCCATTGAGTCGGTGATGCCATCCAACCATCTCATCCTCTGTCACCCCCTTCTCCTGCCCTCAATCTTTCCCAGCATCAGGGTCTTTTCCAATGAGTCAGCTCTTCAGGTCAGGTGGCCAAAGTATTGGAGTTTCAGGTTCAGCATCAGTCCTTCCAGTGAATATGCAGGGCTAATTTCCTTTAGAGTTGACTACTGAATTGAATATGGTGAAGCTCTGTTGTCAGGTGTCTCTCCACTGTTTTCTGCTGCTACCAGTACTGGGCAAACCTGGGCCCCTTTCCTGGAAAGAGTTTCAGAAAAAAAGAAGAAGGAGAGGGAGAAGGGAGAAGAAGAAGAAGGAGAGGGAGAGGAAAGAAGTGATATATTTGGTCCTCCACTGTATGGGTATGGTCTATCATCTGACACTATAAATTAAGACTACTTATTTTATTTGAGGATCTCAGAATAAGTTACTCAAAGTAAGGTAAACTGTTCCTCTAAGGACACCAGTAATTTCTTATCATCAACTCCCAGGGCATCTTTTCAGTATTCTTTCTGCTGAAATTGATGTCTTTGCCACCGCTCTTTTTTGATCTTTTTTCCTCATTTTTCGTGAAACAACTCTCTCCTGACATTCACCCAGCTCTGACCCACTCCATCTAAGTCCCCTTTGTTTAATAACCTAAATCCTTCTCATAAATCAAAAATGCCAACTTTCCTCTGGGTTTCAACTTTGAGCTTCTTCCCTTCGTGTTTCCCCAGGTGATGCTATCAACCATGGCATGAGCTGGAGATCCTGACATGGGCAGACATCAGACTGTGCCCACCTCTAAATTCCCACATGATTACAAGCTGTCTAATGAACATCTTAACCTGTATGTCCTGAAGGCAACTTGGACTTAACATATTTCATACTCTTCTTATTATCTTCTGTGCCTAGCTGAGTTCTTGGTCTCAGTCAACAGAAATTGACTCAGTTTGACTTAACAAAAGAGAAATTGATTGCAACTATGTTGTAGAACTCAGGAAATTGACAGAGAGCTGATTAAAAAATGGGAAAGAGGTCGATATGCAGCAAAAGAATCACAATACAAGAAGAGTCTTGCCAGGGCATTGCAGCCACCACGGCTAACATAGGGACTGTTCTTGGCACTACTGTGGTCCTACTGACACCTCTGAGCACCAGGCACCCCAACAAGAATGACTTCCAAACTATCCCTGCCTCTTTTCATCACTCCATATAGAGGCAGAGTTCTTGAGAAGAGCAGGCAGAGGCCAGGTGATGTGCCCATTCTCCAGCTACTGGAGTGGATGAGCACAGCTCTTTGGTCTTACCAGATGTCAGACTCGACTCACACTGTCTAGAATTTCTGATATTTAGGAAAAAGTTTCAGAGTCCAAGTAATAGCTTGAAAGAGTGGGAAATGCACACTGCATGTTCTGTAAGATAAATCAACCGCTCTGGTATTTCTCATCTCAACAAATGACACCAACATGCATTTGGTCAACACAGTTCAGAGTCATCTGCAACTATTTTGTAAAAGAAAAAAAAAAAAGGACTCATTTTTTATTTACTGGCTACATCATGAGGCATGTGGGATCTTAGTTCCCCAACCAGGGATTTAACTTGTGCTTCCTTCTGTGGAAACACAGAGTCCTAACCACTGGACCACCAGGGAAGACCCAAGTATGTCTTTCTCTTTATGGTATGCATCTACTTTGTCAGTGTTGTTTATTTAAGTCACTAAGCCTTAAAATTTCATTGACAAAGTAGTCCTTAACTCATTTCCACTCTACTTTTTCTATTTAGATCAACCTATGCCATTTCTAGAGGACTTTAAATGCTTTCAACCAATGATGGGGTGAATGGTATAAAGGCTGTGGATGCCGTGTGTACAAATCATACTTCTGTCAGTCACTAGCTGGGTGACCTTAAGCACTTCCCCTCACCTTGCTCTGTATTGTATATTGAATAATGTTAATAATAGTACTTGTCACCTAGAGTTGCTGCAATGACTGGTTGAGGCAGTCTGGTTAAAGCACTGTGAATGCTTACAAACAATAGTCATGCCCTACAGGTCATGTAAGGCTAAAAGTGAAGAGCGGTGGTAGTGAGTTGATGAAGATGATAATAATAGTTGTAGTAATGGTAGTAACTTCCTCTGACTAGTACTGTCTCCAGTATGCAGTCTTTATTGATATCAGCATTATCTTTCCAAAGTAAGAATTTGATTTCGCTATTGTCCTGCTTGGAATCCTTTGGTGGCTCCCATTTCTTATGAGACAAACTCCAAACTCTTTAGTAAGATATAGAGATTCTTGCAAAAGGAGACCCTGAATTATTTTTCTACTTCTGTCTTCTGCCACTTGTCATCACTCATGTTACGACAGAGGAACATGGACCAACTCATCCCACAGCATTTTACAAATTTTACTTCGAGTGTTCACACACAGGCTGTTTCTTCCTCCTATATAACCCTCACCTTTGCAGCCCTGGAAGATCAAGCACATGGCAGCTATGCATTCTCCCTCTGCCCTCCCTGTGTGCCCGTCACAGTTGGTCCATGAACATGACGTGGTGAACATACAGAGTATTTGTTCCATAGATTGTCAACAAATTCTACACCTGCTTCTGTGCCCTTTCCCTGAGTGTTCCTGTCTTATTCATTTCTGCTTTTGTTTTATGGAACTGGCACATTGCAGGTATTCAGGGAATGGCTGTTCAATTCCTGTATTAATGAACACATCTGTAAGGACTCCGTGAAGACTCAGAGGAGTCCAGGAAGAGGTGTTGCAACTTGTTCCCAATGACTGCATTCTATCCTACCAGCTACACTTGGCAGTGAAGTGGACAAGCAGAGCATCTGCGGACCTTGATTCCTGCAGCTCTGCTTTAATTGTTTCCAGTAGGTGCTTGGCACCATGCACCTTCCTAGATATTAATACTTTAACAGAATATCGGGAAGACACGCTCTTTTTCTGAAGGAATTTTCATTTCAGTAGACTCTAGTCTACTTCTTTAGTAGATTAGCAGACATCATCCGTATGGGACTCTGGAGCCAAATTTGCAATCACCATTAAGGGGAAGAGCCCAAAGACCGTGCATGTTCTAGTACAATATTCCAAAACTGCTATCACTGCCTTTATAAACACAGGTGCCATATGAAAAAGCTCTATATTCCTTGGAAGAACCAGGACAAGTGTGTTTTCTCTGGATTTAAGAAGCTGTAGAAATTTGCCTTCCTTCCTGCCAAAATAAAGTCACACACCCTAATCAGGCAAACTGCCACTCTCTTTATTGTATTTGAAAACAGTAAGTACTATTGGATGAAACTAAATTATCTAATTGGAAGAGAGAAAAAAAGAGACCAGCTGAGTTTGGAATATAATTCTTATGATATTTAATTATTGAAAAAGGATAATTTTACACAAATGCATGGACTTTCTCTTTGTTGAATATGCCACACTACCCAGAAAGAATTCCCTGGAAGTATTAAGTTCTGGGGACCAGTGTTGGGAAAATCCTGGTGTAAAATGATTCCATGGTCTGATTCTAGAGTGAAGGATTTTAGCAAGTACTTGGAAATTATAAATCATTCTCTAATAAACAAATTTGCTATAGCAGAGGCACAGCACCATCATATCATGGATCTAAAAGAATTGCATGGATTTTCTATAGTCAGAGCAAACACCCTCAAGTTCTCCATTGCCGCAGGGCAACCATCACTGCTCTAGAATCTGATGCCTCCACTCTTTTATCCTCCTGCAGTGACAGCACCCTTGCCTGTGAGCTGCTTAATGAATTTTATGTATGTTAGTACTGTGGAAAATCATTTGATCTCAGCATCTCCTATGCATACAGTTGAACTAAAATAAGAGAAGGATTCTGTATATCAAATATTTTATTTTTGACAGCCTCTCTGGAAAGGACTGAGTGTTGGGATAACCATGGTTTTTTCTGCCTCATATCCTGTGTCCACTCACCAAAAGGGGGAAATTCCACAGAAATGCCTGCCTCCTTCCTAGGGATGGATAAGAAGGATTTGTCCCTCCTGTCTCCACTTTCCTCTGTTGGAGGAGAAAGGGTGATACTGAGTTGACCTCTAGATCATTGACCAGTTCCAAAGTAGACTTCTCTCCCCTTGTTCTCTTTGGACCCTCCTTTTTATGAGTGTCGAGGGTACTTACAGAGCCTGGGCTCCTACAGTAACAAGCAGGTGGGTCTCTGTTACCTCTAAGACTTTCCAACAACTACTGACTAGGTAGACCAGATGGCTCGAGAAGAAGAAGCAGCAACGCTGCTTTTTTTCTGTTCATGTAGGAGGGCATAGGAAGTTCCTTTGCCTGTAGGCATGTTACATTCTGGAGCCTCCTGTCCTGGCAGTAAAGCTGGTGTAGCCCTTGATCCCATCTGAAGTTTGATCTTGACTGAGTGTACCTGAAAGGAAAGCCCAGAGAAGAGCAAGCTCCCTAAAACATCAATGCTGCATTTTTTTTAATTTAGAGTATTTGTAATTCTACTGTATGAATCCAATGAACCATTAACTACATATTTTTTTTTGGCTAAAAAAAATATTCAGTTACAGATATTGGGCCTTCAGGCAGGTTAACACAGTGTTATTAATGTATTGAGTCACTGTGAACCTACACTATACACCATCACATCATCCGGTCACACGTTGCAATTTAGGAGGTGACATTCCTATGAAACTGTGTACCTGGCCTTCTGTTTTCTGCTCATTTTTTGGTGTTAATTTCTGTTGATTTGAATTTTTACTGAAGTCTGCTTCAGCACAGCGGGTTCTTCTGCTGAAACTGTTTATACATTGTGACAGTCTTATGATGGCATCTGATCTGTTATTCTCCCAGTTCCTCTAAAAAAAATCTGCGTCTGTGTTCAGTTCTATAGAAATAGAAGAATTTCTTGACAAAAACAGAAAACAAAACAAAAAACCTCTTATGTGCTGAATGTTGGAAGACATTGCATGCTTGAACATTGTGTGCTCTCTCTGGCCCCCTGCTCACTCCTCCCCAGCATGTGTGCCTTAATGCAGATACGTACACAGAAGTATGTATGTTTCCATGCACATGCGGACCTATCAACCAACCTACCAACACACATGCATGCACGCATTTTCTGCAGGAGACGTTGAAGCTTTTCCTGTTCTCTTTAATGTTCACGTTTCACTTTTCTTCCTCAAGAGAGGAGATTTTCATCCATCAGAGCATCTCTCTGAAATTAGCCCTGCGTTTATAATGCATGTAAAGATTTTTTTCCAGTGTCGGTCTAATGAAAAATGATACCCCAAATTAGTGATTACTGCCTTCCAATTATCCCATTGCTCATGATTCTGTTACACCACAAATAGTTATCTTCTTCTCTCCCCAGTAACAACATAAATGGGTTGTTGTAATCTACTCCAAAATGAATGACCAGGCCTGGCTAATCTTGCTGTATATACAGTTTTTAAAATGTCGGTTATTAAAAGATGACTATCTGGTTAGTGTGTGTGGTCCCAGTCATCCTGGGACCTCCACATTTCTGGCATGGAAGAGGGTTGGAAGTTAGTTTTCCAAGAGCATGGCTTCTCTCAGAGCTGGGAGAGAGCCCAAGAGAGGGCAGGAAGGGGTTGGGGGACTCAGGAACATTCATCACTTTCACATTATTTTGCAGCTTGAATTTTCCAGTACTGACCCTGCTTTGTGGTCAGGCAAATCATGGGTCATGGCACTTACAAGCAGACAGCTGCACTGGACTTGATTCATCCTAGTCATGCATAATGGCCACACTTGCCTACTAATCTCTTTCCCACCCTAGAAATAAAGAAAAGGGGAAGAAGGAAGTCAAATCTAAGTGGTTGTACCTTAGATGTTAAGAGGACAGTTGAAGTCAGGCAACCCCAGGCTTTGGGGAAGCCCGCTGGATTCCAAATGTCCTGGAGACAGAGACAAAGACACCCTGCAGGAGCCCTGGTGACCACTCTAGACCTTGGGGCTGTTCCCAAGCGCTCTCCCCACACTGAAGTTCTCATCATGTCCTGCCCTTGGGGAGCACACATCACAGCAAGGGCAGGTGGGCCTGAACAGGTTGGACTGCAGAGGAGCCAAAGATGCAGGAATCAGTCAGTGGGCAGCAGATCCACCAATATGTCAGTTTGCCTGTTTCCATCAGCCCAGAACTCTCCATGGAAACCCCATCAAGTCTCAGGTGGCTCAGGCAGCCTCCTGCCTTTGGTTTGGCTTTGGTGTCATGGCTCCACGAGGAACCCATATGATGACTGCAGGTGGAGACCCTGCTCCTCATCCAGGTGCTCACTGCGTGGGGCTGCCCACTTCCGCTCCCTCACCCGACCCTGACCTTTGGGTCTTAGCATCACAGCCCTGCCTCATATTTTTTTCTTTATTGATATGAAAACACTTTCACTTAAATTGCCTAATTTGGGTCCCACAAAAACTTCATAAGGCAAGACAGCTGTGATAGTTTCTAGTTTGTAAATAAAGACAATAATCTTCAAGACATCAATCCTTTGGCCCCAAGTGCACTGGCGCTGGGAGTCCTGTGGGTCTACCCCAGCGATTCTGCCCTGGTTCCAGTGCCGCTGTCTCGGGCGCCCTGGCCAGGGCTCCTTGTGACCTTCAGTGGGAGGGTCTAAGAGCTGGTGTGTCTGGCCGTGGACTTCATGCGTCATCTGCTCAGAGAGGCGTGGTGGTGGCTGGTATGTCGACAAAGCTTCTTGCTTGGTCCCACATCCAGGGGAGCACCGTGTGTCCCTGAAGGCCGCTGTCCACATCCTCCAGTCTAACCTTCCCCACCATGTGCAGGATGGGAATGGAGCTGGTCAGCCTCTGGCCTCTCTACCCTCACCAGGAAAACATCTCTGGGCACCTTCTCAGAGTCTTGCTTCTCTTCTCTTCATTCTCAGTGGGAAGGAAATTGCTCAGATGGTGTAATTTTTTTATTATTGTTTTTAGGCTCTGGTGCCCCGCAAAAAACCAGATGATAAGTCTGCAAGTATGTTCCATGCACCGTGGCTGCTCTCTTGCGTCCCCCACTTACTTCGTGTTTTCCTTAGCTCTTCTGTTTTAGCTTGTACCAACATAGTCTCCCCCCACCTCACATATCTCTTCAGGGTGAAATGCCTGCTCAGTAAGCTCTGGAAAGGCAGTATATTTTAGGCAGCCTGATAAAAGGCTCTAATCGCCCCAGATTAATGCATTCATTCCTAGCCAATTGAAGGATTCATTCCAGTGCTCAGGCGGAGGCTCCTCTGACAGACTTGCCCTGGGTAATGAGCCATTCAGCAGCTGCTCCCCTGCGCTGCTGGGAACCTGCAGAGGGGGCCGCGAGAGGGAGCCAGGCAGTCGTAGGTGAAGAGCGGAGAGCGGGTGTCTGGGTACCTCTGACCCTGGAGGGAAGTCATGGGAGCAGGAAGATGCTTGTAGCCATGATCTCTGCCTCTGCAGAGGGAAGTGAGAAGCATCTGGTGGGGATATGCCAAGGAATGTGGCCACTCAGATGGCACCCGAGCTGCTAAAGGCTGGGAGGTGAGGTTCACGGTGGACAAAGGATGTCTGGGTTTTGAAAGCAAAGCCCAGTCGTGCAACCAGAGAAGAATGTTTGCTGGAGGAGCTTCCAAACAGCTGTGCTCTATGCCTCTAACTCACCTCTCTACAAGGACATTTCCAAAGAAGGAATGAGAGATATAGAGCTAGAGGAAAAGTTAGGAGAGTTCCTAGGGGTTGTCTGGCCTGGAGTCTCTAGGAGCGGGCATGTGGCGTGTGAAGGGGAGTTTCCCCTGCCAGGACATTTGATGATGTTTGGAGACAGCCGTGGTTGTTCAGAATTTCAGGTGGAGAAAGAGAGATGATACTGGCATCTAGTGGGTGAAGCCCAAGGATGCTGGCAGACATCCTGCAAAGGACAGAATAGTCCCCAACACAACAGAGGAACATCCGCTCCCAAAGGCCAGGAGTGCCAAGACTGGGAACTGGCTAGCCCAAACCTACCCTGTTGCCAGTGAGACAGGTGAATCAGGGCAAAAGCGATGGGCTCAGGGTTACGCAGATGGTGGATGGAGGAGTTGGGAGAGCGGCAGCCTGCAGTCTTTCTCTCTCACTGCCATGGTGCCCCTAAAACCAGGAGGCCTGCTTTCCAATTCTGCACCACGCTGATAAGTAGTCTCAGAAGCAAAGTCATTTCCTCCCCTCCTGGACCACAGAGCACCTTTCCAGCCCCCGTCTCCAGTAAGGAAAATTCCATCGCCTGCCTTTATGAACACACGTTGGTGCCTACCCACTTTGGTCCAGGCAGATCTCTTTTGGGGGATTAGCTTATTATCTTTGTTATGCATTTTAGAAGCGGATGGTACTGCTGATAAAAATAGGAATTGCCAGAGGAGCTAGCACCAGACGTTATGAGATGCTGACGCGCTGGGTTGTTGCAAACGGTTCCCCATGAGGGTGGAAAGGAGACCCCTTGCGTGCACATAACTATATCTCACAATTATTAAATATTGATTCATCTCAGCAGGGGCCTGAGCCTGATTCCATGTGGAGGCCAGTGCATTAACTGCTGTTGATCTCATCTGGACCCCCTGGCATCACACCCTTGACTATCTCTGCTGACCCTTGTTCCCGGACTGACCGTATAGAGGGGAACCAATTCCTTACCCCCCATTTTGACAAGAGAAATAAGTATATATGAGTTTATATCTGGAGTCTAGGGTTCCTGGGGTGTGAGCACTAGAGCTTCATAAACAAAGAAAAGAAATCAGCCTGTAACAGTCATTACAGGGACTTAGATTAGTATCAGTGTCCAGAGCAATCGTAAACATTTCCTGGGGCCTGTGTTTGATGGTGGGGGGAAGAGTGGTCGGGGGAACAGAATGAGAGAGGGGCCAAAGATAAGAACAAATATTCAAGTCCAGAGTGTGTGCTTAATGGAACTGAGATTTATTTTTCTGTGTGTCTTTTTAAGCCTCTAGATAGATCACAAAAAATACAGCCAGCCAGGAAAGAAATAGCCCAAATGTAATTTAAAGGCTGACTTTTTAAACCAATACTTCAGCTTGGAGACACCTGTCCTGGTCCCTTGAAGATGCCCAGCTCAGGGGAGGAGTATTCGAGTTACTGATTTATCTTCAGGCGCACAGACCTATTTTTAATGTATTGCCCAGTGGCAGGCTTTTGTTTAGCTTTTCTGTGCGACTCTTCACACCCTTCTCTGTGGAAGGACAACAGCCCCGTAGGCCATTGTTTCCTCTGATGTCCTGACACCTCAAGAGACAGAGCCTGGCCATCTACGTCAACAGTTTCTCTGGCTTCATAATAGGCAGAAAATTCCAAAATAGGACGTAAAGCCACCCTGCTCTCTGACGTGCAACTGAGAGGCGTGTGTGCACACACCCAGGACATGTGTGAAGCTTTGGGAGTGCACGCGGCAGTAGCGTACATCCATGGAAACTTTTACCGCAAATATGCCTGGTACTACCAGGGAGCCACAGCAAAGATAAGCCTGATTCAGTTCAGACATACATGTCACACACATGTCAGACGTGACACATGTGATACATATCACACATGCCATGAATGTCACATACATGTGCACAAACACCTGTCAGTTGTGGATTAGAGGGCAAGGCGGCTGTATCTCCTATTTTGGAATTTTCTGCCTGTTATGAAGCCAGAGAAAGGACTGATGCCCATGGCCAGGCTCTGTCTTCTGAAGCGTCAGGACATCAGAGGAAACGATGGCCTACGGGGCTCTTCTCCTTGCATAGAGAAGGGTGTAAAAGAGCCGCACAGAAAAGCTAACCAAAACCTGCCAGCGATCATCTGTTATCTGCAATGACCCTTGCTCCTTGTTGGGGCATGCACAAGTGAAGCCTAGAAAAAAAATAACACAAATATGACAGAGCTGTCCTTGGGGGTCACATGTTAGAGTGAGGGTGTGCTGTCCATATACCAATAATGCAAAATAGGATCTGTTTGATGGGAGTGATTTTTTAAAAATGTATTTTGTTCAAATATAGTTGAATTTTAATGTGTTAATTACTGCTGCACATCACAGTGACTTAGTTACATATATATTATTTTCTATTGTGGTTTGCCGCAGGATAAGGGAACATATAGTTCCCTGTGCTACAGAGTAAGACTTGGTTGTTTATCCATTCTCTATAAAGTAGTTTTCATCTACTAATTCCAAACTCCCAGTCCATGCCTCCCCCATCCCCTTCTCCTTGGCAACCACAAGTGTGTTCTCTATGTCTGTGAGTCTGTTTGTGTTTTGTAGATAAGTTCATTTGAGTCATATTTTAGATTCCATATGTAAGTGTTGTTCTATGATATTTGTCTTTTCTTTCTGATTTACTTCACTTAGTTTGATAATCTCTAGGTCCATCCATGTTGTTGGAAATGGTATTACTTCCTTATTTTTTATGACTATATGACTAATATACAATTGTGTGTGTGTGTGTGTATGTAAAATTCCACATCTTCTTTATCCATTCATCTGTTGATGGACATTTAAGTTGTTTCCATGTCTTGGCTGTTGTGATTAGTGCCGCTGTGAACATTGGGGTGAATTTATCTTTTTGATTTATAGTGGCTCAAATTATAAAGAATCTACCTGCAATGCAGGAGACCCAGGTTCAGTCTCTGGTTGGGGAACATCCCCTGAAGAAGGGAATGACAGCCCACTCCAGTATTACTGCCTGGAGAATTCCATGGACAGAGGAGCCTGGCAGGCTACAGTCCACGGGGTCACAAAGAGTTGGATATGACTGAGCAGCTTCCGCTTTACTTGTTTGTCCAGATATATGCTCAGGAGTGGGATTGCTGGATCATATGGCAACTCTGTTTTTAGTTTCTTGAGGCACCTCCATGTTGTTTTCCATAGTGGCTGCACCAACTTACAGTCCCACCAACAGTGTAGGAGGCTGTTTTGTATGGGAGTGTTTTGAATGAAGGACAGTGAGAGCTGAAGAAGGGGGAAGTTGATGGTGACCAGGAAAGGTCATGTATTCCACATGCATATACTGAGCCCCTACTGTGTGTTGGGCACTTTCCTGGGTGACAGGGATACAGAGGGGATGGATGAAGTTTAGGGTTTAATGAGAAGAGATAAATAACAATAAACGAATAAATGGAGAGTTTCAGAGAATGGATATGAACCATAAAGTAACTAAAGCAGATAACTGGGATGGGACTGGGAGCTCTTTGAGATATTGTGCTCAAGAAGAATGCAGAAAATGTTACAACTGGAATGAGAACTGAGTGACAGACAGGTATCCACATGGAGATCTGGGGACAGAACATTTTAGGGGGAGGACATAAGCTGCAGTGGTCATGCTAAGGTCAAAATTCACCGGGGGCAGCTATGCCGAGTCTTTGAGACATAATGTGAACTTTGAGTGTCATTCTAAGGGCAGTCGGGGCCATGAGAGGTTTTTAAGCAAGGGATGATCTGGTTTATGTTGTTGCGTTTTTTAATTGGTCCACCTGTGATGCAGAAAATGGACTGTCCATGTAAATAGTAGAAAAAAAGAAGAGAAGATAAGGCATTGAGGCAGAATGAGCATTAGTTTTGAGATAAAGTCGATGGGACTTAATAAGTGGATGTAGAGTTTGAAGCAAAGGGAGACATGATGGACAATTGCTACATCTTTGTTCTTGACAGGGACACAATGATGGTGTCATGAACTAGGATGGGACAATTAGGACAAGGAGGTGAGGAATCTAGACCTCTCTTTGGGACATAGCAAATGAACTTGTCTATTGAGTAACTAAAGATCAGGCCACCTTGCTATCATTTATTTAGCACACACTGTATTCCTGGTATTATTCTAGGCTCTTAAGTGTATGACCTCACTGAATCCCCAGGATAACCTGATGGGAAGAGGTGAGGCTCATTGATGAGCACAGATAGCCAAGTGCTACTCAGACACACGTCTGTCGCAGCTCTTATGGGTGAGGGAAGAGGCTGGCAAAAGGACCACTCTGCACCAGGAGAGGAAAATTCCCATCCCAAGTGGTGCCAGGGAGCAGACGGCCTCCTGTCAAGTTTCACTGACATCCTGATGAGCCCACTTCCACCTGCTGTGAGCTGATGAGGGAGAGAGAGAGTTATTGTCGAATTCCCAGCTTGCCCTTTTTGATATAAAGTTCACTTGTGGTATTTTTTTTTTAACTCGGGCTGCTAATGCATCTTGTTCTCCGGAGTGTGAGGGACCCAGCTTCCCTCGTAGCCTTTAATTAGTTTCTGGATGATAACATCTTCACCAAGAAGCAACTGGTGGCGTCCCCCCATCTCAGGGGGAGGTAAAAGAATCTAATAAAGACATTCAGTTTTCTAGGTGATGTGTTTGACAAGCTTTGTATTAACAAGAAGTCTTGTTAGAACTTTTTTTTCTTTCCCACCACGCTCCCTCCTTGGCCCCGGATCCCTGGTATTTCGCAGGAGAATTCACAGAACTGAGAACTTGCAGCTTCAAACAGACCAGCGCACATCTCTACCTCTCGTCCTAGAGGGGAAGAGGCTTCACCTTGATCTGCTCGCAGACCGTAACCTTTATGAGGGATTTAGTGGCAATAAAGCCTCGGAACAAAAAGTCAGCTTAAAACCAACTGACAGGTTACTCGGCACAGCAGTGGGGCCACTTCCTGGGCCTCTGGATTCAAGGCCAGACAATGAGATGTTCCTTCCATTCACCTTAATTATTCCCAAAGATGCTGGTCACAGGGAGGGAGGTATAACTCAGTTTCCTTTTGATGTCTGCAGCATCAGTACTTGGATGGAGAGAGGCAGAAACTCCCCTCCGAGCTCCTCTGAACTTAACCTTGCAGGTGCTTGAGGGAAGGAGAAAAGTCTGGAAAAATTTGGGCCGTACGGCAGTCCAGGCGGGGTGGGGAGCACTCCACGGCTGCTTTCCCACTGCCGTCAGCACCATTCCCCGCTGCACGTGGTTTTATAGTGTGTGTTTTAGCGTGTAACTACCAGTGCTTTTAGGCAATTAGCATTAAAGCGCTGATGACGCCATCAAAGCAGCTGAGAATGGAAGCGATCTTGGCACTTCTGGCAGTCAGCAGATTGACAGCCTGGAGATGCCGGGTTCCGCAGGGCTGAGTGCAGGGCCCCTGGGGGGCAGGGCCTCCATCCCTGCCCTGCCGCTTTGCCCCTTGGCCCCCATCTGACCCCGATGAGGCAGCCTGGGAATAAGGAATGATTGGAGCCTGCTCTCCTGGGAAGTTCTCAGGGCAAGAGGGGAGTTCGAACAAAGAGAACCATTGCCAGGAATCTGGGAGATCACTGTGACACGTACAGACCCATCTGCATTATGTTTTCTCTCAGGATGGCCAAGTGTGAGGTTCATCCTGGGTCTGGTGAATAGCCATGCTGGCTGTTGTAGAAAGACTATTCCTCTCTCTGCAAGGTGGGTTTCAGAGCAGAAGCAAGAACATCCACAATTTTAGGAGCAGAGTTAGTGAACATCTTCCTGCTAAAAATGCAGTGGGAACATCGAAGATGAGGAAATAAAACTGAAGTAGGTAAAGGGTCCCTGAAGCTAAGGCCAAGGCTGCCTAGAGGGCCCAGCTGTGTGTCCTGAGCCAGACGGGGGCTGTGTCACCTTTCTCTGCAGATCTTTGGGGCTTGTGCAAAAAGTTTCTCTGGAGGATGGGGTCTAGGATATAATAAGAGGGCAGCCACACTTGGGTAGCTGTCCTTAACTGGCCCCTCGAGTTTCATGGGCATCAGCTGTGTGCCTGCTTTGGAAAGTGAGAGCCACCAGAAGACACCAGAGGTTGTTCAGTCATGTCTGACTCTTTGCAGCCCCCATGAACTTCAGCCCTCCAGGCTTCCCTGTCCTTCACTATCTCCCAGAGTTTGCTTAAATTCATATCCATTGAGTCAGTGATTCTATCTTACCATCTTATCCTTCACCACTCCCTTCTCTTGCCTTCAATCTTTCCCAGCATCAGGGTCTTTTCCAAAGAGTCAGTTCTTTGCATCAAGTGGCCAAAGTATTGAAGCTTCAGCTTCAGCATCAGTCCTTCCAATGAACACTCAGGACTGATTTCCTTTAGGATGGACTGGTTTGATCTCCTTGCTATCCAAGGGATTCTCAAGAGTCTTCTCCAACCACCACAGTTCAAAATCATCAATTCTTTGGCACTCAGCCTTCTTTATGGTCCAGCTCTCATATCCGTACACGACTACTGGAAAAGCCATTGCTTTGACTATACCTGCTTTGACTTGGCCAGATGCTGAGGAAGAAAAAGAATCTGCTTGAAGAGGCCTGGGGGCAGGGCCTCCAAGGATGTGGCGAGGCTGTGGCCACTGGGACCAGCGGGATTAGACAACTCCTGGTGCATCTCCCCAGCCCCTACATCCAAGTGGTGTGGAGGAAGCTGGTTCTGGGTGTGCTGTCAGGAAGCCCTGGTCAGCCCTTCTGGGTTGGCTTTGGCAGCAGACCCTTGTGCTGTTTATCGGGAGTGGATTGGACTCTATATTGTGTTGATTGATCACAGTAGCATTCATCTGCGGTGTAATTAGCAATTCACTAAGTGTTTTCAGTTATGGGACATATTTCATCTGATCCCAAAGCCCTGTAGGCAGAGCTTAGGTCTCAGATCTGCCACTTCCTAGCTCACTGGCTTTGATTGAGTTAGTAGCTGTTTACAGCCTCAGTGTTTTGGGTTAAATAGGAAAACACATGGGTGGTATCTGGTATTTATCAATTGTACAGCAAATTTTGGGCTTCTCTTTCCAATTTTCTTCATGAAATCATGTAGGCTAATCAGATTCTTGATTCCATTTTGTTTTACCATCATTTTCATTTTTGAGGACTTAAGTGTATATAAGTTTTAGTTGATTTCTCTCTAATAGAGAATCTGTAGTCTGTCTGACTCCCTGTGTGAAGACCTTGGGTTAGCTGTATCACCTCTCTGAGCACCAGTGTCTTTACTGTACAATGCAGGGAATGCGTATGGGTTCCCTAGAGGATTTAAGAGGAAGCAGCAAGTGGTAAGGAAATTCCAAGTTGGCTCATTAGTTTAAAAAAAAAAAAAAAAAAATCCAGCAAAACTAAACAAATGGGACCTAATGAAACTTAAAAGCTTTTGCACTACAAAGGAAACTATAAGTAAGGTGAAAAGACAGCCCTCAGATTGGGAGAAAATAATAGCAAATGAAGAAACAGACAAAGGATTAATCTCAAAAATATACAAGCAACTCCTGCAGCTCAATTCCAGAAAAATAAATGACCCAATCAAAAAATGGGCCAAAGAACTAAACAGACATTTCTCCAAAGAAGACATACAGATGGCTAACAAACACATGAAAAGATGCTCAACATCACTCATTATTAGAGAAATGCAAATCAAAACCACAATGAGGTACCATTACACGCCAGTCAGGATGGCTGCTATCCAAAAGTCTACAAGCAATAAATGCTGGAGAGGGTGTGGAGAAAAGGGAACCCTCTTACACTGTTGGTGGGAATGCAAACTAGTACAGCCACTATGGAAAACAGTGTGGAGATTTCTTAAAAAACTGGAAATAGAACTGCCATATGACCCAGCAATCCCACTTCTGGGCATACACACTGAGGAAACCAGATCTGAAAGAGACACGTGCACCCCAATGTTCATCGCAGCACTGTTTATAATAGCCAGGACATGGAAGCAACCTAGATGCCCATCAGCAGATGAATGGATAAGGAAGCTGTGGTACATATACACCATGGAATATTACTCAGCCGTTAAAAAGAATTCATTTGAACCAGTCCTAATGAGATGGATGAAGCTGGAGCCCCTTATACAGAGTGAAGTAAGCCAGAAAGATAAAGAACATTACAGCATACTATCACATATATATGGAATTTAGAAAGATGGTAACGATAACCCTATATGCAAAACAGAAAAAGAGACACAGAAATACAGAACAGACTTTTGAACTCTGTGGGAGAATGTGAGGGTGGGATATTTCAAAAGAACAGCATGTATACTATCTATGGTGAAACAGATCACCAGCCCAGGTGGGATGCATGAGACAAGTGCTCCAGCCTGGTGCACTGGGAGGACTCGGGGGAATCGGGTGGAGAGGGAGGTGGGAGCGGGGATCGGGATGGGGAATACGTGTAAATCCATGGCTGATTCATATCAATGTATGACAAAACCCACTGAAATGTTGTGAAGTGATTGGCCTCCAACTAATAAAAAAAAAAAGATTAAAAAAAAAAAAAATCCACCTGCTAATACAGGAGATTCATGAGACAGGAATTCAATCCTTGGGTTGGAAGATCCCCTGGAGGAGGAAATGGCAAGCCACTCCAGTATTCTTGTCTGGAGAATCCCATGGACAGAGGAGCCTGGCGGGCTACAGTCCAGGGGTTTGCAAAGAGTCAAGCATGACTGAGCGGCTGAGTGCACACACACAGCAAATGTTAAGCCCCTGACAAAGCACTTGGCATACAAGGTATCCTTGCTCTCTCTCCTTCCTTCGTGAACTGGTCCCTAAAGAGCTGAGTGTGGAGCAAGAAGCCAGTCACGTGCCTTCAACCCAAAGCAGGTGCTTTCACATTAGAACTGGAAAGCACTCGCTCTGCCTGGATATCGTGATGAGCAATGATTCCCTTACATCCGCACTTTAAACAATTGATGAAGAGAGCGTTCTTAGCAATTTCTTGGATGTTGCCAAATATAACAGCACTGATGGTGGCAGGTAGGTTGCTGTGAAATTCAATTTGCGCTAATATGCCCAGAAGCAGGGAAGCGTGGCGTGGGGCCCGCGTGGTGTTTACCCTCCTCCCCACGTCTCTATCAGGCATGAGGAAACCAGGTCAGGATCAGAGCTCGCAGAAACTTCCACCTTTCAGTGGATCCTGAAAGGAACACATTCCGAACTTCAGAACCAGTGGCTTATGACTAATCCCGAATAAATCACTAGCTTTTCTCCCCGGGCTTCTTGATTTTTTCCCCCGCAAACAAGAAGGGTTTTAATATGGGGAGAGAGAAAGAGTAAGATGTAAGAAATGACAAAATGATTCTCGGTAAAGAAATAACAACCCGCCCGAGGCTGTGTCGTCAAGGAGCTCTCTGCATCTTCAGACTCTAATTTGGGATTCTGAGTATCTAGGATCTAACCTCTCCCTTCTGGAGAGTGTAGAGAGCAAGCACAGTGCTGGGGCCAGGGTGGGGGAGGCGGAGGGTTCTTTTGCAAACCCCCACCCCACACCCACTGCATCCCATGTCCTCACCTCAAGACCCTGCTTACCTCGAAAACACTAGCACTTCTGACGAAGGGATGAGCACCCATTTGGGAAGTGGTCAAGCCCATCTCAGCCTCTAAACAAAGTGTCCTTCTGCCCCCACACTGCACCTGATGTCTATATTCAGCCTCATCCAGGCCTCTAGAGATACACATTGTTAGTAACATTGATAAATCACATTTGAATAGTACTTTGTGTTGAAAATGTAATTTCCCACAGTTTTATCTGATCCACAGAGCATGTGCTTTAAAAAGGCAAGATAGGTATTCATATAATTAAAATAATCTGAGAGCTAAATGATGGACATGAGTTTATTCAGCTAGAAACAGTCATCCTGGGCTTAATACTCAGGCTTCTGGGGCAAAGCTGAGGAGTCTATCAAGAGATCCCACAGATCCTATGATACCTGAAGATGTTTCCTATTATACCAATATTTGTCCTGGAAAAAAGGAAGAAGAGAAAAGGAATGAAGAAAAGACAGGCTGACTAGTCTTTTCAGTCAAAGTAAGCCAAGAGAATGCCCCTCCGTGGACTTAGCAGTGGGTTTGATGGATCATTTCTCTGTCACAATACAGGGGCAGCTAGGACCCCTGGTTGCAAGAGGCGGCAGCTACAGCCTGTCTCACATGAACACTCCCCAGAAGCTGCAGCTCTGGGGTCCGGTGCATAGGGCGAGGCCGATGCAAAAGAGAAGGAAGGTTAGGAAGAGCCAGTGATGGATAGGAAAGATAATGAAACAGTCATGCAGACACTGGAAGGTCCAAAAGTATACTGATGAAACCTCTCACCCACTCTCCTAATAGAAACCAATGCTATGTAGGAATAACCAAGGGCTGTGGGCGGACAGGTGGTCACAGGGAGCTGCGAAGTCAGGTGCCCATTGTGGGAGGGTGCGTCAGCAAGACCCCAGACCCAGACAACCCCAGGCAGGGCGCCCACACTCCACTGCACTAACTCTGTGGGCAGAGAACACATTTGGGATCAGACATAAGCTGCAGTTGTGTCTCACCATCTGGATAACCTGGAGCACATCACTAACAGCTCACAAAGCCTTAGTTTCCTCATCTGTAAATCAGAATCATAATAGTGTCATCTCGTAGCATTCTTGTGAGATTCAATAAAATAATGGAGTCACGCTTGCTATAAAATTTCTAATTCACAACAGGAACTCACAGTCTCAGTGCAGGTATGAGATGGTCGAATTCTATTCTTTGTGTGTGCATCCATGATTCGACATGCATTTCTTATTTTTCTAGCCCATCTATCTGCTCATTAAAAAGAAAACACTTAAAAATTCTGCATTATAAACTCCTTCCACATTACAGATGAAGATGTACCTTCACCTGTAAAATGTAGGGAAGGGAACAATGAGGGTGACCCAGGCATCTCCATTTGCCTGGAGCTTTTCTGGTTTCAGCGCGGAAGTTCCCATGTTCTGGGAGTCACCCGTGTGCTAGGTATTCTTAGTCGCTCAGTCTTTGCAACCCCATGAACTGTAGCCCACAAGGCTCCTCTGTCCATAAGGATTCTCCAGGAAAGAATACTGACGTGGGTTGCCATGCCCTCCTCCAGGGGATCTTCCCAACCCAGGGATCGAACCCAGGTCTCTCGCATTGCAGGCAGATTCTTTCCCGTCTGAGCCACCAGGGAAGCCCAACTTTCAGATAAACCAACTTTCAGATAAACCAGGATAGTTGGTCAGCTTGGAAATAATATCTACTTGTGGATTAATGCAGGGGTAAGATAAAGTGGGGCTTCCCAGGTGGTGTGCGTGGTGAAAAACCCACCTGCCGATGCAGGAGATGCAGGAGACAGAGGTTCGATCCCTGGGTGAGGAAATGATACCCCTCTACAGTATCCTTGTCTTGGAAATCCCATGGACAGAGGAGTGGTGGGCTACAGTTCTTGGGGTTGCAAAGAGTCAGATATGACTTACTAGAAAAGAACAACAATGGTTTAATAAACAGGAACCATTGAAATGATTATATAATCTGAAAGCCTTCAAGGGCTATTTAGAGATGTTGAGGAAGTTTAGTTATTTCAGTGTACTTACATTCCCATACAGCCTTGTCAAAGCACTCATTCAGTCAGTCATTCATTCAAAACCTACATGTTGAACACAAACTGTGTTCCAGCTTCCTGTTGTGTGCATAATGCTTCGTGAACAAGACAACCAGTTGGGCTTACATTTTCCTTGGGAGATCAGGAAAGATGATGGAGGAAGGCTTCATGGAGGAGCTAAGGTTTAGAGAGTAAGACAGACCTGGCCAGGCGAAGAGTGGGGAGGAAGGAAACTATGAAGAACCAAAGAATGACCTGATGTGTTTGGGGAGGAAGGGAAGCCAGTGACTGGACATTCCTACACCAGGTTATAGACCCAGGCCTGGGTGTCTCTGGACACCAGGCAAATGGAGGGTATTCCAGATGGGTCCTTTTAATTCTGTAAAGACACAGGTCTCAAGGCCTTAGCTGTGATG